>NC_134859.1:36105000-36815000 GCF_049852395.1 Peromyscus maniculatus bairdii
ATAAATAAATAAAATAAAATATTAAAACAGAGTAAATAGGTAAATAGTCCCATCTCCTATAATAAAAAGAAAATGACCAATGTTTCTTAAGCTCTCAGTCTGACAAAATAGTAGCATAAAAGTGGAGTTTTAAAGTCAGGCATGTCGGTGCACACGTTTGATGTCAGCACTCTGAGGCAGAGGCAGGTGGATCTCTGGAAATTTGAGGCCAGCCTGGTTTATAGACCAGGCAGGGCTACAAAGTGAGATCCCTGTTCTAAAGAAAAGCAAAGCACAGCCGGGTAGTGGTTGGGCAGTTTAATCCCAGGGAGGCAGAGCCAGGCGGATCTCTGAACGTGAGGCCAGCCTGGTCTACAGAGAGAGTTCGAGGACAGCTAGGGATACACAGAGAAACCCTGTCTCGATAAACCAAAAAGAAAAGAAAAGCACCATATTTAGAAAAGAGAGGAAGGCTAAAACTGAGGGAAATAGTTGAAATGGCTGAGTGCTGACTTGGGTGTCTCTGGGGATCAGAGGTAGCGCCAAGTTGGCAGGACAGGAAACTACTGTCCTACTGTGTGCTTTTAGTGATGTTCCTCTCTCTCTCTCTCTCTCTCTCTCTCTCTCTCTCTCTCTCTCTCTCTCTCTCTCTCTCCTATTCAATGTTTTCATAAGTGATTTTTTTACCTTCCCCCCCTTCTACCACACAGTGGTAAAGATTAAACCCAGCCTTGGGTACACTAAGTAAACACTCTACCACAGAGGTAGCCCAAAATGTCAGTTTTAAAATAAAAATTAATTGAATAGTTGCCTAATGTACACAAAGCCCTGGGGTTAGTCCTCATCTCCCGCCCCCTCACCCTAATTAATTTTCTTAGAAAAAAAGGGGGGGGCTAAAGAGATTGTTGTGAGTTAATTATCTCTAGTTTGGTATTCTGCTGCTGCTGACCTTGTCTGTCTGCTTTCTAAAGAGGCCACACTCTCTTTAGGGCTCTCTCAGGCTGATGGATGGATTAGAATTTGTGTGACTGAGGAGAGCTGGAATGTTCCACATGGAGAGCCAACATTATCTTGGGCTATCTGAAGCCTTCCTAATAGCCGTTTATTGCCCAGATCTGCATCTAACCTAACATCCTTTTGATTATCAAGTGAAAACGTTTGGAATGTCTTCTTACCAAACCGGGTTTCAAGATAGTGTCTGTAGCCAGCTGTGGTGTCTTATGCCTGCAACTCCAGGACTTGAGAGGCTGAGGCAGGATTGTTGGTTGGGAGGCAGCCTGGGCTACAAAGTGAGCCCCTGCCTCAAGAAGACAAAGCAACACAAAAATTTAGAGTCTGCAACCTACAGTAGAGACTTCCCTGCTCTGCTGTGACCTGCACCAGGTCCCTACCGACATATGTGATAAATGCCTCCATACGTGGTTTTCCTTTTGTTTTGTGACCTAAAAGTTCTTGTGACTGTTTCTGTGGTTGCCTGTGTTATTTAGAGAAACCCGGGTCCTCATTCAGGGCCACAGTCACTCAGTTTTGGCCCAGAGTGAAATCTCTTATATTCCCTTTGGGGGTGAGAACTGTTTTACGTCAACATCTCTGTCTCTGTTTATTTTCTTTCTTTCAAAGACTAAATCTTGACTGGAAAATGAGGTAACGTTGCCAGATAAAATACACTTGGGATATTACTTACACTAAAAAAATTATCACTGCTAATCTGAAGTTCAAGTTTAACTCTGCTTCAGCAGCATGTAGACTTCAGTTGGAATGATACAGAGAAATTTATGAAGTGTTCCATACTTTAGGTTAACTGAGCCAAGCATGGTGGCACACGCCTTTAATCCCAGCACTCGGGAGGCAGAGGCAGGAGGATCTCGGTGAAGTAGAGAAACCAGCCTGGTCTGCATAGTGAATTCCAGGACAGCTAGAACTACACAGTGAGACTCTGTTTCAAAAGAAGTCAAATTAAATTAAATTTAAATTAACTGAGCCAAGCATGGTGACACACGCCTTTAATCCCAGTACTAAGGAGACAGAGGCAGGTGGATTTCCATGAGTTTGAGGCCATACTGATTTATGTAATGAGATCCAACACATTTAGGGACACAGATCCTGTCCCTAAAAAGAAAAGAAGAAGAAGAAGAAAAGAAACTGAAGTGGTTTTCTTTGGGGAGGGGCATGGGGTGGTGTTAGTGATGGAAACCAACACTAAGAAGGAAATCTATTACTGAGTGACGTCCCTAAAGCCCATCCTGTAGTCACAGTGGATACATCAGGGGCTGTAAATGCTGGGGACACCTTCACTAGCCCCACAGGTTAGAACTGTGACCAAAAAGACAACAATAAACTGTGAAGTTTCACTCTAGTAAATACTCACAATGTGAGAGCTGTGGACAGAAATGACCACGCTTCCTGGTCACAAGCTGATGGTGATTTGGGATTGTGACCGGAATGTCAGCTCCCACCACAGGGCCACTACTGACTTCCCATCAACAAAACATCGGAGTTGGGCATGGGGGCCAATGCTGGAGCACTTGCCTGACATTGTGTAAGGGGCTGGATCCAGTCTCCAGCATCCTGGGGGTGAAAGTCTGAGGAGACAGACATACCTCTGAATATGTGAAGCCAGATAGCAGGTCAGATGTCAGCCACTTGAAGGTCCTTAGGATGGGCCCCTTCCTTGCAATCAGTGGCTAACCAACTCGGGGCCCTAAAACAGCAGGACTTGATGGCTGGACAAAACAGGGGTGTGTGAATTGTATCTCAGGTTCTGGACAGAGATGCGATGTTCTGAACAGTCCAAAAGATTGGAGATCTGTACCTAGCAGGAGGTATGCCTTGTCTCCTCCCTTAAGAGTTAAGGCAAATGTGCACAATGTGGAGTTTGCACCCTGTATACACACACACACACACACACACACACACACACACACACACACACACACACACACACTTAATTTAAGAGAGTTAAGGCAAATGGGACTGTCAATTTCCTGGAGAAGAGAATGTTTTCCAGAAAAGTTGTCGATTCTAACGACTTTAACAAAAATGTAAAAAATGTAAAGCCTACCTAAATAGGGTTGGTACAATGACATTGCCCACCCTTACCCTGAAAATCTGTCTTCTATACTATGTATCTCACCAGGATTTTTTTCTCTTTAACTTCCCTTTTTTAAAAAAAATAATGTATTTATTTTTATTTTATGTGCCTTAGTGTTTTGCCTGCATGTATGTCTGTTTGAAGGTGTTCAAAATTTATAGACAGTTGTGAGCTGCCATGTGGGTACTGGGAATTGAACCCTGGTCCTCTGGAAGAGCAGTCAGTACTCTCAACCTCTGAGCCTTCTCTCCAGCCTTCTCTTTTCCAGATCTCACTATGTAGCCTTGGCTAGCCTGAAATTTACTATGTAGACCAGGCTAACCTTGAATGAAAGATCCATCTGCCTAAAGAGTGCTGGGATTAAAGGAACACATCACCATGCCCAGTTGTCTGAATTATTTGGATGGAAATCTGGACCAGAATGATGAGGGCACATAGTTAGATCTGGGTAACAAAAACATCTCCAAAATATGTAAAAACATGCCTTGGAAACATAGATGCAGACAGAGAAGCAGCTACAATCTAGATTTTGTTTTTGTTTTTTCAAAGCAGTGTTTCTCTGTGTAATAGTCCTGGCTGTCCTGGAACTTGACTTGTAGACCAGAATGGCTTCGAACTCACAGAGATCTGCCTGCCTCTGACTCCTGAGTGCTGGGATCAAACGTGAGTGCTGACATGCCTGCCCTTAAAACTCTGCTTTTATACTGCTATTTTCTTGGACTGATAGCTTATGAAGCATTGACCATTTTCTTTTCATTATAGGAGATGGGGATATTCACTTATCTATTCTGTTTTAATATTTAATTTTTTTGTTTGCTTTTGTTTTTCAAAACAGCCTTTCTCTGGTATATCCTTGGCTGTCCTGGATCTCACTCACTCTGTAGCCCAGGCTGGCCTTGAACTCACAGAGATCCACCTGCCTCTGCCTCCCGAGTGCTGGGATTAAAGGCATGTGCCACCACTGCCTGCTTGATATTTTAAAACACAGAAGAGGGCTGAGGTTGTAGCTCAGCTTCCAGTGTGCTTTTCTACATACATGAAACCCTGGGTTCGATACCAGAACCACTCATACTGAACAATGAAGCACACGGCTGGAATCCCTGCACTTAGGAGGTGGAGGCAGGAGGATCAGAAGTTCGAAGTTGGATCAACAAGATGGTTCAGTGGGAAAAGGCATTTGCTGTCCTATGTTGTAAGCGTGAGACCTGAGTTCACATGAGAATGAAGGGTGAGGATGGGTCCACACAGGTGTCCTCTGACACTTGCCCTCCTTGGCATGCATGCCTCCCCACACATCACACACAATCACACATGTGAGACCTTGCCTCAAAACACACAAAGCAACAAAAACAAACAGGCAGAACAGCACAACCGTGAAGCATCTCTAGTGTGTATTAAATTAATTTTTAAAAATTGTATGTTTGCCTATATGTATGTATGTTCATGACATGAAGGCCAAATAGGGAGTCAGATCTCCTGGAACTGGAGTTAGAGACAGTTGTGAGCTGCCATGTGGGTGCTGGGAACTGAACTCAGGTCCTCTGGAAGAGCAGCCACCTCTCTCCAGCCCCTAGATCTACTTTATTTCAGAACTGCAGGTTAACACTATTTGAATCTTCCCAGTGATGGGGCAGTAGGGGGGTGGGGATGTGGGGATTGAGGGGGAGGGGTATGTGTAGTGGGGGGTAGGGGTAAATTCAATGTAGGTGTCATTTTGTATTTTCGGACGGTTCTCATGGTTTATAGTTGTTTAAGTCTCTTTATATTGGTGGGTATGTGGGTTGGTGCTCTCCTGCGATCCCACTGCTTACAGAGGTTGAAGCAGAGGATACCCTCTAGTCGAAGGCCAACCTGGGCTACAAAGCGTGGGGAATGTAGAATGGAATGTCCTGTCTTTGGCCAACCATGAAGAGGATGGGGCAGGGCTCTGACCAGTCAGTGGGGCTCAGGAGCTTGTTGTTTTAGGAATAAAACCCAGTGGGACCCTCCCCTGGTTGCTTGCTCCCGGGGTGTGCTGTCTGCCGGGGTGTGCTTACTGTCTGCCGGGGTGTGCTGTCTGTCGTGGTGTGCTGTCTGCCGGGGTGTGCTGTCTGCCGGGGTGTGCTGTCTGCCGGGGTGTGCTGTCTGTCGTGGTGTGCTGTCTGCCGGGGTGTGCTGTCTGCCGGGGTGTGCTCGCTGTCTGCCGGGGTGTGCTGTCTGTCGTGGTGTGCTGTCTGCCGGGGTGTGCTGTCTGTCGTGGTGTGCTGTCTGCCGGGGTGTGCTTGCTGTCTGCCGGGGTGTGCTGTCTGTTGGGGTGTGCTTGCTTGCTGAAGTGTAGGCCTGCAGGCTCCTGCGGAAGGAACACACTGTCTTGCTGAAATAGTTTGGATAGTATAGTTCTCTTCTCTGGTTTCAGACTCATTTCTAATAACAGTGAGTTCAAGGCCGGCCAGAGCTACATGAGGAGACTTTGCCACAATATAGAACAAAAGCCAGACAAGGTGGCATACATACACCAGCATTCAGGAGGCAGAGGCAGGTGTATCTCTGTGAGTTCGAGGCCACCCTGGTCTACAGCGGAAGCCTTGTCTCTAAAAACCAAACCAAACCAACCAAACAAACAAACAGCCCCAAAACAATAAATAAATTATAAAGATATAGGCTACTCAGGAAGTGGGGATGGTGGGGGGTGGCAGACCATCTACTCAGTATACAGAAGTCCTTGACTTTGATTTCCACACCACGACCAGGAAGGAAGGGAGAAAGGGAGGAAGGGAGGGAGGAAGAAAGGAAGAGACAAGATCTGGCTTTTCAGAGCATGTGCTGGCCCTATGCTTGTCTTGAGGAGTGATGGAGAACGAACAGCTCTTCAAAGCTCCTCTCATTAGGTCCTCTGCCCGCTTGTAAGCCAGCTCGGTTTTCCCTCCTCTGAGTACTTCAGTTCATCAGTGCTGGGCTTAAAATAAGGCACTCAGTCTGAAGTTCCCCTGGTACGGCCCGAGGCAAGCAAAACAGTAAGGCAGCTTCCCTCCCTCTGATCACCAGGATGAATGAGGCAAGCAGTAGCAGCCACCAGCTCCATCTTCTAAGAGCACCCTTGTGGGGTTCTGGTGGAGAGAGATTTGTGTAACGCAACAGAAAGACACTTAAGCTTGCATTTGCAAAGGTTGAACCAAATGTCTGACCAATTTGATACTGAAAATGGCATCTTTATTTTAAAAAAAAATTATTTATTTCATACCATTGGTGTTTTGCCTGCATGGATGTCTGTGTGAGGGTGTTGGATCCACTGGAACTGGAGTTACTGACAGTTCTGAGCTGCCATGTGGGTGCTGGGAATTGAGCCTAGGTCCTCTGGAAGAGCAGCCAGTGCTCTTAACCTCTGAGCCATCTCTCCAGCACCTGAAAAATGACATCTTATTAGAAAGTAAACAATGCTTTACAGGATGTTGCTGGCCGAGGGTCCTCAAATTTAAACCTCAGACTTGTGCTGTAAGGAGCAGACAACCAAGTAAAAACAATCAAACAAATGAGCAGAAAACAGAGAAGAGTTGAAAGTACTGGGGATAGATAAAAGTGAGCTAGCCTCATGTTTCAGTGTTAGAGCCTCTGGGCCACAAAAGAGAAGGTAGGCTGAACGGCCCTGGATGGTCAAGAACGTGAGACCAGTGACTGTTGTAACAATTCACCAGCTTTAAAGGGAAAGCCACAGTCCATAGCTATGGAAACACTGGCATCAGCTTTTTAAAGTGGGATTTGTCAAAACACAGTAAAAGCTTTGAACGTGTATACCCTCTCTTAAATCAGAGAGAAACCAAATTTATCAGGAGGAAAATACTCAGTAGGTATCCATAAAAATATAGTTGAAACTATGAATCACAGAGGTCTTGATAATGGTGTTAATGATGGCGATGGTGATGGTGATGATGATAATCATGGTGATGGTCATGGTGATGGTGTTGATGATGGTAATGATGATGGCCATGTTGATGGTGATGATGGTGGTCATGGTGATGGTGATGATGATAATCATGGTGATGGTCATGGTGATGGTGTTGATGATGGTAATGATGATGGCCATGTTGATGGTGATGATGGTGGTCATGGTGATGGTGATGATGGTGGTCGTGGTGATGGTGATGATGGTAGTCATGGTGATGGTGATGATGGTGGTCATGATGATGGTGGTGGTGGTGATTCCCATTATTCCTGTTATCATCATTATTATTATCATTATTTATTTTCTGCAGTACTAGGGGTTGGGCATAGTGCTCACTGCTCTTCCAGAGCCCCTAGGTTACAATTTTCCAGTTGCTGGCACTATTTAAAAGATGGAGTCTTGTTGAAGGAAGAAGGTCACTAGAGGTAGACCTTGGAAGGTTTTGTTAGTTTCTGGTTTTGCTCTGAGTTTTCTGCTTCTTAATTGGTCAAGATATAAAAAAGCTACTACCACTACAAGCTACTACCACCAAGAACCCATGTGTTATGCTTGGCTGTCCCTGCCATAATGGACGATCTGTGGCCCTATAGAACCATGAGCCAAAATAAACCATTCTTCCCAAGTTGGTTCTGATCAGTATTTTGAAAATAAGGACAAGAAAATAAATCTATAAAAAGTCCTTTATGGACAACAAAGGGTGGTCCTCCTTGACTCTTTCACATCAGAGGGACCCATCTCTCCCTGGGGCATCAGAGCAGGACTTGGGCCTTGCTAGGACTGCTGCATACAGTTAAATAGGCACTGTTAATGATAATGATAGGCCTTCATTGTTAGCTCTCTTTTGAACGCCTCTCTCTCTCTCTCTGTCTTTCACTAAGATGCTTGTGGCCAGGGCAATTTGACTCTCTAATTGACAGTTGTTAGAAGCTTCCCTTCTGCCCAGGCTGCCTTGGGCCCAGGCTTCCTAGCCAAGCAGCCCCTATTTGGCAGCCAGCTGGGCAGCCCTCATGCCAGCAGGCTGCTTTGAACACTTCACGGATGTCTTGAGAAAGCTACACTGCGACCACAGCTGCTTGCTGCCAAAGCACGACTCCAGCTCCAAAAGGCACTGCTCCAGATACTTCTGTTTCAGGCAGCTTGCGCCAGAGTCTTTGCCACAGCAAGCCTTGGTGAATTCTCAGTTGTTTGTACCCAGGCTAGAGGGTCAATGCTTCCTGTAGGCAGAGAAGAAGGCTTGTGATTGGTATAACCATGGTCTTTCATCTGAATGGACTGTGCTGTGATTGGTGCAAATACAGTCTTTCATTTGCATGAAAGAGTGTGCCTCACTGCAAACGCTTACCCACCTGCTTTCTGGCGGTGTGAGCAGGCTGTGCAGTACACTTTTGAGTCGGCCAAGAGATCCCCTTCTGTGCTGCCCTCTGGTGTTGTGACATTAGGCCCATTAAAAAAAAAAGAACTCTCTCTTTTTTAAATAATTTATTTTTATTTTATGTGCATTGGTGTTTTGCCTGTCTGTATGTCTGTGTGAGGGTGTTGGATCTTGGAGTTAAAGACAATTTTTAGATGCCATGTGGGTGCTGGGAATTGAACCTGGGTCCTCTGGAAGAGCAGTCGATGCTATTAACCCCTGAGCCATTTCTCCAGCCCCTTCTCTCTCTCTCTCTCTCTCTCTCTCTCTCTCTCTCTCTCTCTCTCTCTCTCTTCTTTTTTTTTTTTTTGGTTTTTTTCGAGACAGGGTTTCTCTGTGTAGCTTTGCGCCTTTCCTGGAGCTCACTTGGTAGCCCAGGCTGGCCTCGAACTCACAGAGATCCGCCTGGCTCTGCCTCCCGAGTGCTGGGATTAAAGGCGTGCACCACCATGCCCGGCTCTCTCTCTCTCTTTTAATTGCTTACTTTTTGTTTTGTTTCTTGAGATAGGATCTCACTATGTAGCTCTGGCTGTCCTAGAACTAACTATGTAGACCACACTGGCCTTGAACTCATAGAGATCCATCTGCTCTGCCTCATGAATGCTGGGATTAAAGGCGTGCGCCACCATACCCTGGTTGCTTATTACTTTTCAACTTTAAACAAATGAAATATATATTTACATGCATGTGTGTATGTATGTGTGTGTTTGTGCCATGTATGTTCAGGTGTTCTCAGAAACCAGAAGAGAGCACCAGATAACCTGGAACTGAAGTTAAAGGTGGTTGCAAGTGCACCGACCTGGCTGCTGGGAACTGAACCTGGGTCTTCTGAAAGAACAGGAAGTGCTCTTAACCTCTGAGCCATCGCTGTGTCTTCCACCTTTAAACAGTTTATTTATGTGCACATGGATGTGTGTGTTTCCACATATTGTGTTGTGGTGTGTGTGTGTGTGTGTGTGCCATGTGAGTGCAGATACCTGTGGAGGTCAGCAGAGGGCATCAGATCCCCTGAAGCTGGAGTTAAAAGACAGTTGGGAGCCACCTGATGTGGGTGCTGAGAACTGAACCTAGGGCCTCTGGAAGGGCAATGAGCACTCTTAACACAGCTGAGCCATCTCTCTAGCCCTTTACTTTTTTTTTTTTTAAGATGTCTTTATTTTTATTTTATATGTATGGGTGTTTTGCCTGCATATATGTCTGCTCACCGTATGCATGCCTGGTGCCTGTGGAGGTCAGAAGAGGGTTTCAGATCCCCTGGAAGTGGACTTACAGATGATTTAAGTTTTGTTTTGTTTATTTCTGAGACAAAACAAAACTTAAAAAAAAATTGTTTTTTTTTTTCCCTCCCCAAGGTCATCAGCTACACAGCAGGTTTGAGACCAGCCTGGGTTCCAGAAGATTCCGTCTCAAGCCATGGCAGTGGCAACAACAAAAGGGGCAAGGCATGGTGTCTCCTACCTGTGACCCCTGACCTGGGAGGCAGAGACAGTAAGACTGAAGTAAGTTCAAGGCTAGCCTGGTCGGGACAGCAAGGTCCAGCTCAGACCCTTTCTCCAAAACAAAACAACAGGGGCCTGTGGAGAGATGGCTCGGCATTGGCTGCTCTTGTCAAGGACCCAGGTTCAGTTTCCATCGCCCATATGGTGACTCAGCACTGCCTGTAACCCATTCCAGGGACCCAGTGCCCTCTGACGGCCTCCACAGGCATTAGGCACGGCAGGTAGCTCACGTACGTGTGTGAGCTCATGAACATAAAAATAAGCAAAGTTTTAAAAATATTTATTTACATCCCAACTGGTTTCTCCTCTCTCCTCTCCTTCCAGCCCCTCCCTGCACCTCCCCTCTGCCCACCTCCCATCCACTCCTCCATTTCTGTTCAGGAAAGGGCAGATCTCCCACGGATATCAACAAAACATGGCATATTAAGCTGCAGTGAAACTAAACATCTCCCCTTGTGTTAAGGCTGGACAGGGCAATCCAGTATGAGGAGTAGGGTCCCAAAAGCCATCAAAAGAGTCAGAGACAGCCCCTGTTCCCACTATTAGGAGTCCCACAAAAAGACAAAGCTACATAACTGTCACATATGTGCAGAGGGTCTAGGTCAGTTGTTGGCTTATTCTCTGTGAGCTCCTATGAGCCTAGGTTTGTTGTAGAATATTATTTTATGATGTGTTATACTCATTTATGCTGTGGAATATTTGTTTAATGATGCAAAGATGTGTTACATTCTTTTATGTTGCATTTGTTTAACTCTGTGAAGCTGCGTTACTGTGCCTGCCTAAAACACCTGATTGGTCTAATAAAGATCTGAATAGCCAATAGCTAGGCAGGAAAGAGGGATAGGCAGGGCTGTCGGGCAGAGAGAATAAATCAAAGAGAGAAGAGAAAGGAGAGAAAAGGAAAAGGAGAGGAGGACTTCAGGGACCAGCTACCCAGCCACACGGCCAGCCGGGAGTAAGAAGGAAAGAAAAGTAAACAGAATAGAGAAAGGTAAAATCTAAGAGGCAAAAGATAGATGGGATAATTTAAGAAAAGCTGGCTAGAAACAAGCCAAGCTAAGTCTGGTCATTCATAAGTAGGAGTAAGCCTCCATGTATTTATTTGGGAGGTGGGTGGTGGGCCCCCAAAGAGCAAAGAGTAAAAAAACCAACTATACGGGTTAGTTGTTTCTGCGGGTTTTCTTGTGATGTCCTTGATCTCTCTGACTCTTAAATTCTCCTCCCTCTCTCCAGCAGGGTTCCCCAAGCTCGGCCTAACGTTTGTCTGTGGGTCTCTGCATCTGCCTCCATCAGTTGCTAGATGGTGCCTCTCTGATGACAACTGGGCTAGACACCAATCTATTAGTATAGCAGAATATTGCTACGTATCTTTACATTGACATTTTTTCTCCAGTTTTGTTTAGTTCAAAATACAAGTGACAGCTCATCCTGGAGAGAATGTGGAACAAGGGGAACATTCCTTCATTACTGGTGAGAATGCAAACTTGTACAGCCACTTTGGAAATCAATATGGCAGTTTCTCAAAAAATCTGGGAATCAATCTACCTCAAGACCCAGCTATACAACTCTTGGGCATATACCCAAAGGATGTTCAATCATACCACAAGGATGCTTGCTCAACTATGTTCATAGCAGCTTTATTCATAATAGCCAGAACTTGGAAACAACCTAAATGTCCCTCAACCAAAAAATGTGGTACATTTATACAATGGAGTATTACTCACCTGTTAAAACCAATGACATCATGAAATTCACAGGCAAATGGATGGAATTAGAAAAAAAAATTATCCTGAGTGATATAACCCAGACTCAGGAAGACAAACATGGTATGTACTCACTTATAAGTGAATATTAGCTGTAAACTAATGGATAACCATGCTACAGTCCACAGCCCCAGAGAGGAGAAAGACAAAGGAAAAGGGGCTGCATTTGGGGGTCAAGAGTGAAACCTGGTGCAAGGGAAACTCCCAGGAATCTACAAGGATGACCCCAGCTAAGACTCCTAGCAACCGTGACTACATAGCCTGAACTGTCCATCTCCTGTGACCAGGCAAGACTTCCAGTGGAAGGATTGGGACACCAACCCAGTCATATAACCTTTGACCTGTCTGTCCTGCCTAGGAGATGTGCTGGGTTAAGGGTGGCATGGAGATTGTGGAAGTGGCCAACTAATTAATAGTCCAGCCTGAGACCCATGCCACAAAAGTGAGCCCACCCCTGACACTGCCTGGAGCACCAGGACCCAGAAGCTGGATGACCCAGAGACCTCGGATAGAACAAATAGTTTTTATTTTTATTTTTTGGTTTATTTTATTTATTTTGAGACAGGGTCTCACTGTGTAGCCCTGGCTGTCATGTAACTAACTCGCTCTGTAGAACAGGCTGGCCTCGAACTCACAGAGATCTGCCTGCCTCTGCCTCCCAAGTGCTGGGGTTGATAGTGTTTGACACCCACCACATTCAGCAACGAATCTTTAAAAAAAAAAAAATTGAAGTATGGTCTGGAAAGGTGGCTCAGCAGTTAAGAGCACTTGTTCTTATGGAGAACCCAGGTTCAATTCCCAGTACCCACATAACAGCTCAAAACTGCCTCTAACTCCAGTTTCTGGGGATCTGACATTGTCTTTTGCCTTAAGCAAATACACATACACAACAAGATTTTTAAAAATTAAAAAAACTGAAGTCCAAAACTTTGTATGCTGAAGAAGCCTGTGTATGAAACGCCACCAAATGTCAAAAACAACAATAAACAGTGTGACCGAGAGAGCAAGATTAGCTTCTAATCTGTCTTCTAGAATCAGCTCTGGGTTTTCAGGTCTGCAATCCAAAGAACTGGTGAGAATATTCCAGAAGATACACATGGGAGAAAGAGAAAGACAAAAAGAGAAGGAATAGGAAAAGGAAAAGGCAAACAAAAACAAATCAAAAGAAAACCCCCGAGGCTGGTGAAGCCTAAAGTTCAGGGGACCACTACATATCAAGTGTGGTGGGATGTATCTGAGTCCCCAGCTCTGGGAAGTAGAGGCAGCAAAACCAAAAGTTCAAGGTCAGCTTTTACTATACAGTGAGTTAGGGGCTAGCTTGGGCTACATAAGACCCTGTCTTAAAATAAAAATTAAATTTAAATAAGTAAAGGAAGTAAGAATTTTTTTAAAATTTTGTTTTTGAGACAAAATCTCACTTAAAAACCTCTTTCTGGCATAGAACACCATAAGTAGATCAGGCTGGTCTTGAACTCACAGAGATCCATCTGCCTCTATCTCCTGAGTGTTGTGATTAAAAGGATGTTTGAATATTAAAATTTTCAAGTATAAAGAAGATAAAACCAGCTGGGGGTGGTGATGGTGGCACATGCCTTTAATTCCAGGACTCAAGAGGCAGGTGGATCTCTGTGAATTTGAGGCCAGCCTGGTCTACAGAGCTAGTTCTAGGATAGCTAAGGCTATACAAAGAAACCCTAAAAAGAAGAAGAAGAAGATGAAGCCGTGTTTGCTTGGGCAGCATACTTGCTAAAATTGGAACGGATACAGAGATGATTAGCATGCCCCTGTGCAAGGGTGACATGCAAATTGTGTAGTCTTCCGTATTTTTGATTTGTTGCTAAGGATTCTTCTTTCGAAACTGATATTGCTGACTATCTTAAGTGACATGTTAAGCCTACTTTGTTCGTTAATGTAATGGAACTTAAGAAGAGTCGTGTAAAAAAAAAAAAGATACATTACTGCTTTTCCTACTTTGATCATTTCCAGTGAGTAAATAGATGTTTTGAATTAAAAAAAAAAAAAAAAAAAAGACCACGAGCCAGATGGTGTAAAAGATATGTAAGGCATAACGAACCAAGCGGGAATGGGTGTGTCAGTCTAATGGCTCACGAGACCATCAAAATACACTACCTCTGCAGCCAACTCAGCCAGGCAGGTTCTTCTCCTCATGGGGCCTGTGGCAGCGTTGCAGGCAGCAGCCTCCTCGGGAGTGTGCAGCCTCCTCGGGAGTGTGCAGCCTCCTCGGGAGTGTGCAGCCTGAACCTTGTCTGGATTGCCCCAGTGGGCCTTTGAGATTGAGTTTTCTGGTGGAAACGCATGTCTCTGAGCTCATGCTGTCCCTACTCTATGCTCCAGACCTGACCCAGTGGCCAGTTTCACACAAGCCAGGTCATCATGTCCATCTGCCTCAAGCAGGTTCAAGTTCCCTGGCCACCAGGAGATCCACATCTCAAAGAAGCAGGGCTTCACCCAGTTTAATGCATGTAAATGTGAAGACCTGGTTGCCGAGAAGCGGCTCATCCCTGATGTCTGTGGGGTCAAATGCATCCCCATTCGCGATCCCCTGGACAAGAGGAGGCCCTGCACTCCTGAGGGCTACCGCTGTGCTGAGTTCCACATTCTGCCAATCATGTTTGCTAATAACTCTTACATCCAAAACCAACCAACCAACCATAAAGCCAGATGGAGTGGCTCATGCCTGCAATCCTAGCACTTGGTACGCGGAGGTGGAAGGATCAGTATTTCAAAGCCAGTCTCAGCTACAAAAGGAGTTCAAGGCCATCCTGGGCTACATAAGACCCTATTTTTAAAAAGTGCTCTAGTGCACACACATGCACACACACACACACACACACACACACACACACACACACACACACACACATCCCACAATAGTTACACAGCATTTAGAAAGTTAAGGCAGGAAGGTTGAGATTTCAAGGACACTCTGGGCTGCAGAAAGAGACCTCCATCTCAAAAACCAAGTAAATAAAATAACAGCAAAGAAAACTATATACACACAAAGCCTAAATAAATGGAGAGATATATCATTATCATGTTTGTAAACTAGAAGATTCGATATGATAAAATTTTAATTCTCCTCAAATAATCCCCCAAGAAATATCAACAGTGTGTTTTTCTAGAAGTCAACAAAGAGATGCTAAAATTTATATCAAAAGTCAATATCACGGAGGAGCACACTTAAAATAGCAGCACTGAGGAGGCTGAAGCAGAAGGATCTTAAGTTTGTGTCTTCTGTTATTAAAAAATAAACAACATGTGACTGTAGTTGTGGATGGCTGTAAGCCACCATTCAGGTGCTGGGAACCAAACCCAGGTCCTCTAAAAGAGCAGCCTTGTGTTCTTAATGGCTGAACCATCATCTTTCCAGGCCCTGTGTTCTAATTTCTGGACCAACCACTGCAGTATACAACCAAGGAACCAAGAATGTAGCTCAGTGAACCCCAAACAATGTTTTTAAGAGATGGTCTTTCTGTGATAAGGATGACTGCAAACTTTCCGGCTCGAGTATTTCTCCTGCCTCGACATAGGGAGTAGCTGGGACAAAAGGTGTCTGCCATTGTGCCTGGCACAGTGAATGTTTTCAAAGTCTGGTCCGCTGACTTTAGAATCAGAATTACCTAGAACCTTGACCCTGAATGTCCAAAGGTTTACGTGGGAGTCTGCCACTGCAATAAGCTTGTCAGGGCATGTCACCTGCACTTTGGGAACTCAGCTCTGGTTACTGTTATCCTTAGGTCCCTGATTGCTGGGGAGAAGTTGCTTCTGTCTTTGGGTTCTCATGTCTAGTTCAGATGCTCCCTGCCAGAGTGTGAATGCCATGCCTTCCTGAGACGACATGGATGTTTGTCACCCAGCATGGTGCTGGTCCTTCACTGCTCTGGCACTGTGAACTGCATGGCATTTCTGCCTGCTGGGGTCCTAACAGTGAAATAGAAGCCTTAGGAAAAGGAGCTGTAGGCCAGCCTGTGCTATGTAGTGTAAGATCCCGGTGGAAGGAAGATATCTGCAATAACAAACATTATATAATGAATTCTTACCCTGGGGCCCACTCACCACTTAAGACCTTCATTGGAGCTTGAGATCCTGGATTCTAGGCTTTCCTCTCTACCCAACTTTATATTATATATATTCACATTTATTTATTTGTTTGTTTATTCTCTTTCCTTCCCTCCCTCCCCCGCTCTCCGTGTGTGTGTGTGTGTGTGTGTGTGTGTGTGTGTGTGTACACCCATGTACCACAGCTTGCATGTGGAGGCCAAAGGACAATTTTCAGGAGTTGGTTTTCTCCTTCCACCGTGTGGGTTGCAGAGATTAAATTCAGGCACTCTTCAGTTCTCCGACCACCACTTCCATACCTCCAAGACTGGAGCAAGTCAGACCCTTGCTTCTTCAGGCTGTGGCAATCTGACTTCTTTTATGATTTGCCAAAGTCCCATTTACTTGGGCAATTCTTTCACGAACATTCTTTAGAGCGAGGCACGCTGAACATCAAAGTGCTTGGTAGGTAGGTGATCATTGGATGGATGACTCTGCAGGAAGGCAGGGCATGAGCTGATACCACAGTAGATCTATAAAAGAGAGGACATCACTCTCCAGGGAGATCCACGGAACTTAGGGCAAGCCTCGGCTGTGGCTGAAGATAGGGAGGTGCTTTGGGAACACCCCAGGGCAAAAGGGGTACCGCAGAGCCCCAGCGGGCACCCAGCTGCCGACTCGGCACTTGTGGGCCTCAGTTTCCCCAGCAGGTTGTCCACACGGAGGACCCAGGATCGGCCCTGGCAGCCCTGGGTCACACTTAGGCCTCCGTGCCCCTCGAGGGCGCTCCAAGTCAGTCCTCCCGAGCAGTCGCGTTCAGCCGCGGCCGCTCTAGCCGCGCGGTGGCGGCGCGGGGCGTGTCGGGAAGGCGGCGGGCTAGTGCCACCTTTGGTGGCGGCGGCGGCGGCGAGAGCTATGGTGGGTGGCGAGGCCGCCGCCTCAGTGGAGGAGCTCGTTTCCGGGGTGCGGCAGGCGGCCGACTTCGCCGAGCAGTTCCGCTCCTACTCGGAGAGCGAGAAGCAATGGAAAGCGCGCATGGAGTTCATCCTGCGCCACCTGCCTGACTACCGAGACCCACCCGACGGCGGCGGCCGCCTGGACCAGCTGCTGTCCCTATCCATGGTCTGGGCCAACCACCTCTTCCTGGGTTGCAGGTGCGGACCCCCGCCGGACCCCATCTGCCGACCTTCAGTTTGGCCATGCCCTGCCCCACGCTGAACGCGAGCCAGCCTCCTACTGCCTTGGCTGATCCCCCTTTCCACTCCCTCGGGGAAGATGGGTCTCTCCTCTGAGCCTCGCTTTCCTCTGGTGAATGAGTGGTTGTGATGACTGCAGCAGGTGCATGGTGGGCAGTGCAGTGTAGCTGGGCTCGGAGGAGGATGTGTTGCTGTGGTCATTTTTCATTCCTGTTTATTAGCCCAGAAGATTGCCTTTGCAGAGTGTGTTTGAAGTCATTAGTTCCTGTCACCCACGTGGCAAAAGTGCAGACAGAAACTGAGACTTTCCCCTCCCCCTCTAGGTGAAGACACCTAGCAAGAGGATGTGATATATCGCACCGTTGGTTGGTGGATTTCACCGCTAAGGCAGGATGTAATCTTTTCCTCCTCATTTTCCTCTTTGCTTTCCCTCTTAAGAAAGTAACGATTTCTTCCTGTTCCTGTCCCAAAGCCCCCTGAACCTTTTCGATCACACCAGGAGGGCAAGAGCCTGGCCCTGAGATTCCTGGCAAGGCATTCCCTTTACTCCCCCGGGGAAAAGCACCAGGGTTTTTACACTCCCTTATGGTTTTTTATTTCATTTTCATTTTTTTATTTTTTAACTTTTAAGGCAATCGTCCTTTATAACTGAGGCTGGCCTCCAGTTTTTATGTAGCTAAGGTAATGCTGGAACTCCATTTACTGACATTATGCATGCACCTCCAAGCTCCTATAGGCTTCTAGAGCTTCTTGAAGTTGTGTTAAAATAGGATAACCTGACTCGGACCTGATTTCTGTATCCTCTACTGGTCACGTGGCCCCTCCAGGACAAACTACCTGGTTTGCTTTTGGGATTTTGTGCTAGGGATGAAGCCCAGGCCCTTGCAGATATCAAATAAGTACTCTACTACTGAGCTACTTCCAGCCCTGAGGGTACTTGGTTTTAGATCTTGGGATATTTGTTAGAACAAGATGTGGGGAAACTCTGCCAGACACACCCATCATGCACATGTGCCCATCCTCCCTTCTGCCTTCTAGGTGCCCTCTAAAATCCTAGTGTACAGGAGCCAAGTTCAGACAAATAACAGAACTGAACAAAGGAATAAATGATGTTGTTTTCATTAGACCAATATTCTGTGTGTTTTAAAAATAATCAAAACTTTGGCCCTCAAATCTCGTCCATGAATATGCACTACCAGATGTATGGTGCTCCATTTTGTAATTTTATTCATTTATTTACAGCTATTTTAAATTTTATATGTATGGGTGTTTTGTCTACACGTACGCCTGTACCACATGAGTGCCTGATGATGGTGGACGACAGAAGAGGGCATTGGACTCCCTGGGACTGGAGTTGCACATGATTGTGAGCCACCATGTGGATGTTGGGAATCGAAACTGAATCCTCTGGAAAAGCAGCAAGTGCTCTTAACTGCTCCTGTTTCTGTAATTAAAAAAACAAAAAAAACCTTTTTATTTTGTATGTATGGGTATATAACAGATATGTGTCCGGTATCCTCAGACTCTAGAAAAGGTCATCAGATCTCTGAGAACTGAAATTATAGCTATGTAGGAACTGAACCCAGGTCCTCTGCAAGAGCCTCAAGTGCTCCTAGCTGCTGAGCCATCTCTCCAGTCCCTGTTTTCATAATTCTTCAAACATCTGCCATACTGGCGTTCTTCAAGCCTCGTCCTGCACCCACAGGCAGGGGGAGCCACTTGTTACCCTGTGCCGAACACGGTAGGTCCCCTGCCCTGGCAAAGCAGTAACTGGCAGAACTTGACAGTGGTGTGTGTCTGTAGTCCCAGCTGTAAGAAAGCTCATGGGAGCCTTGCTTACACCTCGGATGGCATAGTGTGACCTCACCAACGATCAAGCAGGTCTGTAGTCTAGGAGTTGCCTTGACACTTTTATTAACCCATGACAGTGCGTCTTCCCAGGGTTTTACCTTACTGTTTTTTATTGTGCAGTTATAATAAAGACCTTCTGGACAAGGTGATGGAAATGGCTGATGGGATTGAAGTGGAAGACCTGCCACAGTTTACAACCAGAAGTGAATTAATGAAAAAGGTAATGAGGAGAGATGACAGTCCCCGCTTCGACACTGGATCATGTTGTTTTTGAGCATTCTTGTTTCCTGCTCCACAGCCTTAAGCCCTATTCATTATTGCCTCACAGTTGGTATAAACCTTTTCATAACTAGATAACAGCTCAGCATGATAAATTATGCATTGTCAGTGAGTAACACACAGGCTCAGCCTCTGGTTTGTCTAGAACATGTTTCTCTTGGTGTCAGGGCTTGGACTCAGGTCCTCTATCTAGATAAACTGGGACTCAGGAGGATCCTCAAAAAACGAAAGGCACTTCCAGCCGCACTGCTCCTGACGGACTGAGGGAACGGAGCAGACTTGACACATCCGTGTTTGTTGCTGTGCTGGTCACAGTAACCAGCCTCGGTGTCCATCACTAGACGAGTGGATACACACAGTGAAGTTCTGTGCAGCTGTGAAGAGAGATGAAATTGGATGTTCATGGATAGAAATGGAGATCGTTATGTTGAGCAAAATAAGCTAGAATTCAGAAAGACGAGCATCGTGTTTTCCCTCAGAGGTAAAATGTAGGTTTAAGTGCATCTATTACTTTCATGTTAATGAGAATTGAACCTAGAGCTTTGTGTGTGCGAGGCGGGTGCTCCACCCCTGAGCTGTACAGACAGCTTTTCTTTTGACTTTCTCACACAGGGTCTTGTCCAGGCTGACCTTGCCCTTTAGCCAGGCAGGCCTGGAGCTTCAATCCTCCTGCCTCTGCCTCCCTCGTGGCCTGGCACCAGATCTGCTCCCAGGAACAGCTAGGTAGTGTATTCATTATTTATTCATTCATTCAGTTCTTTTTGTTTGTTTTGGTTTTGGTTTTTTGAGACAGGATCTTGCTCCACAGCCCTGGCTGGCCTGGAACCTGATGTGTACACCAGGCTGTTCTCAAACTTGGTATGATCCTCCTGCCTCGGCCTACCTATTTCTGGGATTATAGGAATAAGCCCCCAGATTTGGCTTATTTTGCTTTATTTTATTTTTTATTTTATTTTTACTCTTGCTTAGAGTACTAAAGTTAGAAGTCCTTTATTTTAGACTAATTCATACAGAATATCTCTGCTTCAGCAGGTCAAGGCTGGACCAGACCAGTGTGGACTGTCTGACTTGCTGATAAGGAATGTGGTGGGGTAATGTAATGTCCAGACACCACAGTTATGCTCTGCTCTTCAGGGCTTAGTCTTATGGCTGTGGCCTTGTACACAGTGAGCTTTGCCCTAGAGTCTTATGTCTGGATCATGGATCCCTGGGGCCAGGGAGAGGCAGAAGGAACTTTGGAGGATGGGGCTGTCTATCCCAGTTAAGTACCCCAGGGCATTCATTTTTCTCACATCTGCTCTGGACTCTTCAGGCAGTAGATTGCTGCCTTGTTTCCTAAAGTCCCTTTGGTATCTATCCAGGCCTTTTATATACAAATTCAAATTATTTATTTGGGTAGAGTATAAGGCTCACTGCTGAGCATGATTCAGGAGATAGTGTAGCCATGCAGGAACCAAGAGTTCAGGACCTGCCACGATGCCACAGATGTATGTGGCTGCTGACCTGCTCTTCAGCCACCAGGTCTTCAGAGTTCCTTGCATTGAACTTGGTAAAGCCCCACCTGTGTGGGGTATGGGTTTTCTGGCAGCTAGTGAACTTGAACTTGACCTTATGCAGTGCTCCCATCACATGCTTCTTGTTCTTAACTTAGTGCAGAGGGACATGATGACCTAGCCAGTGTGAACCCAGGCCACTGTGTCCTGGGGCTTCCCAGAGGCATCTCAAGTATCTGTCTGGAGCCTGGAAGCCCCAGGACAGAACAGCAAGTCAGCATCCTGTAGCTACGGTAATGTGGAAAGGGTGGACTTGTGCTCACATGTGAAAGCCCTATTTGTACAAACACACTTGACACTTGGACTCCAGGGCTTTGAAGGAGACAGTGTGTGGAGACAAAGTGGGAATTTTGTCAATCTTAGGCCTGTGAGATGGTTCAGCAGATAAAGGTGTTTGCTGGCAAGCTTGATGATCTGAGTTCAGTACCCAGAGCCCACATGGTGGAAGGAGAGAACTGACTCCTGAAAGTTGTCTGCTAACCTCCACACATGTGCTGTGGCCTGCACACATACATGAGCACACACATGGAAATAAATAATAACAGTGTAGACTAAACAAGAGATTCTTCTAGGAGGCTGGGGATGTGGCTCAGTGGTAGAGTACTCTCTAGTAATCCCAACAAAACAAAAACTTGTGTAGATAAGGCCCTCCTGAGACAAGTCATCTATACACTGACCGGTTTGCATGCTGTTGAAAGCCGCCCCTGAGAGTCCTCTGCAGAGAGCCCAGGGTCTTCCAAGTAGTGTGTCCTTCAGTTCATGTCAGAGGAAGCTGAGGGGTAGTAGGCCAGAGATCTAAAAGCCCCATCATTGTGCCAGCCAGAATCGAGCCTTAGCTCTAAAATTAGAGGTAGCTGGTGTGTAGAAATTGAGTCACACAGCATCGTTGGCACCTTGGGGCCAGACAAGATGATGACTTAGACAAGCTCTCTGGAGTCAAGTTTTAAAAATACATTTTGCCCTCCTGCAGCTTTTGGGCAGGTGTATGTCTATCTGTCCAACTCTCTTTCTTTAGTCTGAGGAATGAGTGTGACAGGTAGGATTTGCTCGACTGTTGGAGTGTGCTATTTCTGGAAGAGGGGCATTTGGCACAAGTCTACTGAGCAAATGCCTTGGCCATCTAAATACCACCCCAAGATTCACCTGCAGCCTGCAGCCCTGTCACTGAGTTGTCAGGTGTGGTAGCCACACCTTTAGTCCCAGCACTCTGGAGGAAGAGGCAGGTAGATCTCCTTGAGTTTGATGTGAGGTTGGTCTATATATCTAGTACCAGGTCAGCTAAGGCTACATAGAGAGACCCTGTCTCAAAAGAAGTAAAACCAAACCAAGAATGATGGACAAAGAAGCTGTCATTGTTGGTTCACAGCACAAGTTGTTAGCATCACCATGTGGTTCTTCTCCTGAGAACATCTGTATCCCATGAGGAAAGACAGCAGTGTAAAAGTGACCATAGGTAACAATGGGAAAATCATGTCACGAGGTTCTTCTGGGCTCTGTGCAGTCCTGGCCAGCTCTGAGGCTGTATTTTCATGAAAGCCGTAACCAGACATGAGGGTTGACACCTTTAACCCCAGCACTCCAGAGTTAGAGGTGAGAAGGTCAGGGGCTCACAGTCATCGCTGACTACAAAGCCAGTTGGAGACAAGTCTGGGCTGTGTAGATCCTGTCAAGGGAGAGGGAGAAGGAAGAACTAGATCCAACCCTGTGGGCTGGTCTTGTCCTGAGTCCAGGATAGGTGGATCACCTGACAGCACTGTGTGGAAAAAACAGTAGCCTCGGTCTGTCCAGTTGAAAATCTGAGCAAGGGGCTGGAGAGATGGCTCAGTGGTTAAGAGCACTGGTTGCTCTTCCAGAGGACCCGGGTTCAACTCCCAGCACCCACATGGTGGCTCACAATCTTTTGTAACCCTAATCCCAGGGTATCTAAATCCCTCTCCTGGCACATCCTCAGGCATACGCATGGTACACAGATATGCAACACCTATATTCATGAAATAAATAATGTTTAAAAAGAAAGCCTGAGTGAGATGGCTCAGGATGTCTCCCCCTGGACTGCGGGTGGTTTCTTTGGTCACACTGCATTCTCCTGAGAGGAGAAAGACTGGTATTTTATCTTTGCTGAGGATTTTTGGCTTAGCTAGAAAATAGGTCATACCTTGAAATCTCTGATTACTAAAAGGACTTTGTTGCTTCCCTCACGCTGCTCCGTGTTAAGGGAATCCATTCAAACACAGGGTGACAGTCAGTGATTTCGTCACACGCTCCTTGAAAGTTTTCCGAAGCTAAGTTTAAATTTACCACGGGTGTTAGAGAGCGCCCGGAAGGAATCTGTGGGCTCCAGGTCACCGGTTTGCAGACTCACTTTTACAGTTTCTAATCATGTGAACTCCAGAAATACGTAACCGTCACATCTCCTAAGTGCTCTGACTCAGTGTGGAGTGCTGCAGATTCCCCACCTGAATCTGGGTGTCCGAGAGCAGAGGCCAGTGAAAGGAGGAGCATTTTAGTATTTCCGCTCTCACTTGAAATTGTGAACACGTATAGACAGCAAGCCACAAGTCAGGCAAGTAAGGTTCTGGTTTCCAAATGGATCATGAGGTCAGTGTTTAGCTGCATATTCTTATGTAGTAAAATATTAATAATTTCTGAGTAGACTTGCCATCTGGGTCGAACATAAATATTCCATTACTGCTTTATTTGAATGTGTGAAAATAAACTTGATTCATGGGACTCGATGGCTGTGTAACTTCTTCTTCTCTCTTTTCCCCAGCATCAGATCTAAGGCCACATTGCCACCCCTCGGGACAGGCTTAGAAAGGAGGCCGGGGTGGAGGTGACTGAACCGTGGCAGCTCTTGAATTCCTGGTGTTTGCATCCTAGAAGCAGCTGGAATGGAAAGGAATGTGTCTACAAGGGCTCCAAAGAAGTCTTGGTTTTTCCAGAAGCTGTTGCTGTAAAAATACAATGCATATTTATGAATGGCGAACTCTCCGAAATTCCATCAGCTTCGTCCAAGCCAAAACTTTGTTTGAAATGCCTTTTATGTTGTTATAATAATGACAGGTGATGAATTTTATAATTTGATGTTTTTAGCAGAGTGCTTTTAAATGTAATTCTGGTTTTTGCCTCACCCCCACCCATTTTTGTCCTGAGGTAAGCCAGATTCTCCTTATTTCTGTCTGAACCCACTCTATACTTGTACCTCACTGCCGATGGCCACTGAAGGACTGTGCGCTAACCAACTGATCACCGGAGCCCCCCCACTGCTGGGCTCTCAGGTCTTCGTGTAGGAAATGGGAGTCATGCTGTAGGCCTGCAGTAGCCGAGCTAGCTCATAGGAAGGAGGAAGCTCACACAAAATCATCTGACTTCATTTTACAGTTCACTGAGGGCCGGAGATGTAGCTCAGTGGGAGAGCGCTTGCTTAGCATCTTGAGATCCTGGCTTGGTCCCCAGTGTTGTAGAGAGAGAGAAATAGCTAGTCAGATGAAAAATGCCTGCAAGTTGATACAGCTTTGTTCAGCAGGCTAGCTGATTTCTAGACTCTAGGTCTCCTAGGCTGCTCACATGTCTGCATTCTCTTTGTTTCTAGAAGGCTTTCAGACTTGAACTGCCTTGCACATCGCCTCTAGATTGTAGTGCAGTCTTGCTTTGCTCTGAGATGTATTGATATTCCACCTGACAGCTGATCTGTCTGTTCTGAACCCCCTTCCAGTTCCTTCTACTTAGTCTCCCCATCAGGTAAATGCCCGAACTGTGGGCAGCAGTGGAACAGTGTACCACGGCAGGACTCATCAATGGCAGGCCGGTTATGGTCAGTAAGACAGTGGGGTCTGCCTTGGCTTTATCTTCTGGATAAAGGAAATTAGACACCCAGAAGCTGGGGCCAGTGGTGTCTGGTGTCAGATCAGTGGGACGACATTCTTGTTGGTGGCTTGAGATGAAGACCACATCTTTGTGTGGTTCCTAACTCCAGTCCCCAGTGACCAGGATAGATCAGGAGTCAAGATCATTGATCTGCAACCTTGGACAAACTCCCCCAGGCAATGGAGGTCAGGTTGCCAGTTACAGAGGCCTTGGCAAGGTAGTGACTGATAGAGCTGAGCTCTGTACTCACTGAGACTTTATCATTTAGCTTTATCTCCTCCTCAAATGCATCCTTGCCCTCTTCCCATTCTAATCATTTGTCAGATTTGTGAGGCTTAAAACAAAATGAACAATTGTGATGGTTCACTTTAAAATGCACTTTCCATAGCTTGGTGATTTTATTTTCTGTGTACAACCCCCAATAAAACAGCTTTCCATTAAATGAAGCTTGAGTTGTGTGATTCCGTCCCGTGCCCTTCCGTTTCCTGACTTAGGTGTAGGAAGGTGGACAGCCAGGATCTGGGAAGTGGAGCTGGCTTACAGGCATGACGTTGGGGCCAGCATAGCACAATTCTGTCACCTTGCACTCTCTGTTCCTCCCTCCAGCCTTCTCTTTTTTTCTTTTCTTTGTTTTTGGTGCCAATGATCAAACCTAGAGCCTCTACATGCAAGGCAAGGACTCCGTCATTGAGCTAAATCCCCAGGCCCCTTAGGTTAAATTTTCTGATTATAGTGAGTGAGTTTTCTCCATTTTCTCAGTTAGGCTGCCTGCCTTTCTTCTGGTCGTTATTTTTACCACTCATTGGCTGACTCACCTATAAAATTAACCAGTATTTTATTCTTTATGTATTTCTTTCCAAGCTTGAAGTGAGAGTGTGTGAGCTTGTACAGAGCATGCCCAGGAGAGGACTTTCCCTGAGAGTGCGTATCAGGCCATGGGAAGTGAGCACCCAGGCTTGAGAGGTGCTCAGGTTGATCATGCTGCACCCCGGAAGCTGCCCTCTCCAATATGCCAGAGAAGCCTGGGGCAGCGCAGGCTAGGCGTGTGGCTCAGTAGTGGGATCCCTGGATATGGTGGTGCACCCCCGTAGTCTCAGCACCAGTCCAGGCCATTCTCAGCTGATACTGAGTTCAAGTCTAGCCTGGGCTACACATGACCTTGTCTTAGAAAGAAAAAAAAAAGAGTCCACCTGATGATGATGTGAAAGGTAAGGATTCCCTCTGAGCTTTTCTAGGATTGACGTGGACTACTGGCTCATCTGAGCAATGGCAGAAATAACTGCCTACCGGCGAACTCTTTGCAATGTGTAGTAAAATGTTGCCCTAGCTCAAGCTAGACTCGAGCGCTGCCCACTTGAGCTCTAAAGGGTCATCTGGATGTTAGTCATGGTGGCACCAATTGTGGGGATTCAGCCTGCTGTCTGAGGCCTGTGTGCGTCATGAAGCCCAGGCACGGCTCTTGCTCTTGACATGTTTAGTGATGCCAGTTACTTTGGGAGAGTGCACAGGGATCTTGAGAAACAACGATTTCAGAACTTACAAACCAGACTCTAGTCATAGAAATTGCTTCCCTCAACAAATGCTGAGTGCACAGTGAAAAAAGGACCTTCTTCCTTGTGTGTGTGTGTGTGTGTGTGTGTGTGTGTGTGTGTGTGTGTGTGAAATGAACTTCCAAGTTCATTCTTCCTTTCTGAAAGATCATACTCTCGGGCCCGGTGGAGGAAAGGTGTCTGCCAGCAGCTGGGCAGTCTGTGGCATGTGCTCGTCAGTGATGGAGGGGACCTCCACTGCACCAGCTGATCAGATTCAGAGTCGGGCAAAACCACAGACTAGAAACTAATGAGGAGTCTGCTGCTCCTGTGGACTTGTGCTCCTTTGTCCTAGGAGTGAGCATGTGAGCTGGGCGGGATGCCTCTAAATACAACCCATCAGCTTTCTGCTTTCCCAGCCTTGGTAGGCTAAGGCTTAAAAAAATCCTTCACTGTGGCCTTCCAATCTCATTTGCCTGGAGGGATGCCACTGTTGCCACTGTTAAGGGTTTAAGACCCATCTCAGGTTTAAAATTATTATTATTATTATTTGTCTTTTGAGACAGGGTTTCTCCATGTAGACCTGGCTGGCCTGGAACTCACTATGTAGACCAGGCTGGCCTCCAACTCACAGAGATCTGCCTGACTCTGCCACCCAGGTGCTGGGATTGAAGGCATGTGCCACTACTATCTGGCTTAAATTTTTTAAATTTTGTGTGCATGGATATTTTGTCTGCATGTATGTCTGTGTATCACTTGCATGCCTGATGCTCTTGGAGGTCAGAAGAGGGTGTTGGATCCTTGGATCCAATCTCCTGGAGCTAGAGTTACAGACAGGTGTGAGCCGCCATGTGGGTGCTGGGAATTGAACCCAGGTCCTCTGGAAGAGCAGCCAGTGCTCTTAACCACTGAGCCAGCCCTACTTCCCTTGGTTTAATAAAGGAGCAATTAGAGGCCACCTTTGTGCTATGTGGGGCTGGTGACTTAGCAGCTCTGCTGTTCAAATTGACATCCAAATGTATTAATCTTGGGCCGTGTCCTCTTCACTCTTACCATTTTTGTTTGAGTCTTGCCATATAGCCCTGGCTGGCCTGGTGCTCCACCTGCCTCAGCCTCCCACGTGGTTAGGGTGACATATGGGATTCATCAGAGGTTCGTTCAGCTGTCCAGAGTGTGACTGTAGACACTTCCCGTTGGCGGTGCCCTGGGTGGAGGCATCTGCCCAGTATTGGAGGGTTCTGGGGAGACCAGTGTCCACACAGGCCTGGCATGAGTGTATCTCCGCTTCTGTCCTGTCCTAGGTTTCCATGGAGGCCAAGCTGCAACATGTTGGAACCAAAGCTTTTGACAAACTTGGGCTCGCACAAAAGAAAAACAAGTTTCCACAGGAGCCCTGCTCTCCCACCGCAGGGCTGCAAGAGGAAGGACCTTTCTCTGGAGAGGGAGTAGCATGGATGTGGCCCTCAGACACTTGAAGCTGACAGATGGTGGGAGGTACTGAGCAACAGGCCAACCACCAAATACAAACCCTCCAAAGTGGCAGGTCTTAGCTAACGCTCTGGCGGCCACTTGCAGTCCCCAGCTCCAAACCCTGGGTATCCTGGGACCTGATAGCACTGGGTCTAGGATGTAGAGTTCCTGTGGTGTGAGCATGCTCCTGCCCTGCGCTGTGTGCACAGCCTGTGACAGGAGGCCTGTCCCACACAGTCCTGCAAAACACCAGATTTCCCTTTGTGGTGATATGTTGTTCCTGCTGTAACAAATAAGACTTGCCTGAAGATCAGAGGGCAAGGCCAGCCAGTAGTTCACCACAGAGGCCAGGCAGTGGTGGCACACACCTTTAATCCCAGCACTTGGTATTCTTCTCTTCTCTTCTCTTCTCTTCTCTTCTCTTCTCTTCTCTTCTCTTCTCTTCTCTTCTCTTCTCTTCTCTTCTCTTCTCTTCTTCTCTTCTCTCTTCTCTTCTCTTCTCTTCTCTTCTCTTCTCTTCTCTTCTCTTCTCTTCTCTTCTCTTCTCTTCTCTTCTCTTCTCTTCTCCTCTCCTCTCCTCTCCTCTCCTCTCCTCTCCTCTCCTCTGCTCCCCTCCCCTCCCCTCCCCTCCCCTCCCCTCCCCTCCCCTCCCCTCCCCTTCTCTCTCTCTCTCTCTCTCTCTCTCTCTCTCTCTCTCTCTCTCTCTCTCTCTCTCTCATATCTCACATGGTAGCTGGAGTGACAGCCATGAGTGCTGGCAACCGAACTCCTATATTTTTGGTTGTGAGCCTAGCCTTTAATGGCTGAACCATCTCTCCAGCTCCCAGTACTTGGGAGGCACATGCCTTTAATCCCAGCACTAGGGAGGTTGAGATAGGAAGTAATATGGCTGGGCAGAGAAAGGAATATAAGGCGGGAAGAGACAGGAACTCAGTCCTTTTGGCTGAGGAGTTGGTGGGGTGAGAAGTCTCTCTAGTGGCTGGCTCTTTTACTGTTCTCTCAGCATTTACCCCGATATCTGGCTCCGGATTTTTATTAAGACTAATTAGGATTTGTGCTACACCTGGCTAGAGTTCTGGGCTGACCCTACTTCTGCTTAAACCATCGGTTTTCAGCATCTCAGGTGCTAAGTCAGTGATTTGTGTACCCTCTACTTATTTATTTATTTATTTATTTATTTATTTATCTTTATAACTTGTTAAATTCTGTTGTTGTTGTACTGAGACAGAGCCCCACTATGTAGACCAGGCTGGCCTCATAGAGATCTGTCTGCCTCTGCCTCCTGAGTGCTGGGATTAAAAGTGTGCACCTTGCACCCCAAAGATCCTCTGCTGTCTTCTAGGCTTCCTGTCCAGCCAAGTCTGTGCCTCCAGAGGTCAGCTGCAAAGCAAGCGATCCTCATTTTCCTTTGGTATACCGGATCCTTGATGCTGATTGTGGCTACTTTTCCAGCTGCCCTGAGTTCATCCCCAGCAGTGGGTAAGCCAGGTGTGATGGTGCACACCTACAATACTAGCACTTAGGAAAGGGAGGCAAGAGGATCAGACATTTTAATTTTTTTAAGGTTTTATTTATTATGTATGCAGTGTTTATTATGTATACATGGATGCCTGCACACCAGAAGAGGGCGCCAGATCTCATTACAGATGGTTGAGCCACTATGTGGTTGCTGGGAATTGAACTCAGGACCGCTGGAAGAGCAGCCAGATGCTCTTAACCGCTGAGCCATCTCTCCAGCCCCAGGATCAGACATTTAAGGTCATCCTTGACTGTATACCAAGTTCAAGGCCAGTCTGGACTAAGACTATCTCAAAAAACAACAAAAAGTGGGCTGGAGGGATGGCTCAGTGGTTAAGAGCACTGGCTGCTCTTCCAGGGGACCTGATTCAATTCCAAGCACTCACATGGTGGTTAACAACTGTCTATAACTCCAGTTGAAGGGGATCTGATAATGCCCTCTTTTGGCTTCTGTAGGCATCAGGCACGCAAGTGTTACAAAGACATCTATGCAGGCAAAATACCCATACATGTAAAAACAGCAATGTAGCTCATCATGATGGCACTTGGAAGTTTGAGGCAGGATTTTAAGTCTGAGGCTATCCTGGACTACAGAGTCCTAGGTTTGCCTGGGCTGTAGGAGACTATTTCTAGCACACACACCCCAATAAATGTGTGAAGACAAAGCCAGGAGTGAGCACCAGTGTTGGCCTTGCAGGTGCTGCTGCCTTGCAGAGGACCCCAGGGAAGAGCCCTCCCACTACAGGAAAGCTTTCAGTTCCCATTCTGCCTGGTACCTCATCTTTGTGTGTATCCAAGGGGGCATTTCCAGGACCAAGGCCTGTCACAGCATGGTAGGATGACAGCTTTTCTTCTTCTTCTTTTCTTCTTCTTCTCCTCCTCCTCCTCCTTTTCTAAGTTTTTAGTTTTTGAGATAGGGTTTCTTTGTGTAGCTCTGGCTGTCCTGGATCTCGCGCTGCAAACCAGGCTGGCCTCGAACTCACAGAGCTCTGCCTGCCTCTGCCTCCCGAATGACAGCTTTTCCTGATATAAGCATGTAGCTGAAGCTGGTGCCCGGCTAGCCTCTCCAGAGGCCTCCGTTGTCTCTGGTGGTGTGTAAGTTATCAGGTCAAGCAAACACATCTTTTTCTACGAAAAGGGAGAGTAACTCTCAGGCTTGGTGGAATGAGGTGGTAGGTAGGTAGGTGAGGACTTTCCTGTTTCTGGTTTTCTCTGAACCAAATTAGAGACATTTATGTTAGAAAATTCCCAATTCTGTTTTCTAAAAATGTCTTTGTGCGGACCAGCCAGAGCTTCAAGCCTCTTTACTTGACACTCTTTAGACGCGCCACTGTGCCAATTCAGTTAGTGGGCAGTGGTATTCTTGGCAAAAGATCTTGTTTGTAAAGGAGCAACTTTCTCCTCTGGGCTTCAGAAAGGTAGCAGCTGTAGGGAAGAAGCCTTTGCTCTGGAGAGTTCTGTGAAAGAGCAATGCCTGTCCCAGCAGCTTTCAAGACATGGTGAAGTCCTTCTCAGAGTCTACAGATGGTGGCTAACCAGTTCACAGACACTCCGGTCCTCTACGTTCCCAGCCCAACCACATTTTAGGGCTTGACTTCCATCGGAGCTAAGCAGCGTAGTGTGTGTAGGCTGCTGGGGACCAGACCCAGAGCTTAGACTAGTTACAGCAGGTGCTGCTCTGCTGCCGACCCACACACGCAGCCCACAGGTGTTGGTTTGTAACCATCACTCTGTAAAGTCTTTCTCTGGTAAGCTTGGCTAGCTGCTCTCGGCAAGTCACTGTCAGAGAAGTGCCATGTGGCCAGAGCGTTAGTTATGTAATAAATGGCAGTTAAGTCCTTCCACAGGCAAGTTCCTCTTCTAGGTCTGAACCTTCTAGATACCAAAGAGGATGCCTGGAGCTAATGATGAGCTGCGTGTGGACTGCTGGCATACCCATTTGTAAAGGAATCAGGCCATTCATCTTTTTGACCCAACTAAAACAATTCCCTAGTCTTCGTATGAGCAGAAGAAACATTAAAACCTCAAGACTTATTTTTCTAAGACTTTACCTAGATTATTATAAGTTATCATAATGATGTGAAGGATTTACTAAAAATGGCACATGTATTCAATTATCTCTTCTTTCCTCAAAGGATAGAGAAAAGGCCAGTTCTTTCAGTCAAATGACTTCTGGTATCTTTGCTTTGTCATATACTGGGACAGAAAATAATCTCTATTGGATAACAGCTCATTTCCTCCCTAACTAGATGGGAACTAAGCATAACCCTGGCACAAGTCTCTGCTGACAATCTTGCACAACTTCAACAGCTTGAACTACTAGATTTCTATTTACACATTTAACCCATAGGGCACATGCCATGGCTGGACACAATAGAAAGAACTGTGATCCACAGTCTACTCCCAAAATCAGGAAAATTGAAACATCAAACCATCCTGGGGCCAGGCAATCCAGCTTTTTAACAGAACCCTCGCCTAGTGTGCCTGAGGCCATTTTGACTTCCAGTACCTCAAAATTTGAGTCCAAACATTTCTTTCTAGAGGCATTGACTCTGTGTGGTCTGGCTAGCCTCAAATTCATGGTAACGCTCCTGTCTTGGCCTCCCAAATACTAAGCTATAGACATGAACCATACCACACATATTACTATACCCACATTCTTTTAAAATCTTCACGTGTGTATGTGTCCATGAGTGCTGGTGCCCATGGGTTAGAAGCTTCAGGTCCCCTGGAGTTACACGTGAGCTACCTGGCATGGGTGTTGGGAACTGAACTCAAGTCCTGCAAGAGCAGTGTGTGATCTTAACACCTGGCCATCTCTCCAGCCTCCAGTGTTATTTCCACCACTAGTCAATAGGAACTAGGTGTGTAGCTCATCAGTATAGTGCTTATGTGGCACTCACAAGGACTTTAGTTCAGTCCTCAGTTCCACCAGAAAATAATACACTGGGTACTCTGTTTACTGAGCACAAAACAGACCATTAGTAATCAGAGCATCAGTCTTGGCTTTCTTCATCACTTTCCAGTTTAAAACCAGTCCTCAAAGACCTTAAATTACACCGATTTTGTGTTTATGTGTATGAAAGCACGTGCCATGTATGGTTAGAGGTCAGAGGACAACTCACGGGGGAGGGGGGGGGGGCCGGCGGCAGGGGTTGTTCCCTGGGATTGGACTCTGGCCGTCACCAGACGTCACCTTCACCTGTCATCTCAGCCACTGAGGTTGTTTACACTAATGGAACCCTTTTGTTGTGAAGAGGGTTAGGCTTCAGGAGCTCAACTCAAGGGTATTTCCTGGAGGAGGGAAATGGTTTATTGAGAAACTAGTCCTTTATATAGAGACCAGGGAAGTTTCTACATCCAGACTTTTTAACATGGGGTCTGTGTTTGAAGGTGGGAAATGAGGACAAAGAGAACTTGCCCACTGGAGAGTCCCTGTGTAGCTCTCTATTAAGCAAAGTATTTCTCCACAAGTGAATTTCCCCTGAATATTACTGGTCAGACTACTCCAAGGCCAGCTAATTTCCAACTGGTTGACCTGAGTGAGACACCTCGTTTGTGTGTACTTAGTTCCCTGATCTGTAAAGAAACGAAGTCCTGGGCACAGTGCCATGTGGGCAGCTCTGTCAGCCATTACTGAGGACTGCATCACAAGCACATCCGAACCCCGATGCAAACCTACCTCAATTACTTCTAGCTTCTTGCAATACAAATGTAGAGAGTAAAACAAACATTTAAAAAATTTTATTTTATGTGCATTGGTGTTTTGCCTGCATGTATGTCTGTCTCAGATCTTGGAGTTACAGTTGTTAGCTGCCATGTGGGTACTGGGAATTGAACCCAGGTCTCTCCAGCCCCCAAAATGAACATTTTTGTATGGTAAAAACTTATCAGCCAGGCCATGGTGGCACTTGCCTTTGATCCCAGGACTTGGGAGGCAGAGGCAGTTGCATCTCTGTGAGTTCAAGGCCAGCCTGGGCTACAGAGTAGGTTCCAGGGCAGGCTCCAAGGCTACACAGAGAAACCCTGTCTCAGAAAAACCAAAAACCGAAAGAGAATAAATTTGGTGCTGACCCACTATCCAGGAAAGTCTTTAGCTAAACAGGAGAGTGCTTCACAGGTATTGCTTATTTTCTGTCCAGGTCACTGGAGGGAAAGAATTTGTTTTAGAGCTAAACAGAAGTATCACACATGGGTCTCACTATGTAGCCCTGAGTGGCCTGGAACTCACTATGTAGATCAGGCTCAAACCCATGATCCTCCCCAGCCTTCTGAGGATATGTGCCACCATGCTCTACTTAATAGCTTGAATTTTTTGTAGGAATTTTCATTAGGTGTGCATCTGTGTGCGTGAGTGCTAGTTTCTGAGGAGGTCGGAAGCTTTGGATCCTCCCCGAGCTGGAGTTACAGGCAGCTGGGGCTGTCTGAGGTGGGCGCAGGGAGACAAGCTCGGGTTCCTGCAAAAACAGTACACGCTGTTACCCACTGAGCCCCTCTTCAGCCCCTCGGATTGTAACTTCTATAGGGAAGTACCAGTTCTTATCCATCCCAGCTTTACACTTGGCTCGTAAGAGGAAGCCATGGTCATTCTGCCACCCAACTTTCCAACAGAGAGGCTCCAGAGCCTGTCTCTCGAAGGCTGGTATGGATGACAAGAGACTCAGGCTCACTGCAATAGCTGTTCCAACTACCAGAGAGACTACACAAGTGGTTCAACAGAATTTACTGGTATATTTTCCATTTTCTATACTAGTTGAAGGCATAGGATAGCTTTGTAGTAGCTTTCTACAATACTGTGTTTTAAATCTATCCAGTAAACTAAGATGCAGTACAACTGGTATACAACTGAGGAGGGGAGAAGCAACTCGGCAGGCCCTGGTGCTCAACAGTTCCAGAATAAACAGGTAGCGCGCAGCGGCATTAAAAGGTAGTTTGCAAATATTCAAGTCACACCAAGATTCCTTCCAAATATCTGCCTTGCTCAAACCAACGCAACCGGCCATTGCTAATACTGTGGCACGGCATTTAGTAAATGATGACGGATTTACTCTCTTCTTAATCAAAAGCCTGTGAAGGTGCTGCCACGCAGCAGAGAAAATCAGCTCTGCTCGTGGTCGAGGTGCCAATTGTGAAGTCACAATAGGTACAGTTTAACATGAGAAACGCACGTTAACAAGTGGCCCAAATACAGAGCTGGACAGAATCAGACCAGTAAGTCTATAATTACTCAACTGAACTAACATAAGTACATTCAAAATAAAGCCGGAGATCAGAATTGGTTTAGATTCAAATTTGCAGACTTTCTTGATAAACTAGAAGTATGCTCTTCTGCAGTTGGAAATGAAGCTCTCACCTGGCGGAGAGCTAGAGACTTCTCAGTCCCTCCTGCACAGATAAGGAAATAAGTGACAAAGTCTCTTGCACTGAAGTTATGTATTTTAACAGCTTTACATGTAATATTCATATATAAAAAACTTTAAGTGCTTTTCTCCAATTTAAAAATCTAAAGAATTCAAAAATAAGGCATTCAATATTTGAAAAAAGTACAGATTTACAAAATGTGTATATTCTGTCATGAAAACTCCACACCAACATTATACACTTGGAAAAAAATACAAACAGGATATATTACAAATTTATGCAGCAATAACTTAGTTCACACCATGCAATAAAAAGTACATTAATCAAGATACACAAGCTTTTGTAGGTTCTAAACTGAAGGACTTTTTCTTTTTTCTCTGCAGAATCCTTAAAACCCGTGGCACTTAAAACTTGCTAGCCTTTCTACTGGGAGGTAAATTATACACAACAACGATGAAAAGATGAACAGACCAGGTGTCTATTAGGAATCATTCCAGCTTTGCTCAACAATGGCCGAAACTCTCTTCTCATATTCCCGTTTGTTTTCCTGATAAAGCTGTGCTGCTTGGCTATTCGCTGGACTGTTTGGATTCGGTTCATCCAACAGAGACTAGAAGAGAGAAGAAAATGCTTTTCAGTTATGTGTTATATTAATAGGGCTCAGATGAGGACAAAAAATTTACTCAAAACAACAGAATTATTTGGAAGTTCCTATGTCATCTTTTAGGTCTCAAAACCTTCAGAAATGGCATGAACAGGTTTCTGCTGCTAAAGAACTCTAGTTTCCAAAACAATTCCAAGCTGCCTTGAGACCTCCCATTTCAAGGAAATCAGCCAAGAACAATGTTCATTAGCAAATAAGAACTTCCTTACCAGGAAATAAACAGCTTCATTTGGTTAAACTATAATGCTTGTAAATACCTTAGTAATTGTTATTTTCATATAATTTTTACTGTTAATTCCTAACATTTTTTTGGTGGTGCTCAAGTCTCCAGCATGCTAGGTGACCAATTTACTACTAACCACACCCCAGGCCTAAACATTATGGTTTAGGTTACTCAGCCAATCTGTAGGCAGGCTTGCTCCTCTGATACATAAAACACGTATGTTCAGCAGGGAGGGAATGGAATAGAAAGGTGATCGGGGTGTGAAGAACAGAGAGTGACCAGTAACTAAGGGAACAGCTGCTCTTCTGTGGGGACTAGACCTTTAAAGACATGGAACATGGGAATGGGAAGTGGATTATGGCAGAGGGCTATGGGGGAGGAGGACACAACATACAGGGATGGGACAGATGGACACAGTGAGCAGGACAGACAGGTAGTGGGGAAGCAGGTATGAGTAAGGGTCAATGACACAGTACAAAACAGCATAATGACATTCTCTAGAGATGAGCAGAACGAACAGTAGAGTAAAAGACTCACAAAGATGGACATAAATTGAAACATTTTGTGCTATTCTCAAATCAGCACAGCTACAACAGTCTCCCAAGACTCACTGGCAAACAGTTCCTGCCCCTCTTTTATACACACACTTTCCTGGATGGGACAAAACAGGCCATGGTTCTTTGACTCAGCAGTTCCTAAAGGTCCCTATGGTTTTCTAAGCAATCATCTTTACTTCTCCACAGATACCATGTGAACATGAGTAAGTCTGACCTGTGAGAATGTGTAGCACATGATCAGGGAACAGTTGTGACTGACTAGGCGTGGTAGCACATAGGCCTGTACCTGCAGCACTCGGGAGAGAGGCCGGAGGATCAGAGGTTATAAGTCATCCCTGGGTCAGCCTAGGCAACAAGAGATACCACCCTGACCTCCAGAGGAAACAGGTTGTGGATTAGACCTCATATGTCAACTAACCAAGTGCAGATGAGTCCAGGGTTCTTGTCTGAGCGCTGTACTAGCTCTTGGATGCTGGCTGGTTGGTCGCTAGACAGCTCTGAGTAACTGGTTATGTCCCACAAAATTACAGACAAGTTGTGATTCTTCTGAGGACACACGTACCTGAATTGAAGTTAAGATGGAAGAGACATCGTATGTGGGACTCCATCGATTCTGCAGGATATCTAAACATATGCTACCATCAGCATACACTGCAAAGACAACACTGAATTAGTTACACCATCAACTCACATCTAGTTAAGAAAACTTGTCAACACACACATTACCTGACCAAGTCATACATTCTAATCTCTTCCCTTCTGTCTTATGGGGAGACTTGTTCTTAAAAGTCATGTCTGTCTCACTTCAGAAGGTTGAGGGAGAGACTTTTTCAAAGCACAACATATATTAATCACTCCATTTCAGGTCCAAGGTTGTAGCTCAGTGGTAGAGTGACTCCCCAGCACCCACACAGAACTACGCCATGCTTAAGTCTCAAACAGAACTCTTAAAAACCCTACTCCTAGAGATTATCTTCAGGAGATTATTAAGAATATGTAACAGATTTATGGTCCAAAAAAAAAGGTGTCTGGCTAAACAACAGCACAATCCTGCCTGGAGGTGGAGCATTTACACTCATGGACAAAGTCCTGGGTTAGGTTCCCAGCATCCTAAGAATAGTAAATGATGACACATTCCAGGAACACTACTAGTTTAAACATTATAAATGGCATCTATCTACTGTGCTTGTCATGGAAACAAGAGGTTTTGTTTGTAGACAGGTTCTTACTAAGTAGCCCTGGCTGGCCTGGAACTCATAGAGACTGGCCTGCCTCTGCCTGAAAAAGTCTAAAAATTATATCTAGTAGTTCTGTATTTTGTTTTTTAAAAAAGTACATAAATACCCTTACATTGAGTAAATGAAGTAACAAATATTTGTAAAATTAGGCCAAAATATTAGCAGTTAAGACTGTCGGCTGACTTTTACCCCATCCCCCAACCCCTGGCCACACACAAGTGGAAGAAAAAGACAGAAATGAACCACCTGGGACACACCTTCTACCTCTTAGGCCAAGGTTACAGGTACTGCCAATGTGCAGGACTTCATTCTTTTAGAAGAAAGTCTCACGTCGCCCAGGCCTGCTATGGAGCCTAGGACAGCACTGAGCTTCTGAGCCTCCTGCCTCTCTCTACCACCCAAGTGCTGGGATTATAAGCATGCTCCACTACTCCTGGCAATATTGCCAAACCGAAAAACCCCAGAACCGTAATATTCTCCATAGCAACAGGGTTAAGGAGCGCATGTGCCTTTCCTCAGGGCTTCATCCTAGGGTTTCTCTTCTTTCCATCCCCATTGTTCATCTCCGGGCAATTGTATCTACCCTTTTGGCCTCACCTTGTTCTCTATGTGCTCAGTATTACTAACGGTTAACCTCAGTCCAGATCTTTTGGCCTGAATCAAGTATAAGTCAGCCACTTCTCATCTGTCCTACAGAATCAAATGTCACACCCCATAGCCTCCCCCTCCTAAAGAAGCATTTGATAATTTTAAAGTTTTAAACTAGTTTTGATTTTTTGAGATGCTAAAAGGAAACTTGAATCCAAATGTCCATCCTTTGATCAACAGGTAAACAGAATATATTTCTACATAGTAAAACATGATTCAAGCAACGAGACAAAGTACAGTTATAAGGCTGGGATGTAGTTCAACCACAAGAGACAAACCAAAAGGTTTATTAGGCAGAAAAGTCAGTAAAGAACCCATTAACACAAAATATCCAGACTGTTATCTCACAAGAGAAAGGGAAATTGGCCACTTTGATGGTTTTACTGTGTCTGTGACTATATCAAAACTGACTCTGACCCTGAACTCCTTATTGCCCATCCTCTGGCTTGCGTGTGTGTGTGTGTGTGTGTGTGTGTGTGTGTGTGTGTGTGTGTGTGTGTGTGTGTGTTTTCTTTTTGGTTTTTCAAGACAGGGTTTCTCTGTGTAGCTTTGTGCCTTTCTGGAACTCGCTTTGTAGACCAGGCTGGCCTCGAACTCACAGAGATACACCTGCCTCTGCCTCCCAGCCTCCCAAGTGCTGGGATTAAAGGTGTGTGCCACCACCGCCCAGCACATGTGTGGTTTTTAAGAGCCAAATTTCAGGTAGAATTTTTGTTCTTTAAGCAAATAGATGTCTATTACTTTTAATTCAGATGTTATTCAAATTACTTTACCTCACACATGGAAAACTGGACTGTAGCAACAAAACTGCGGCTAGCACGGGTATGGAAGTGGGATCTGAAGACAGGCCCTAACTGTAAGAATAAGCTCTACCCAAGGGGAGGGACAAACCCTCCCACACCCTCATCCCATCACTGACAAAAATCCAAGAAGCTGCTACTTACCATTTGGATGAAACATTTTGGATAAAAACCTAACGGTTGGTGGTTTATTTGGATATTCTTCAGAAAATTCTATGACTAGTTTAAAAGTACCTAGGTAAAAACAAACCAAATTACAGTAAGGACAAACATTACTTTGAAACACCTTCATCAAATAATTCTTAATTCCGTATCAGATTTTGCACAACCACACGTTAGCTGGAGAACTCCGGTTTAGCATGTAAAACATCTAGCACACTTCTGTGTAGACTGTGGACAAGCGATGCTGGCAAGCACTTGGAGGACAGGCACTTTCATGGGCTACTACACAAGTGTGGAAGTAGTAACGGTCCTATCTAGCTCGCTGACTGACTGGGGGTGTGTGTGTGGAGGTCAGAGGTCAACTTCCTTCTGCAGTTCTTTCCTCCCATCTTTCCCAAAGTTCTGGGAGTCCCTCAGGCTGTCAGTCTGTGGGGCAAGCTCCTTTACCCTCAGCCATCTCTCCAGTCCCAACTGTCATTATTTTTGACAGGTAACTGGACCCTAACTACTAAAATTTTAAAAATTCACACTTAAGGAACTAGAAAGTTTTTTACAGCTTAAATGGAGGATGCCAAAGGATTCTGAAAGAACTGACTACCACCTGACAAAGGGCAGCTTAGGCCCGGGTGCTTATTGGAAAATAGTTCTGCTTCCTTCATTTGAACACGCTAAAAACAAAATGGATCGTTTATATCTTTACTCATCATAAATTTGGAACACAATCTCCATTTCTTTACTGTTGCTGTTGGTGGGAAATTTGGCTAAAGATACAAACCTAAGTTCTATTTCCTATGTGCACATATAACAGAGGTAACTCAGACAGTTAATGAAGTTAGCCTTAACTACTATCCTGAGGATTAAACCAAGGGCCTCACATCTATCTCAAGCATACACTCTTTGCTGATGTACACCTCAAGCCCTTACATATTTCAAGTTTACATTTTCATTTTTGCAATTATAAAAACAGCTGGACCAAATACAATTTCAAGCGAAAGTATGGGATGGTTAATCTTAAACTTTTTGGTCTCAGGACCACTTAGTAGTATTAATCCCACTATGGGCAAGAAGTGGATTCATGAAACTGAGGTGTAGAGAACACCATACACTATGATAACTCACCATGGTAACAGACGTTAAGAATTCTAAGAGCCAGATAGTATCGAGTGGCAGAACAATTAGAAAACTACTTTGTGGTTCAATTATTACCACTTTCTGATTTCTAGAATGTTGGTTTTTCGAAACAGGGTTCCTCTGTGTAACGGCCTTGTCTGTCCTGGAACTCACTCTGTAACTGTAGACCATGTTGGCCTTGAACTCACAGAGATCCACCTGCCTCTGCCTCCTGAGTGCTGGGAGTGAAGGCATATGCCACCACCGCCCAGCTAAAACATTGTTTTTAAAAGCAGCATTTAATTAAAATAGCGGCTGCAAAACTCTCCGAGGTTTCAACAACCGGCCCTTGTGTTTCTGTATCTACTGCCTCCAATAAGACACTGGTGGTATCTCCTTGTCCTTGTACTAGAAATTGTCATTTGACAGCTGGGGACATAGTCGGTGGCAGAACACTGCCTAGTGAGTGGGTACAAGGCCTGGGGTGGGGTGCATGGGAACCGGAAACCCAGCTATTCAGGCAGCTGAAGACAAGAGGATCTCAAGTTCTGGGCCAGTGTGAGCAACTCTGCAATACCTTGTCTCATAGAAAGGGGCTGGAGCAGTGTCAGCTCAGTGAAGAGCTAGCCTGACACACTTGGGGTCATTCTCCAGCTATCAAGACAGAGTAACTGAAAAAATCCGAGAATTCATAAAAAAGTGACTGAGCCTTACTATATATTAACCTAAATTATAATATACTTAAGAGATGTGCTAAATAATCTACTTAAAGACATGCTAGCGACAGGTCCATCATTATTCTTCATTTTTACAATTCTCTTTAAGGCTTAGTTTAAAGAAGACAGCTGGGTTCTCCTATCTACACGCAATCTGTTGCAATCTGTTGTTTGATTGAAGTATAGTACATGAACAAAATCTGGCCTCACAGAATATGTAACTGAAAATTTTCACAGCCCTTTGGATAACTAGACTGGCTTGCTATGGCACGAGATCTGTTTAAAGGCTTGTTGCAATGGAGCATCTACACTCTTATCCATAAACGTTCTGTGCTCAGTTATATTCAACCCTGCTGCACTCTGGATACAGTTTGGTTTTGCTTTGGTCCTTCTCTGACAATGCTAGACTAGAGCAAGGCCATGCCAGGCACACACTCCACCACCCAGCTCCTTCCCGGGCCTGTCAGTCTTTCTTCCAAGTGAAGATCTCCATGACAAACCAGGAGCCCACTCTGTAACCGACTCCCAAGTGCACAAGTGCTTTTGTCATGTCCCTTCGTCACACACAACACCAAGGAGCAGATCGAGAGTCCAAACTGAATGACACTAGCAATTCCAACTGTCGCCAAGACATTTTAACACGCAGAGAACACAGCGACTGTTAGTATAATTGGGTCAAGGTCTCAACTTGTTCTTAGATGCTCGATTACTTAAGGTAGAGACCTAGCTTAGATTACTTCTGTACTTGCGAAGGTCAACAAACACTGTTATCAAGACGGTTACATGGTCTCCTGAAAGGGGACTCAGACAGCCTGAAGGATTTGTAGATCAAACACAAGTGAGAAGTCCTGAGATAGCTAAAAAAAATTCTGCTATAGTCATTCAATACCTCCTTGGATTCCTTATAACTACCTAGAAATAAGTGTGACGAGTGTGGCATGTGTCTCTAACAGATGCATACATGTTAATTAAAAAAAGAGGATAATCCCAGCACTTAGAAGGCAGAAGCAGGATTTTCTGTGAGTCCAGGCCAACAGAATGAGATCTACCTCGAACACAGATCTGTATTATTCTACATGATTTCTGTCTAAGACTTATGACCAGATCGGCCTCATTACTCAACAGGTAATATTTCGAAGCACAGTACCACTTGCTCATTAGGCTTTCAGGTTATCCCTTGACAAACAGTTCACAGTAGTTATTCTGTCAAATATGTTAATAGATAAATAGAAGTCACGTGATAATTACAGCAAAGCTGTTTAATTTCTTAAAATCTACTGTAATTAGGAAAAATCTTGCAGCACCTGCTTAAAACCAATTTAATAAACTTAATCATGATTACAGATTAGAACTGTTCTCCCATTTCCCTGGCTCCTGTTAGACAGACCCAATGTGAGATGCAAACGACTGTGCAGAATGCTTCAGGTGTCACATGCTAAGTAGGGAAGCTACTGGAGCTATGGACTCAGGACTGGGGAGAGCTTGTTTAGAAACACAAAGCTCTGGGTCTGATTCCTAGCACTGGGGAAAAAAGACAAAAAGAAAGACTTTTATCACAAGACCACTATCATGTAGGCAATAAGTAGAAAACTACAATTATCCTCTTGGTATTACCTCAAGAACCCCTTCTGCTAGGCTGCCCAAACATAAACTACTCCTAACACAGACCCACTACCTAGTCCTACAGCTCTACGGGCAAATCATGCTAGACAGGAAACTGGTGACAGAGGTGTTCAAGCTGATCTGCAAAAAGGATCCTTGTCAACTACAAATTTTCATTCACTTGCTTAGTGTCCATGGAGTTTATTAAGAGTAAAACCTGACTTCAAATAGGTGTGCTGGTGTTTGACTCTGACTTAAAAGCACCTTTTAATATCATATAGAATATAATTTAAGAATTACTCACCATCTTCAAAGGGTGTCCCTTCTGGTCTGAAAACAAGAAAATTTCCGATTAAACCATTTTTTACTCTGCCTTTTCTGTCTCTAAGGGGGAAGGGTAACTGGGAAACTAGAAAGGCTGTGGTCACCCAGTCACCTGGAGAGCTGCACAAACTGCCGCTTAGGCCAAAGCACAGCCTTAGCTTTTCAGTGATAGAGCAGAGATGACTTTGAATGTTTAAGTCCATCCATCCACCCCCCACCCCGCTAAGGGTAATTTTACTCAACAAAACTGTCTATGATTTTGCTCCGAAAATAATAACACAGTGCAGCTAGGTCTCTGAGTTCAAGGTCAGCCTGGTCTACAGAATGAGTTCCAGGACAGCCGGGACTATACAAATAAACCATCTCAAAAAACCAAAACCAAAAACCAACAACAACACCACCCAAAACAACAGTATACAAGTGGACATGGTGCTACACACTTGTAATCCCAGATACTCAGGAGACTGAAGCAGGAGGATGTCAAGTTTGAGGCCTGCCTGGCATACATGAATAGTATGAGGCCTGCCTGAGCAACTTGTATGAGGCCTGCCTGAGGAACTTGGCAAGACGCTGTCTCAAACTAGAATTTAAAAAAGGGATGGTATAACATACACAGGGGAAAAAAAAAAACAAAAAAAACAAAAACTGGGTGTCACAGCCCAGGCTGGCTTGACCCTGCAGCAAGCCCCCTGCCTCAGACTCCTGAGTGCTAGGATTAATAAGTATGAATCAGAACACCTAACTATTTTGATTTTCTTGAGACAAGGTCTTGCTAAATAGCCTACGTTGGCTTTTGTGACCCTTCTGCCTCATCCTTCCAGGGTGTATGATTACAGATGCCCAAACTAAGGCCTCGAGAAGGCTAGGCAAACACTCCACCAACTTAGCTACGCTCCCAGTCTGCCAGGAGACTTTAAATGTAGACTCTTCTGCCGGGCGGTGGTGGCAGCGCACGCCTTTAATCCCAGCACTCAGGAGGCAGAGCCAGGCAGATCTCGATGAGTTCGAGGCCAGCCTGGCCTACAGAGCGAGATCCAGGACAGGCACCAAAACTACATGGAGAAACCCTGTCTTGAAAAAGCAAAAAGCAGACTCTTCTAAGCTGGTTCAGTGACTGAAACTCTTACACGAGTTCCCACACCCTCATCAGGCAGTGCACAACTTTAACTACGGCTTCAGAGCTGACTCCCCCACCTGCCTGTATTCCACAGCACCCCCTTCAAACCCTAGGGTTTTGGTTTTGGTTTTTTTGAGACAGGGTTTCTCTGTGTAGCCCTGGCTGTCCTGAAACTCTCTTTGTAGACCAGGCTGGTCTCGAACTCACAGAAATCTGCCTGCCTCTGCCTCCCGAGTGCAGGGTTTAAAGGCATGACGCACCACCGCCCGGCCCAAACCCTAGTTATTAATCAATTACCTAGACTGACTGTAAAATACCACAGGCAGCTGTAGTGGCAAACTCAGCTGTGGGACCAATCTCATATCAACAGACACACATAATCAAAAACAAATTTTTAAGTTTTAAATAAAAAAGGATATGCAGGTCTAGCAAGACGGTCCAGCAAGTAAAAGTGTTTGCCTCCCTCTCCCTGGAACCCATGATGGAGGGAAGAAGTGACTTAACAGTTACCATCTTCCCTTTACCTTGAGTACTGTGGGTTACAGGCACCTACACTCACTCACGCAGTCATATGCACAGTCACATACACCCTCACACGAAGAAATAATAAATAAGAATTTAAGGAAGTATTAAGTATGGTGGTCCTTGCCTATGATTCCAGCACTGGGGAGGTTGAAGCAAGAGGATCCTAAGTTTGAGGACAATTTGGGAAATTCATGGAGATCTTTTTGCATTTTTATTTTGTTTTTGTGAGACAGGGCCCCATTAGGCAGCCTGGACCTTATTCTCCAAGTGCTTAATCAAAGGGCTGCCCCAACCCTTGTCAACAGTCCACCTCAAAATCAAATTTTAAAGGGGTTGAGTGTGGCTTGGCGATGGAACACCTGCCTACAATGTGGAACGAGCTCCGGTTCAATCCCACCATCACCCAAAGTAAACTACTTCCGTTCGTATACAGATGATTTTTAGCTGAAATTCTTGTCACAGCAAAGTTCTCATTATTTTGGTTCCAAGCCTTTTTACAGCTCTGACAGCATGCACACAAGAACTTACTTGCATGGCACATTTTGCATGAGATAATTTATTTCATCTCCTTTATTTAACTTAAAATATTTACTTATTTTTTTTTAGTGCTGGGGATCAAACCCAGGGCCATATGCATGGTAGGCAAGCATTCTACCAATCGGCTTCAGTCAAAGCCTTTGAGCTCGAGTTTTTATCAATTACCTGGAGTGGCTGGAAAACCATAGTCATACTCCCACAATCCCAGCTACTGGAGGGCCTAAAACAGGAGGAGCCCTGCAGCCCAGTTCAAAATCACCCTGGGCATCATTTCAACATCCTGGCTCAATGAAAGAAAATCAAATAAAACTATATATAACAGCAAGAAGCAAATCAATTTTATGTAACTGTCCTAGACTCAATAAATGTTTCAGGGGTTGGGTGTGCAGCTTAGTGGTGGAGCACTAGTGAGCAAGCACACATGGGGCCCTGGGTTCAATCCTCAGCTTCTCCAAAGTGGCACACCCCCACCCCACCCCCACCCTGTCCAGCGAGAATCAGATTCTACCTCCACCTCTTTCCTCAGTGCTTATATACTTACTTTTCTGAAGGAGTCCCCACACACCTATCACCAGGTAACTATTTCAACTCACCCAAATATAACTGCGTTCCACTGCATGATGTTGTTTTCAGACGGTGCACCACTGACCCCCACAGGTGGGTCCTCCTGCAATCTAGAAATCCAGAGTGGTCACTTTCAGAGTTGAACATAAAGGTTATTAGTGAGGTCAAATTCTACTGACTCTATTCTGAGAGAATGACTAGATGGACTTTCTTGTTATTGTTGGAGCTGGAATGAACCACATTAAATCAATCAACCAGGTTAACACATTTAGTAATACTACAAGTGATCTCTAAGTCCAAAGGCCTAAGAGATCATCTCTCTTCAAACAGCAAAATTTAAGATACTCTCTCTTGAAGAACTCATGTTTTTAGACTGCACTCTTAACTCATTAAAGGTTTACAATCTCATCAGTAAAAATGACTGCTAGAGAATCAGCAACTTCTCCTGGGCAGTGGTGGAGCAGGCCTTTAAACCCAGAGCTTGGGAGGCAGAGGCAGGTGGACATCTTGTGAGTTGGAGGCCAGCCTGGTCTACAGAGTGAATTCCAGGACAGGCAAGGCTACACAGAGAAACCGTCTTGAAAAACAAAAACATGGGCTGGAGAGATGGCTTAGAGGTTAAGAGCACCGACTGTTCTTCCAGAGGTCCTGAGTTCAATTCCCAGCAATCACATGGTGGCTCACAACCTGGCGCCCTCTTCTGTATACATAATAAATAAATCTTTAAAAAAAAAAACAAAAACAAAAACATAACAAAAGAGAGAACCTCCAACCTTCCTACCTTAATCATGCAAGCCTCACCAGTTCTAACCACAGACACTGTACAATATAAAAACGTAGTAAATCTCTGTATACTGTAAACGACTAAAACTCACATTCAATTCAATCGGAAAGCAAGTTTTGCTTTATGCTTTGTGCTTCAGACAGTGACTTTCCAAAGTGGCCAGAAGCTCCAGCTAGCTTTTCTGGAAGCCTCTATTTTAAAAGCTGTTCGAAGGCTAGATCTACCTCTCAGACCAGGAGACTTCATACAAAGCTTCCAACAGATGCCATCACCAAATTCTTGTAACCCGAAGACCCTTGGAAACCCACCAAAGGCATTGTGTCTTCAACTCAGAAGCAAGTACAGGAATTGCAAAACTGAACAAGAGGTAACAATGGATGTAACTGGGAAGATTTATTTGCATTTTGGTCTCAGAGCTAATCAAATATAGTGACTTCAGGCCTTGGGTGACTTTTGCACCAAAAAAGGGCATCCTTGCCTGTCATATTAAAAAAACAAAAACAAAAACAAAAACCCTCTCCATTTAACACACAGAAATGTTATTTTCAGGTAGGGCATTTAGCAATCAGTCCACATAAGACGTGTACTGTTTGGTCAACATCAAGCAGATTAGGCCGCTGACAGGGCTGACAGGAACTACTTACTGCTTGTCTCCCCACTTTTTAGTGGCTAAAAGCCGCAACGAATGAATTAAACGATGAAGTTGTCCAGGGTGCAAGACAATGGCTTCCAAAGGCCTCATACAGGGCTCTATCATGGCCAAGTTAAGAGATTACTTCCTGAGCGGCAAATCTAAGTTTTTCTAGTACAGATTTGTCTCAATCACGGCAGGTCTGCACCAGAAAAGAAAACTTAAGACTATCTCGACGCTGGACTTCAGGTACTGTGTCTGCACTTGTACGTTTCCAAGGAAATAAAAGAACTGGAAGAGGAGGGGAGAGGTCATTTTCTTCCTCCAAGCCCCGTATTTCCTAACAAACCCGTATTTTCCAAAAGGAGGCCCAGGTGGAGTATCAGATTAGCTCCCGGCTGAGGGAAGGCATTTTTCCAGGCTGGGGAGGCTATAGATAGGCCTTTATTCCGCGGCCAGATCTCAGCTCCAGAAGGCACTGGCAGCACGGAGTGGCCATCTCCCGGTCCAGGTTTCCCGAGCCAGTTCTCAAGGTCCTTCCAGGTGGGCGGGGGCAGAGTCGGGTTTCGGGGGGATGGGCTAACTACCTCCGGACCTCGCGCAGCAGACCCCACCCTCATCACTGCAGAGAGGGAAGGGACGTGGGACAGCGTTCACCCGAACCCGGGAACCCGGCTCCAAACCGGAGGCGGCGGGGCGCTGTAACAAAGCTGGACGGCTCGGCCCCGCGAGGCCCGAGCCTCAGGCGGAGCTCCCTCGCACCGGCTGGGGAGGGGACGCCCGCCGCAGGGTGCAGAGGCGGGAGATGAGGCGTCGGCAGCTGGCCGAGGTGGGCCTTGGGACACCCAGGCCCAGCCATGGCCACCTTCCTACTTTGGGTGCGGGGGGAGGGCAGGAGGCAGTATTCCCGACCATCTTTACTCAAAGGGAGGTACCAGGCAAGGGAGTGGGAGCCGCGGGTAAGCCGGGGGCTACCGCGGCTCCCGCAGGCCCACAGTCCGCCTCCTCGGGGTCACCAGGGGAAGATGTCCCGGGTCCCCTCTCTCCCTGCAGTCCCGCGGATTCGGGAAGGGGACCGTCATGGTGGACGAAGGCGAGGGCCCTTACCGCTTGAAATCCCGCATGAGCCTCCTACGGGCCGGGGTCGACATGCTCCGCAGCTGCCCCGCGGTCAGTCTGAAAGAAAAGAGTCCCGTTCGGCCCCCCCACCCCCCGGCACAGCGGCCGAATCACTGTGGGTCGCCGCCGCCGCCGCCGCCGAGACTGCACAAACAACCCTGCAATGACGTCTCCCTCCGCCGCCTCCGGATCCCTCCGCCCTCCGCCAGTACCACCGCGGGAGGAGGGGGGAGGGGGCGGGGCGAGCGGGCGCGCGCGCGGCCCCGGCCCGCGCCAGGGGCCGGCTTCCGGGCTGGTTGGCTGCGGGGCGGAGCGGGCCGTCCGCTGCCTGCTCCCGCCGGACGCGGCAGGCCCCGGGCCGCCGCGGGCCACACTCTACCTTGCCTCTTCCCCCCCGCCGCCCCGCCCGCCCGCCCCCCACGCCGGTCGCTAGTTTCAGATTCGGCCGGACGGGGAGAGACGGGCGCATCCGGAGCCTGAGATTTCAGGGAAAAGGAGGCGGGGGGGGGGTGACGTCAGGTCACGTGACCGCCGGCGGCGTTGTCAACAATCCACCCCCCGAGGGGGAGGGAGCGAAGTCTCTAGAACCACGTGTCCCTGTGACGCCGGTAGAACGGGTCACGTGACAGCGCCGCCCGGCTCCCGGTTTTGGGGGTCTAACGAGGCAGGTCGTTGAGTTTCAGGGCTTGACACCTCCAGTCATACCTTGTCCTTTGGGTCCCAAGTACAGGGATTTAGCCTAAGGAGACGTTGTGGAAGGAGCCGCTTGCGTTCTAAGTCTTTAAAACGGAACAAAAAAAAAAACAAAACCTGGATTTAATTCTCTGTTTCAAGTGACTTAGCAAGTCTGGGACGTGGGGCAGGTACTGAGAAGGTCGCGTAGACTTATAATAATAATAATAAACAGCTTTGAATGCTAAGGCCGGCGCCAGTGAGGTGGGCTCATGGGCACTGGGACCAGTAGCCTGTTCCTGCTAGTGGGATTTCTGTACTTAAGAGTCCAAACGGAGATGAGAATGGAATAAATTGGCCAAGCCTTAAAGACTGCACAGAACTAAGGAAATTGAAATCTGAATTTGCCTGCGTTTGAGGCATAATTGTATTTCTAAAAAAAATGTGGGGGTGTGATTTTAGAGCATATCAATGGGCTGCTGGTTGTCAAAGAAACCTACAAAATGATTCAGATCGGGGGAGAGACCGTGCAGACATGAGTGGGAGGTATTTCTTGAGTCTGAGATAATTCTTTATAGGTTTTGGATAGTGGCAAGGACGGTGCAAAAGGACCGGAAGTGCCTGGTCGTTGGGTGGTGATGTGCAGCAGGTCCAGAAGCCTAGACCCTGCAGGCTCCTCCTTTTCCGAGTCACAGAATACTCACCCTCAGCTTCTATCTCCAGTTGGGAGGATTTGTTAGTCTGGGGTACCGAACATTTTAGTAGACGCGGAATTCTTAGCTCTAGAAGGAGGAAGGGAATAGGAATCCACCTCTCCACTCCTGCCCATATATATTTCCTTGAAACCAGGAATGGTTTACAGTTTCCCACTGTTCTTATCCATCCTTCTTCAAACTCTGAATTCTCTTGATTTAAAAAGTAACCTCCAGGGGCTGGAGAGATGGCTCAGAGGTTAAGAGCACTGACTGCTCTTCTAGAGGTTCTGAGTTCAATTCCCAGCAACCACATGGTGGCTCACAACCATCTGTAATGAGATATGATGCCCTCTTCTGGCGGGCAGACATACATGCAAGCAGAACACTTATACATAGTTTAAAAAAAAAAAAAAGTAACCTCGAGAACCCGATGTCTTGGTGCATTCTGCTAATCCCGCCATTCAGGTAGTGGAAAGGATCAGTTTACGAGTAGCCTTGGTGACGGTGAAATGGTGGCCATCCTGGGCAGCCTGAGGCAGTCTCATCCTTCCACCCCACCCCCAACCCCTTACCCCTCCTACCCCTCCCACCCCCGGAAAAAAGTAACCCTGAGGATTGTTAGGTAAGTCTAACTCCGTAGCTGTTGCTATGCACTCACAATGTGACTAAGTTAAAAGTTAAATATTGGCTGGAGAGATGGCTCAGTGGGTAAGAGCACAGGCTGCTCTTCCAGAGGACCCAGGTTCAATTCCCAGCACCCACATGGCAGCTCACAGCTGTCTGTAAACTCCAGTTCCAGGGGATCTGACAACCTCATACATACATGCAGGCAATACACCAATGTACATAAAATAAAAATAAAAAACTAGATAAATATTGAAGAAAAGTTAAATATTCTTGCCTTTGAGTTTTTTCCCTCCTTGTTGAGGTATGCCATAGAACCCCAGGGCCTTTAAATTTTTATTGAGCAGGATGGATAGTACACAAGCAACCTCAGCACCAAACAGGCGGTGACAGGATCGCAAATTCCATGCCACCTTGAGCTACATGGAGAGATATCTGTCTCGGGAAAAATAGTGAGACAGACAGACTCCTTAAGTTCCCCAGGCTGGCCTTAACTCCCTCTGAGTAGCTGGCATAGGTAACAAGTGTCTTGCCTTTTTTAAATTTGCCATCCAGCCATACCAGTCCTAATCTTGCACATGGCTAAGAAGGAAGGCAAACGTGGGGTTATATGCAGTGAAATGCTAAAGAGACTGTGTTTTTTTTTTAAATCTCACTCTGTTATCTAGTAATTTATAACTTAGAACTGGATGGGATAGTTTGATTTTTCCAAAATGAAATGTTTTGACATATTCCATGTACTTCTTAAAGCATTAGAGAGCAGAATGTTAACAAAGTCTACATTATTTCTTGATTAGGAGGCTCGCTGAAAACCTACAACCATAGTCTTAGAACTTATTTATTTTATTTTATTTTTAAAACAGGGTATGTGTAGCTCAGGCTGGCCTGGAACTTGCTATGTAGACCAGGCTGGCCACAATCTCAAAGAGCTCTGTCTGCCTCTTTCCAAAGTACTGGGATTAAAATGGGCATCAGTGACTTTGTAGCTTTGTGAGTTAAAAGATGCCAGGAACTCAGTCTGGTTCATGCTTTGCTCCTTGCAAATATTTAGTTCATAACAAATAGTAAATAAACATAGAGCACAGTATTGTAAGACTTAATTATGGCATTTTGTTTTTCAAGACAGTGTTTCCCTATGTAACTGCCCTGGCTGTCCTTGAATTTACTCTGCAGACCAGGCTGCCATTGATCTCAGAGATCCTCTTGCCTGCCTCCTGAGTGCTGGTACTAAAAGTATGCACTGCCACCACCTGGCTGACATTTTTTTTTGGGGGGGGGACGGGGGAGACCAGGACAGGACAGACCTGAGGACAATGACAGGGACACAAAACAAACCCAAACCAGGTACACCCACCCCTCCTTACTCTCATGCTCCAAAATCCAAGCTCTAACAGGATGGACAGGATAGTAGTAAAATGAGATGCACCTAAACTGTTTTTTTAAAAAAGCAAACTAGTTTTTTCGTTTTTACATACACTACTCAGCACACTTCTTGTGCACATTCATTTATTTTTGTGTGTGGGTCAGAGGACAAGTTGGAGGAGTTGGTTCTCTTTCCCCCAAGCAGACCCAAGGGATTGGTCTCAAGTCGTCAGGCTTTATAGCCTTTTCCTACTGAGCTATCTTGCTGACCTAGTTACTACCCTCTCCGGTTAAATCAGGATCCCTAGAAGCGGAGTCATTTAAAAATCTCTTCGGGTTATTTAAATGTACATTCCGAAGTGCCCTCGTATATCACTCGGTCCAGTGAATTATTTGCTCTCCTGAAAAGTGTTGCGTTTCACATGTAGTGAGAATTTTTTTTTAAAGGGCTGCTAGGGCTGGGGACATGGTAGCACACCGTGCCTCAAAGCAGGTAGATGAACTAACTCTTGGCCAGTCAGGGGAGTAGCGAATGCTGAGTCTGCAGCTTACCACTGAGCTATGCCCTCTAAGAACCATCTTGTCCCTGTTTAAGGATCAATGTCGACTCTGAGGTCGAGATCAGGTGTATGGAATATTAACGCAGCCTTGGCAAACTGTAGTCACACGGGGCTTCTTTGGATCAGTTGTCTCTAGTGACAACCTCTTTAGGACCGGGCACAAGCAGGTGACCAGCAGTCACCCTGGCGACTAAACGCTCTCCTTTCCCACTGCGCAGAAGGAGCCCTCCAGGACGGTCAATGTGCGATAGAAACCGCCTCCCCGACTCTGCAAGCACGCGGGACTCGGGCACGTCCCCCCTCCCCCGCCCCGTCCGGTCCCGTCCCCACTTACATCTAGCTTCCGCTTGGTGTCACTTTCCCTTCCGGGTCGGGACCCCAGCGATTTCCAGTCTTGCGTACGGAGGTTCGAACGCCCCCGGCCCCGCCCCTGCCCCGTTGCCAGGGCATCCGGCGGCCCAGAGCCGGCGAGGTCGGCCGGGAGAGGAGGCGTGGTGTCCCGTGGCCGGCTGGGACTTCGTGGAGCCGAGCCGCCGGGACTACAGGATGGGCTGAGGCGGCAGCGGTTCTCAGGACGAGGTTGACAGCGAGAGGCGCGACTCGGGTCGGGGTTGCTGAGACTGGGGGTGTGAGGAGAGGGAGGGATGCGTGGGCGACAGCAGTACTCAGGTGGGGGTTCCCACGCTTGGTGGACCGGAGCCTGTAACAAGGGACCCTGTAACAAGGGACCCGTAATGTTTGTTAGTTTTTTTGGTTTACCAAGACAGGGTTTCTCTGTGTAACAGTCCTGGCTGTCCTCGAACTCACAGAGATCCACCTGGCTCTGCCTCCCAAGTGCTAGGACTGAAGGTGTGTGTCACCGCCGCCCGGCGTTGGTGGGACTTTTTTAACCTGGCTTTCGTTGTAGTTGCTGTTCTCTGAAAGGGGACCTCGTATTCTATATCGCGTATTCTAAATCCCGTATTCTAAAAGAATTCCAGAATTAAGCGCGAATCAAATCTCCCTTTAATTTCTCAGTCCCCAAATGCCTGATTAATGCGGGACACTGTCCCCTGTGAAAGTTGGAGCTTCTCCGACAACCCAAGAGTTCCCAGGCTGTGTTATAGCCAGCTCTTCTGGTTTTTGTCCTTATATCTGAGAGTAGGGGGTTATGGACTCCATACATTGTCTAGCTTGAAAAATTTAAAGTACGAACTTTTAACATTTTCTTTATTTCTGTGAAGCAGAAGCCAGGCTTGAAAATGGAGATGTATGAAACTCTTGGAAAAGTGGGAGAGGGAAGTTACGGAACGGTCATGAAATGCAAACATAAGGATACTGGGCGGATAGTGGCCATTAAGATATTCTATGAGAAACCAGAAAAATCTGTCAACAAAATTGCAACGAGAGAAATAAAGTTTCTAAAGGTTTGTTTCTTTTGCCTTTTATTATATAGATATATGTATATTTTTTAATTTTTACATTTTTTTTTCCACTGGTACTCCACTATGAAGCCCAGGCTGGCCTGGAACAATTACTTTTTCCAGTGCTGAGATTTACAGGCTACATTACAACTCTGTGCTTCTTTTGCCCTGATTGTGTAGTCAAGAGAGAAATTGTTATAGAAGAATAGAAACAAGGGGGCTGCAGAGATGGCTCAGAGGTTAAGAGCACTGGCTGCTCTTCCAGAGGTCCTGAGTTCAATTCCCAGCAACCACATGGTGGCTCACAACCATCTGTAATGAGATCTGGCGCCCTCTTCTGGCCTGCAGTCATACATGCTGTATACATAATTAATAAATAAATAAATAAATAAATAAATAAATCTTAAAAAAAAAAAAAGAATAGAAACAAAATGTATGAAAGAACATTTCCATTAACATATACTAAGACCTACATATATAAATCCTCATTGTCAACAGTTCCTAATTTTTTTTAGTGATAAAAGATCTGTGTGCTTGTGTATAACAGAATTATGATAATATTGTGAAGTCACTCAAGACTACTCAAGTTATAATAACTAAAAAGGTCCACTTTGTACAGGGGATTGTGGAAGAAGGTAAGACTGGAAAGAAGTAAAAACTTGTTCCTTAATGACTTATAACTAGGCAGGAGGGTATATAAAAATAATCCTGGATAAGAGTGACTCATGCTGGGCCAGAGAGAGGGCTCTGTGGTTAAGAGCACTTACTGCTCTTGTAGAGGGCTAGAGTCAGTTCCCAGGACACACAGCAGGAGGCTCACAACTGCCTGTAATTCCAGCTCTAAGGGACTGCCTGTAATTCCAGCTCTCAGGGATCCTACACCCACTTCTGGCCTCCAGGGACACCTGCAAGTTTGTGTGCATAACCACATACCCACACAGTTGTTTTTTTTTTTTTTTTAATGATTAATATTAAATTCCACAAATTTCTGTTTGGCAGGGTAGGTTTTTTGCAGAAGGTCTGGTACGTTCTTGTCCTTGAAGGATGTGTAGAATTTGGGTAAAGTGGAACTACTGCTGAATTCCAGGTTAGTGGAACAGCATTAGCTCACAAAGACTAAAACAGACAGAGCAAGAGTGGAAAGGAAAAGAACAGATACTGCCTATGAGTTTCTTGTATAGAATTAGAAAGAGGTGTGATTAGTGCAGCAAATTGGAAGTAGATTTTTAAAGCGTTTTAGGCTAAGAAGTCAAAACTTGGTTTGGGGGCTTGATTTGTTGTAGTTCAGTTGGTAGAGTGCTGGTTAAGCATGCATGAAGCCCTGGGTTTGATCCCCAGAACCATATAAAACTGAGTGTATGCAATCCTGTTGCCATCCTCTGCCATGTGTTGAGTTCCAAGCCAGCTTGGGATACATGACAGCCTGTCTCAAAAGCACAAACCTGATTGTCGAGGGAGGTTTCTCCGGTCCTGCCTGGCCCTTCGATCGGACGAATCTCTCCCACTTGCATCCCGCAGCTGCTTGGTCCCAAGTAAACACACAGAGGCTTATATTATTTACAAATGTATGGCCTATGGGTCAGCTAGCTTCTTGCTAGCTAGGTCCTATAACTTAACTCAACCCATTTCTATTCGTCTATATGTTGCCACGTGGCCATGGCATTGCCGGTCTGTGGGCATCTTGTTGCTCCTTGGGCAGCGAGCTGGCGTCTCTCTGACTCCACCCTTCTTCCTCTCGTCTTCAGTTGAGTGTACCGCCTAAACTTATCCTGCCCTGCCACAGGCCAATGCAGCTTTATTCATCAACCATCAGAGCAGCACATATTCACAGAGTACAGAAAGACATCCTGTAGCACCTGATTTTTTAAGAGCTGGCAAGTGAAGGTCAAGTTCATTGTAAAGAATTTCTGTTAAGTATTAATCTCTAATGCTCTGTAGAATGTATCAGAAGACTGAAATCTAAAAGGGTCTGATGAGAATTTAATTCAGGAGTCCTGCTAGGATATCATGAGTCCTCTTTTAGAATTCAGCAGTATAAATGGTATATAGAAAGGAGTCAGACGCCTTTGAAGTTCTGAGAATGCTGCAGTTGGTGTAAGTTGGAAGAGAAATTGAGAACTAGTTCAGTTTTGGGAATGTTGTCTTGGAGATGACTGGAATATTTAACTAGAGACTGTTAGGCTTCTGCAAGGATACAGCGACAGTATCAGGAGAGATCAGGGCACTGTAGGTGTGACAGACAAAGAACTGAGGGGGTGAAAAGGGGATGTGAACATTCCTTGGGGACTGGGTCCAAAACTAGAGTCTGAAAACATTGCCTACTAATACAGATGTTCTATTTTACTGGAATCTAGGTGCTGTAAGGGTTCTCTCCTTGACAGTGGAGTTCAGATGTTTTATATGTGATGAAGAATACAACTATTCTTGCCCATCTTTATCTGGTATAGAGGAAGCATTTTCTTTCTTTTTGGTTTTCAAAACAGGGTTTCTCTGTGTAGCCTTGGCTGTCCTGAATCTCACTCTGTAGCCCAGGCTGGCCTCAAACTCACAGAGATCCACCTACCTCTGCCTCCCTGGTGCTAGGATTAAAGGTGTGCACCACCACTGCCCAGCTATTGTTTGTTTTTTAAGACAGGTCTCACTATATAGTCCTAGCTGCCCTGAAACTTCCTATGTAGAACAGACTAACCTCTAACTTACAGAGAGAGATCTGCCTACTTCTGCCTCATGAGTGTTGGAATTAAAGGCCTGTGACACCATTACCAAGACACTTGACTCTCACTGACTTAGTTGGGATGTCCCAGCTGCTTTCCCTCTCTCCCTGCCTTTCTTCCTTTAAAACATTTTTGTGGGGGGCTGGGAGGGGACTTTCAAGACAGGGTTTCACTGTATAACATCCCTGACTGTCCTGGATCTCACTCTGTAGACCAGGCTGACTTTGAACTCACTGAGATCCACCTGCCTCTGCCTTCCCAGTGCTGGAATTAAAGGCGTGCACCATCACTGTGCCCTGCTACAATAGTTTTCAGACGTAAAGATTTTCATTTTATGTCTATGAGTGTTTTGCCTGTATGTGTTTGTGCTGTGTTGGTGCAGTGCCCACAGGGGACAGAAGAGGGTGTCATACTTCCTGAAACTGGAGTTACAGAGCTGTGAGCCTGAGGGTTCAGGACCAGAGCCCTAGGGGCTGGAGAGTTGACTCAGCAGTTAAGGGTACTTGTTGCTCTTCCAGAGGACCTGGGTTCAATTCCTAGAGCCCACATGGTGGCATTTGATTTTCTCTTCTGACCTCCCTGGGCACCAGGCATGCATCTGTGTATAGACATTACATGCAGGTACATTCATACATAAATAGTAAAATAAATCTAAAAGAACTAGAGTCCTCTGGAAGATCAGCCAGTTCTATTATTGCTATTTCATCTCATTGTATAGCTCAGGCTGGCCTTAAACTCTTCCTCATTCTGCTTCAGCCTCTGGAGTCCTGGGGTTACAGGCACATGCCACCACATACCACTTTTCAACTTAACATAATCTAATAGATTTCTTGCATTTGTTAATATTCTTAACCTAAAACGATAACTCATTTTTAACTAAATTTTCATGGTAGACTCTGATTACCAACAGAGCAGTTATAATATCTGTGGAAAGATTGTCCAGTAATAGAGAAAGATATAATTAAATACATTAAAAAAGAAGTTCCTGCTGTTTTTGTTGGCTCCTTACTGCCTCCTAAAGACTAAGGTCTGGAGAGATGGCTCAGCTGTTAAGAGCACTTCTTTCACAGTTGGCTCACAGCCGTCTGTGACTCCAGTTCCAGGGCTGAGCACCAGGCACGCACATGTGTACAGACATGTATGTAGATCAGACACCTGTCCACATAAACAAACCTATCAAAACTATGAAATGAAGACCAGACAAAGCCAGTCGTGTTCGCTAGCGGGGCCGTTCTTTTGGTGTCCGAAAGCACTCACCCTGCACTGTCCCTCCGCTGCTGCCAGTGTTCTGTTGCTGCTGCACCACACGGGGCATCCTCGGATCAGGGAAGTTGAGAGCAAGCAGAGGAAAGGAACCTGGCATTGCCTTTTGGCAGAAATTTCGTCCAGTCATGTTTCAAGGATTTTAGTTTCTGTTAGCACAGGAAAGTGGAAAACCTGACATTGCATCACTAGAATAAAAGCATTTTAAAAAAAATTATATTTTGCTAGTGAATCTAATAATGAAAGTGCAGTCATTTTTATCCAAATTTAGAAATATTTTTGTTAATTTAAAAAAGCAGTTAAGCTGGGCGGTGGTGGCGCACGCCTTTAATCCCAGCACTTGGGAGGCAGAGGCAGGCGGATCTCAGTGAGTTCGAGGCCAGCCTGGGCTACCAAGTGAGTTCCAGGAAAGGCGCAAAGCTACACAGGGAAACCCTGTCTTGAAAAACCAAAAAAAAAAAAAAAAAAAAATAAAAATAAAAAAGCAGTTAAATATTTCAGAGTTGATTGTAGTAAGGACAATAGTAGCTTATGCATAAAATGTTAAGCTTCATTTGTGTCCTACACTGATACATGGTAATTATTTAAAAGCATTTGTTTTGTGTGTGTGTGTGACGTGCATATGAACCTGGATGGCAGAGGTCCATGCTGGGTGTCCGTCCGCCTCTTACCACTCTCTGCCTTATTTTTGGAAACAATTGAGCTAGGAATGGCCAAGCAGTGAGCTGCCCTCCAGCCACCCATTTTCACCTCATTCAGTGCTGGTCACAGGCACTCACTGCTGTGTCTCACTGCTGTGTCTGGCTTATCTGTGGTTGCTGGGGATTGAACTCAGGTCTCGTGTGTGTGTGTGTGTGTGTGTGTGTGTGTGTGTGTGTGTGTGTGTGTGTGTGTATAACAAACAATTTCCCACTGAGCCATCTTCCCAGCTCCTTAAAACTGTTTTTGACCATGGTTGTTGATGGGAGTACAAAAAGGATTTTTGTTTTGTTTTTTAAATGACTTATCTAATTTTTGTTGGGATGAAATAAAGAGCTCACTGTGTTGCCCAGGCTGGCCTCAGATTTTTCTTCCTGTCTCAGCCTCCCAAGGAGCTGAGACAAAGGGTGTTTTGTGGTTTAGTAGAATTATAGAATAGACAATGAATAAAAATACCATAAATATTTGCGTATTTATGTTGTTTCTGTGGTTATAAATTATTTCACATATTTGAAGTTTTTAAAAACATTTTGATATTCTTTTGATTATCAAATGAATTAATAAATAACCCCTAGAACTTAATGGTTTATTCTCTACAGTTTAAGACCAAAATTAGAGAGAACGTTGTATAAATATATAGCACATGCTTAAAATGATGTTTGAAATATATGCTTGGGCTGGAGAGATGGCTCAATGGTTAAGAGCACTTGTTCTTACAGAAAACCCAGGTTTGCTTCCTAGCACCCACATGGTGGTTCACAGCCATCCTAAACTCCAGTTCTAGGGGATCTGACATCATCCTCTTCTGACCTCTGGGTGCAAGGCATGCACATGGTGCACATATATACACGTAGACCAACACTCATACATACATTTTTTAAAAATGAAAATTCATACTCATTTGAAAGCATGAGGACCTTAGGGGCTAGATATTTTCAGCTCAGCCTGTAAAAAGATCTCAAGTTCAGTTTCCAGAAAACAAAACCAGTACAAATTGAACATGGTGGCTTATATCTTTAATCTCAGCACCCAGTACTCCAGAAACTGAGACAGAAAGGTTGTGAGTTCTGGTCTAGCCTGGGATACCATAGCAAGCCTCTGTCTCTGAAAATCAAAGTAAGAACAACAGCTACAAAAATAATAAACAGGAAACAAGGTCCATTTTATTTTATTGACTGATTTTTATTTGTTTTGTTTTGAGACTAGCTCTCACTCTGTAGCTCTGCCTAGCCTGGAACTCCCTATGTAGACATTGAACTCAGGGATTGGCCTGCCTCCGCCTTCTAGGTACTGGGATTAAAGGCTCATGCCACCATGCCTGGCCCATGAAGTCCTCTTAAATTGTTAAGTACAAACCAAATTAAAAGATAGCAAAAACATTTCTTATTGCATTGTGGTACATTAGTTCTAAATTATTTTAATAAATAATCATGTCAGCATGTCTCACCTTTACAGAGAGCAGGAAATCACTTAACAGTAATTTGTGCACATTAAGAATGTGACAGATCACTTGAGACATTTCTGTTGAAAGGAAAGAAGTTGAAACTTCCTGTTTTCTTTCAAAATTATATAGGTGTTTGAATGAGTTACTGTTTGAAACAGTTTTATTTAAAACTCTGTTTCTTTTGTTAATAGCAATTTCGGCATGAAAACCTGGTCAATCTGATTGAAGTTTTTAGACAAAAAAAGAAAATTCATTTGGTATTTGAATTTATTGACCACACAGTCTTAGATGAGTTACAGCATTACTGTCACGGACTAGAGAGTAAGCGACTGAGAAAGTACCTGTTCCAGATTCTTCGAGCAATTGAGTATCTTCACAATAATAATGTAAGTGCTTCAGAGAGAGAGCCCAGCTGGGACGGGTATGACTCACAAGTGCCATTTGAATGGTTCTATTTTTATGAAGCTTGTTAAGATTTTTCTCTGTATAACAATAGTAGACTTTCTGAAAATGAGAAGGGGGAGATTGCCTTTCAGTTTATTTGCAGAACCCCAAAGCTTTTATTTAGTACTTAGTAATTGTAATGACAAGGTAGACTGAGTCTGAGGTACAGTTAGTTTTCCATAAGCTGTGACCAAAACCACTGTGAGGACAACTTAAAGGGAGGAATTACTGTTTTGCTTCATGATTTCAGAGGTTTCAGCTCATAATTCTCTTTGAGCATCATGGCTGCAGGGGCTTGAGACAGTGTGTTTGTCTCGTGGTAGACAAGGAACAGAAAGAGAAAGGGTCCCAGACAAGGTATATTCCCTCAAGGACATGCCCTGTGACCCACTTCTTCTAGCTAGACACCCTCCTGAAGTTTCCTGAGACACCTCCAACAGCAGCAGCAGCAGCGGGGATATACCCTCCCATGAGCCTTTCGAAGGGGACACTTCACATCCAGTCAGTGGCAGATGCTAAAAGCAGCATCAATGAAGAACTTGAGAAATGCCTCAGAATGTTGAAAGTCAGAGCCGTGCTTTCATGGAAGAGTCCTTTCAATGAAGGGAGGTTTGGGGTCTGGGTGGATATTAGGTAAGAGAATGGCAAGTCAGTGGATGCCTTTAGGAGAAGAAGGCAGAGCAAAGTGTCCATCACTCAGTCTGTGGAAGTGTATATATATATATATATATATATATATATATATATATCCAACTCTTCTGATTACTCTTTTAGTACTGACTTCAGTAGTATTTAAGTAGTAATGTAGCACATCAGTTTTTTTGAGACACAACTTCTTCTTTTTTTTTTTTTTTTTTGGTTTTTCGAGACAGGGTTTCTCTGTGTAGCTTTGCGCCTTTCCTGGAGCTCACTTGGTAGCCCAGGCTGGCCTCGAACTCACAGAGATCCGCCTGGCTCTGCCTCCCGAGTGCTGGGATTAAAGGCGTGCGCCACCAACGCCCGGCCGAGACACAACTTCTATATAGCCCTGCCTGTCCTGAAACCTGCTGTGTAGACCAGGCTGGCCTTGAACTCACAGAGATCCTCCTGCCTCTGCCTCCTGAATGCTGGAATCAAAGACATATGCCACCAAAGCTCAGCCTAGCTTAGCAGTATTTTGTGGCATTTTATTTTTTTTCAGATGGCTGTACTTTCTGGAAAGTACATATAGTCAGGAAATAGCAATAAATTATATGTCCAGGAAAAAATCATAAAATCCTCAAAAAATAGTTTTGTTTTGTTTTTTGAAACAAGGTTCTCAATGGGTAGTCCAGGCTAATGCCAAATTCACTATGTATTCCAGGCTAGCCCCAAGTTCTAGGTCTTTCTGCCTTAGACTTTAGCATACAGGGATCATAGTGCAAGCTGCTGGCTTGCTGTATGTATGCTGTATCCACACGGCAGAGCAGCACTCAGTATCTAAACAGAACAAAGCACTAATACACGTCCCAACAAAGACGACTCTGGACTCTGCACTAAGGTGAAGGAAGTCATGTGCAAGGCTCTGTGTTTCCATGTGCTGGCATTTCAGAGATCATTTTGTTAACGTAGTTGATACTGGTACAGCTGATTTCTCGGATGGTTTCTACTGCTTTGATTTGCTAATAATGCTGCATATTTCATGGCTTTGAAAAATATTGTGATATCAATTGGAGTTCACATGGTGATGTCCTTGCCAGCTAGATCCGAGAGGAGGCAGTTATGAGGTCATCAGGAGCATGTAGAGCTGGGCATGTGGTGCACACTTGCACTCAGCTGGCCAAGGCAGGAGGATCACTGCAAGTGCAGGCCAGCAGACTCTGTGACAAGACCCTGTCTCATGAAACAGCATGTACAGTCTTAAATCACACTAACCAATGTTTTCACCACATGTTATCTCTGAAAACCTTTGTGATTTGTGGAACCAGAGCTGACAGCTTCATGATTCCATACCCTGGAGATTTAACGTTCTTTGTTTCACTTGTCTGTTTTGAGAAAAGGTCTCTCACATAGTTCTGACTGTCCTAGAGCTAACTCTGCAGACCAGGCTGGCCTCAAACTCACAGATCTGCCAGCCTTTGCTTCCTGAGTTCTGGGACTAAAGGCCAGCACCAGAACACTTCTTAAGACTTAACCTTCTTAAGCTTCCCTTTCTTGTTTTTTTTTTCCCCCTTTCTTTTTTTCTTTTTGGTTTTTTGAGACAGGGTTTCTCTGTGTAGCTTTGAGCCTGTCCTGGAACTTACTCTGTAGTCCAGATTGGCCTTGAACTCACAGAGATCTGCCTGCCTCTGCCTCCCAAGTGCTGGGATTAAAGGCGTGCGCCACCACCGCCTAGCTCCCTTTCTTGTTTGTAAAATAACACGACTTTACTTCACTGACTTTAAAATACCAAATATCCAGCCAGGTGGTGCTCGTGCGTGCCTTTAATCCCAGCACTCAGGAGGCAGAAGCAGGTGAATCTCTGAGTTTGAGACCAGCCTGGTCTACAGAGTAAGTTCCAGGACAGCCAGGACTACACAGAGAAAACCTTGTCTTGAAAAACCAAAATAATAATAATAATAATAATAATAATAATAATAATAATAATAATAAACCAAATAGGCTGTAGCTAGAATGTGCACCCCACTTCACACACACACTCCAAGCAAATTGAAAGTGTAATGCATGGTGTCTCCAGGGAGTGTGGGACAAACAAACAGTAAAAGTTTGAGGATGAGGTAAAGTAAGTTGGATTGAAATGTCGCTAGGAATTCATTAGAGAAGTGTACACAGGTTGCTACTGAAAGATGGAAGTCGACCTGAGCAAGGGACTTAAGACTTGAGTGGCGCTAAATCAGGGAGGAGGAGACACGATCGCCCAGTTGTCCTGGACAGGGTTTGCTCCAGAGCACACACACGTGCACACAAAACAAAAGAAAATAGATCAACATTTTCAAAGTCACGAGGGACAGTGGAGACGGCCCAGTGGGTAGCACACTTGCTGCCAAGGCCGACACACAACTCCTGATGTCCTCTCACACACTGGCACACATGCACCCTTCCACACGCAGACTCACTGAAGAAGGAGTGTCATGGTGCTCTCCTTTAATCCCAGTGCTCTGGAGGCAGAGGCAGGTGGACCTCAGCCTGGTCTGTATAGCTAGTTTCAGGACAGCCAGCACTTCAAGTGAGACCCTGTCTCAGAAAACAAATGAGACCCTATTTCATACAAGTGCTATATGCTAACAACAACAACAACAAAATAAGCTGATTTAAAGGCTGTTCAGCAAGTACAGTGTTGGCATCTTGGAAAAACATCTACTGAGTTACTGAGTGCTGTATCCTGATTTTTTTTTTACATGCCCCTAAGTTTTTGTTGAAAACAGGATATTTAAAATAATATGGCAATTACAGAAATCAGAGTTTTCCATCCCTCTCTGGGCTTAACTCCCCACCCTACACACACACACACACACACACACACACACACACACACACACACACACACACACACACACACACACACCATATCCCTGCTAAGTAGGTGTGGCTGGTCTGGAACTCATTATGATGATCAGGTGGCCTCTCACTTGCTGAGATTCTCCTGGCTCTGTGTTTCCATGTGCTGGCATGGTAGGAAGGTGTGAGTCACCAGACCCACTCTGCCTGGGTTTTTCAGGTTAATTTTCCTGCACTTTAAAGTTCTTTTTAAAAAAGTTTTATTTATTTATATTTTAGGTGTGAGTATACTGCATGTATACCTTTATGCCAGAAGGGGGCATCAGAACCTATTAGAGATGGTTGTGAAGCATCGTGTAATTGCTGGGAATTGAACTCGGGTCCTCTGGAGGAGCACCAGCGCTCCTAACCCCTGAGCCATCTCTCCAGACCCCACTTTAAAGTCCTGAGTCTGCAGTCTTTGTCATGTCTACTCAATTCAGTGGTCAGCTAATGAGTGGACAGGGATTTTAAGTTAGCTTGCTTCCTTTTACTTAGTCCCAGTTTCTAACCTCAGCTCCAGGAAGCCGATAACCAGTTTTGTGTTTATAGATAGGCTTTTGCTGAAATTTTCTTAAAAATAAAACCACACAGTGAACAGTCTTGCACATGGCTTCCTTCACCTTAGTGCAGAGTCCAGAGTCGTCTTTCTTGGGACGTGTATTGGTGCTTTGTTCTGTTTAGATACTGAGTGCCATGTGGATACAGCATACACCAGCTGGTGGTCTTTCAGCTTGTTTCTAGCTCAGGCTTTCTGAATAATACTGCCATCAACAGCTCTGTTTTATTTATTTTAGTGGTGGTGGTGGTTTTAAAGAAACTGCCACTGGGTGGTGTTGGCGCATGCCATACTACCAACACTCAGCGCTCAGGAGGCAGAGGCAGGCAGATCTCTGTGAGTTTGAGGCCAGCCTGGTCTACAAAGAATTCTAAAGAAAATCTGTCTTGAGGGGGAGAAAAAAAGAAAAGAAAGAAACTGCCCAGCTGTTTTCCAAAGTGACGGATTCATTTTGGCTTTTTGGTGCTGGAGCTCTGACCCAGGGTCTTGTGCATGCTGAGCGGGGACTGACCCAGCCCTGTGACTGTCACTTTTATTGTAGCTAGTGTAGTAGCTGCAATGGCAAAGTATGCTGTCGCTGTTCACAGATAACATGCTCATTTACATAGAATATTCCCACAACAAAATTTTCTGGATTGTAGGATACAAGATGAACATTCCTATATTCCTAAATCTGTTGTTTTACTTCCTCCTCTTCCCTCCCATCCCCTCCCCTCTCCTTCCCTTCCTTCCTTTTTTTTTTCCAAGACATGATTTCAGGGTTGGGGATTTAGCTCAGTGGTAGAGCACTTGCCTAGCAAGCGCAAGGCCCTGGGTTTGGTCCTCAGCTCTCGAAAACAAAACAAACTAAGACATGATTTCTCTGTGTAGCCCTGGCTGTCTTGGAACTTGCTCTGTAGACCAAGCTGGCCTCAAACCCAAAGACTCTGCTGCCTCTGCCTCCCAGGTACTGGGATTAAAGGTATGTGCCACCACTGCCTGGCTGTTTTTCTATACATTAGCAACAAATAATCAGAAACTAGAATTTTTAGGGTATGACCATCGCCTGGTAATGTCAATTAATTGGTGGAGTGCTTGCATGTTCTTGGTGTGATTCCGCACCCCCCAACACCATATAAAACTGAGTGTGGTGGCACACTCCTGAAATCCCAGCACTTGGGAGGTGCAGACTGGAGAATCAGAAATTCAACGTAACCTTGACTACATAGTGGATGGAATACCCTGCCTGAAGTAAAATAAAATGCCATTTACAACATCAAAATATTATATAACCTAAGAAACACTTGACAAAAGATGTGTGAGATCTGTACATTGAAAAGTAAACATTGGGATTAGCCTATAGAAAAACGTCTGCCGTAAATCAAACAGTGAAGGGGAAGATGAATAGGAATCTCACTTACACAACTTGAGTAAAACATAGCTCTCTGAACAGGTGAAGATAGGTTTCTTCTGTATCCCAGAATCTAATCAATATTTATATGTATAATACAGCTATCATTTGGCTTAAAAGGACTTAATGGGAAATGTTACCATTTTTACTATTTTCTACAGAGAAAATATTTTACTGTTTAAAATAACCCTGGATTTTTAAATTATAACCTGTTTTTATGTTAAAAACAAAAAGAAAAGTAAACATTGTAGAGAAATACTAAAGATAGTCTAACCATACAGAAAGAGACAATTTTTAAAGGACTGTCAGTGTGACAATGACAGACCAAAGTTTCTGAAGTCCATGAACCACATTCAGAGTCAACTCAAGATAGACTGAAGACTTAAAGGTGAGGCTAATGCTGAAGCAGTTCTGTGACACTATGGGGCATAGATTCTCTCTCTCTCTCTCTCTCTCTCTCTCTCTCTCTCTCTCTCTCTCTCTCTCCTCCCCTCCCCTCCCCTCCCCTCTTTTCTTCTCTTCTCTCCCCTTCTTTCCCCTCACTTCCTCTCTTCCCTCCCCACTTCTTTCTTTCTTTGTGAGATAAACTCAAAGCACATGTAGTAAAAGCAAAAATAGACAATGAAAGAAGATGAGACCCAGCTGAAAAGCTTGTGTGTAGCCAAGGGAAAAATGTACAGCATGAAGAAACAGCTTCCAGAATGGGAGAAAAATGGGAACCAATAAAGAATTCAAATAACTCAGTGTAAATAAACAGAATGATTAAAAATGAGCAAAGGAAAGCCGCATTTTGAAGTAGACCAGGTATATGAAGGTGGACAGGTATATGAAGGTGGACAGGTATGTGAAGGTGGACAGGTATGTGAAGGTGGACAGGTATGTGAAGGTGGACAGGTATGTGAAGGTGGACAGGTATGTGAAGGTGGACAGGTATGTGAAGGTGGACAGGTATATGAAGGCGGACAGGTATATGAAGGTGGACAGGTAGGTATATGAGATGGACAGGTATATGAAGATAGACAGATATATGAAGAAATGTTCAAATTCTGTCATTATCAGAGAAATGTACATTAAAATGACGGAAGTCACTGAATGGTGATTTCAAAGGCAGAAATTAGAATGTGGAGGAAATGAAACCTTTGTAGACTGCTGGTGGTAGTGTGAATTACTTGGACATTATGGGAACCGTATGCAGGGTCCTCAGTAATTTCAAGCTAGAACTGTGGGTAAGCCAGCAGTCTCACTACTGGGCATGTATGGAAACAAATGAGTTCGTCTGAGATAGCTGCAAGTCTGCATTCACTGGAGCATCATTCACAGTAGGCAGAGTGTGTTGCCATTAATCTAAGTGTCCAACCATAGATGAATGGGCCCAGAAAATACAGCAAAGAAAATTTGATGTACATATAGTACTGAGACTTGGCGATAGGGCACAATACTTACGTGGGTAATTATATTACATGTGAAATCTAAAAAAGGAGGCTAAGAGAAAGATTTCTGTCAAGGCTACCAAGTTTCAGATAGGAGTAAGTTCAAGAGTTGTTTTTCTTTTACAACATGGTAACTATAGTTAGTGACTATTGTGTTGTTAAAATTGCTGAGAGTAGATTTTAAGGTCCATTTTGCAAAAATGACAAGAGGTAAGAGGTTAGTCAATCTAATTTAGTTATTCCTTGGTGGGTTTTTTGGGTTTTGCTCTTTTTTTTTTTTTTTGAGACAAAGTATCTATTTTAGTTTTGACTATCCTGGAGCTCACTATGTAGACCAGGATGGCCTCTAACTCACAATGATCCTCCTGTCTCAACCTCCCAAGTGCTAGGATTAAAGGCATGTGCCACTGTGCCCAGCTTTGTTGGTATATTTTAATAAAAAAATTAATAAAATGTATGCAATTAATATATATTTATGTCAGTTAAAGCATTTTCTTATTCTTTAAAAAAAATTACTAAAAAGAGGGGTGCTGAAACTGAAATAGATCAGTCAGTAGGTGGGAAGAAAGAAGCACATGGATTTGTGATCTCCAGAACCACATGATGAAAGCGGTCCACGGGTAGAGACGGAGAGCCGAGTATGATCGTGTGTCTGTGATCCTGGGAGACCAGGATGGAAAGTTATGCTTGCCTACATAGTGAGTTGAAGGATAGACTGGACTCCATGAGACCCTGTTTTAAAACAAAACAACAGAAAACCAGGGTGGAGGGCAGAAGGAGGGAGAGAGAGAAGAGCATGGTGTTTGAGAAGGGAAAGTGGGAGACAGTCCTACATTTAAGGGACAGAGAAAGGAACTTCTAGGCCAAGAAAAGACTTTTCGGGCCCAGGACCGCAGAATAGAGGGTGTTTGGTAACATGCTCACACTAAGAAATCAGTGAGGTAAGGGCTGAGAGGTGTCCATCAGTGTGCCAGTAGCATTGATGACTGTCCAAGGCAGTTGAACACAGCATGGAAGCAGAGGACGGGGTAGTATACAGTATTCTTGCAGAGGACGGGTTAGTATACAGTATTCTTGCAGAGGACGGGTTAGTATACGGTATTCTTGCAGAGGATGGGTTAGTATACGGTATTCTTGCAGAGGACGGGTTAGTATACGGTATTCTTGCAGAGGACAGGTTAGTATACAGTATTCTTGCAGAGGACGGGTTAGTATACAGTATTCTTGCAGAGGACGGGTTAGTATACGGTATTCTTGCAGAGGACAGGTTAGTATACAGTATTCTTGCAGAGGACAGGTTAGTATACAGTATTCTTGCAGAGGACGGGTTAGTATATGGTATTCTTGCAGAGGATGGGTTAGTATACGGTATTCTTGCAGAGGACGGGTTAGTATACAGTATTCTTGCAGAGGACGGGTTAGTATACAGTATTCTTGCAGAGGACGGGTTAGTATATGGTATTCTTGCAGAGGATGGGTTAGTATACAGTATTCTTGCAGAGGATTGGCGTGAAGACAGTGGATACCACTGGGTCAAAGCAAAGCTGAACTTTTTCTCACTAGGTCCCTTTGATCTTAGAGTGTGACTAATGGAGCAGGCTTTCTTGGACTGCCAGCCCCCAGATCATGACACAGAGACTTACTATTAAGTATGAATGCCCGGCCTTAGCTTAGGCTTGTCCCACTAGCTCTTATAACTTAATTTAACCTGTTTCTCTTCACCTAAATTTTGCCACAGGGCTTTTTACTTTTTTCTCATTCTCTGTGTCCTACTTTTCCTGCTTTTTCTGTGGCTGGCTGGCTGGCTGGCCCTAGGTGGCTCCCTCTCTTTCTCTCTTGTTTTCTCCTTTTCCTTCTCGAGCCTAGGTTCCTCCTCCTCCTTACTATCTCTGCCCTACATCCCCGCCTATCCCTCTCCTGCCTAGCTACTGGCCGTTCAGTTTTTATTAGACCAATCAGGTGCCTTAGGCAGACAAGGTAAAACAGCAACACATCTTTACATAATTAAATAAATACAGCATTAAAAAATGTAGCACATCTTTACATAGTTAAAGTAATATGCCACAACAGTGTCTGTTTTGGCTTCATTCCATTTGGAAGTGATGGATGGAGAATATGTAACATTTTACCTGTGATTAGGAAATGTCTTCACTGTCTTAGCTGTGAGTTAGACTTTTCTCTGAATAGTTTTTGATTCTGTATAAAAGGAGACCCTGTTTTAGTATATGTGCTCCCAAAGCGAGCACGGAAACCCTGTTTTAATATATTAAATTTTCTGTTTGTTTTTAGATTATCCATCGAGATATAAAGCCTGAAAATATTTTAGTCTCCCAGTCAGGAATTACTAAACTCTGTGATTTTGGGTTTGCAAGGACACTAGCGGCTCCTGGAGATGTGTACACAGACTATGTGGCCACACGCTGGTACAGAGCTCCGGAACTGGTGTTAAAAGACACCTCTTATGGAAAGTACGTATACTTTGGGGACCTGCCTGGCTTCTCCCAGGTGTGTCATTTTCCCTCTATTCCTGACACTCTGCCATCTGTGTCTGGCTTTGGTCAAGGAAGAGGGACACCTTTGAAGGTAACCGGAAGACGCTTTGGGCACCTGTGCTGACACTGGAGGGTTTAATGGCTGCAGCAGCTGCTGGAGGCCTGCGCATATGTCCTCACACTGTGTCCAGGCTTGCTTGAGCAGTCTGTCCACACCTCTGCAGGGCTGTCTCCTCTGTTGATGTTCTGCAACGGTTAAATGATTTATATTTCATTTAATGATGGGGTAGGGCCCATGGCATGCATGTGGAGGTCAGAGGACAGCTTGCAGGAATCAGTTCCTCCCAACTATGTGGGTCCCTGGGATCCAGCTCAGTTTTCAGACCCAGTGGCCAGTACCTTTGCCTGCTGAGCCATCTTGACAACCCCTCCAAAGACTCTCCAGTCATTTAGCATGATTCTGTGTTGAAATAGGATCTACCAAGTTTGTTGGAAAAAGTGACGTCTTCTTTATAAAGACTGAAAGTGATGATTTTTTAAAAAATTGTGCTCTAGATGGCTCAAAAAGGAGCACAGTCTCACAATTAGTGAATATACTACAGTGAAAACTTGTAAATAATACCACTTAACCATTATCTCCCCCACTCCCCACTGGTCTTGAGACAGGGCCTCACTGTGTAGCCTTGGCTGACCTGGAACTCAATATATAGACCAAGCTGGCCTCAAAACCACAGATATCCATCCGCCTGTTTCTGCCTCCCGAGTGCTGAGCTTGAGACATGCACCATCACTTGTGGCTGTCCCCCTTTGGGGCTGTATTAATCAGATAGCATAATGGCATATATCAGGACATTTTCTTGCACATACAGTTTGATCATGTTCATCTGCCTTAGTTTCCCTCCTCCTCCCTTTTAGCTTTGATTTGATATAAAATGTGTTTAGACTAGTTATCACACATATTGGTGCCTGACAAAGTAATTTACTCCTTTGTTTGTTTGTTTGTTTTGTTTTTTCAGACCAGTGGACATCTGGGCTTTGGGCTGTATGATCATTGAGATGGCCACTGGTAATCCCTACCTTCCTAGCAGTTCAGATTTGGATTTGCTCCACAAGATTGTTTTAAAAGTAGGTAGGTATTACTGAAATACTCTGCTATGTGTCTAAGTAACTGCATCAGTTATCCTTGGTGCCCATGTTTAGGGAGTGAACACTGAGGAAGCACCTTGTGAGACAGGTGATGGCAGATGGGGTTCCATGCTGGTAAAGAAGGCAGAAAATGGTTTTGACAGATAATGTTTTCCTTGCAGGAACTCAAAGCCACATGTTAATCATTGCTGCTAAGAAAAGTAGAGTAGTTCTCTCCTTCACTGAGTTAAGTCTCCAACCCCACCCACTACTACAAGTTTTCTAAAAGTTGTGCTGTTCTAGAACTAAAAGTTGGCCTCTGCAAATACTTGCTCTTTAGACAAGGGCTTTTAATAATAAAGTTGAGTCAGATGCTTTTTAAAAATATTTGAGATAGAAAAGCAATTATTTGCTAATAAATTATTTTCTTTTTAATAAGATCTATTTTGTTTTAATTGTGTATATATGTATGCATCTGTGTGTGGGTATGTGCATTTAAGTGCTGATGCCCAGAGACCAGAGGTGTTGGCTCCCCTGGAGCTGGAGTTACAGCAGTCAACTGTAAGCCACCAGAGGTGGGTTCTGGGAACCAAACTTGGGTCCTATGGAACTGCAGAGTGCCCTTAACCCCTGAGCCATCTCTTCCAGTCCCCTTAAGTCATCCTCTTTATCAACAACCACTACAACCCCACAGTAGAAAACCATGTAGCTAAATAATGTGTTCAGTAATATAGCTGATGAAAAGTAAAATTTGAAAGTATACTTGATAAGAGTTTAATTACTTTACAATCTGTTTTAACTACTGTCTTAGATGCTTTTCTTGTTGCTCTGATAAAGCAACTTTAGGGAGATTAGGTTTATTTTGGCTCACAGCCCCAGGTTCTAGTCCATCATGGAGCCGAAGTCACAGCAGAAGCTTGACCTGATTACATCACACCCACAATCAGGAACAGACAGTAATAAATACATTCATGTTGCTTGGCTCCCTTTCTCCATTTCTACAATCCTGGACCCAGCCAGGGAGCCATCCACAGTAGGAGGTCAATTAATGTAATCAAGATAATTCCCCAGGGTGTCCCCAGAGGCTTCCAGGTTGACAATTTACACTGATCACCATAACTACCTAGACATTTTGGTCATTAGCTTTGCACATGATATTTCAGTCTGAAGGAGGAGCTTGAGGAGCCCCAAGTGTGCCGGGAAAACTCTTCATAAACACGTAATTGCAGGACTCTGAGGAAGAAGGCACTGTGAACAGTCATTAAAGCAGTAGAACCTGGATTAACGTTGATTGAGGATGATTTAAGATTAATAAAAGTCAGATCGAGCCTTGAAGCATCCACTTTATGTGCCTTTTTAAAGCCCTGTTCTGAGACTGTGTTGGAAGAGAGCTTGGAGGTGATGACATTAACCCTGTCATCTTACAGAGGGAACCAAGCCATAAATGACGAAGAGATTTGCTCTACGGCACAGTATTAGTGGTGGTGAATGGTACCAGAGCCTAGTCTCCATGAGTGTTCACAGTTCTTTGCACTCTGTGGCTGGTCTTCTTCCTTCTACACCAGTGCTCGTCAACTTAGTAATGCTGCAACCCTTTGATACAGTTCCCCATGTTGTGGTGACCCACCACCATAACATTATTTCCATTGCTACTTCATAACTGTACTTTTGCTGCTGTGATGAATTGTAGATGTTGGACAACACCAAGGGATCACAGCCTACAGGTTGAGAATCACTATTCTATACAATACTTTGGTTTCTGAATTACTTTTGTGTTTTTTTTTTTTCAAGACAGGGTTTCTTTGTGTAGCTTTGGCACCTTTCCTGGAACTCACTCTGTAGCCCAGGCAGGCCTCAAACTCACAGAAATCCACCTGCCTCTGCCTCCTGAATGCTGGGATTAAAGGTGTGAGCCACCACCGCCCAGCTAAAGACTTACTTATTTTATCAATGAGTGCTCTACCTACATGTACAACTTCATGCCAGAAGAGGGCATCAGATTCCACTATAGATGGTTGTGAGCCACCATGTGGGTGCTAGGAGTTGAACTCAGGACCTCTGTGGCCAGTGCTCTTAACCACTGAACCAGCTCTCTAGCTCTTTACTGTGTTTTTTGTTTGTGTGGTTTTTGTTTGCTCTGTAGACCAGGCTGGCCTTGAACTCAAATATCTGCCTGCCTCTGCCTCCTGAGTGCTAGGATTAAAAGTTGTATGCTACTAGGCTGGAGAGATGGCTCAGAGGTTAAGAGCACTGACTGTTCTTCCAGAGGTCCGGAGTTCACTTCCCAGCAACCACATGGTGGCTCACAACCATCTATAGTGAGATCTGGTGCCCTCTTCTGGCCTGCAGGCAGACATGCTGTATACATAGTAAATAAATAAATAAATCTTAAAAAAAAAAAAAAAAAAGTTGTGCACTGCCACCACCTGGCTCTATTGTTTTAGCTGTTATGAGTAAGGTTTCAGTCTGTAAGAATGAACACTTGACAGTTAAACTATTAAGATCAAGTAGAGAAACATGTCCAATTTTAAAGTTCTTTTGATGGTAGGTATTTATTATGCCTTAGAGTTTGGGGACAAAAGAACCATATGGTTTTATGTATTTTGCTGCCTGTCAGCAGCTTACTGGAGGAAACTTCAACTTATTTATTTATTTGGGTCACATAGATTTTCTTTTTTTATTAAAAATTTTTCTATTCACTTTACATAACAACCACAGATTCCCCCCCCCCCCACTCCCCGGAAACTTCAATTTTTAAAACTTCATTTTTTTTTTAACAGAGTTGGAAACTGAACCTAGGGCCTTACACTTGTTAAACAAGCACTCCACTGCAGAGCTGTGCCCCTAACGTCCAGCCTCTGTTATCGTGACACATTTAGATAGTTCCTCAACCGTAAACTTTTCTTTTCTTTTTCTTTCTTTTCTTTTTCTTTCTTTTTTTCTTTTCTTTTTTCTTCCTTTTCTTCTTTTCTTTCTTTTTCTTTTCTTTTCTTTCTTTTCTTTTTTTTCTTCCTCTTCTCCACTCATTCATGACTGAGAGCGAATGGCGTGCAATCTCCACTGAGAGCAGTTTCCTGACTCAGACACTTGGTTATCGTTTCAGGCAACCTGACGCCACACCTGCACAATATCTTTTCCAAGAGTCCCATCTTTGCCGGGGTGGTTCTTCCTCAAGTTCAACACCCAAAGAATGCAAGAAAGAAATACCCAAAGCTCAACGGATTGCTGGCAGAGATAGTTCATGTATGTTAAGACATTAAGAACAACTAAGAATTTGCAGAAATCATAATAACATGGAATCTTGTCTTCTCTTTGGTGTTAGAAATGGAGCACACAGCTGGGCGAGCATTCTATCCCTGAGCCATACTCCCAGCAATAATACAATTTTAAAATATTACTTGAAAGAGATTCCAGAAAGACCCCTAAAGTGATACTAACACGTTATATACTACATAGAAATTAATAGAGAGAAATTAACATTTAAGATACCGAGGGAAAAATTGGGAACACTTGAAGGACTTTCCATGTTTCCCACCACCTTCAGCATCTGGTCTACCAGGCTAGGGCTGTTGTTTGTCCTGTGCTGTCCTAACTTTCTGCAGAGGCATCTGTTGGCAGCGATCATTTGAATGTTGCTGAGAGTACACCAAGTACCCAAATTCACAAAGTAGAGAAAACAAAAACATTTAAGAGCTGTGTGTGTGTGTGTGTGTGTGTGTGTGTGTGTGTGTGTGTGCGTGAGCGAATGCTGTGCTGTGCGTGTGTAGTATACATACTTGAGAGTATGAGTGTGTGTGCACATAGGGCATCTTGTATGCCTGCATCTCCAGAAGTCAGAAGTTAATGTAGGTGTCTTTCCTTGAAGCTCCCCATGCTTTGTTGTCGTTTAGATAGAATCTCTTTCTAGGTATAGCTCAGGGATACAATACTTAAATAACATTCACAAGGCCCTGAGTTCAGTACCCGGCATGGTGGGTAGAGGGAGGGAGACAGGAAGGAGAGAGGGAGATATCCATTTCAGTGAACCTAGAGCTGCTGGCCAGTGAACATAATCCATATGTCTCCTCTTCACTGGTGCTGGGTTACAGATCCATGCAGCCATAGCATCTAAACTCAGGTTCTTAGGTTTACATGGCACTTTACCAACTGAGCCATCTCTCTAGCCCTTGTTTCTTATTTTAAGTTTTAAATTTTATTTAAACTAAGTAGCATATGAACACAGTTCAAAATTCAAATAATATAAGGTGGATTTATTATGAATAGCAAATCTTATTTTATTTCTCTAACCAGCTGGTTTCCTATACCAGGAGGAGTGAAGATGCTCATTTCTAGATGAGTGTTGTATGACCATTGTTGTGGAATGTTAGTTTAAGATGTGTTACATTCATTTATGCTGTGGAATATTTGTTTAATGATGCAAAGACGTGTTGCATTCTTTTATGTTGCATTTGTTTAACTCTGTAAAGCTGTGTTACTTTACCTGTCTAAAACACTTGATTGGTCTAATAAAGAGCTGAATGGTCAATAGCTAGGCAGGAGAGAGGATAGGTGGGGCTAGCATGCAGAGAGAATAAATAGGAGGGGTGAGAAAAGGAGAAGGAGAGGAGGACACCAGGAGCCAGCCACCCAGCCACACAGCCAGCCACGGAGTAAGAAAGAAAGATATATAGAATAAAGAGAGGTTAAAAATATAAACATAGAAGAAGAAAAACAAGATAATTTAAGTTAGAAAAGCTGTCTAGAAACAAGCCAAGCTAAGGCCCTGAATTCATAGGAAAGAGTAAGTCTCTGTGTATTTATTTGGAAACTGGGTGGCAGGCCCCCAAAGAGTAAAACAAACAAACAAACAAAACCCAAAAAACTACAGACTGTAGTAGAGTCCTAGTTTCTAATACACAGCTCCTTTTACTTTTATTTTTAGATTTACATGTGTGGCTGTTTTGCTTGCATGTGTGTCTGTGCACCACGTGTGCCTGATAACCACAGGGGCCAGAAGAGGGTGTTGGGTCTCCTGGGATTGGAGTTCCAGACAGTATCTACCTGCCTCTGCCTTTTGTAGTGTTCTGATTAAAGATTGCACCATCACCACCTTGCCTGGCTCTTAATCCCCGAGGTGTCTCTCCAGCCCCAATGTGAAGTTCTTAAACATGGTTTCTGGAATTTCAGAACAAATAAAATGAAGTATCTTCTAAAAAGTGGCTCTTGGCTCAGTTGGTAGTTGTTTGCCTTGTAGACGTGGGAACCTGAATTCTGTCCTCCAGAACCTACGTAAAAAGCTGGGGCAGTGGTGTGCACCAGTAATCTCAGGACTGAGAAAGTGGAGAGAGGAGGACCCCCAGGCTTGCTGGCCGGCCTTTCTGGCTGAGCTGGTGAACCTCTGGTTCAGTGAGAGACGATCTCAAAAAATTAAGGTGGAAAGTGATGGAGGAAGACACCTGACATCAACCTCTGGTCTTTACACTTGTGTACGCAGCTGCACACATGAACACATGCACCACACAGACATGCACACTCAGTTCCACTTGAATTTCTCCATGTGACGTGCAGTCTCCCTTCTCGCCAGCACTTCTAACCCCGTGTGCACTGTGTGCAGCAGAGCTATAGAACTGTAGTTCGTACTGTGCACTTGGAAGATAGCAGAAGACCTTCTGTATCTTCATTCCGGTCCTTCTACGTAAGATCTTAGGCCGGGGCCAGCAAGATGGGTCGGCATGTCAAAGTGCTTGTTGTGCGAGCCTGCTAACCCCAGTTTCTTCCCGGAACCCACCTAAAGGTGGGGAGACAAAGCCAACTGCACAGTGCTGTCCTCTCACTTCCACACATGCGCCATGGCATGCCTCCTGCCCTACAATAAATGAAGTTAAAAGACTTAACGTCTACAGGGCTTGGTCTCCTGGAGTGTTCACAGGACAGCAGACTGTGGAGAAGTACCGGGAAAGGGCCTTTTCGCAGACCGAGAATGCATTTTTTTTTTTTTTTTTTTTTGGTTTTTCGAGACAGGGTTTCTCTGTGTAGCTTTGTGCCTTTCCTGGAACTCGCTTTGGAGACCAGGCTGGCCTCGAACTCACAGAGATCCGCCTGCCTCTGCCTCCCGAGTGCTGGGATTAAAGGCGTGCGCCACCACCGCCCGGCGAGAATGCATTTTATAAAGCACATGCCTTTCAGTCAAATCCTGTGGCCATTGTCCTAAAGAGTGGTGCTCTGTCGTGACAGTCTGGGTATTTAGTGGCCTGTGGGTCATTGTGAGCAGCTTCCTTTTCATAACTTGTCCCATGAGTTGCCTTTGGGTTTTGGTTGTCTCCTCAGCTGAGGCATTCCCAAGGCAGAGAGACACAGAAGAGCCGATCACTGATTTAAAAAAACAACTTTATTTTATGTATGTTTGTGTTTTGCCTGCCTGTATGTGTGTGCATCATGTGTGTAGTGCCTGCAGAGGCCAGAGAGAGGGGTGGAGCCCCTGGGACTGGAGTGAGCTGCCATTTGAGTGCTGGGAATTGAACCCAGCTCCTCTGGAGAGTGCTCTGAACTGCTGAGCCATCTCTCCAGCTCCAGAAGAGCTGCTTTAATGCTGGGCTTTCAGAGGCCTGAGAGTTGCAGTATTCACTGAGCTTCCTTAGGCCACAAAGGGTGCAGCATTAGGAGCCAGCTGATACAGGTTCAAATCCCCATTTGACCAATCACTGATCATGCTTCTAGATCTGCACAATATAAATTATTCCCTGTGAACTTCTCCCCCACAAAGGGCTGACAGAAGAGCAAAGCTAAATTATTTCTGTTAACCTAATGCAACTTTATGATTTTATTACTGCTTGTGTGTAAGAGAGATTCTGGGGATTGAACCCAGAGCCTTGTGTGGTGGGCCAGCACACTACCTCTAAACTATACCCTCAGTTCCTAATTTCTGTTAATTATAGCATGAGCAGGCTGATTTTATTTTGGCTAGGATCATATAACTTTTAACCTGTAATAAAAGTTTCACTGGCTGGTTAGGTGGCAGCTGATAGAGGCACTTTAATGCAGGCCTATTGACCTGAATTTAATCCCCAGATCCCACAAGGTCTCAGGAGAGAACCAATAACAGAGTTGTTCTCTGCACCACCCCCCATGTGCCTGTGGCATGCACATATAAAATATAACTTTTAAAATAAGTTTTGTGAGAGTAAATTTCTTAGGTAAATAGATTGTCAGAACTTAACTATTAGAAATCTGTATATTTTGGGCAGATCTCTGTGAATTTGAGGCTAGCCTGGTCTACAAAGTGAGTTTCAGGACAGCTAGGGCTATTACACAGAGAAACCCTGTCTCCATAAAACAACAACAACAACAAAAGAAAAGAAAGAAAGGAAGGAAAGAAAAGGAAACTTGCCTATTCTGTTAGCACTGAAAAATTACTTTGTCATGTGTCAAATCAGTTTTTTACCTATTAAAGACTTAATTTTAGAGCAGAGCCCAAAGCTCATCTTGTATTAAACCTTTTTCTCTTCCAGGCTTGTTTACAAATTGACCCTGCGGAGAGGACATCATCTACTGATCTTTTGCATCATGATTACTTTACTAGAGATGGATTTATTGAGAAGTAAGCATGTGTGCTCTTTCTAGAAGGGGAATTGCTAGGTAGAATAATGTTGCAAACCACAAATATTCAGCTTCACAAAAAGTTAACAGTTACTGCACCAGGTATTGATCAGGTACATGGTAGTCTGGCAGGTGACATGGGTGAGAGATTTAATGCAAGTAATTGCAGCTAGCATTCATTACAAGGACATGGGATTGTAGGCAGTGTACCAAGATCCCATTCTACAATTGTAGCCTTATCTCAGATCAGAGGACATATTTAATACAAGAATTAAGGGTGTGTTTTCTTTTTATGTATGTGTATGTGCACATGTGTGTGGGTGCCTGTGGAAGTTTGAAGAACAGTAGATCCCCTGGAGGTAGAGCTACAGGCAGTTGTGAGCTGCCTGAGTTTTGGAAAACAAGCTCTATGTAAATCCAGAGATACAAACAGCTTCTCTATCACAACCCAAATTGACATTTCATTAAATTCACATCTCAAAGGGAATCTAATGAAAGTCTGTTCTGTAAGTTTGTTTTTGTTTTCTTTCTCGAGACGGTTTCTTTATGTAGCCCTGGCTGTCCTGGAACTAGCTTTGTAGACCAGGCTGGCCTGGACCTCACAGAGATCCACCTGCCTTGGGTTGTTGTTGTTGTTTGTTTTTGTTTTTGTTTTGTTTTTTGAGACAAGATTTCTGTGTAGCCCTGGCTGTCCTGGAACTCTATTTGGAGACCAGACTGGCCTCCAACTTGGAGATCTGCCTGGCTCTGCCTCCAAGTGCTGGGATGAAAGGCGTGCGCCACCACCGCCCGGCCTGTTTTGTAAGTTTTATGTGGTAAATTTCCCTAGCAAAATGTCCACAATTATTGTTAAGTAAATATTTACACGATCTTGGGCAAGTATGGTATGGTGATGCCTGTCATCCTAGCACCCAGGAAGCTGAGACAGAAGGATTTTATGCATGGCACCAACTTGGGCTATACAGTGATATCCAGTCACAAAACAAATCAAATAGTGCCATCTCTTGATGTCAGTTATTATAAAGCATTGTTTATGCTTGAAAAATGCTTCTAGTAAGATAAACCATGTAAGTTAAAAGATGATGGGTAAATATCGCTTGATTCATCAGATTCATACCAGAGCTGAGAGCTAAATTGTTACAAGAAGCAAAGGTTAATTCCTTCATAAAGCCAAGAGAGAATTTTAAAGAAAACGAACCTGTCAGAGATGAGGGGAAACCAGTTTTTACCAACACGCTGCTTTATGGAAACACGTCACTTTATGGAAAGGTGAGCTGCGCCTAGCCTTTTGTTTCAGCCTGTCTAGTTATGTCCTAGTTAGGCCTGTCATGACTCAGACTCTCAACGTACCTATTTCAGGAAATGGACAAAGACAAAAGGCCCAAGGAGATCAAAGTCCGAGTTATTAAAGTCAAGGGAGGGAAAGGAGATGTCCCAGACCTGAAAAAGATCGAGTGTGAAGGGGACCACCGCCAGCAGGGCCCAGCCGATGACACGCACAGCTCGTCTCAGGACAGAAAGCCTGCCATCACCGAAGTGCCAAACCCTGTCAACCCCACCACGAACTCTGACGGAGTCAAAGAAGCCCCCCATGCTGGGGGCTGTATGATAATGCCACCCATCAACCTGACGAGCAGTAATCTGATGGCTGCGAACCTCAACTCCAACCTCTCCCACCCCAGTTCACGGTGAGCTGGAGCAGAGGAGAGAGAGGCCCAAGTAAAGCAGCTTCCTGTCTGATGGCATTTCAGAATTACTTCTGTGATGTCAGTGGAGACTGAATTGGAAAAAGATCTGTTGAAATTACCATCATGGAGGAGGGCATTCACTGAGTAGTTTTGGGGAGTGCCATATGATAAGTTTTTTCTTAGCTATATAGGTATTTAATTTTTTTTTTAAAGACAAATTGCCACAGAGCCCAACTAGGCTAGAACTTGGCTTTGTAACCCAAGCTGGCCTCCTACACATGGTCTGCCAGTCTCAGCCTCTTCGGTGACTGGATTGGAGATGTGTACCACCACAACCAACTTAGATTCTGTCTAATTGTTCACTGGTGTCTTTGGCATAGCTTTAAATTTTTATTTTATGTTTGTATGTGTCCCTGAGTATATTTATGTGTACCACATTCATTCAGGGTCTGTGGAGGCCACAGGGCATCAGATCCCCTGAAGCTGGAGTTAGAGGCAGTTCTGAGCCACCACTGGGAACTGAACCCAGGTCCTCTGCATGGACAATACTCACTCTTAGCTGCTGAGCCTGGAATATCTTTTTTTAATGACTTAATTTATTTTTATTTTATGTGCATTGGTGTTTTGCCTGCTTGTATGTGTGTATGAAGGCATCAGGTCACCTGGAACTGGAATTACAGACAGCTGTGAGCTACCATGTGGGTGTTGGGAATTGAACCCAGGTCCTCTGGAAGAGCAGCCAGTGTTCTCAACTACTGAGCCATTTCTCCAGCCCTGGAATATCTTTTGAAAAGAAAAATACCTTCTATTTGAAGAGAAAAGGGTGATTTGACTTAGGTGTCGGCCCCCATGTGTCTTGCTCTGTTATTGCACTTAGGATGCTGTGACAAGAACTGAGACATAGGGTGCTTTGTGAAGAAGAGAGGCGTGCTTGGCTCGTGGTGATGGTGGCTGGAGAGTCCAGCAGCATGGTGTTACCGCTCTGGCAAGGGCTCCTTGTCTGTGTCACAGCACAGCAGAGAGGGAAGCAGGAAACTGAGCCCATGTAGGAGTGGCGTGTGTGTAAACGAGGGAGAGCGGCCAGGGGAGATGCCAGGACGCTTTATAAAGACCCTCTTTTGCGGAGCAGCCTTCACGTGCAGGGATGCCTCCTGAGGAGAAAAGTCATCAATCCCTCTTGAGAGTTAGTCACCTCCTTTGTGAGAGTCCTCACCACTTACAGGCTCCACTCCTCTGCACTCTGCCCACTGGGACCAAGCTTCCAGTATGTGGACCACTGGAGGACAAAGCCTATTAGCCGTAGCACTCAGTACTGCAGGGTAAGCTTTATTTCTGCCTCACAGCAGCTTCTCTCAATGGAAAAAGGATGCTCCAAAATTAGTCCTTCCCAGCAAGTCACCTTTCAATGTTAAATGTTTTGGTAGGAAAATGCTCTATCAGGCCAGTTTTCAATTAGCTCCTGTTGTAGATTGAGAGACTGATACTGAATCTGCTTCATCTGGGGACTGGGAATGAACAGTGAAGACATCAGGTCTCTGTGCAAACTTACGCTGTGAGGGGCATTAACTCAACTAGATTCTCACAGACTGATTCAGGCTACAGGTTGTGAGGATGAGTGGTCCTGTAGATGTAGACCAGTGGACACGTCTGTCTAGTCCAAAGGTACATCAGGCCTTAGACTGCAGTAATCCAAGGTGTTCTTAAGGTGACCCCCGAGCCACACTCCAGTAAGCATGGTTGTAAGCCAGTCTCAGGCAACAGCTGAGAACTTCAGAGGTTAAATGAGCCAAGTTTAGAGCAGATCCAAGGGAGCAGATGGGCCGCAAGTGTAGCTTCAGGACATATTTTCACCGGCAGTTAGCCATGCGGTAGCTGTTCTGTCTCTGGAGTTCTGAGGACGTAAGAACTTTTGGGCACTCAGTGTTCTAACAGCACCGTGGTATAAACCCTTTTCTTTCTCATAAGCTACAGTCTGGTTCTGCTGCACAGGCTGTCCTTAAGTTAACAGCCCTGCACCAGCCACTTAAATGTCAGGGTTATACGTGTTTGCAGCCAGGTCCGTCTATTATAACTTACTTGTTCTTAAAGCTAAAGCAAGGGCAATTCTGGGGGCTTCTAGTAACTTCTCCTTTATTTTTAATTCATAGGTTAACTGAAAGAGCAAAAAAGAGACGCACTTCTTCACAAGTCATTGGACAAACTTTGTCTAATAGCAGACAAGAGGACACAGGTCCCACGCAAGTAAGGCAAGATGCTAGTCATTAAAATATGGACTTGGGCTGGGGAAATGTCAGTCAGTAAAGAGCTAGGCAAGCAAGCATGAGGATCAGGGTTTGGGTCCACAGCACCCTTGTACAAAGCTGGGCACAGCAGTACAGGCCTGTGACCCTAACCCTGGGGAGTCGGGGAGGAGGAACCTTAGGCCTTTTCTGGCATCCCAGTCTAGCCCAATTAGTGAGCTACAGGTGTAACAAGAAACACTGTCTTCAAAAATAAGATGAAGAGCTACCCAGAAAGACATGCAGATATACCCACACACACATGTACACACATATGAACATGTACACACACACATACAGGGAATGAATAAATTGATTAATAAACATGACCTCTTTAAACATTATCTACCTTTTTTCTCTTAAATTCTCACGTTAAAAATCTTCCTTCCAACCTCCCCTATCTCTCTCCCTTTTTCTCCTTCTTCCTTTTCCTGTGCCAGGACAAGTCCAAGGCTTTGCATGCACTAAATGAGTGCTCACTGAGAATCGCTGCCCCGGCCCCTCTTTTCTTCCTGAAAGTAGACCATGATTTCCCTCGTGCTTCTCCTCAGGCTTCATGATTTGGGTTTGTCTCACTTTCTTTTTTCAAAATTTTCTTTTAAGATTTATTTATTTTATTTTATATGTGAATACCTACTTGTGCCTGTGGAGACCAGAAGAGGGTATTGGTTCCCTGGAACTAGAGTTATGCATGGCTGTGAGCCACATTTGGGTGCTGAGACCTGAGCCCAGGTCCTCAGCAACTGCTCTTCACCCCGGACCCTCCTCCCCAGCCCCGTTTACTAACATGTGACTTCGACCTTTCCAAATCACAAGACTTGTGTTTTTCTCTTCCAAAACTATCTTTATGGATTAAAAACACTTGCCAAATAGATGAAGTTTCCTTGCCCTAGAAATGCTAACCATGTCTTTCTTTTTTTGCTCATCATTTCTTTAATAGTATAATCAGTTTATTACATTTGAGGCACAACATTATTTATAATAATATAAAATTGAAAATATCCGAGTGTGGTGGTGCATGCCTTTAATCCCAGCACTCAGAAGGTAGAGGCAGGATGATCTCTTGAGTTCAAGGCAAACCTGGTCTACAGATCAAGTTCTGTACATACATAGTGAGACCCTGGCTCAAAATAAATAAATAAAATATAGGGACTGGAGAGATGGCTCAGCAGTTAAGAGCACTGACTGCTCTTCCAGAGGATCGGGGTTCAATTCCCAGCAACCACATGGTGGCTCACAACCACCCTGTAATGGGATCTGGTGCCCTCTTCTGGCCTACAAGGACACATGCAGGCAGAACACTATACATGATAAATAAATTTTAAAAAATAAAATATAGAAAACACAAACCTATGCAAGAGCTGATAGTTTCAGAAGTACACTAGGGTGCATTTGCATGATGTGGTGCTGCATGTTACACTGGAAAGTATTCCCTGTTTTAGAGAAGTTTTTTATTGCATTCATTTATTTTGGGAGAGGGACATTCATGGGGAGGCCAGAAAACAATCTGTAGGAGTCAGCTGCTCTTCTACTCTGTGGCTCCCAGGGATGGAGCCCAAATCACAGGGTTTGATGACAAGCATCTGTACCCCCTGAGCCATTTTACCGCTACGGAGACTTTAGAGAGCTCTGAAGGTAGCTCTGCTGTCAGGGTCCTGAGCTTCATCCCTAGCTTGGCCTGAGCCAGGTGTGGTGGTGCGCACCTATAATGTCGGTGGAGTTAGAAGAATCAGGAGGTCAAGCCTCGACTGCTTTGTAAGTTTGAGGCCAGCATGGGCTACAGGAGACCTTAACTCAAAAAAAAGAAAAAAGAGGTCAGGCGGTGGTGGTGGTGGTGGTGGTGCTGGTGGTGCTGGTGGTGCTGGTGGTGCTGGTGCACACCTTTAATCCTTGCACTTGGGAGGCAGAGGCAGGCAGAGCTCTGTGAGTTTGAGGCTAGCCTGGTCTACAGATTGAGTTCCAAGACAGCCAGGGCTATACAGAGAAACCCTGTCTTGAAAAAACAAAACAAAATAAAAAAGCTGGGTGGTGGTGGAGCACACATTTAGTCAGACAGATCACTGAGTTCAATGCCAGCCTGGTCTTCAGAGCAAGTTCCAGAACAGCCAAAGCTACACAAAGAAACCCTGTCTTGAAACACACACACACACACACACACACACACACACACACACACACACACACTCACTCACTCACTCACTCACTCACTCTGTGATTCTCAAAATCAAGAATAGTAAGGACTAAAAACCTTGCTTGGGAAACTTCCCTGGGAATCTGGTCTTCTTGTATGGAGTAGTGCCCTATTCTTTTGGTTTGTGTGTTTGTTTTTGCTTCTGTTTTCTTTAAAACAGGCTTTTACTATCTACCTTAGGCTGTTCTTGAACTAGTGATCCTTCTGCCTATCTCCCAAGTGCTGGGACTGCAAGCATATCTACCAAAATTTTGTTCTGTTCTACTTCTTAATTATTAAGATAATCGCTGGTTTGTGATTTTACAGTTAGTTTCACATGATTTTTTTAAAAATATTTTAACTTTATTTTATGTGTATTGGTGTGAAGGTGTCAGATCTCCTGAAACAGGAGTTACAGTTTTGAGCCATGTGGGTAATGGGAATTGAACCCAGGTTCTCTGGAAGAGCAGCCAGTGCTCCTAACCCCTGAGCCATCTCTCCAGCCCCTTCACATGGTTCTTCATGCTAACTGGTACTTGTTTGTCTAGAGCCAGGTGGAGAAAGGCATATTTAATGATCGAACAAGTCAGAGTGATCAAATGGCTAGTGGAAACAAAAGAAAGCTGAATTTTTCCAGATGCGACCGGAAAGAATTCCATTTCCCTGAACTGCCATTCACAATACAGGCAAAGGAAATGAAAGGAACGGAAGGTGGGTACCTGGTGGTGCACAGCTCCACAAAGCTCTGGGGATGACATAGGTAAGGGATGGATGTAAGGAAGCTTACATGTGACCTTTTACAAGGTAGTAATTTGCTTTGAAAAAGCAAATCCCATTATGAGATTTTTTCTTTTATAATTAAGGGTCAGACGTTTGTTTTGTTTTGTTTTAGACAGGGTTTCACTATGTGTCTCTGCTGTCCTGGAATTCACTCTGTAGACCAGGCTGGCCTCAAACTCACAGAGATCCCCCTGCCTCTGCCTCTAGAGTGCTGGGACTAAGGGTGCACCACTGCCTGACTTAATAGAGATAATTTTAAAGAAAGGTAAAGACAGCTCCAAAGGGTAAATGTTTTATTAGCTTGAGATGCTGGGGCAGAATTTGAAAAAGGTGAATTTGGTTCAGTGTATAGCCTATGGTAAAGTACCTTCCCTGGTTGTTTGCCCAAAATTGTTATAGATGCTTTGGGCATGCTGGGATTTGGTAGATTTTATAAATTTAAAATTCATTGTCACCTTAAGATTTAATTTAAGGGCTGATGAGATGGCTTAGCAGGTAAAGGCATTTGATGTTAAGCCTTGGTGACCTGAGTTTGGTCATGGGAATCACATTGTAGAAGGAGAGGACGGGCCCCACCCCCCAAATAGAATGTAATAAAAATTAAACAGATATTTATCTTAAAATGAAATGTGTTGATGTGAGGACAGAGACCTGGTGAGATGGGGCGCAGTAGCAAGGTGTAGAACGTGTGCCCTGTGAGGGCCACTCAGTAGAAAGAACAGACATGCCTTTGTGAGATCAAAAACAAAGCGTACCATATTTTCCAGCTCACAGCTACTCAGTGCCTTTGCAGCTAACTTCAGACGTGGGCTGACTAGCTGTTAGGGTGCCTATCTGCACTGCTTAAAAGAATGGTTTCTAGGTGGGCCGGCAGGGCCAACAAATTATGTTTTCTTCTTCTTCTTTTCTCTCTCTCTCTCTTTTTATTTTGCAAAAAGTTAAACAGATAAAAGTGCTGAAGAGAGAGTCAAAGAAAACAGATCCACCTAAAATACCAACTTTACTTACTGTGGACCCAAATCAAGAAAAACAAGAGGTAAACATTTTATACTATTTATAGAATGTTGTACTCGGTGCTTGAATTTAGTTGCTTTTGCTATTGGAAAGTTTTGTAAAAATTAAAACTTTTATAATCTTGAAACTCTAGAACAGGTCTGTTTTTATTTTCTTTTATTTGCATGTTTTTTGGGTTTTTTGAGGCAGGGTCTTACTATGTAGTTCTGGCTGACTGGAACTCACTTATGTAGACCAGGCTGGCCTCAAACTCACAGAGATCTGCCTGCCTCTGCTTCCCCAGTGCTGGGATTAAAGGCTTGTAACCCCATACCCAGTTATTTATGTACTAAGTGTTAGTTTTTGAAGCAGTAAGCACAGCCCTCGTTTGAACTGTTCGTGATCAGAATATGCAGACAGCACCCAGGACAATGGTAGCTGTGTTATAGTCCTCGTCCAGCCTTGTTCAGGTGACCCGTGCCATGGGACGCTTGTGGCTGGCTGCTGTCCCAGCTGTGTTTGCCTTTGGCTTCTTCCCTTCTGTTTCCTTCGTGTTTACAGTCTTTGTTCCCTGAATCTGGTCCTGCTTTCACAAATACCTGCTGTCGGCTCCAATGCCCACCCACCACAGCTATTGCTGGATTTTATTTGGAATCTTGTAGTTATCAGCATCCATCTGAATGCTTCCTCTGAAGGGAAGGAGACTGAACTGACAATCACTGAGTCTCAGCATACGTGTGGCCTTGGATTCCCTAGTGAGGTCATCTCCATGCATAATCTATCAATTTTATTATCCCCATTACAAATAAAAGTGACTACATTTGAATTCATGATAAAGATATTCCTGCTTTATTAAAGAAAATTGAGTGAATTAAAACTATGGAGGGCTGGGGAGGGACTGTAGCTCAGTTGGTAGTGTGCTGGCCTAGCATTGACAAGGCCCTGGCTCCACATAAACCAAGTGTGGCAGTATAGATCTCTCCCCAGCACTTGGGAGGTAGAGGCAGAAGGGTCAGAAATTCGAGGTCATCTTCAGTGACTTTGAGACTTCGTATCAGAAAAACAAAGGAGCCATATATGCATATTTTTTTCTGAAACCCTATAAGGAGGCATTTTCATGGGGACATTTGAGGTACAGCTTTGACAGTCCCAGGACTTCTTATCTATGTCACAATCTACTTTGCAGAACCAGCTCTGTTATTGAAGAGCAAAGCCATTAGTGAGCATCTTGTAGTTTGTTATAAGTCACAAGATCCTTTAAGCTTGTGCACTGAAGGATGTACTCATGTCCTGGAAGCCTGCATAGCATACCGTTTGAAGATAGATAGGTTAACTAATTGGGTGAATTAGGGCTCCTGGGTTTGAAGAGAGTTGTGATGTTTCACCTGCTATTCCATGAGAGGCTCAGAGACCAAACCCACATATACATGCAGGGAAAGATGAATCAAAACAGTGCTCTCAGGTGTTTACATGGTGTAGAATTCCTGAAAAGGCAGCCGTGAAAGCAGAGTAACCGAAACCAGTTGCAGTTATTAGAAACACCAGGAGCTGTCTGTCAGTGCTGCTCAGAGCTTATCCACCGAGATGCAGACACAGCGTGAGTTTGTAGCTGTAACTAGTCCGAGCACAGTTTAGTGAGTCAGTGTCAGAATTAAGAAGGTTTCTGAGCTGGTGAAATAAAGTGAGTAAAGACGCTGCCAAGCCCGAAGACCTGAGGTCCAGCCCCAGAACTGACGTCATAGAAAAAGAACCAGGCCCCACAAGTCAGCCCCTGACCCTGACATGAACATCATGACACACATTCATGCACACACAGAATAAATATATGTAAAATTAAAATACTTTCCTTAGTGGTGCATGGTTTCACATGCCCTTAATCTCCATACTTGAGAGGCAGAGAACACTTGAGAGACAGAGGCAGGTGGGTCACTATGAGTTCCAAGGACAGCCTGGTCTACAGAGTGAGTTCCGGGCCAGCCAGAGGTTCATAGTAAGACCCTATCTCAAAATCTTTCCTCTAAATTTTCAGTCTGTAGTTTGTTTTATAGTTTGAGAGAATATTGAAACATGGGGTAGCATCTAGGAGTAAAGCTGCTGGGGCTCATCCGGCATGAGCTTGGTCTACAGCACCCCAAACAAACGAAGCCCAGAAGACAGGGAGTAGCAACTCATGTGGTCTAGTCTGACCCTTCCATTGGCTTGGATTTTTAATTACTTCATCAGATCCAAGCATTTCCTAGACGGGTAGTAAACCCTTCCAGGAGACTTAGCAATCCATTGACATAATGTAGGTGCACACTGAAGGGACTCTGACCAGAAGGACCCCTGCATGACTGTGAATGGGTAGCATGGGCAAGAGAGAAAAGAGCCCTGTTTGTGAGGAGGGGTTAGTCTCCTGCCACCAGTCTCCCTAGGTCCTTATGAAGCAGCCTGTAGTGCAGAGTACAGGTATTTTGTGTCAGCTTGAGTTCCCTTAGCCAGTGACTCACCACTTCCTGTTTGTTTTTAGAAAACAAGAAATGCACCAGCTAAAGGAGAGGAACCTGTTAGCTGTAGACTAGAAAATACAGCCGATGAAAATTCAGGGAATCCCAGACTCATGTGTGGTTAAAACAGCCCTTTTTCTTAATGTTTCAGCACAGAAGTGCTGACTAGCAGTGAAGCCTGGATAGCTGGGTGTAGTAATTTTGCTTTTAAATGTATAATATTGTTCCTGTTTTCTTAATTTGAACATTAAGCTCACAAATGCCTGTAAATAGAACTATGTATCACATCAAGTCATGTGATTTTATTTAATCATCTATTATTTCTGGCATGTTGATTAGTGATCGTTTCTAGGTTTGGTTGAGAGCTTTATAAGTATATAAGGGAAAGTTACTAAATATATAACATAAGAGTCCAATGCAATATGTAATACAGAGAGTCCCAATGTAAATATAGAGTCCCAGTGTAAATATGTAACACAGAGTCTGAATGTAAATATGTAACACAGAGTCTGAATGTAAATATGTAACACAGAGTCCCAATGTAAATATGTAACACAGAGAGTCCCCATATAAATATGTAACAGAGTCCCACTGTAAATATATAACACAGAGAGTCCCAATGTAAATATATAAGTGTCCCCCAATGTAAATATATATGAGTCTCCCAATGTAAATATGTAATACACAGAGTCCTAATGTAAATATGTACTACAGAGTTCCACTGTAAATATGTAATACAGAGAGTTCCACTGTAAATATGTACTACAGAGTTCCACTGTAAATATGTAATACAGAGTTCCACTGTAAATATGTAATACAGAGTTCCACTGTAAATATGTAATACAGAGTTCCACTGTAAATATGTAATACACAGAGTCCTAATGTAAATATGTAATACAGAGTTCCACTGTAAATATGTAATACAGAATTCCACTGTAAATATGTGATACAGAGAGTTCCACTGTAAATATGTGTTACAGAGAGTTCCACTGTAAATATGTGATACAGAGAGTTCCACTGTAAATATGTAATACAGAGAGTTCCACTGTAAATATGTAATACAGAGTCCCACTGTAAATATGTGATACAGAGTTCTACTGTAAATATGTGATACAGAGAGTTCCACTGTAAATATGTAATACAGAATTCCACTGTAAATATGTAATAGAGTTCCACTGTAAATATGTAATACAGAGTTCCACTGTAAATATGTAATACAGAGTTCCACTGTAAATATGTAATACAGAGTCCCATTGTGAATATGTAATATAGAGAGGCCTAATGTAAATATGTAGTACAGAGAGTCCCAATGTAAATATGTAACACAGAGTCCCACTGTAAATATGATAGAGTCCCACTGTAAGTAAATATGTAATACAGAGTCCTAATATAAATATGTAATATAGAGTCCCAATATAAATATATAATAGAGTCCCAATGTAAATGTATAACACAGAGAGTCCCAATGTAAATATGTAATACAGAGTCCCATTGTAAATATATGATACAGAAAGTCCCAATGTAAATATGTGAGACAGAGTCCCAATTTCTAGGAGCCAAAGATTCCTAAGCATGAGCGGGTGTTGGGTTCCACACTGAACATGCTGGCCGGACACTGAGTCCTGTCCCGTAGTTTGATTGAAAGGATGGGACTTAAAACCTGAGTAGCTCTTACCATTCAGTAGATCGCCTGTAGTGTAACATTAGTACAGACATGGCTTTGACAACAGATATTCACATTTCTTATCCCTGGTTCTTACTGGCTTGGTTTTTAATTTTAGGGTGGAGATGGCGATTGTGAGGGGAAGAATTTGAAGAGGAACAGATTTTTTTTTTCCCGATAGTGTTTTGTCTTTTAAGTAATCTTAAAAATCCAAGCTTGACAACTCTTTCTTTGTTATTTACACACATAGAAGGTAACATAGGCTGCTGTTAAGATAGCCCTTCATTCTGTCTGCATCAGCATCGTCTGCTTTTTTGGTTTTGTTAGCAGAATTTTAACCATTTTTCTCTTTCCTCTAAAAACTGTGTTATTTTAATGCTGCGATTTGGAATTATAAAGTCACCTTACCTCTACCTGCTTCCTTCCTTGCCATGATTACTGAGTGGGTGGTCACATGATGTGCCCTGCTCACACTGCTTTCAGCCTCCTGGAAAGCACTGGCCCCTTCAAGTGGATGCTCCGTGAACCTTCTTGTCTGTTGTCTAAGTAACTGTTCATTTCCATCACATGATGAAAGACATCCTGTTGGTCAGCAGTGAGCATTTATAATATGTTATGTAACATTTAACAGTGAGATGCTGTTCCAGTGTTAAATTCCTGGAAACGAATCATTGCCTGCGTTCCCCCAGTCCCCTAGGCTGATGCCTTCCATTTAGCTGGAAAATTTTCCCTAAAGAAACTGTGCACAACCTGGGAAAGGCTTACCTTCTCTCCTGGGCTGTTTTCTGTTGCTGAATAATACAAACTGGGTGGAACATAAAAAATAGAAATTATTTAGCTCATAGTTCTGGAGGCTAGAAGTCCACTGGCATCTTTCAGCTTCTGGGAGGACCTTGTTACAACCAAGAATGGCGGAGGTCACCATGTGGAGAGGCAGAGCAAGCCACTAATACATGGAGGTGCCACTTCATGGCCTCATCCATTCTGAATTACCTTCTGAAGGCCCCGCTGCCTGAGGCCATTGATGTATTAGCTTGGGCATTGTGTTTATCACACATTAACTCTGTTTTCCTCTGAGGATGCTGAGAAGTGAATTCAGGATGCACAGGTGCAGGGCAAGCTCTCTACCTCTGAGCTAGAATATGACCTCTTGTTGTTTTGTTCAGACAGTTTCTTATTAGATACAGCTTCAGCTGACCTAGTACTCTATTTGTAACCCAGACTAGCCTCAGACTTGGAGTACTCCTCCTGCCTTAGTCTACTGAATTCTCAGAGTATAGCCATGGTCCACACATGGACTTTTGAAGGATATATTTAAACCAAAGTACTACCAAAATTCTAGATTTTTTTTCACCCTGTAAAAATTATAAAATTGTCTTACTTGGTGTTTAACCAAGCTTCTAATCTAGTTTTCTAGTTACTAATAAATATGAAAAAGAAAAGAAAACACATTTTTTGTTTGTTTTTTGAGAGTTTCTCTGTGTAGCCCTGATTGTCCTGGAACTCACTCTGTAGACCAGGCTGGCCTCAAACTCAGAGATCTACTTGCCGATGCCTCCTGAATGTTGAGATTAAAGGCACATGCCACCACACCCAGCAAGAATTTATTTAGTATAACATTGTGCTGTTTTTAATTTAGGAAAATCTTTATTTATTTAGATTTTTCCAGACAAGGTTTCTCTGTGTAACCCTAGTTGGCCTCAAACTCTCTCTGTAAACCAGGCTGGCCTCGAACTCACAGAGACCCACCTGCCTCTGCTTCTCAAGTGCTGGGATCAGGCATATACCACCACTGCCCACCAAGAAATTCTTTTTAATATATTTTATTAATTCCTTGTATTTCCTTGAATTTCATGTATTTTGATCATATTCACTTCCTAATCTTGTCCCTAACTCCTCCCAGGTCCATCCCTACCTTCCTATCCCACTCCCAATTTCATGTCATATACTTATTTTTACTTTTAATTACCTATCGGGTTCAATTTGTGCTGCCTATATATTCCTGGGTGTGGGGTCATCCACTGGAGGGTGAGCAACCTCCCAGGAACCACACCCTAAAGAAAACTTTCCCCTTTCCCCGGAAGCCATCGGTCATCCAAAGCCACACAGTTAGGCTAAGGGCTTGTGAGCCGCCTCGCCCTCATGCTAGAGTGACTGGCTTGATCCTGGGCAGGCGTCCACAGCTGCCGTGGCGGTCTTGAGAGAGGGATTCTGACATGTCTGAAAGATAGCGTTTCACTCCAGTCCTCCCTGACCTCTGACTTCTGGAGTCTTCTACCCCTTCTCCCATGATGCTCTCTGGGCTCTGTGAGAGGCTGAGTGACATAGATGGTCCCTGTGTAGATGAGCGCTCCACTACCACTTATTTTCTGAACTCTGACCAGCTGTGAGTTTCTGTGACGTGAGAGCCACACCAATCTCTGGGTATAGAGACACAAATTTAGAGAGTGGTTTGACACAATGTCCATTTAGGAGACTAAACCCTGGGGTCTATGGGCTCTCCGCAGTTGTGGATTCTTAGCCGGATGTACAGTACCAGGTATGCATCTCCTCCTTTGCAGGCCTGATGTGCAATCAGAAAGCAGCTGTCGATGCCCATAGCAGCATGCCGCTGGTGGACTCGTTAGCATCTCCTGCCATGGCAGTCGGTACTGTAGTGCACTAGGCCCATAGCTAGGTGAGACGCTGATGGCTTTTCCCTCAGCAGCCTACGCAATGCTGTTCAGTACTATGATAACTAGCCAGCTGGGAGGAAACTTCCTTGGAAAGTACCACCTTGGTTTTTCTGTGGCCTGGGACAAAAGTGTGTGATGTCTTTAGCACAATAGGGGCTTACCATTAAGTTCTAGTGTGCAACCAAGAATAATGGGAATAGCCTGTATGGTTTGGGGAATCTTAGGAAAGTTTTGATTTGGGCTGGAGATTTCATGTAGTTGACTGAGTAAGCATGCATGAAACCCTGGGTCCATGTGGCACACATGAGGCCCTATCTAAAAAAAAAAAAAAAAAAAAACACTTCGTAGACTGGAGAGATGGCTCAGCCGTTAAAGGTGAGGCTCACAACCAAAAACATGAGTTTGGTTCCCAGCATCCATGGCTGTCTCTCCAGCCACCCACAATAACACACACACACACACACACACACACACACACACCCTCACCCCCCCCAAAAGCGTTTTGAGGTCTGGAAGATAGCCCAGTGATTAAGAGCATTTGTTGTTCTCGCAAAAGATCTCCGTTTAGTTCCCAGCACCCACACAGTGGCTCACAACTGTCTGTAACTACAGTTCCAGGAGATCTCACCCCCATTCTGGCCTACATCAGTGCACGGATATATGAGCACCCTGAGTCAGTGCAGGGACATAGGAGCACACTACATCAGTGCACCGGACATAGGAGCACACTGCATGAGTACACTGCACATAGGAGCACACTGCATCAGTGCAGGGACATAGGAGCACTGCATCAGTGCTCTGGACATAGGAGCACACTGCATCAGTGCACTGGACATAGGAGCACACTACATCAGTGCACAGACATAGGAACACACTGCATCAGTGCACAGACATAGGAGCACACTGCATCAGTGCACTGGACATAGGAGCACACTGCATCAGTGCACTGGACATAGGAGCACACTACATCAGTGCACAGACATAGGAACACACTGCATCAGTGCACTGGACATAGGAGCACACTGCATCAGTGCACAGACATAGGAGCACACTGCATCAGTGCACAGACATAGGAGCACACTGCATCAATTCACAGACATAGGAGCACACTACATCAGTGCACTGGACATAGGAACACACTGCATCAGTGCACTGGACATAGGAGCACACTGCATCAGTGCACAGACATAGGAGCACACTGCATCAGTGCACAGACATAGGAGCACACTGCATCAATTCACAGACATAGGAGCACACTACATCAGTGCACTGGACATAGGAGCATATACTACATTAGTGCACTGGACATAGGAGCATATACTACATTAGTGCACTGGACATAGGAGCACACTGGAGCACACTGCATCAGTGCACAGACATAGGAGCACACTGCACCAGTGTGTAGGACCATAAAGAGAAGGCAATCTGCCCAAATTCAGAACCACACTGTCGGAAGTGCAAATCAAAGGGCCCTAAATGGAAATTGGGCCATGTTACTAAAACAGTCACAGAACTGTACAGGGAAATAATCAGAAAATCTTAGGTGACACAGGAATTGTGGTTCAAGATGATTAAAAATGAGAAAATCTTTAAAAATTTCGAGAATAAAATTAATTTTTAAAAACAGACTACACATAAAACATAAACACATTAATGCTGTGCTGTGTGATTTCAAGAAAGCACTCTTTGGTTTATTGGAAGGCAAAGCACAGAAAGAAAATTGTCTCTGTTACCAGTCTCCTGACTACCCAGCTTTCTTTTCCTGCAAAGGTAGGAAAGTTAATTAACTGACCGTGGAGACAGGTCCACAGCAGCTCTTCTTTTCTGAAAAAGGAATTCTGAGGTCAGATAACCAGGAGTGTGCATCCGTGACGGGTGACACTCAGGCCATGCTGATGAGAAAACCAGTCAACAAGCTCTTCAGGCTATGCTTAAGCTTGTCCAGTACATTAGTTTTTATTTTAGGATTTTAGAAAGTTGCTGTAGATTAGTTTTCATTTCTTCTCTCTGTGTGTGTATGTGTGTGTGTATTGTTGTTGTCATTGTTTTTATTTTGTTTTGTTTGTGAGACAGACTCTCATGTATGCCTGTAGTTTTAATTTCTTACTTGGGCAACCTCTCCGGGGGCCAACTAGCTTATCACTGTTCTTAAAAATGTGTTAGTTTGAGAGCGGTGGTGGTGGCGGCGGCGGCGGCGGCGGCGGCGGCGGTGATGGTGGTGGTGGTGGTGGTGCACACCTTTGATCCTAACACTTGGGAGGCAGAGGCAAGCAGATCATTGTAAGTTCAAGGCCAGCCTGGTCTACATAGTGAGTTCCAGGACAGCCAGGACACAGAGAAACCCTGTCTTGAAAAGCAAAACAAAAGAAAAAAAAATAGGCTTAGATCACAAAAGAACAAATTTATTTCTCTCTAGCCTAGATGGTCCCCAGACTCCCATGTTCAGATTTTCAGCCATCTGACAGTGCCATTGAAACATGTAAGAGGCAGAGGTCTCTGATCACGTTCCTCATTCTATCAGTGATCTCCATATCTCAGTTGACATCAACTCCATTCTTTTTGTTGCTCAGGAGAAAAGCTATGGAGTAGAATCTCCTCCTCTCCTCCTACCTACCTCCATCCTTTCAGGTCTTTTTTTTTTTTTTTTTTGAAGTATTTCCAGGGTCTAACCACCTAGTTCTCTATTGTTTTTCATGACATCTCTTGTCCAGGCTTGGTAGAAATCCCCTAAGAGGTCTTCATGCTTTTATCCTTGTTCAACCTTGAGTTTCATCCCAGTGCATGGCCAGAATGTTCCTAAAAAACCTCGTCAAATGTGTTGCTTTGTCAAAACTTCCTTTACTTAGAGTAAACCCACAGAGGTGAGGTGACTGTCAACCTCTGTTGCTTTTGGTCCTGTTTGCTGCTTTCCTCCAGTCTACCCTAACCCAGAAAGGCAGCAGCTGTCCAGTGCCTTTGTGCCTGTGGGTTTCTCTGCTTCAAACCCCTCCCCGATGGTGTGACCGCAGGGTCTCCTCACCCATCTGTACTTTAGGTATGAGACACCCTGTGGCTTCCAGCTCCATCCCCACTCCCATTTCCTGTTTGATTTTTTATATAGCCTTTTCAGTCTGATAAGCTGTTCATGTTGTTTATCTTACCACTGAAATCTTGCTTCGGGAAGGCATGGATTGCTGTTTAATTCACTGTTGTAGTCCCCATGCTTTGAGTAGTGCTTAGAAGACATTGGCATTCAATAACGCTTGATTTGTGGTGAACCAGTGTAAGCACCACACATACTAAGTCTTGAGAAAGCAAAAGTAGCGTGCCACAGTGTCTTTCTGTGGTTTGCATGGACAGTGTCTCACTGTGTAGCACAGATTGGTCCTGAATTCCTGGACTCGAGCGATCCTTCACTTTCTTGTGTAGCTTGGACTACAAGCTCATGCTACTGAGCTTGGATGCCGTGTGGTAGTATTAACTTCATTTTCTGCAGCTCAGAATATATGGTAGGTCCTTACAGTGGACTGCATGTGGACTGCAGAGGCTCCCCTCCCCGAAGATAGTCTCCTCCAGAGGGAGCCCCAGGTCTAGACTTTTCAGGACTCCTGGTCCCTGTTGGGCTGAATGGGGCTGTGGAGATGCATCAGTGCTTTTTGCTCAAAATCCTCTAGATGAGGATGTAATAAAAGGCAAGCTTTGGGATTGGTTTCCTCAGGTGTAGGATTTCTAATCAAACCAAGCCCTAGAATAACGTACATGTGGTTCAGGCCGTGTTTACACTTGGGTGGCTCCTTTTGGGAATTTCTTCGTGGTTACTAATTATTACGTTGAAATGTGTTATTACCACGTTAAAAGCATCTGATGCCTCAAGAAAAACAAGTTTTATTATGGAATCATGTTGCCATCAATAGTCCCTTGGATTGTTGTCCAGTTTGGAAAATCATTTCCTTTCACCTGTCTCTCATCTGCAAAGAGACCATCTAGCAAGATCAGAACATTCATTGAAACTATACCTATACAATTCTGCAGATCCTTTCATTGAAAATTCTTATTGAACAAATACTCCATTTTTATTAAAAGCCATAAAGAGTGTAACTATCAGAGTCCAGATGAGCATCAGAATGACAGTGAAAAGATGAATACCCAGTGCTCAACACCTTTACCATTTCTTTACATTTTATGTGTGTGTAGATGTTTGGCCTGCATGTATGTTTGTGTACCATGTGTGTGCCCAGTGCTCACAAAGCTAGAAGAAGGCATCTGATCCCCTAGAACTGGAGTCATCAGCTACCATGTGGGTGCTGTGAACTGAACCCCAGATCCTCAGGAAGAGCAGCCAGTGCTTTTAACTGCTGAGCCATCTCTCCAGCCCCCTTTACTACTTCTTCACTGAGGGATTGTGTGTGTGTGTGTGTGTGTGTGTGTGTGTGTGTGTGTGTGTGTATGTGTGTGTGTGTGTGTGTATAAATAAACTATTGTGCCCTTTTCCAACTGGAAAATCTGAAGCAACACAACAATACACACACACACACACACACACACACACACACACACACAGAGTAAATTAATATAAAAAGAATAGATTTTTTCCTAGAGATATTATGTTGTTGGTTTTTTATTATATATGAGTGTTTCATCTGCATGTAAATATGTGCACCATGTGCTGGCTCATGCAGAAGCCAGAAAGGGCCTCAGATGCCCTGGGACCTGAGTTACAGGCAGTTGTGAGCTGCCATGTGAGTGCTGAGAACTGAACCTGGGTCCTATGGAAAAACAGCCAGTGCTCTTAACAGTTGAGCCCTATTTCCTGGAGCTCTTGTGAGGATGCTTGAGATATGCTTGATGACATAAGGTACAGTAGGTTTGCACCAATCAAAGTCAGTTATTTGTAGGGCCTGCAGAATTTCCTTTGAGAAGATGGAACTGTGGTCTTTGTTTTATTTTGGTTATGTTCTGATGTCTAAGTGTCAGAGTACATCCTGAGTTCTTTACTTTAGGAATAAATTCAGTCCAGAAGTGCCCTCTGCTCTGTGGCATGTTGTCTGAGTAGTTTCATTTGCTTTGGACATGAAGCTGGCACAAGTGATAACATACCCATTGTCTGCTCAGTGTGCATACAATGTTTCATTAAATAGAAGAAGAAACACTATTCAGAGGGGGGTTGTTTGATTGGTTGGTTGACTGGTTAATTTTGTTTTCAGAGTCTACTTGTGTAATCTAGACGGACTTCAAGCTCCCTGTGTAGCCCAGGCTGGCCTCTAACTCACAGTCTCCTACCTCACTTTCCCCTCTGTTTGAGAGCACAGGTCTGAGCTACCATAACCATATGAATTTAGAGTTTAAAAAGACAGAGCTAGAGAGGTGGCTCAGATGTTAAGAGCACTGGTTGTTCTTCCAGAGGTCCTGAGTTCAATTCCCAGAACCCACATGGTAGCTCACAACCATCTGTAACTCCAGTTTCAGGGAATCCAACACTCTCTCCTGTCCTCTGCCAGCACCAGGCATGCAAGGGGTACACAAGTATGCATAAATAATATGCATAAATAATACAACATATGCATATGCATAAATAATACAACAATCCAAAGATGCACATGCACGTCTCCTAGTGTTCTTGGGAAGAAAGTTAGTGTGAAGACACCATGGCTCTTCAGTGTTGTGCCTCCTACCACAGGGGAGATGTTAGTGCTGTAGTTAGTTTCCGTCAAGATCACGGATCATAGTTTTTCTTTTTTTGAGTTTACATTGTTCTGCTTTGTTTTTCCTCCAGAATTTTTGTGCATTCATGGAGTTCATTGCTGTTATCTTATTTGCTTGTTTTACAGGGTCTCACCCTGGCTGGCCTGGACCTCACTTTGTAGACTAAAGTGGCCTGGAACTCACAGAATCCACCTGCCTGTGCCTCCAGAGCACTGGGTTAAAGGTGTATGCCACCGCCCCGCTCATGGAGTTCTTAAGGGGGTATTAGAAACAGTGCTATGGTTAGTGGATTGCCACTTAATTTAGGCGTCTCCAGGCTTTACAGAGGTTAAGGCTTTTAAAGGAAAATTCTTTTTTGAGGAGAATTTCATACTTCAAATGCAAAATCACTGTGCTGCTTCTGTGGCCCTGGAAGAAGTGTGGGCTGGTGATGGGTCACACGGTCTCTCAGCAGGCTGGCCCTGCTGACAGGATTGCTCCCACTGGAGCGCCTGACCACCAACTCCTTCCTGCGAGCACGCTGTGGCAGTGCAGCTGAATAGGTAATCGGGTGCTTGGCTTTTGAAAGCTGTGGGGTAGGCGTTCGTAGGATAAGGGCAGAAGTCCTGGCTGCCGTTCTTTGCCCACAGTTCTCACAGCAGAAAGGGTGACAGCTGGTGGCTCAGTGGGTATTGCTGTGTGGTACCCACTTCCTTTTAAAGAGAAACAGAGGGTGTAGTGGAGAGGACAGGGCATGCCCTGCTGCACTAAGACCTCAAAGAGTAAGATTTGGCCCGCTAACTAAGGGGTCTGGCTCCTGTTTAGCCCGCCATGAAACCTCACTTTGGGCTCCAGTTACCTCCTAAATCATTCAGTTCGGTGGCTTTCTTCACGTGGTCCCCCGACCTTTGTGTCACCTTTGACACCATGAATCATCTTCCCTTTGTGGAAGCATCCTCATCTTTCTTGTCACATGTCAGCACTCTCTTCTCACCTCCAGTGCTTTTCTGCTCTTCTGCTAATTTTATCTTCCCACCTGTCTGCCTGTCAGCGTGTTCTGGAGCATGGGTCTTCAGTTCCTTGTTCTTCCCATGTTCCTGGGAGCTCACCTCAGTCGCCACTTCCCAGGTACCGAGAGCAGAACCCTGGAGTTCTCACGCTGACGTCTGGCTCTTGGAAGCTCCAGCTCTGGCTGAATGCTTGCTCACATGGCCACTTCATCATCTTGAGGTCCCCACAGTGCCAAACAGGATGGAGTCATCCACAAACCAGGATTTCTGTCTAGTTTGTCTTGTTTTCAAAGTGGAACTGACGTGGATTCCTTGAGTGTGAAGGGACCTGTCTTAGCTCTTGGTCAGCCTAACCCGGGGAACTTGGATCTGGACAATCAGCAGTCACCAAAGCTGCCCCCAGCTTCTGTTTTTCTTTGGTTTTTGTTTTGTCTTATACCCAAGAATAACAAGAAACATGAACAAGAAGTGAGCAGAGGCGACATAGAGTTATTAAGGAAAAGGAGACTGACTCCTGAGAACGAGAATGGGGGAGGGGTCCAGGAGGGGTCCAGGAGGGGTCCAGCTATGGACCTGCCTAGTGGTATTCTGTTGTGTGGTCGGAATTGGGTGGAGACTTAGGTGATCTTTTTTAAGGTTGGTTGTTTGTGGTCGATCGCTTGTATCAGGGGCTGCACCTGTGAGGAGTCTACACGCCCTCTGCATGCTCCCTTGGGTCAACCAGAGAGGTGATCATTTGTTACTCATCCAGTCAGGGGAATGGTTATGAGTGGTGACCATATTTTTTGTTTCCAAACTGCTTGACTAGCTCATGGTCCACTGTGGGTCCTGCCCTTCCCTTCCCATGGGAGCTGACTCATGTCTCAGTCCCATGGTTCTCCCTAGCCTGGAACTTGGCATCAACTTGATACTTTTCAGTCTCTGTATGTCTGAAAGTCATTTAGGCACAAGGCCTACTTAATTTATTCTTGCTGTCACATTTTGGCTCTCCCAAATTATAAAGTGTTCCACAATTGAGCGCATATATATATATATATATATATATATATATATATATATATATATATATATAGTCATCTCTTTTTCCTCTAGATTCTCACTTTCTTAAAATTGTTTTTTTAACTGATTCACATCCTGTTTTTTGACATGAGTTACCTCTTAATTTATGTTTGTCCTCAACCAAACCAGCCTTGAATTGCCTACTTTTAAAATTTGTCTATGTGAGATAAACATTACATTATTATGCTTAGTTTTTGTATTAGAGATCTCCAGAGAAGCAGAACAATAGACTAATCGAATATGATTACAAAAGGAGGGTTGACTTACATCATCAGAGGCTGACCAGTTGCACAGTGGTCATCTGCACATTGGAAAGCCAGGGAAAACTGGTAGTGCTCAGTCCAGGAAGCTGGAAGCCTCAGCACACGAGACATGATGTAGCCCTAGTCTGAGGCCCCAAAGTCCCGAGGAGCCTCTGGTGCAAGTCTGTACTTAGAGGCTGAAGAATCTAATGTCCATAGGAGACAGTAATGACAAAACCACGTTCACTCTGGAAGGGTGGAACATGCACTTACCAGCTCCCCGCTCCTGCCCATGTTTGCTCCATCTGACGCCTGCCCGTTGGAGATCCCCCGTGTTCATGGTCAGACTTCTCACGTCACCATCCTGCACTCCAATATCTCTAGAAAGAACTTCACCCCAGCTCTGCTTTCTCAGCCTTCCAAACATCACTCTATCAAGTCAGATTGACAGCATACTAACCATCAGCATTTCCCAAAGAAAGGATAAAATGACAAAGAAATGATACAGAAAACCAAAACAGCAGCATAATTAGTTCAGTATGTCAGTGATTTTAAAAAAGTATCTAGGGCTGGTGAGATGTCTCAGCTGCCAAGCCTGACAACCTGAGTTTGATGCCTGGGAGCCACATGGTGAGAGGAGAGAATGGATTCCCATAGTTGTCTGCTGACCTCCACATACATACCGGGGCATACATGTGTGCACACGCATGTACACACACAAAGACAGAGAGAGAGAGAGAGAGAGAGAGAGAGAGAGGAGAGAGAGAAGAAAAAATTTTGCAACTAGCTAAGGTGTAAATATAAAATGTAAGGTATTAATAGATAGCTACTGCCGCAATTCATAAATTATTAGGACACAAAAATAGAGAAAACAGCCAGGCGGTGGTGGTACACACCTTTAATCCCAGCACTCGGGAGGCAGCGCTCTGAATTTGAGTCTAGCCTGGTCTACAGAGTGAATTTCAGAGTAGCCAGGGCTACCCAGAGAAATCCTGTCTCGAAAAAACAAATAAAACAAAAGGAAGAAATAGAGAGAAAACTTTGTTAAAAGACACAAGGCAAATACTGATAAAAGTAGTGTTTTTGTAACTATGTTAATATCAGAAAAAAATTTGAGGCCAGAAAGAGACACCCTTCTGGATTCAGTAGGTAAGGGCGCTTGCTACCAAGCTTGCTAACTGAGTATGAACCAATGGTGGAAAGAGAACAGACTGCTGCCAGCTGTCCCCTGACTCCACACAACACACAACACACACACACACACACACACACACACACACACACACACACACACTGAATAAATAAGCATGAAAATTATAAAAAAAAAACTGAGTATACATAAGATGGGCACTATTATGATTAAATGCTAAAAATGTTTGTACCAACCTTCTGCAGCTGTAGCTCGGTGGCAGAGCATGTACCCAGCATGCATCAGGCCCCTGGTTGCATGTCCAACACCACCCAAAAAGGTCTTGTATCTATCAGCTTATTTTCAGAATATGTAAAAGACAAATTTAGTGAGCCCAAGGAGAAGTTTTGAAGTCTGTTATCAAAACATGAAATTCCTTTTTGTTTGTTTGGTTTGAGGGTCTCTTTATATAGCTCTGGCTGTCCTGGAACTCATTATGTAGCCCAGGCTGACCTCAAACACAGAGATCTACCTCTGCCTCTGCCAGAGCAAACATCAAAATGAAACAACAAACCAAACAAAAATGTGGATATGGATTTGAGTAATGCAGTGTTTAACTTTGCTATAATGGACTTGTAGGACAATTGTTTATCCAGAAATGAAAAATAACCCATACATAGGAAAGTTTAAATATATTTTCTAAATGTGTCAAGAAATAAATAATAATGAAAACCAGGAAACAAAAAAGGACATTAATGAAAGTAGAATCTTGGGGCTGGAGTGATGGCTCAGTGGTTAAGAGCACTGGCTGCTTCTCAAGAGGACCCAGGTTCAATTCCCAGCACCCACATGACAGCTCACAGCTGTCTGTAACTCTAGTTCCAGGGGATCTGATTCTGGCATACATACTTGCAGGCAAAACATCAATGTATATAAAATAAAAAGTAATATTTAAAAGAGAAAAAAGAAAGTTGAATCTTACCACAGGACAGGAGACCTGTGCTCCTGCGAGGACTTTGGTGGCTTAAAACAGTACTAATAAGCTGCTGTTGAAAGGTAAGCTGGCCATAGTGGCCCGTGCTGTACCCTCAGCACTTGGGAGGCAGAAGCGGCATTAAGTTCAAGGTCGTCCTCAATGCTGTACAGCATGTTTGTGACCAATGTGGGATATGTGAGGCCCTGCCTCAGATCAGAACCCAGACAAAAAGCTGATGGTGAATGATAGTTTGAGGGGATTATTTCAGAGGCACTGTATGACACCCCACACTCCCCAGTTCTCGGGAGTATATTGATTTTGAAACAAGAGACAACTGAGGTTGAGGCTTCTCAGAGAGATAACATCCCTCCGTTTCCCTTTCACAACCATGTCCTAGCGGAAATGTAAGAAGAACTTCACAAGGACCAGAGTGAAATCAGATTAAAGAGCTGATGCCCTAAACCACTCCCAACTGACGGACGAGCAGTCTGTATTACAGACACCCTGTGACCCCAAAAGAGAGACTATACAGAAAATGCACCAGGTGAACACTATGGGAGACTTCAGCAAGCAAGTATACAGCCTCAGATGAAGTCTAAAAAGCAAGAGAACCAACAGTAGAACATGATTCCTGCCAAGGTGCGCGCCTGACAAACAGGCACAAAGTGGGAGAGAAGAGCTGCCAGCTGAGGATCTACATCCAGAGAGGGGTGCTTCAGAGATGGGGGAGACGACAGTTTTTGTCTACACGGACAAAAACAGAGACAACGTATTACCAGCAGTCTAGCCTTAAGGCAAAAGCTTAAGGAAATTCTCTTAATTTTTTTCACTTTTGTTAATGTTTGTTACTTTACTTAAAATTTTAAAAAACTATGTGTTTGTGTATGTCTGTGTGAATATCTGCCACATGCTGGGGGTGCCCATGAAGGCCAGAAGAAGGCATCAGGTCCTCTGGAGCTGGAGTTAGGTAGCTGAGAGTTTCCCAGTGCGGGTTCTGGGGACTTTTACAAGAGCAGCAAGTGCCCTTAACCACTGAGCCACCTCTCCACCCCGCTAATTTTACATTTGTGTGTGTGCGCGCGTGCGTGCGTGTGTGTGTGTGTGTGTGTGTGTGCGCGCGCGCGTGTGTGTATCCGTGCGTGCACTCCTTTGAACGCAGAGGGCCAGCTGCAGGAGTTGGCTGTCTCCTTCCACACAGCGGATTCTGTGGATCAAACACATGCTGTAAGGCTTGGTGGCAAACTCCTTTGCCTGCTGAGCCATCTTGCCATTCCCTTTACGGGAATTCTTTAGATGAAAGAAAAATAGTCCCAAATGGGAATAGGAAATTTGGGGAAGAATAAGGAACAAAGGGGAAAGTGTGGGTAAAGATTATGTATGAATAACAGGGTTTTGAGGGTTTAAAAAATGTGTGATGTGGGAGTACAGCTGAGTGGTAGAACATCTGTCCGATGTGCATGAGCCCCTGGATCCAGCACTGCAAGAATATAAAAATAAAAGCAGAATTACAGTGCTTGACCATAGGAAGACCATGAGGAACGGGTAAAAACAGCTAATGTGCTCTAAGCTTTCAGAGTGAGCATATTTTTACTAAACCCAGACAAAAGGCAACAGGAATAAGCACAACTATATTAGTAACCATATGAAATGGATCAAATACTCCAAGTAAATGCCAGGATTGTAAATTATCAGGATAGATAAAAACTATCCACCCCTATGCTACTTCTGAAAATCTTTACATAAAAGACACTGGCATGTTAGAAATGAAAGGTGGAGGAAATCTAGTATCTGATGTAGACCAAGTAGATCTCAGGGCAAGAGTGAGACACCAAGGATGTGTTGTCATCACAGAGAAGGCACCGTCAGAAGAATATATCTATTTACATCCTAAGTTAGTGTTCAGTGACTAGCGCGGTTTCAGAACACAAAACGCAGAAATAGAACTGGAAGGAGATGATGGATCAATCTGCAGTAATAACAGTCAGCACGCTTCTCCCGGATACGTATAAAACAGGCACACAAGAATCAGTAACAACATACAAGGCAGAAATAGCAGGTGAACAAGCCCCTACCGACACAACAGAGCACTGCACACAAGATTCGAACAGTATCAGTTTTAACTGAATGTGGGGAGTTTTCCAAACTGACAATTTAGCAAACTTCACCAAAGTCTTGAAATGCTGAGAATATGTCATCTGGCCACACTAGGATTAAGATAGAAATTAATAACTATAAAAAGTGGTTTAAGGGTTGGATATTTAGCTCAGTGGTAGAGCACTTGCCTAGCAAGCACAAGGCCCTGGGTTCAGTTCTCAGCTCTGGGGGGAAAAAATGGTTTTACTAATGCACTTAAAAAAATTCACATCAGGCTGGGCGGTGGTGGCGCACGCCTTTAATCCCAGCACTCAGGAGGCAGAGCCAGGAGGATCTCTGTGAGTTCGAGGCCAGCCTGGTCTACAGAGTGAGTTCCAGGACAGGCTCCAAAACTCCACAGAGAAACCCTGTCTCAGAAAAAGCAGGAAAAAAAAAAAAACCAAACAAACAAAAACAGTAAACTAAAACCAAACGAAGAAAACAAGATAAAAATATTCCTAAATGAAGAAAACACATATTTTCCCAAGAACACTAAGGAGCTTTGTTTCTGCCATGAGGGAGTAACTGTCTGATACTTCGTCTGGCCTGGTAACAGATTGGCCTGAGGAGTATCTGAGTGGAGAGTCAGCCGAGGCCAGCCTCAGGAGCAGAGGTGAGCCTTACGCTCACAAAGGGCTTCTACCTAGAGGCAGCTGCTGAACCACAGCAGGGACCCAAAGAAAGCCTCAGGAGTTTGCTGAGGTGAAGTATGGATAGAAGCTTGGAGAGGCTGAGGTAGCTTGAATTGTGGAGACAGAGCACTCACAAAGGGAGAACTCTGTGGAAATAAAGGGAAGCTCCGGCAGGCCTGTTTGTGGCAGTACTGCAGAATCTTGACTGGAAGCTTCCCCTCAGCATCACCAATCTTCCTTAAAATTGCCCTGCAGTCCAGGTCTCTGCCCCTCCACGTTTCCCTCTCTCAGCCAAACGTGTTCTGTAGTGTGGTGCCTCTACCCAGCACCATGGCGCCCTTCCCAGTTTTCTTACAGGTATTTCCCCTGGCAAATCTCCCGAATTCCTAATTCTCTCTTTCAATCTATTCCTCAGACTATGTGGGCCAACACAGTGATGCCAAGAAAAAAAAAATGTTAAGCTAGGATCTGAGACTAGCTGGCACACCTTGGGTTAGTCAGAAAGGACAACATTTTGATTTGTCGCATGCACCATAAATAGATCCTGGCACAAACTGGAGCTCACAACCAAGAATTTCATCGTTGATGACCTGCAGGGTGTTCTGTGAGGAATTCTCTGTCGGATGCGATGAGGAGGGCCTGAGAGAGACGGAAGAGAAAGGAAGACCACTACAGGGATAGAGCTGACGGCTCACTGGGCTGTGCTGACCCTAGCACAGGAACAGAGACTGAAAGCTCTTTTGAAGATTTATTTATTTGTGTGGGTGCATGCATGCACGGGTCCACGGAAGCCAGAAGACTGGATCTGGAGTTACAGGTGGTTTTGAGCTGCCCAGCGTGGGTGCTGGGAACTGAACTCAGGTCCCCCGCAAAGAGTAGCAGGTGTCCCTAAGTGCCAAGTCATCTTCCCAGACTCAGAGTCCTTAAGGAGTTGAGGCTGGATGTCAAAGCCAGTGGCCGTGGTGTCTTAGGAAGTCTCAACAGAAGGACGGATTCAGCTGTGCAGGAGGGGGGGTATGTGTAATTGTTATGGTTGCAGGCCTTCAGGGGCTCTGAATGCCCAGCACACCAGTGGAGGGAAAGCCCAGAATGCAGAAACAGAATGGGAAGCCAAGTGTAGTGGTGCACGCCTTTAATCCCAGCACTCTGAGAGGCAGAGGCAGGTGGATCTCTGAGAGATCCAGGCTGGCCTGGCTTATAAATTGAGTTCCAGGGCAGCCAAGACTGTTATACAGAGAAACTACTGTGTCCCACTCTACCACAAAAAAAAAAAAAAAAAAAAAAAGGAGGAGAAGGAGGAACACAGAATGGGAACATCTGGTGGATGTGCATAAGGATCCTGGCGCTGGTGCAGCGGCCCTTGGTTCCTGTGGGCTTGTGGAGGTGGCACAGTTTTCCTTTGTAAGAACTAGCTCCTCCACCTTGCTGGGTGCTGCAGATCTGCTTCAGTTGCTGCCCTGATTCATACTGCGATGTCAGGTTGAATTGTGATGTAGCTCCATTGAAACCATCCTGGGCCTGATGAGGAAAGAGAGAGACAACAGAAGAATTAAGTAGCTTGCATGTGGCAGGAGCCAGGGGAGCAAGAACGCTTGGAATTCATTTTTTAGGGTGTTTAGTCAGAGATGAGAATGTACCCCTAGATAAAGACAATTCATTGACTTTGACACATTTTCCCAGAATGTAGGTCATAAGGCAGATCTACCACTGAGGTGACTCTAAGAAGCTTGGGAAAAGATCTCAGCACCCGGGGGAATGGAAAGGCCTGAATTGGCATTTATAAACGGCGGAGGAAGGCATAAAGAGTTGAGTAGGCATGCTAGAATACATTTACTGTGTAAAGCCAGATGCCCAAACAGAGCACTGTTCCACATGAGGCCACAGAAGGTAGCACCCACCCACCGAGGCCGTCAAGGAAGCCCCACCACACAGCAGTGCAAGCCTTGTGTGCTGAAAACCATAGCAACAGACTCTGATGCTTTCCCAGAGAAGACCAACCAAGTCCTACATGTCAGCCTCCTCTGTCCTGGGAGAACTTGGCTTTCATCCTCATGGGGACAGTATAGAGCCTGTGTGTAGCTGTGTCATGATTGCATGTGGATTCTTACCTGGGGTTCGTAGAATAATTAATCCCTGGATATGGACTCCCACACAACCCAGCACTGGACCTCTTCACAGTGAAGGAGGTAGGGAGGGCTCTTGATCATGGTGTTCACTGGTGCTGTCACATGGAGTCCCACCTAAGGCATCCAGCCTTGTGGAATGCTGGGCCAGCCTTTGTACATCAGAGCAAATACATGACAAGAATGCTGGACTATTCTGTGGGCTGTGCATTAAGTCAGAGACCTTTTAGAGGGCTGGGTCCCCAGCAGGCAGGATACTTGAGTCTGGGAGTCTCGGCATGGAACCAGAAGTAGTTCTACTGACCATCACTCCCAACATTGGGGTTGACACCCCCAATTTAGAGGGCTTTGTGCTCCCATACCTGTAGTCTTGGGCTTTGGAGACTTGGAATTCCTTATCTCCAGAAGGCACGCTGCTGTCAGGTAGCCTGGGAAACTGTCCATCTGTCTATCTGGAGAGATAAACTGCCAAGAATTAGAATATTAAAATGAGCACAAATCACAGGATATGGGGGCACTCATCTGTGACCACGCCACTCTGAATGTGACTGATCTCAGAAGCTGAGTGGCGCTGGCCCTCGAAGATACTTGGATGGATGAAGGGGATATGCCAGCCACAGGGGGCGTGTGGTGAAACACCACGGCTGACCAGGAGGCCTGGCGTACGAAGGGAAACCAGGCCAGGCTGTTTACTATGGCGTCTTGGGAAGTAACAGGAGAGATGGGGTGAGATGTTTTAGGATGGTGGTTTGTCTTAAGACAGAGTCTTGCTATGGCTGACTTGGTACTTGATACACAGCCCAGGTTGGCCTTGAACTCATGAGCCTCCTGTGTCAGCCTCCTGAGTGCTGGGAATACAGATGGGTGCAATTACCTTGGCCAGAATTGCTGGTTTGAGTCATTTCGGTGGATTTGCGGTGAAGCGGCTCTCGCATTGTCTCCTGGCTGGTGGGTGTGGCTACAGTGGTAGAGAACACCCTGAGTGTAAGAGGCTGGTGAAAAGGTGTCTGCGCCTAGGCTCTGGGGGAGTTGTTTGCCCTGAATGGCAGTTTCAAGTGAGGCCTGCACTGTTGCTAGGAATTGTCTCATGCTGGGGCGGGAGTTGGACAATAGTCCCCTGAGGATAAGGAAGACTCCATCGTGTCAAAGCATCAGAAATACAGAAAATACAGTCTATTGAGAGGGCTGTGGAGAACATCTAAAGTGGCAGAAAACAGCTTCCAAAATGAGAACACGTTCTGCAAATCATATACCTGATAAGAGACTGGCATCTTCATAGAATATATGAAGAAATCTACAACTCAACATAAGTACTGTGTTAGTTGGTTTTTATTTTGAAGAGGGACCCTCAGTGAGGAGTTTCCTGGATCACATTGGTCTTGACTGATGATTGACGGGGTGGGCAGACCTAACCCATAATGGGTGGCACCACCCCTAAGCCAGCCAGTAAGCTGCCTTCTTTCGTGACTCCTGCACCAGGTTCCTGCCTGGGGCTCCTGCTCTGACTTCCCTTCTGACTGTTTTCAAAAAGGATTAGCTGAAACTGACTCTTTCTTTCCCAAGGTGGTTTTTGTTTTTGTTTGTTTGTTTTTGTTTTTTCTTATAGTGTTTATCACCGCTCAGAAAGCAAACTCAGACAATTTATCCGATTTTAAAAATGAGCAAAGGACACCCACCGTATCAGATAGGTCCCTATCCTTACAACTTCAGTTAGCCTTAATTAGTTCAGCAAAAACCCTGTCTGCAAAACCAGTCCGCATCGGACAAGAGTGGGAACCGGTGGGTTACAGCTCAGCCCATGCAAATCCCTTTGCTCACTTAACGGACGTTTATTTTCTCATAATTCTGGAGGCTGGGGATCCATGATCAGTATCAGCCTGGAGAGGGGCTGGTAAGGCCTCTCCTGGTTTGCAGGTGTTCACTGTCACTGTGTACTCACACGGTCCTTCCTCAGAGCATGCTCAGTCGTGTTCTGTTGTTAATCTACACCTTGAATGATTCGGTGTGTGAATGTGGGTTATGGAAACCCACACTCATTAAGACAGGACTTGAATAGACCTTTCTCTGAGGAAGATGTACAGGGGGCCAGTATCTTCAGTAAGCTCAATATTTTTAGTTCTCAGAGAAACGCACATCAAGCCTCAAATTGGGTACAACTTTACCATCCCTTAGGCTAGACAGAGTTAGAAGGTCAGTTAATGACAAACACTGGTCAGAATCTGGAGAAACTGGAATCTTCATACACACTGCAGATGGGTTATAGAGTGATTCGAGTGTTTTGGAAAAAAGTCTCATCAGTCCTCCACTGCTTGCAGAGTTCTACTCCTGTATGTGTCCAGTAGAAGTGACAGTATGCGTCTACAAAGAAACATGAGCTAAACTGTGTCATGCCCATGGAAGGGAGTAACATTTGCCCATAAAAAGAGTAAAGAGGCCCCAAGATGGCTCTGCAGGTCAAGGCGCTTGCTGTCCAAGCCTGGTGAGCTGAGTGTGATCCTCAGAGGGAGAGAATCAACTCCATAATTGTCTTCTGCCCCCCAATGCATACTGTGATACACGCACCACCCCTCCACATCACACGTGTGTTCACACACACACACACACACACACACACACACACACACACACACACTAATGGTAATAATAGCATCTTAAGGAATTTACTGGTACATGGTACAATATGGAATAACCTCAAAAAAAAAAAAAGTGAAAGAGAGCCAGGTTTGGTGGTGCACATTTTTAATCCCATCACTCAGGAGGCAGAAGCAGGTGGATCTCTGAGTTCGAGGCCAGATTGGTCTATATAGTGAGTCCGGGGGCAGGCGAGGCTGCAGAGACCTTGTCTCAGAAAACCAAAAAAAAAAAAGAAAGAAAGAAAGAAAGAAAGAAAGAAAGAAAGAAAGAAAGAAAGAAAGAAAGAAAGAAAGAAAGGAAAGAAAAGAAAGTTACAAGAGCTACTTACTATTCGTGTGAGGTGTCCAGTTTAGGGAAATGTAGCAGGGCAGAATACAGGTTATCAGTTGTTTTTGGCTCAATATAAATGCAATGTGTGTGGAAACTGACATTCCAACCCTGTAAATGGTTACAGTAGATATAAATGGTTCAGGAAGGAAAAGAATATGATCAAAACAGTATGCAAAAATTTTAAATACATAAATGGTTCAAATCATCAACAAAACTGAGAATTATCCGGTTGAAAGAGTACGATTCACTAGTAGTTAGACTACGAGAAACATGCTTTGGTGTGAAGATGCATTATAAAGGGAAAGGAAGGGGAAAGCGTGCTAAGAGCAGTCATTGGAGAACTGAAGTGTCTTATCTGACTGAGTCAAGTCCTGGACAAGGAGCGCAGCGATAGAGATTCGCCAATGATAATCCATTCTTAACATGCAACTATTTCAAATACAAATGCGCTACGAAGGGAGCCTTAAGATGCACAGAGCGATGCTGGTAGATGAGTTCATAAACATAATGTCTTTCAATCCTTTAGTGTTTGGACCACTGAAGCCATGGCCTCACACACGCTGGAGATGTGCTCTACCGAGCAGTGACAATCCACCTCTTTTTGTTCCTTTTCTTTTGAAATAGAATCTCCAGCCGGGTTAATCCCAGCACTCAGGAGGCAGAGCCAGGAGGATCTCTGTGAGTTCGAGGCCAGCCTGGGCTACAGAGTGAGTTCCAGGAAAGGCGCAAAGCTACACAGAGAAACCCTGTCTCAAAAAACCAAAAAAGAAAAAAAAAAGAAAGAAATAGAATATCATTAAGTGCCAAGGCTGCCCTTGAACTCATGCCTAGACAGGCTTTGAACTCATGCTCCTGCCTTAACCTCCCAGGTAGCTAGGATTACAGGCCACACCCCCTTCAGCCCCCTTTCAAACAAGTGATAGGAAAGTTAGTGGAGACCCAAGTGATCTGAACAAACCAGCCAGCTTGAATAGCAGGTGCTTCTAGAATACGACACCCCAGATAGCTGAAATACACATTAAAAAATATTTCATATTTTTATTTATATGCACTTTCTGTGTCTGTGTACATGTATATTTACATGCACTTTCTGTGTCTGTGTACATGTATATTTACATGCACTTTCTGTGTCTGTGTACATGTATATTTGCATGGAAGTGCCACAGTGGCTGGAAGAGGGCATCAGATCCCTTGGAACTGGACTTACAGGTGATTGTGAGCCACCTAATGTGGGTTCTGGGAATGAAATCCCAGTCTTCTACAAGAACAGTCTTCTACAAGAACAGCCAGTGAAGCCGGGCGGTGGTGGCGCACGCCTTTAATCCCAGCACTTGGGAGGCAGAGCCAGGCGGATCTCTGTGAGTTCGAGGCCAGCCTGGGCTACCAAGTGAGCTCCAGGAAAGGCGCAAAGCTACGCGGAGAAACCCTGTCTCGAAAAACCAAAAAAAAAAAAAAAAAAAAAAAAAAAAAAAAACAAAAAAAAAAACGAACTACTTCTCAGGCGCACACCTTTAATCCCAGTGTGCTTAACCACTGAGGCATCTCTCCAGCCCCAAGAACTACACTTTTAAAAGTGCAAATATACACAAGGCCCTGGGTTCGGTCCTCAGCTCCCAAAAAAAAAAAAAAAGTGCAAATATAACCTTTACTACATGGACCATTGTGCTGGCTAGTTTATGCCAACTTGATAGCAGCTAGAGTCATTTTGGAAGAGGGAACCTCAATTGAGGAATGCCCCCACCTGATTGGCCTGTGGGACATTTACTTGATTGGTGGTTGATGTGGTAAGGCAGTAAGCAGCACTTCTCCATGGTCTCTGTATCAGCTCCTGTCTCCAGGTTCCTACCCTGACTTCCCTCAGTGATGGACTGTTGCCTGGAAGTGGAAACGAAATAAATACTTTGCTCCTAGGTTGCTTTTGGGCATAGTGTTTTATCACAGCCACAGAAACCCTGAACTGAGACAATCATATATGGAAACATAAAGCAAATCTTAGTACATTTATAAGGATTGCTACTGCACAACTGCTTTTAAAGGAATTAAATATTGAATGAATATTTAATGAAATAAAGTGGAAGGGAGAGGGCCAGCCAGATGGCTCAGTGGGTGAAGGCCCTTGTGGCCATCCTGACAATCTGAGTTCAATCCCTGGGACCCACATGGTGGGTTATCCCTAGAACACGTCTGAGCACATAACCACACACATACAAAATAAATAAATGTCATTTAAAAAAGAAAGTGGGGGGTGCAAAAAAATGGTTCACTGTTTAAGAACACTGGGTGCTCTTCTAGAGGATCCAGGTTCCATACCCAGCTCCCACACGGCAGTTCACAGCTCTCCATAAGTTCAGGTCCAGGAAATCCAACGCCCTCTTCTCAATTCTGTGAGCCTGAGGCGCACATGTGGTGCACAGATATACGTGCAAGCAATGCATCCATATACATAAAAATGAAATAAAAAAATACTAAAAGAAGAAAAGGAAAAAGGGGGAAAAGAAAGGAGAGATTCAACAGTATGTGGGATGAGGGGATGTAACTGCAGATTCCACAGACATGAGGACTTGAAGGTGACCAGGCACTCGTGTGGTGCAGACACAATGCAGGCAAAATGCTGTACATGAAGCATGGTGTTAAAAACATAAAGGTCACCAGGCGGTGGTGGTACACGCTTTTAATCCCAGCACCCGGGAAGCAGAGCCAGGTGGATCTCTGTTGAGTTCGAGGCCAGCCTGGTCTACAGAGCAAGTTCCAGGACAGGCTCCAAAACTACACAGAGAAGCCATGTCTGGAAAAACAAAACAAACAAACAAACAAAAAAAAACCATAAAGGTGTCTAGTAAACTTTGTGCCAATAAATTTGACCCCAGATGGGAACAGATTCCTTGGAAAAACAACACTGACAGAAGATTCAGAAAATCCAGGGAAGCCTTGGTCTGCTCTAAAGATTCTAAAAAGCTCTCCCTCAGGCCGTGGGGCCGCTCTGGGAGCAAAGGCACTTTATGTGCCACTAAGCCAGATGGCTTGCCTTCAGTCCCCAGAGCCCACATGGTGGAAGGAGAGAACTGACTCCTGCAGGTTGTCTTCCGATCTCCACTTGTGTGCTGTGGCGTTCACACACACACACACACACACACACACACACACACACACACACACACACACACTAAGTAATCAACTAAAAATAAATGCCTTAAAAATGTTTCTTAGATCCAGACTCTGGTGTCACACTCCTTTAATCCCAGCACTCGGGAGGCAGAGGCAGGTGGATCTCTGTGAGTTCAAAGCCAGCCTTGTCTACAGTTCCGTGACAGCCAGAACTGTTACACGGAGAAACCCTTCTTGAAAAGCTCCCCCCTCCCCCCGAAAAAAAAAATGTTTCTTAGGCCAGGCATGGTGGTGCATCCTTTTAACCTTATCACTTGGGAGGCAGAGGCAAGCAGATCTCTGGTCTATATAATGAGTTCTAGGCCAGCCAGGGCTACATAGAGACCCTCCGCTTCCCACAAAGTTTCTAGATATCATTCCTACATCTTTTTTAAAAATGCTTTCCCATGCTTTTTACAAATTGCCAGTATGAATTTGGCCCCATGTGAGAGCATCTACATCTAGCTGACCAGAGGGCCTGGAGCCAAAGTTTCTTTTCTTTGTCAAGCAATCTTACCAGCTTCACATCAAGGTTGTGCTGATTTACCAAGGCTAGCTGAGTAGTGGACTGTGTATGGCTAGTCACAAGTATTCACTCCTTCCCCCGAAAAGATTGCATATGCCCGCCTTCCATCATGTGATTAACAGAGATGCTTCTGGAAGAAGAAATACCCTTGTTCCAGCAGGCTGAGATTTGGCCCAGTGACTTGCTTGGCCAGTGGGAGGTGGATGGATGTGACAAGTTCCTCATCTGAGCAGCAGCTGTGAAGGTCATGGTGTCTTTTGCCAACTCCTTGCTCTTTATCTTCGATAGTGGAACCAGAGAACAGCAAGTCCTAGACTGAGGTTGCTCCTTCAGCTTGGATCCTGAACAAAGAAACCGCAGGGCCGAAAGCCATGGTTGCCCTCAGCCCACAGAAGAGCCGCAGCAGATTCCCAGCTGACGTGAGAAAACAGGAATCTCTCTCGTCTTGAGTTACTGCAACTTGAGGGTTGTTTGTGTCCACAACACAAAATAGCCAAATTACTGATGAGATTTATTGAGACAAGGTCTCACCATGTATCCCAGGTTGGCCTGGAACTTGGGATCCTCCTGCCTCAGCCTCCCAAGTGCTAACAGTGTGGCATGTGCTACCACACCCAGCTGCAAAGTTCAACTGATACTGAAAATATCCCTTAGGGTTGGGAGTATATCCCAGTGGTAGAGTGCTTAGCTAACATGTGAGAGTCCTTAGGTTCAGTTCCCAGTACTAAATGAAGTGTCCTTTTCTTAAAAAAGAAAAAAATTACTGGGCAATGGTGCTGAGAGCCTTTAATCTCAGCACTCAGAGGCAGGCAGATCTCTGTGAGTTCGAGGCCATCCTGGTCTACAGAGGACAGCCAGGGCTGTTGTACAGAGAGAGAAACCCTGTCTTGAAAAACCAAATACATAACTCAGTCCTGGGGATCTAGAGAGGAGAGGCGGCTTAGCTACTCAGAGCACACAGTGCTCCTGAGAGGACAAGACTGCCAGCGCCCACACCTGGAGGCTTGTGCTCCTCTGGCCTCCAAGGGCACCTGTATTTGCATGTGTACACACAGACACATAATCAGAAGTAAAAATAAATCTTTTAAAGACAATTATCTGAAAACTTTGTGTAACTTTGGTTACATCTCTTATTTCCATGATAAAAACCCATCAATTAAATGGAGTTCTCTTGGTGAAAGCTCACTCCCTTCCTCTTCTCCCCTTGTCTCTCCATTCTTTCTTCCCCATCTCTTTCTCTCTGCTCCTCTCTCCACCATCCCCTTCCCTCCCCACCACCCCCTTCCCTCCCCACCATCCCCTTCCCTCCCCACCATCCCCTTCCCTCCCCACCATCCCCTTCCCTCCCCACCATCCCCTTTCCTCCCCACCATCCCCTTCCCTCTCCTCCCCTCATAAGTTTATGTGCTAATCCTACACAAACTTCTAGAATTCAGTGATGCTATATAATACTTGGTGTCAATAGCCCACTGCTAGCACAGCTCTGCTGGTGTGCTGGAGAATCCAGGGGAGTATCAAGTAGAGAAGAGAGCAGAACATTGTGTGGTCACATGGATGAGCTGAATTGGAGAGGATGAGCCTCCTTGTGTGAGAAGCGCAAGCTAAGATGAAAGCCAGTGTCAACACTGGCCTGGTCTGAGGCTACAGCTATGTGACATAGACTAGTAGTCCTGTGCTGTGATCTAAAATAAATGGCTCAGTGGTTAAGTGCATGCACTCCATGGTCTTCTAGAGGACTCCAGTTTGATTCCCAGCACCCACATGATGGCTCACAACCATCCCTAATTACAGTTCCGGGGGATTTGATGCTGTCTTCTGGTCTCCATGGACACCGGGTACATATGTGGTACACATACATACATGCAAATAAAACACCCATACACATTAAACAAAGAAAAATTATCAGCATAAAATTATTCATAATATGCTGGGCAGCGGCAGTGGCTCGCATCTTTAATCCCAGCACTCAGGAGGCAGAGGCTGGTGGATCTCTGAGTTTGAGGCCAGCCTGGTCTACAGATCGAGTTCTAGGACAGCCAAGGCTACACAGAGAAACCCAGTCTCAAGAACAAAACAAACAAATGCCCAGAATATTGTAATTTGTGAGTTTTCTAAGTTCTTCATCACTTTTTGAGTAGCGATTTTCTCTATTGTGTTTATTTTCTACACCTTGATGTCTGCTCTGCTTTTATTATTTTCTCCTGCTCTATTTTGATATCCCCCATCCCATCTTACTTTTATAGCCTAGACCGACCTTAAATTCAGTGTGTAGCCCAGGTTGGCCTTACACTGTTGTCCTCCTAAGCACTGAAACCAAAGGTATGCACAATCACACCTGACTGATTTCATTGACTAACAACTGCTGTTCAGTTCTGTTAATAAGAAACACATTTGTGCCATGAATTTGCCTCTAGGAACAACTTTAGCTTCATCAGACAAGGTTTTTGTTTTGATTTGGTTTGGTTTGGTTTGGTTTTTCAAGACAGGGTTTCTATGTGTAGTTTTGGTGCCTGTCCTGGATCTCGGTCTGTGCACCAGGCTGGCCTTTAACTCACAGAGATCCACCTAGCTCTGCCTCCCGAGTGCTGGGATCAAAGGCGTGCACCACCACTGCCCAGCAACAAGGTTTAATATATGTTATTTTCATTGTTACTCTGTGAAAATATTTCCTAGTTTCCGCCACAGTAACTTCTCTGAATCATGTGTTATTTGGAGATTCATTTCCCAATTTTCAGGTACATAGGAACATTTGAAGCTGATATTTATAATTAGAGCATGGTCAGAGACTCTGCTCTGGAGTATTTTTATCCTTTGAAATGTATTTTATTTGGTTTAAATACCAATATACAGTGAGTGCTTGAACTTAAACTTGAAAAACTCATGCATTCTGGGTGCAGTACCCATTCGACAAGAGTGGAATTGCCTTCTTCTGGGCTTTATGTCACTTTTGGTCATTTGACATGTGCTTACTCTAACAGTTTTCAGGGCTGTATGTTACAAATTCCAATTATGATTGTGGGCTTATCTGTTTATTTTAAAACTTTTTTTTACATCTTTAATTTTTATGTTGTGTCTGTGTGCATATGGAGGTCAGAGGCCAGCTTGTGGGAGTGGGTTCCCTCCTTCCACCATGTGGGTCCTGGGGATTGAACTCGGGCCATTAGGCTTGGTGGCAAGCACCTTTCTTCACTGATCCATCTTGCCATCCCTGTTTCTTTTCAAGCTTCATTAAGGCTTTCGTATTAGGTGCATGAAATTGAGATTTGTCTTCTCTCCTTGTGGAACTGCCCCTCTTCATGTGTGCCTTTGATTTACCAAGGCTTAATATAATTTGCATTCCTATTCTTCAGGCACAGTGAAATGGCTTAGAACGTCTTCACCCATTCCTCTCCCTACTCTGATAACAAATCCATTCAAGTTATGTTTTTCTGAAACACCTTTATGTCTGTGTCCTTGCTTCCTCACCAGCACTGGCTATTTATTGTTTACTCCTGAGGTGGTAGTTGTTGTGAATGGGTGAGGGCTGTCACTCTGGTTTGCTCCTCTGATGGTAGTTGTTTTGAATGGGTGAGGACTCTCACTGTGGTTTTGAAATGTGTTCATCTTCCTAACAATCATCGATGTTGTGCAGGTACCATATCTTGGCGACCACTTACATATCTTCATTTAAAAAAATATGTGGATCTGTGGTCCCAGGGAGAGCATGTCTCAGGAGAATACGGTGGAAAGTGACTGAGGAGACACCCAGTCTGTGTGTGTACATGCACACACATGTGAACAGCACACACAACACACAGACTGTTCTCCTACTGAACGGATTTGCACCAGGTGTGTGTGTATTTGTGTGGTAGGAAAGGACTCTACACAGAATACCAGTACTAACAAATCAACCAAATTATTGACTAACATGGTCATGCTGAGAAGAAAAAGGACAATCTTTTTTATTTATTATACTCTAATATATTGTGTGTGTGGGGGGGGAGGTGTGCACGTGCATGCTCCTGCACATGAGGAGATCAGAGGACAACATTTTATCTTACTTCAAGTGTGCACATGTGTATGTGTTGTGGACATGCCCTGTCACAACATTGATTTGGAGGTTAGAGGACCAGTGGCAGGACCCAGTGCTCTCCTGCCACAATATGGTCCTGGGGATGGAACACGGTCATCAGGCTTGGCAGCGCCTTCACCCACCATGCTTTTTAGCTGGCCCAAAAGAGACTAATCTAAGTGAGTTTGGAAAAGGAAATTTTGCCTAGATGCTGTAAGGCTAAAGACAGAAAGAATAATGTGCTGCTATTGCACTCCAGTTTGTGGATTTGTTCCACATCTGTATGTGTTAGTAGTTCTGAAATTGCATGTATGTTCTAGGAAAGGGTTGGGCAAATGTATTATGGAATGAAGTCATGTTTTTATTAGATATAGTGGAAATGTTTTGTGCCAGAAAGCATGAGTAACTAAATAAATTATGCAGGCATATCAGAAGGACACAGAAGCCAACCAGAAGGAGCTCCCAATAGCCAAATATGGGGTACTAAAATAATCACAGTTACAAGATTGGAGTAGACTCGCTCCCGCATAACAGTGAGTATCTATGAATCCATTCACAAATGGGTGATTTGTGCAGAGACAATGTTAGAAGGCATCTGTAACTTTATCAAAGTGAGCATGCTTGGAATAGGGTAAACTAAGGGCTAAAGAGATGCCCACTGGTTAAGAACGCTCCCTTCTTGCAGAGGACCTGAGTGTACCTGTGACCCCCTCTTCTGGAGTCTGAAGGCACCATCATGCATGTGAGCACAACAGACATACATGTAAATAAAAATAAAACATGATATAACATTGGACAATGTGCAGCAAGGAGAGCAGCATTGTAGCATTATTTCCCTGGTGTTCCTGCCAAAAAGTAAGCGACTTGACTCTAAATACGAAAGAGTATCAAGGGTGATGATGGTGGCCTGTAACACTCGAAAGATCGAGGCCAGGACTATTTTTTGTTTTTGTTTTTGTTTTTGTTTTTTTTTTTTTTTTTTTTTTTTGAGACAGCATTTCTCTGTGTAGCTTTGGTGCCTTTCCTGGAACTCACTCTGTAGCCCAGGCTGGCCTCAAACTCACAGAGACCCACCTGCCTCTGCCTCCTGAGAAGGTCATGACTATTAAGGAAAGACTGAAGAGAAATACAGGACTAGGCGTATGACTCAGTGGAATACTTGCCTGACATGCATGAGGCCTTGGTGTTTGGATGCCCAACACTCCATAAGCCCGGGGTACACACCATAACCCAAGCACTCAGGAGGTAGAGGCAGGAGGATCAGAAGTTCAAGGTCATCCTTGGCCACTTCCAGGCCAGCCTGGGCTACAAAAGACCCTATCCTAAGCGAGGAAGGAAGGAAGGGAAGAAGAGGGGGAGGAGGGAAGGGAAGGCACATTTATTTATATTAATCACTGCAGGAAAAAGTAGTTCAATATCTGTTTCTAGTTAAAAGAAAAAAAAACCACTTAAGTAGAAATGGAAGGAAAGCTCATGAATCTGAAAAGGGATCTACACGGAAACCCACTGAAATACCGGACATATATCAAGGGATCAGCAAGAAGAGAAGGGTTCCCTGAGCATCCTCCTTCCTTCTTCAACAGGAACTCAATGTCAAAAAGGTGTCAGCATCTCACAGGGCATGTTAATATAACCCAGCAGTTTGTGTGGGGATCTGGACTATTTTAGAACTCATACAGAACAGCCAAGGACTGAGAGCTGCCAGCACATCATAAAAACCAGAGTAGAAGAACTTGTCTAACTAGATTGAAGACACTTTTGAAGTTGTAATTAAGACATTGCTGAAGTGATGAAAGGGTGGAAAATGAGCCAGTGTAACTGATGAAGAGAGAACAGGCCCATTCATGCTCAGAAACTTAGCCATTGATAATCCCGATCACCGGGGAGATGCCACACCCTTAAAAGTGGGACCGGACTATGGTAAAAGGACAGAGGAACTGGGCTTTTTCTTCCTTAGAAACACCAAGTATGTACTAAGAATTGTGAATGGAGAAACCTGAAAACTTTAAAATGAAAATCTAGACCATGTATGTATATGTGTGTGTGTATATGTGAGAAAGAGAGAGAGAGAGAGAATCTTTGTGTGTGAGAGTGTGCATTTGTGTGTGTGTATGTATGTGTGTGTGAGAGAGAGGAGAGAGAGAATCTGTGTGTGAGAGCATGCATTTGTGTGTATATGTATGTGTGTGTATGTATGTATGTGTGTGTGAAAGAGAGAGAGGAGAGAGAGATAGAGAGAGTGTGTGTGTGTGTGTGTAGGTCAGAGGGAGAACTTTCAAGAGTGCCCTTCCATGATGGGCTCCAGGTCAAACTCAAGCAGTCAATCAGGCTTGCTTAGGGAGTGACTTTACCTGCTGAGTCATTTAACTGGTCTTAAAATACATATTTCTTAAAAGGGGGGGGAAGCCAGGCGGTGGTGGCACACACCTTTAATCCCAGCACTCGGGAGGCAGAGCCAGGCAGATCTCTGTGAGTTCGAGGCCAGCCTGGGCTACCAAGTGAGTTCCAGGAAAGGCGCAAAGCTACACAGAGAAACCCTGTCTCGGAAAAAAAAAAAAAAAAAGAGAGACAAACGGGGGAAATGATGGGCAAATTGAACTGTTAAATTTTATAGTCATCTGCTGATGGTGGTGGAGCACACCTTTAATCCCAGCACTCAGGAGGCAGAAGCAGGCAGATCTCTGGGGTTCAAGGTCAGTCTGGTCTATGAAGCAAGTTCCAGGACAGCGAGGGCTACACAGAGGAACCCTATCTCGAAAATTAAATAAAAAAAAAAAAAACCAGAAAAACAAACAACAAAAAAAAACCAGAACCAACCAACCAACCAAACAAACAAACAAAAAAAAACCTGTCTCAAAAAAACCCCAAAATCATGCCGGGCGGTGGTGGCGCACGCCTTTAATCCCAGCACTCGGGAGGCAGAGCCAGGCGGATCTCTGTGAGTTCGAGGCCAGCCTGGGCTACCAAGTGAGTCCCAGGAAAGGCGCAAAGCTACACAGAGAAACCCTGTCTCGAAAAACCAAAAAAAAAAAAAAAAAAAAAAAACCCCAAAATCAACCAAACAAAAAAATTTTATGGTTATCTATGGGCCCAGCTCTTAGAAATATTGGTTGTGCCAGGCGGTGGTGGTGCACGCCTTTAATCCCAGCACTTGGGAGGCAGAGGCAGGAGGATCTCTGTGAGTTCGAGGCCAGCCTGGGCTACCAAGTGAGCTCCAGGAAAGGCGCAAAGCTACACAAGAGAAACCCTGTCTGAAAAACCAAAAAAGAAAAAAAAAAGAAATACTGGTTGTTCTTTTAGAGGACTGGGGTTCAATTCCCTGCATCCGAATGGTAGCTCACAAATGTCTCCCTCCAGTCTCAGAGGATCCAGCATTCACTCCTGGCCTGTTCAGACCTGCAGGAAAGTGGTTCACAGATAAACAATGCGGACCAAACACACCTACCCTTAAAAAAATATCTCAAAAAACTTCAAGTATATCATTCTTCTTCATTGCAGATCCATAAAGAGAATGGAAAAGTCACTACTTGAAACTTAGAGTTAACACAGTAATATCTAGAGTACAGTGAATTCCTAAAATCTCTTTAACAAAACAGCAGGAAAGGAGTAGATCGGCTGGGCGCGGTGACCATCCAGTACTCAGTGGCAAAGGCAGGCAGATCCCCAAGTTCCAGGCCAGCCTGGACGACACAGCAGGTTCAGTCAGGGGCCACCCAGGAGACCCTCTCTTTAAAAAGCAACAACAAAACACCTCGGATAATAAAAGAAAGGTGAACGGCTAATATCAAGAAAGGACTTTATTAGAAAGCAGAAAAGTAGATGTGAAAATTGTGGATCCCGCTTTTCATTCTCACCCACTTGGCAAGGACTAGTCCTTGGCACACGGTGCCAGTGAAGGATGAGACAGAGCAGCTGGAAACAGTGCGCTGCTGGCGGGAGTGGCGTGTGAACCCTCCTCTCTGGAAAACAACCTGGCATTGAATGCTGAAGCCTGGTCCACCTCAAAGAAAGCCTTGCACACCGGCTTCCGAGGAGTGTGATGATGTTCCCAGCGGTGTTTATTATAGCAACATCTGTAAACGTTGCAACAGCTCATCAACAAATATACTAATGAATGGTTATTTCTACACAGTGAAAATCAACTGCAGTTACAGCTATTCACATGAATAGAGCTTACATTTTTCATAAAAATATAGTTATGAGAAAGGGGAGCTATGTCAAAGTTGAGGATAGCAGAGTATCTCATCAAAAATGTATTATACTTGCAAAGAAATGGGCTTGTATAAGTCAGTGTAAAACATTTAATCTAGGGAAGCCAGGCAGTGGTGGCGCACATCTTTAATCCCAGCACTTAAGAGGCAGAGGCAGGAAGATGTCTGTGAGTTCCAGGGGCTACAATGGAGATACACTGTCTCAAAAAAAAATCTAGTGAGCTAGAGGACCAGGTTTGATTCCTAGAGCCCATATGCTCGCTTGCTCTCTCTCTCTCTCTCCTCTGTGTGTGTGTGTCTCTCTCTCTGTCTCTGTCACTCTCTCTCTATCTTTGTCTCTGTCTCTCTCTGTCTCTGTCTCTCTCTCCCCTCTGTGTGTGTCTCCTCTCTCTGTCTCTCTGTCTCTGTCTCTGTCTCTGTCTCTGTCTCTGTCTCTGTCTCTCTCTCTCTCTCTCTCTCTCTCACACACACACACACACACTATTTTATTAAAAAGAAAAAGTATCCCTAGAAAGCCCCAGAGGACCCAGCACCCTCCTCGGACCTCCACAGGTAGCAGGTGTGCACATGGTGCACAGACACGCATTCAAGGAAACACTCACATACATAAAAACTTAACGATATGCTCTGGGGCAGCAACATGGTATTTGCCACCAATCCTGATAACCTTAGGTCAATCTCTGGGGCCCATATGGGAGGCAAGAACTGACTCTAAGTTGTCCTTTGACCTTCATATGTGCACTGTGGCACACACACACACACACACACACACACACACACACACACACACACAAAATAAAATGCAATAAAGATTTTAAAGTAAAAATAAATCAAAAACAAAAGCAAGTCATATTACAATGTCATGTGTCTCAGTTAAATGCATTTTAACTAAACTTTGTTGAGCCAGGGTCTCACTGTGAAGCCCCGACTGGCTGGGACTGGGACTGGGCAGCATCCTTGTGTTTGGGTCTAAGATTGCCGGTATGTGCGCGGACCTGCAAAAGCTTACGTAGGTTGTGTTGTCTGGCATATGTGTTGTCATATTATTTTTAATTGTGTGTATCTGTGTATGTGCATGGGGTGCTCAGGGTAGACAGAAGGGGGCGCTGGAGCCCCTGGAACTGCTGTGACAGGTGGTTGTGAGCACCCTGTGTGGGGCTTCGAACTGAAACCAGGCCCTCTGCAAGAAGAGCAGTGCTTTTAAGCACCAAGCTATGTGTAGCTTTTTTGTTTTTGTTTTTTTCAAGACAGGATTTCTCTGTGTAGACCTGGCTGTCCTGGAACTTGCCCTGTAGACCAGGCTGGCATTTTAATAATGGTATAATGTGGTACATTTGCAACTCCTCTGTCTCTCTGTCTCTGTCTCTGTCTCTGTCTCTGTCTCTCTCTCTGTGTGTGTGTGTGTGTGTGTGTGTGTGTGTGTGTGTGTGTGTGTGTGTGTGATGGAATATGACAGGATTGTTTGTGTCCAGTTTTAATTTATGCATTCAATCCTCCAAGATTTTAAAAACTTTTTACTATGGGTAAATCATACATGCTGAAGAAAATAGAATCTCATAATGACCCATCCCATGTACTTACCACAAAGCTTTTAAGAATGTTTTACTTACATCTGTTTATTCCATGTAATAATGGATTTCACTGTAACGTTCTCATATGTTTGCATAATGTGTTTCTGTCATAGTCACCCCTGTTACCCATTCCATGTCTTTGTGGTGTGCGTGTGTGATCTGGTGAATTTTGTTAGGCTTGTTTATAGGAGCACATGCACCTTAGTAGTGGACACACCACTGAGGAAATGTTTCTTTCCCCATCCACCATTAACGGCACATAACATCCTCAGGAGCAGAAATGGTGGGGCCCTGTGAACCCTTCCCCCTCCCATGACAGGTGCTGACAGGTCCAGTCGTGTGCAGCTCTTGTGCAGACAGTCACACCTACTGTGAGCTCAAGAGCGCAGCAGCCATGGCAGGCCGCAAAGTGCCTTCCTTACATCGTTTCCACCCTCCTTCCGCAGTGTCTCCTTAGCTTTGGAAGGGGTGATATCGATGTCCCATGTATGGCTTACCACTCAATACTCATTTATTCTCCATGCTTGGGACCAGTTATGAGCCTCTGCTGACCCTGCTGACTACAGGGAAAGAAAAAAGCTTCTCTGCCCAAAGCAGACAGGAGCATTATCCCGCGGGCATAAACAGAGCAATGTAGAAGGCATATCGTGTCCACTTAGAAAAAACAACTATCGGCACACTTCCCCAATGGGGCCTAAGGCGTCCCCAGCCACGGGATCTTGACTGGATTTACAACACCAAGTGTGAATTACTCCTATGGAGTGGACCTCAAGTCCAGTCAAAAAGCACTTGATTATCCCGTAACAGACTTAAGGCTACTGCACCATGCGCTCATCTTGCCAGGCTACTTAGTAGCTTTACACACAGGGTCCACAGCTGATTAAGACCGTTGGTGGCAGTTCTCCCCAGCAGTGTGTATAGCACCTTCTGGCACTCTAGCCAGCAAAGAGGAAGTTTCCAGCCCATTTCAGTTTAATTTCTCTTAAGTTCTGTGACCAAAGCATGTAGAGTCTTATCAACTAGTTCTGATGGTCAGTCAATAGCAGTAGCAAACTTCTGTATTGCTTTGGGGGATCTCAGGGGCCCCCTGACCAATACCTCAGGGAGGTACCCACTCCTTCACCATGTAGTTTGAACAATTGTCCACACACGGTCAGTTTTTGTCCCCTTTATTCTCTCAGGCATTTCCTTCTCTCTGTATTATTTTGAAGCACATCCTAGGTATCATTTAGTTCTTCACTAAATATTTTGAAATGTATCTCTAAAAGTTAAGTGTGTCTTTAAAAACATGTAATTGCTTATCACAACTACAATTTTTTTTTAAACCATCAAAACTCTAGTCAGCATTTAAGTTTCCAAGTTTCTCACGTGTCATGTTTGACATTCTGTTGGAATCCAGTGCCTTTTAGTCTTTTTAAGTTGGTCATGGGAAGTCCCGTGAAGCCCTGAGTGAGGTTCCACTGAACATATCTGAGGCTGAAGATGTCACTGTAAGCACAAAGTAGCTGGTTCATCCCATGGGGAAGGTTGTGATTCCACACTTCACATGGCTTGTGAGAGCCAACAGCCATTTCCACAGATGCCTGCTTTGTACATCTCTGATGTGATGCATGTCAGATACTGTGGTTTGGTTTCCCTGCTTTGGTCCTGTAAAAAGGCCCCTTTAATGTCTGTCTCATTCCCAGCTCATCAAATGTCTCCGTAGTTACTGTATCAAGTAAGACAAACGATACTTGTTTACTAATGATTTACGCTAAACAAATACTGATTTGCACAGGCTTACCATTCTTGCTCTTCCACAAAACTAAGAAGGGTGTGGGCTGAGAAGACTGAGGTACTGAACAAATGAGATAACGCATGAAAGTGAATTGCAGCCCGGGAGTGCTATGCAGAGGTGTCTTAACAGAACAGGCAGCCTCATCTCTCAGCTGTTTAAATTTGGTAACTGTAAGGAGACTTCCCTCTGTGTACCCATCAGGGGGCGGGCTGTTCAGGTTCTCACCTACCATCTGGGCTGTTGCAAATGGGGCATCCTCTGCCAGGCCATGATACAATCTTGCTAATTTGACCCCACTGTAAGCACTGTGATATTTTGTGGCAGTTTGATTTTTTTTTCTCTTGTTTGAAAAAACAGAAATGAACAGGAAGAGACAAGGCCACTACAGGTACAGCTAGAAGCGGTGTCCACAGCAACGTCATACTGTTCACAGCAAGGCACCTGGAGTCTCAGCTGAATTCTTGGTCACGTGCCATTCTTTACATATCCCACTGCTAAGTATAATAAAATGAAAGCAATCTAAAACCATGGAAAATACATTGTTTGAGGCTGTAGATGGGGCTCAGTTGGTAGAGTGCTTGACTAGCATGCATGAAACCCTGGAATTGACTTGCAGCACCCAATAAATTGGGCATGGTGACTACACCTGTAATCCTAGCACTGGGCAGGAGAATCAAAGTCACCTTTCCGTACTTAGTTCTGGGCCAGACTGTGCTACTTGAGAGAAGCGGGGGGGGGGGGGGGGGGGGGGGGGGGGACACACGGGACGGGACGGGGACGAGGAAAGGAGAGAGGAGGAAGATGAGCAGAGGGAAGGAGGGAAGGAGGGAGGGAATGAAGGAAAGCTGGCCATTGTTTGGTACTGTGGTTGGAATGTGAGATGTGTGGTGCTCCCCCGTGAGTCCAGCTTTCTGAGAATGACCCGTCCTTATAAGAGCTCACTGTTTGATGTCCATGTTTTAGAAACACACTATGCTCAGAAACAGAACTGGCCATAATTAGCTAAAGCCTCCTCTCCCATAGTTCCTGGCAGAGCTAGAAATCTGGAGATGGAGTGAGGCAACCAGGCAGACCCTCCCCCCGGGCCACAGTGGCCAACCAGCCTGGCATGAAGGCAGCAGCAGGGAAAGAGTGGGCAGCTGTGCCCAGCAGGCAAGCTGCTTCTTCTCTGCCAGCCCAGGGAAGTCACTTCATGAGATGTCACTCTGATGACATGCACTCAGTTCACACGGTCAAAATATGCTGTCCAGGTGCATCGCTTCCTCTTGTGGTAGGCGTTGTGGGTGTCATCTTCTGGTATTTGGGTGAGGCGGAGCTTGGACAGCCTTGCTTGAAGTCTTGATGACACTGAGCATCCAGTAGTGACAGAGCGCCATTTAATGTAAGGTACAGGACTCCTGCAGCAGGTAGGATTACTGGCATGCTGGAGCTGACGCCCGGCGTAGCCCTTTCCCTCGAAGCTTTGACTGTCTATGGACAGGATATGGGGGTGTGAGGTGCAGCATATTGAACCGCCTGTTCTCAGTGTCATGTACACACCAAGAAAACACATTACAACTGTACCATCAGGCAAGGGAGGCCGGGAGGGATTTTAGCCCTCTGCTGTGTTGGAACTCCAACACTTTGTGTCTTTCTTTCGGTGAAAGCTTTGGGAATGGGAAAGTCAGAGTTGACGGAATCCTCTGAACCTGACACCACTATGTTGCTTTCCCTTGACAGTTCACGGAGCTTTTCTGTGGTCAACTATAATTCACTGTTTTTTGGGGAATAAACTCCTCCTGATAGGAGGAGAAACAGTCCCTATTTGAAATTCAGCTCTGACTGAGATTGTGCCATGAAGAGAATCTCAGGACAACTAAACGTTACAGAGACGACAGTGAGCCACCGCCTCATTCAGCAAACTGGTGACTTGTGCCCAAGTTGCTGGCGTCTGTCTGCTAATTAGATTTTCTATAGTTAAGGATCAAAAGTTTCCTCAACTTTTTTTCTTATAGCATGCAACAAAGGGCAGGGATTCACTAAAGTGTGTAGGTGGAGTTTTTTGTCGGAATTGTCGGTCGGCTCTATACCACTAGCCACTCCAAATAATCACATGGAGACTTCTTATTAATTAAGAAAGCTCGGCTGATAGCTTGGGCTTGTTTTTAGCTCACTCTGATAACTTAAATTAACCCATTTCTGTTAACCTATGTGCTGCCCCGTGGCTCATTTACCTCAAATATGTACTTCCCATGCTGCTGCTTCTGAGTCCAGCTGGCAGCTCCTGAGACTCCACCCTTCTTCTTCCCAGCATCCTCCTAGTCTAGCTTTCCCGCCCAATCTCTACCTGCCCACCTATAGACAAATCAGCTCTTTATTAACTAGTGAGAATACTACATACTTACAGTGTGCAAAGATTGTTCCACAGCAGTTGTGTCTATAAATACTTATAAGGAGGCAGGAAGTGGGCTGAGAAAGGTGTGAAAGAGCCATGAGATTCTGGGGGCTGTGGGTGCTGGAAAGGCTCCCCAGGGAGTCAGCTGAGCTGAAGCTTGGGCAGCAGGTGGACTTAACACAGGTAATGAGTTACTGTAGGCTGGATGCTTATGTGTGGGGATGCTGGGCTAAGCATGTACCTACCTGATCCAACTGAACCCTCCTGGCAACTCATTGAGATGTGTGTTATCATTTATCATTATCCCAGGTTAGAGCTGGAGAGATTTGTGTCAGACGAAGTGATTTTTCTCAGAGACACAGTTGGTGAATGACGCAGGCAGGATTCAATCCAGTCTGACACGAAGGGTGGCTTTTAAATACTGGGCTGTCCTGTTCTTTGTTCTAGGAATGAACTCAGTGGTTTACTTCAGTGGGAAAACATGGCTCTGGTGTGAAAGCTTTGCTTGTCGGGAGGCTAGAGTGTGCGGTGGGCAGAGAGCAGTGGGCTCTTCTATAAGTCAGGGGTGGATCACAGAGAACTCTGGGTGCCGTGTTAAGGAAGTGAGAGAATCTTCGAAGACAGTGGAAGCATTAGATGCCTATTAATGAAGTGGCAGGACCACATATGTGTTAGGAAGACAACTTGGTGTTGAAGGGCAGGATAGGAAGCATGAAAACCAGTTAGCTACGCCACTCTACAACTTTAAAATTAGATTTTGGACAGGTGTTGTGGCCCATTCCTGCAATCCCAGCACTCAGGAGGATTGTCATGAGTTCAAGACCAGCCTGAGTTATGTAACGAATTCCAGAGAAGCCTGGATTAGTGAGACCATGTCTCCAAACAAACAGAAGAAATGGGAATTTGTTCTAGAGAAATTTTTGCACATGGATCTTCAGGTGCTTCATGAACAGACTTATTTAGGGCTCACTCACCAATCCTTGCAAGGAGTATGGGAACGTGCATACCTGTATCACAACTAAAACCCTTTATGTGCATGACTGTCTTCTTCTATTCCTCATGAATGGCACTGTTATTACATGCCAAATAAGCGCATGTTCCTAGTTCCAAGGAGACAGAAACCAACAAAATTGGACTGTGCAAAGCTCTCACAGACTGCTGCTTCTTACCTGTGTTCTAGATGCACATGTGACACCCTTGCCCTCTGTGCTGCTCACATTCCTGGGCTGTGTGTCACTCTGAGGTAATGTGTGTCACCATGGCATGGTGTCACAAAGGGGATTGCTCATGAAGAGACAGACATTCTAATATTTTTGTGGTGAGTGTGTCCTCATGACTTCCCACCCCAAGTGTAGACAGTAACACACATTGGACTTCCTGAAATCTCATAACCCAGCCTGGGGTCCTAGCAACAGATCTGACATGCCCTTCGTTTAAATTAATGCCTATGGGGATTTGGGCAAAGTCGATGCAGATTTTGAAAAGCTCTGCAGTCTGAAGTAGTCAGGTGTCACCCATATGGAGAAGGGCCGTCTGACCTGCACCTTACAGCTGTCCCTTCATCAGTGTTTTGTTTGCTGCCTAAAATTAAAACAGCTGGATATGATGGAGCTACTAATTTAAGTATAGAAGCGATCAAATTGAAAATTTAAATTTTATCCTTTTTTTTTGTTTTGATGGGAGGAGTTGTTTTTGTTTTGATTTTTGAGACAGGGTTTCTCTATGTATCCCTGGCTGTCCTGGAACTCCCTCTGTAGACCAGGCTGGTCTCAAACTCAGAGATTTGCCTGTCTCTGCCTCCCTAGGACTGAGATTAAAGGCGTGTGCCACCACTGCCTGGCAAAATTTTATGTTTTAGAGACATATATTAAATATTTACAAGTGAGATTCTAATGCATGGGATTTACTTCAGAATATCCCAGGATGAGTGTCACGAAGGATGCAGAAAAGTAATAATGGCTTTGAGTTTGATGATTGTGGAGCCAGATAATGGGACCTTGCCTGGGGAAATGGAGTCATTATACTATTCACTATATTACATAAATTAGTGAGTAATTATGACCTTTATAGGTGTTTGAAATTATACATGTTACATTTGTTTAATTATATATGTATATACACATATTATGCATGTTTGAAAATACACATAATTTTTCAGTGATCACTCTTTAGGTAGAGGGCAGGATTGGTTGTATTAAATCTCATAGCAGTGCTGTGAGAAAAAGAACTACTGGCGATTGTTTCCGGAGACTCATGTGCCCAGGAACACCTCAGCTTCATGTGTGGCATTCTCTTCGCCCATCAGCCATCTCAGTCAAGCCTGGACTGACCTGAGCTGACTGAGCGGCGTCTAGTTATGTGTGCATTTCTCCTCACCTTCCACTGTCTGCTCAGAGCGCTTTAACTTCGGTTTCTCTTGTTCTTTACAGGGCTTTCTACCCAATCAGCACTCATCCTATGACCCTGACTGAATACTATAGTGTCTTGAAGATTAGAAAATGATATATTAAGAATAAGATGCCAGGCGGTGGTGGCGCACGCCTTTAATCCCAGCACTCGGGAGGCAGAGCCAGGCGGATCTCTGTGAGTTCGAGACCAGCCTGGTCTCCAAAGCGAGTTCCAGGAAAGGCGCAAAGCTACACAGAGAAACCCTGTCTCGAAAAACCAAAATAAAATAAAAGAAAAGAAAAGAATAAGATAAGACATCAAAGAATATAAGTGAATATTCTCAAAATGGTGATTATCTGGTGCTGGGTTCAGTGTCCAAAATCTCTGAGCTTATTCCGACACTGATAGTATTCCTCTCTGAAACTAGGGGATCACAGCATGTTTAATTCCTGCAAAATAGAAATAATCTAAAGACAGTGTCTTAGTTGGGGTTTCTATCGCTGTGATAAACACCAGGACCAAAAGCAAATTGGGGGAAAGGGTTCATTTCATCCTGCAACTTGTCCATCTTCCAGGAAAGTCAGGGCAGGAACTCAAGGCAGAAGCATGGAAGCAGGAACTGATTGCAGAGGCCACGGAAGAGTGCTGCTTTTTGGCTTACTCCGCACACCTTGCTTAGCCTGCCTTTGTATACCCCAGGACCACCGGCCGGGGTGGCTCCACCCACAATGGGCTGGGCCCTCCCACATTAATTACTGTTGTTCAAATCTTAGGTGGTCTTATAATAAAAAACCCAGAGCCAGATACTGGGGTGAAAACTGAAAGATCAGAGAAGCAGAGCAAGCCACAACCGACCCCACCTCGCCAACTCCTCAGCCAGTCCTGTTTCCTCAGACTGAAAGCCTCTGAGTCCTCACCCGAAAGGGTCTCAGCTTAACTGCTTTAGTTCCTGTTTCCTCATGCCTTATATACCTTTCTCCGCCCTGCCGTCACTTCCAGGGATTAAAGGCCTGTGTGCTTCCCAGTACTGGGTTTAAAGGTGTGTGCCACCACTGCCTGTCTCTGTTTCCAGTGTGGCCTTGAACTCACAGAGATCCAGACAGATTTCTGCCTCACTAATGATAGGATTAAGGGTCTGTGCCACCACTGTCTGGCCTCTATGTCTAATCTAGTGGCTGGCTCTGTCCTCTGATCCTCAGGCAAGTTTATTAGGGTACACAATATATCACTACATTTCCCTTTTTTTGTCTAAAATAATAAAAGAAGGTTACAACTAATATAAGAAAAACTATATGCAATAAGTACAATAAGTATATACAATCGAGTTACATTAACAATGTGCAGTCCATTAACATGTGACAAATTCAGAGAAAATACTGCATTATTTATCCTATTTTGGTGAGTCCAAAATGTTGTACCTAATTCACTTTCTATCCTAACTTGTATTACCAACCAAAAACTATCTTTTGACGTCTTTCAATCTTATACTTTACACATCTTTAGTGAGTTTCTTTTCTGAACTTGTTAACAAGGAAAACTATAACTACCTAATCTTCAACTCCCTCAGAGAACCAAGAAGGAAATAATATTACCTAAGTAAGCAGCAAGTGCAAACAAGCAACTTCCAAAAAATTATGAGAAATGACAGAAACAGTTGGCTGCCTGGACAGTCACCAAAGGTTTCTCTGCAATGTTGGGGCATCCATCTTTGGCCTACAGGCCTAGTGTATCTGAGAGTCTCATCTGTGAAGCAAGATTTTCTTTTCTTTCTTCCCTTTTTTTTTTTGTTGTTGTTTGGTTGGTTTTTTTGTTGTTGTTGTTATTGTTGTTGTTGTTTGTTTTTTGAGACAGGGTTTCTCCGTGTAGCTTTGGTGCCTTTCCTGGAACTCACTTTGTAGACCAGGCTGGCCTGGAACTCACAGAGATCTGCCTGCCTCTGCCTCCCGAGTGCTGGGATCAAAGGCCTGTGCCACCACTGCCCAGCTCAAAGCAGGATTTTCTAAACGGCCTTCCTACCTTGTCTTGGCAAAGTTAGGCAGTTCTTTCTTTTGTATCCTGCTTGTGTACTTTGGACAGCATACTGTCAGCAGTCTAGACAAGGGCATTTTCTTGCCCAGTGGCTAACTTGCCACAAAGAAAGTAAACTGCATATGGAATTTTTTCAATGCCCATCATCTTCTCTGAAGTATATTGGTGCTGCTAGGAACAGACATGTCTCATTGTCATAAAAAAAGAATCTGTGTTATTAAAACATCATAAATGCCACATTCTGTAGATCTCTGAAGTGTTTGAAGATGAACTGTTTCTCTAAAATATATTTCTGTTTGACCTTGAAAACGTACCTAATATGACTACAAGTTTGATTGTAATGACTATTAACTTGCATTTCTTATATCCAACTTAGTTGGTAATAATAACTTTCAAGGACTAGCAATTTGCATTACATTGTTAAATGAACTGTATAGGTACAATACCTTGAACAGGATTAGAAATATATTTACAGTATTTTCTAACAAAATCAATATCAAATTTGTATCAATATACATAATTTGTATACAATATACACAAATCCAATCCAATGTAAATTATTTAAAACTAGTAGTTGCCTTTTAAAAGTAGATTCAATAATCTACCTTTTTATGTTATATCTATGCCCTCTTTTTTCTCTTCAGAGTAGATTCAATAATCTACCCTTTTATCCTGTCATTTCTATATTTTTTAGAGTAGATTCAATAATCTACCTCTTATCTATATCCTTGGGAGATTTCCATACCTTAGCCTTACTTTGTTCATTAAACTTGTTAATTAAAAAATGCACCACAGGCCAGTCTGATATGGGCATTTTCTCAATTGAAATCCCCTCTTCCCAAGTCACTCCAGTTTGTGTCAAGTTGACATAGATGGGCATGGGGGCAAAGACCTGTCATCCCAACAGTGGGGAGGCAGAGGCAGGAGGACTAGAAGTTCAAGGCCTCATAGTAAGTTCGAGGCCCGGCTGGGCTACATGAGGCCGTGTCCAAAAGCCAAAGAGGGGTGGCATAGTCTGGTCTTGGGTGGAGGAAAAAGGAGCGAGAGGTGGTTCAGTTATTCCTACAGTTCTTTGTCCTCTTTTATCATAAAGTTGTAGAAAATACTATAGCTAATGTCATAGCATTATCTTAAACATGATCCAAAGTCCTTCAGTGTACGGGGACTTGACATGAGGTCATGCCAGGTCTCCTCCACAGTACAGGACCACAGCCAACCTCAACCTTGGGGCCTTTCTTAGAGGCTGTGGGGGATCAAGTGATTGCTTTCTAGAATGGCAAATTTTGAGAATTATGATCTCTAGTTTGGGATTCCAAATAGTGTTTTGGAGGTAATTTGTCTTTCAAGCAAGCTGTTGAATCAACCAAATGAATCACCGTGGGGAGTGAGTGATACTGTCTGCCCTGCCTGGTCCCAGGCTGAAACTGAGCTAGGCTGGTGGTAAGGAAGTAGAGGAGGAAACAGAGCTGACTCATCAAGACCTCAGAAGCCTGGTATGTGGAGCTAGGAGTCCCTGGCTGTTGGCAAGGCAACAGCAGAAAACTTTCTCATCCCAGGGCTTGACCCCAGGCAGGGAACCTGCTGGTGGTGTGTGGACACTCATCTGTTCACTCTGAGGAGCTCATGGAACTGTAGGGACGTCAGGTGTCCTCTCTGGTGTTCAATTCTCCAGCACGTTGGTTTAGAGACTCTGTATGGGACTTCTCAGTGTGAGTGAAGGTTCCCATGTAGTCTAGAAGGAGGCATTGATCCCCTGGAGCTGAAGTCATAGGCTGCTGTGATCTGCCTGATGTGGGTCCTAGGAACAAAACTCAGGTCCTCTGCAAGGAGGGGACCAAGCTATGCTACAGCCACCCCCTTAGAAAGGATAAATGACACTTGTAAAACTAGCACTGGATGTGCTGAGAATGGAGACCCTGAGTTCCAGGCCAGCCAGGGCTACAGAGTAAAATCTTATCTCAAAAAGGCAAAATAAATCAATACAAATATCAAATAAGTAACAGCAGCTTTCTTTATGCCTAGATATTTCATCTCTTCCACACACAGTCATTTTAAGAGGGCTTAAATGTGTCTGTACAGTCAATAAGAATTTCTGCTGGATCTCAATCCTGACCCATTTTAAAAGCTCACCAGATGGCTGAAACCAAGCCTGTTCTTTGGTGTCCTTGGGTGGAAACCACTCTTATTTGTTTCTGTCACAGGATTTTAGCAAGGGGCAAACAGGGGTGGCACGGGGCCAGGTCTCCACACATGGCAAAGCCACTTGGAGCTGCTGCTCAGCAGATGTGGTTCCTGTGTCGCCTAGGTCCACACAGGAGCGTGTAGTAGTGGCAGGGGGGCCATGGTTCTCCACCATCTTCAAGACAACAGGAGGCAGCGCTGGCCCTAAGCCCTTGGCCTCGGCCAAGGGTATCTTGAGCAAGGGGCCAATGAGGAGAAGCCTTCACCTGTAGCCTCCTGAGTATGGACCCTGCCTCAGCCAAGTACAAGGACAGAGCCAACTCCTGAAAGCTGTCCTTTGACCTCCACGTGCACCGTCTGTATGCCCACACATGTGAGCACACACACACACACACACACACACACACACACACACACACACACACACACCTATGCACACACACACACATATGCACACACACACACACACATGCACACATGCACACACATGAACATATGGTAATAATGATAAGTTAGAAAAAAATGTAACTAAAAAAAGAAAAAAAAGAGGGAGCCGGGCGGCAGTGGCACACGCCTTTAATCCCAGCACTTGGGAGGCAGAGGCAGGCAGATCTCTGTGAGTTCGAGGCCAGCCTGGTCTACAGAGCAAGTTCCAGGACAGGCTCTAAAGCTACACAGTGAAACCCTGTCTCAAAAAACCAAGAGAGAGAGAGAGAGAGAGAGAGAAAGAGTCCCATGGGAGTCTGATATGGGTCTGATATGTTCCTGTCAGCATTGGTTTGAGAAGAGACGTTGGAGGCACTAGGGTACCCATGACTAGGGAAGCAGAGATGACAAACACCATGGGTGTATACTACAGAGGGTCGTTCAGCAGTTGGGCTGATATATGAAATGTACAAATAGAAACATGGGCAGGCCTAGAAAACATATTGAGGGGTGGAAACAAAAAAGAAGACAGAATGAGATATGTAACTTAGTATTGTTCATATAAATGAAAATACATGCCAGCCATAGTACACACCTGACATGGACACATATAAGCCAGGAAACATCAAGTGTATTAGAATGATTACTTGAAAGAGAAGGCCAGAGAAAAGAATGGGGCAAATACATGCATGCCCCATTTGTGTATATATAAATGCATGCATATGCACACACTACTACATGCATACACAGATTCATGCATCCACACATACTAATGTAATGTGTGCATGCATGCAGACATACTAATACACAAAATGACAGGAGCCTTGCATGGACTGATTACAGTATAATGTGCTATGAACTGATACAATGTGAGGAATGCTCTCTATCTGAGGTTTAATGAATTAGAAAAAAAACATTAAATTTCAAACGAAAATAAAAATGAAGTGCCAGACCACGCCCTTCGAGGCTTTCCTCACCCGGATGCTTACTTCTGCCTTTATCGGTGTTATCAGAGTGTTCTGATAATCTCACTGAGAGAAATGTTTGTTTGGCTTTTCAAGACAGGCTTTCTCTGTGCAGCCCTGGCTGTCCTGGAACTCACTCTGTAGACCAGGCTGGCCTCGAACTCACAGAGATCCGCCTGCCTCTGCCTCCCGAATCCTGGGATTCAAGGCGTGTGCCACCACTGCAGGCTTCATTGAGAGAATTTTAGCTTCTGTGGGAGTGTTTTGGTACTTGCCTGCCCTTGTCAGGTGTGAGGGGTATGATGCTATTCTGCTCTATCAAATGCTTAGAAATTGGGCTGCAGGCTGCAGCCGCCGCAATGTCATCTGCAAGAATAATTTGACTTTATCTTTTCTGTTTCCATCCCATCTATTCCTTTCCTTTTCCTCTTAATGTTTTCAATAAGACTGTGACATGAATTGGTTAATTTTTATTATCAACTTACCGAGATCTAGAATCACCTAAAAGACAAGCTATTGAGTACCTATTTGGGATGGTCTTCAATGGGTCCTTGAAGTTGATTTGCTCATATTTTGTTCAGATTTTCACAACCATTTACATGAAGTCCTTGAAGTTGATTTGCTCATATTTTGTTCAGATTTTCACAACCATTTACATGAAGTCCTTGAAGTTGATTTGCTCATATTTTGTTCAGATTTTCACAACCATTTACATGAAGCTGTGAAATACACTCAAGCAAAAGTCGAGTTGCCCAGGGTGTTGTCCTGGAAAGCGCCATTCCAAGTGGCATTTCCTTGACTTGAGCATGGGTCTCTGATTCTTGGACATTTGCCCTCTGCACTCCTTCATAGAATTTCTTCCAACCTCAGCTGTGTGTCTGTCAAAGTATGTGCTTTCTAAACATTTCAGAGTATAAGAAAAGGAAATGTCATGCTGCACCTCATTTATTTCACCCTCTATGCAAGTCAGCATACTTGTGAGTGGGTGTGACAGTCGAGTTCTCCACCAATATAACTCAAGGTTTGACCAGTGAAGAAAGTACTGCCATACAGAGCCAGCAGGATCAAACCATGGCTTTCTGCCTTCACTGTGGTTGTGTGAGCACCGTGAGGACTTCTAAAACTTCTAAGACCCTGGAGAGTCACTAGAAGCAAGAAAAAGCTAATTAAAAATGACACATATCAAGAAGTTTGGAAAGACTGGGAAACAGAACGGTTTGTTGGTTGGTATAGATGTTGGCTTCATAGTTGTGGGAAACAAAAATAAAGCTGGTGCTGGAGAATAAAGCCTTTGGAATGGACAATGAACAAGCTCAGATCCTGTGATGGTAGTGAGAGGTGAATGGGAAGATCTAGTTGTCTTTCCCAATTCCTGTTGGGACTACATGATAACCAAGCAGAGACCACTTCCTCAATGGAAATTAATGTGTGGTGAAGAGGGGGATGAAGGTGTAGAGAGCAAAATAAGGATGCACTTTGCTTCTGACTTATATAAGAAAGCACACAGTATATCATTTGCTGGCTTTATTGCTATAGCTTGGTTTCTTAATTTTATGTACCTTCAAATTATTATTTTGTCTTTCTAAAAATTCAAAAATATATAAATACTTGGGTTTATTATTGTAATTTGTATTTATATATATAATATACCATATGTAGATATATGATGTGTATTATATAAAATACATGTGAATACTAAATAATATTTACTTTTACCCCAAATAGGAAACATAAATAAGATAATACATAGCATTCCAATCAGTTTGTGGTTAAATATGCCTATAAATTGTCAGGCCATAAATACCCAAGAAATTCAGAATAGAGTGTCAAGCACTTGTCCTTTAATTTTAGAAAAAAAAGGCTAGGAACGCTTAGACTGTATCCCAAATTATTCTACCAATTATCAGTGTGAATATCTGGTTGAACAACAAGTCAGTTTATCTACCTGGTCTCATGTCTTATGTGTTTCATATGGGGATATTCATGACCACTCTCTCATGAGATTGAGTTATATGATACACATTATATTTAACACACAGTATGTCCTCAAGAATATGTGCAATTATTCATAATAATATTGAAGATTATGGATCATAAGTAGTAGTTGTATGGTTTTGGTAATAAAGTTCAATTTCAGAAAATAAAAAAAATAAATAAATAAAAATAAAAAAAAAAAATAAAAAAAAAAAAAGAAATTGGGCTGCAGAGACGTCTCAGTGATTAAGAGCATGTACTGCTCTTGCAGAGGACCTGGGCTGGGCAGTTCACAGCAGCCTAGAACTCTACCTTCAGATGATCTGATACCTTGCCTTCTTCTGGACTCTGAGGGACCTACATTCACACATGCACAGCCTGTCCCCCAACATTCACATAATTGAAAATGCATCTTTTTAATGCATGGAAATTTATTTTTTTTTAATTATGTAACTTATTTATGTGTATAGGTATTTTGTCTACATGTATGTCTGTGCACCACATGCATGCCTGGTGCCTGCAGAGGCCAGATGGATACCCTGGAACTAAAATTATAGGCAGTTGTGAGCGCGCCATGTGGTGCTGAAAATCTGACCTAGGTCCTCTGGCAGAGCAGCCTTTATGGCTTAACCATTAAGCCATCTCTCAGCTCCTAGGAAATTACTTTCTATTAGCTTCCTGACACCCAGAAGAAGATTGTAAATACTTACTCTTATATTTATCCCAAATACAAAAGCTATGCTAACAATTAATGAGGCCTGAAAAAAATTAGTAAGGGAAAGGAAAGAAAATCCTCAATTATGTTTGGCTTGGTTTCCTAGAAATTCTATGTCCATATTTTATGTCTAGCTAAGCCTGACAGCAGGTGGGTCAGGTCGGGGTCCCTGGACATTAGGACACGTTGTCTCAACTTCTGAGACAGTGCTATAGCATGCGAAACCAATACAGCAATAACAAGTGTGAGACCTGCAAGCTAAAAGTGCATACCATTTAAAAACAATGTTTGAGGGATGGAGAGGGATCTCAGAGGCTAAAAGCACTTGTTGCTCTTGTGGAGGACCTGGGTTCAGTTCTCAGCACCCATACTGGATAGCTTACAACCTCCTGTAACTTTAGTTCTCAAGGATGTGATGGTCTCTTCTGGTCTCTGGGCACACACACTCATGCACAAGCACACACATATAATTTAAAACAATGTTTAAGTAATACAACATCAAGTTTTAAGGTTAACTAGCCTGTCTAGCTTAAGGCACAAAAGACCTAATATGCTCCATCACAACCTATGTACAGCCCAGTGTCAGGAAGACACATGCCTCTAACGGCTGCAGTCCAGTGGGAACCTGCCGTCCTGTGGGGTCTAACATGAAGCGGGGAATACCCTTGTTCCTCCTGGGGATGGGGACACAGTTGGTACCGAGTTTCAGCCCAGTCAGCCCCTTGTCCAGGGTGCAGTGTGCACAGCTGTGGGAATATGCCTGACTTCCTCTTCTCTCCTCCCCCAGGGTTCTTCCGTTTACAACATCTTTCCTGGTTGGTGCAAGAGAGGCAACTTCAACTGGCCATCCTGACCGCCCACTTGGTCATCCCCCACGCTCTGCTGGGGTCTTGCTACTCTAAAGGTAGAGTCTGACCCATCCCACTGGAGAGGGCTCGGGACATTCACCTGCCAGAGCCCAGGAAGACTGACACTAAGCTCTGAGATGTGGTGGCAGAGAACGATACAGCCTCTGGCTTGTTGGCTGGAATACTTTGATCCCCATAAAATATAACAAAACAAAACAAAAAGTCTGACTCTCTTGAATCCACCCTGCTGTCAGAAAACTGAGCCATAAAGAATGGCCGTGTCGGGGCTCGGCTGCAGCCCTTTTCGGGGGTCATCAGACCTTCAGGTGTTGCTAGATCTCATCTGTGACATCATTGCTGACTCCAAATCTTCCCAGCGGAGGCCCCAAATAAGCATGGAACAGAGAGAAGCCACCCCCACAGTGCCGCCTTTGAATTCCTGCCCATAGACTCCAGTGTGTGCGATAAACTGGTGGTTACTCTAAAGTGCTAGACTGGAGTAATCTGTTAACTAGCCATCCAAGTAAAAGACCTGTTGTCTTCGGTCCTACCAGAAAGTTCGCGATAAGAAAGAGCAACTAGCCAAGCACAGTGGCTCATACCTGGGATCCCAGGACTCAGGAGGCTGAGGCAAGAAGTTCATTCATGAGTTTGAGGCCAGCTTGGGCTACAGAGTAAGACAGTTTCAAACAGGAAAAAACAAACAAAATACAAATAAGTAAAGGCAAGGGTGGAGGATGCTATTACAAATTAAAACTTTGAAAATTATAGACTAGTTGGGCAGTGGTGGTGCATACCTTTAATCCTAGTACTCGGGAGGCAGAGGCAGGCCTATCTCTGTGAGTTCCAGTCCAGCCTGGTCTACAGCGTGAGTTCCAGGACAGCCAGGGCTGTCACACAAAGAAACCCTGTCTCAAAAGAAACAAAAACAAAACCCCCCAAAAATTACAAACTAAAAGTAACTAAAACTATAAAGAAAGACTGGATCCTGCTCTCTGCTTGGCCTTAGCGATGAGCTCTGTCCATAAATGCAAGAGGTATTAGTGTGTTTTCACTTTAGTTAGTTAGTGTTGCGATGTGAGGTCGGGGTCCCCTCCCATCGAGTAAGTCCCTGGGCTTGGCAGCAAGTGTCCCCAAGCTAAGCCATCTTGTGGGCCTGTGTGTTTTAGTTTTGTTTTTGTTTTATTTGTGTTTGTTTGAGATAAGGTCTCAAGTAGCCCAATCTGGTCTGGGATTTGTTGTGTATAACAGAGGATGAATGGCCTTGAACTCTCTAGTCTTCCTACCTCTGCCTGCAAAGTGCTGCAGTTACAAGTTACAGATCTACCCCACTCTAGCTGCTCAAATAGCATTGCTTTGCTCTGAGTCAGACCACACTATTGCAGTAAGTCAGTGAAGAACAAGAAACACCAGATCAGTTTGCCCTCTGACCCTAGATGACACTAATACATCATTGTTTTTTCAACCTCAATACAGTAATTGTTGAAAAAAGTCTGGCCGGGCGGTGGTGGTACACGCCTTTAATCCCAGCACTCAGGAGGCAGAGCCAGGCAGATCTCTGTGAGTTCAAGGCCAGCCTGGGCTACCAAGTGAGTTCCAGGAAAGGCGCAAAGCTACACAGAGAAACCCTGTCTGAAAAAACCAAAAAAAAAGAAAGAAAAAAGAAAAAAAAAAAGAAAAAAGTCTGTGTTTCCTACAGGTACATATAAAGTGTATAAAGTGACAAGGACTATGTTTGCTTTAAAATGGATATTATTTTAATGTCAGGGGAATGGTTGGGTATGGATGGAATGAGATTGACATATGTTGATAGTCACTGAAACCAGACAGTAGCTAACAGAGTTGATCTCATTGTCATCTGTACTTCTGGACACACTTGAAACTTCTCATAAGAGAACATTAACAAGAGAGAGTGACAGGACTCACACTTTGTTTCTTCCAGACCTGGGTTTGTGCTAACTGGTGCCAGGCTTAGATAGATCTGAGCATGCCCCTTCTGGGTGCCTGAGTCTTCTGGAGACCCCTACTCAAGTACGGCGGGTGTCTCACACAGAAGCAGACTAGTCGAGAAGAACTTGTTCTTGGGTGGTGCTCCGACACTCCTCAACTTAGCATCATTTTTTTTTTTTTTTGGTGACTAGGAATCTCCTGGGGACAGAACTGTCTTCCTTGACAGTGCCTTTTGAGTGCTAAGGACACAGAGGACATCAGCAAATTCATGCATTTGACTAAGAAATCCAAACTGAGCATGGTGGCCTCCTGCCTGTAAATCCCAGGCCTGGGGTGGTAGAGGCAGGAGGATCAGGAATTCAAGGCCAGCCTTAGCTACAGGAGATACTTTCAGGAAGGAGGGGTAGCTGTCAGTTCAGGGTTAGTCCCCCAGTTTCTCTTGAATGTTAAGTAGTGTTTAGTTTTCAGTCTTGAAATACATCTGTCAGCAGAAAGATAGACAGATGGGCTGCGTGTTGCTATGCAGAAGCCGCGCTTTGGAAGGTTCTTTTTGCTGGTGGATCCTCTCTCCCCTAAAGAAAGCTATTAACTCACGCTGCAGCCCGCAGCTCTTGCTCGGTTTTGGCTATGTCACCAAGCCCAAAATAGAAAGTTCTTTTACCGCAGAGCATAGCAGCAGGTTTAAATTTATCAATTCAAGAACAAAGGGTAGCATTATACTGGCTTTCCTAGGATAGTGAGCAGGGAGAGAGAATGCCTGTTTCATTAGGAGTGATCTGACACTGGCAGGGGCTGGGACCAGGGGACAATCTTCCACTGTGGTAAGCTGGGCACGTTTCCCACCCCGGCTCCCCTCACAGCCTCCTTCCAACACCGGCACTCCTCTCAGCACATGGGAAAGCAGCTGAACCATTGGGAAATGCGTCCCAGAAATCACTGCCATTATCAGACTGGAGGCAATTCTCAGAACCAAAAACCTGTTCTCAGCTTCAAGAGGACTCAGGACCTGGCCACAGAGCCAGGAGAGGTCACCTTTTGTCCGTGAGATGGTCAAAATGGCTTAAATGATCCTGTCATTAAGAAGAGTGTGGGAAGGTGCACACTATGTTCCTTGAAGAGGAGTAAACTGCTCTCTCCATCTGGAGAGTGGCCTGACAGCGGGGCTCTCAGGCCATAGAAGTATGAACAACGAGAATGAGTATCCAGAGGGTCTGGTCTGTGGCTGGTGCAAGTGAAGGAGATGTTGATGACGTCATAGATGTGCTGTGTGGAAGAGCAAAGCCTTGGAGATGGTGTTTGTCATCCATGGGAGAGTGAGAGGATGATGAGCCCTGGGACATTTATGCCTCTGTATCCATCCATCAACGTGAATAACCCACAGCAATGTGCAGTGATATAGCTGGATGAAAAAGTCCTAAACAATTACATACAACATGATACCCTATTTGTAAAAAAATTATACTTCAGGAGTACATAAAGAAACACTGAAACAACATAAAAAGAAAAGCAAGGAAATGAACATAGATCAAGATGGTGCCCTTGGGTGGGAAGGAAAGGGAGATGGCAGGCTATGGTTAGATACTGGTTACTGATTACATTATTAAATTAATAAATTTGTTGCCTAAATCAATAAGATCGGACCATCCACTGGTCAACTATGAGAATGTGTCATGAGCCAGGAAATATGATGCAATTCTGCATACCTAATATTAGCAAAGCAACAGCAGAGTAGAGATGAGCCACTCCTAGGCATCTGTCTTGAAGAAATAGAACCAGAGACACAAGCTTATAAGCAAGGACATTTACCACAGCACTGTATACAGAAATGAAAATAGGAAGCAATTTAAGGGCCAAGATCATGCATTATGAATTGTATGAATATTAACATATTAGAAAACCAGATAGTAACCAGGCGGCAGCAGTGGTGGTGGTGGCGGCGGCGGCGGCGGCGGCGGCAGCAGCAGCAGCAGCGCTCGCCTTTAATCCCAGCACTTGGGAGGCAGAGCCAGATGGATCTCTGTGAGTTCGAGGCCAGCCTGGTCTACAGAGCGAGATCCAGGACAGGCACCAAAACTACACAGAGAAACCCTGTCTCAAAAAACCAAAAGAAAAAAAAAGAAAGAAAGAAAAGAAAAGAAAACCAGATAGTAACTGAAAATGTGATTGTCACATGGTAACTAAGTACACGAGGCAGTGCTTGTGATCCATAAATGAATAAAGCAGGCTACACAGTACGAACTCAGCTTTCAATTCCTCTGAGTATATAGACACACACAAGCTGGGAAGGTGGGCACAGTGGCTCATACCTGTCATCCCAGCATTTGAGAGGCTGAGATGGGATAATTACCAGTTTGAGACCAGCCTGGTCTATATAGAGAGACCCCACCTTAAAACAAACAAAACCCAAAAAACCCAGAAAGACACAACTGTATATGGATGTGTGTGGTATGAATGTGTGTGATGTAGATGTGTGTGGTGTGAATGTGTGTGATGTGGACGTGTGTGGTGTGGATGTGTGTGATGTAGAGTTCGAGGCCAGCCTGGTCTACAGAGTGAGATCCAGGACAGGCACCAAAACTACACAGAGAAATCCTATCTCAAAAAAACAAAGCAAAACAGCCGGGTAGTAGTGGTGCATGCACCTTTAATCCCAACACTTGGGAGGCAGAGCCAGGTGGATCTCTGCGAGTTCAAGGCCAGCCTGGTCTACAGAGCGAGATCCAAGATATGCACCAAAATTACACAGAGAAACTCTGTCTCGGGAAAACACACACACACACACACACACACACACACACACACACACACACACACACACACACACACACGATGCCTTGAACATGGCTCCCAGGGGCTGTTCAGAGTATGGGTCTGCTAGGAGTCAGTCTGCGGCAGAGAGTGTCGTCTCTGTGAAAACAGCTGAGAATTGAGCAGCCTTATGGGGAGCCTGAAGCCCACACAGAACTCCCTGGGGTGTCTGAGCCAGAGGACACAGGAGGAAGCTAACCAGCAAACACAGGGAGAACAGACATGAGGGGTCAGGACCCCCATCCCTCTGGGAGGTTCTGATGAACCCTTGACAAAAGGGCTAACTCAGTAATTAGAGGGCTAAGATGTTTTATTCATGGCTTGACCAGCTCTGACTCCCACCAACAGTTGAAGGATTGGCTTCCAGAGTCCTCCGTAGAGAGGAGGAGGGTGGTGCCACCATGAGACAGAGTCAAGGGCATAGCTGCGGTCTTTTCTCATCTCTCATGCTTTAAATATAAGCTCTGATGTGATCAAAGCCCCAGAGATAAAATGCCTTTCTCAAACTAAGCAGGCAGGATCTGGTGTCCAATCTGGACAAGAGAGTGGAAAACAGACTCAAGGGGGAAAAAATCTCTTGGCCTCGGCACATGCACACAGGGGTTGAAGAATTTGACACCTTAACATTGTAAACAAACATAGACATGGTTTCCTGTGTTCTCTCCAAGCACTGAGAATAGACTAGATATGATTTAAAAGGAATGGTTTTTCAACAGTTCTTCTCTTCTCAGCTAGAGAATTCCGGGCTCTCCTTCAAGATGGAGCTCATGCATCAGCTTCTGCAGAAAGACTTTCCCAATGTCACCAAGCAATGTCCTCTCTTTTGGGGACATGATTAATAAATGATCTGTCTGCTTGTTGGACTGCCTGCCTCCCTGCTGGGACCCAAGCTCAGTGGACTGTGTGGTAGTTCCGTGTCTTAGCACTGTGCTCAGTGGATTATATAGTAGTTCTGTGTCTTAGCACTGTGCTCAGTGGACTGTGTAGTAGTTCCACGTCTTAGCACTATGATAAAATACCTGATAGAATCTCCAAGGGAGGAAAGATTCATCTGGGCTCATGGGTTCAGAGGGGTACATCTCTAAGGTAGGGGAGGCGTGTGGCTGGGCAGGAGCAGCCGAAACCAAAGTCTGGGCTGTTACTGCCTAAGGTCTGCCCCTTGTGAGCTATACTAGCCTGGCTTACCTTCTGAGGGTCCCAAAGTCTCCCCGAATAGTGCCAAGAGCTAGGGAACAAGCACTGAGATTGACTGGGCATGGTGGCACATGCCTACAATCCCAGCTCTTTGGGAAACAACAGTCTCAAGAGCCTGTGGGGCACATCTCAGACTTAAATCATAGCGTTCTGCCACAGGCCCACAAAGAGTTATGGCCATCTCTTGATGCCAAGTGCATTTAGTTCAACCCGAATATTCCACATAGTGTAATGTCCCACCACTGTTGAGAAATCCCAAGTTTCTTCTGAGACTCAAGGCAATCTCTCACCTGTGAGACCTCGCAGAATACAAAAGTAAGTACTTCCAACACACAATGGCACTGAGTGATATTCCCAGCCCCAGAGGGAAGAACAGGAATACAGCACCGTGCTGCAGCAAATCAAGACCCAAAGTGAGCCAGCGAGCAAGTCCTGCGGCTTCATGGCCGTGTGGTGGCATCACATGAGCTCCTAAGGCTGAGTTGTCCCTGGCCCAGTGACACCGTCTGGGGATGAAGTGTTCAAAGCCATGAGCCTAGGGGGACATTTCTCATTTAGACCACCACAGCGGTGGGCTAGGAAGCAGAGAAGGTTAGGAGCAGATTCTGGGTTAGAATCTTCAAAGGCCTGTCTCTAGTAAGTTACTTCTAGCAGCTGGACCCACCACCTAAAGGTTCCACCACTTGCCAAAACAGCACCCCAGCCAGGAAAGAAGTACTTAAACAAGAGCCTGTGAGGGACATTTTGAATTCAAGCTGTGACAGGCTATGCATTGTGACTTTGAATTTTCCTTTCTCTCCCCCTACCTTCCTGTCACCTTTCACCCACTGTATTCCTGTGCCTGTCATGGTGGCACACACCTGTAGTGCCAGGATTCAGGAGGTTGAAAGACAGGAATCACAAGTTTGAGTCCAGCCTGCGCTATAGAGCAAGTCTGAGGCTAGTCTGGACAACATAATGGGACATTGTCTCAAAATGGTCTGGGTTGATTTTTGGAACTGAGAGCTGTAGAGGTTTGGGGATCTTCGTCTTCTAGAATCCCCAGAGCTAGGAACCAGATTCCTTTTTGGAAACCAGGTACTTGAGAGAATCGTAATTGTGAAGATAAAGGTCCTTTTTACAGAAAGAAAAAAAAATGTCGATGCAGAAGAAAATGCCAGCTGGGAGAACACTATATAGAGACTAGCACACAAATGTGTATCTAAAACTGGGCAAGTGTGAGTCACACACGCTGGCTGAGTCGATGACAGTATCCAAGTTGTAGCATTGTATTATAACACTGCAAGATGTTGGTGCCGGGAAATGGTGATCTCTTCATGTTATTTTTAACAGCTGCATGTAAATCTAAAATTTCTCAGGGCTTGGAGAGAAGGCTCAGCAGTTAAGAGCACTGGCTGCTCTTCCAGAAGATCCAGGTTCAATTCCCAGCACCCACATGGCAACTCATAACTATCTGTAGCTCCAGTTTCAGGGGATCTGATGCCCTCACACAAACATACATGCAGACAAAACACCAATGCACATTAAATAAGTAAATAAATAAATAAATAAATAAATAAATAAATAAATAATTAAAATCTCTCAACAAAAATGTCTATTAAACAACAACAAGCCGGGCGGTGGTTGTGCACACCTCTAATCCCAGCACTTGGGACGCAGAGGTAGGTAGGTGAATTTCTGTGCATTCAGGCCAGCCTGGTCTACAGAGCATGTTCCAGGACAGCCAGGGCTACACAGAGAAACTCTGTCTTGCAAAACCAAAAAACAAACCCAACCAAAACAAATAAAAAACATCACCAACAAAATTCAACCAGGTGTAGTGTTGCATGCCTGTTATCCCAACTCTTTGAGGTTAAGACAGGAGGATCAGGAGCTCAAGTTCTTTCTTGGCTACATAGTGAGTTCAGGGCCCAGTTTGGGCTACCTGAGACCCCAAGGAAAGAAAGAAAAGAAGAAATAAAGGAAAAGAAGACTAAATTGCAAACACCTCCTGGGGGTGGAGAGACTATCTCTACATGAATTAAAGAAATGAGAATTTGCCGGGCGGTGGTGGTGCACACCTTTAATCCCATTATTCAGGAGGCAGAGCCAGGCAGATCTCTGTGAGTTCGAGGCCAGCCTGGTCTACAGAGCGAGATCCAGGACAGGCACCAAAACTCCACAGAGAAACCCTGTCTAAAAACCAAAAACCACAAACAAACAAAGTAAACAAAAACAAAAATAAATGCTGTCTCTTGTTAGTGTTAGTTTCGGACAGAGGCTCGTGGCCTTTTGTCTGTTCCCCCAAAGATGAGGCAGATATTTAGCATGCTTCCTCTGAGAACTGACCATCAGCTTGTAGACATCAAGTCACCCATCACTTTTGTCTGCACACATTATCTGTTCCTTCTTTTGTTTTAGGATTCAACTCCATTGTCATCCCCCGGAATCAGAACTTAGGGATGAACACAGAAAGACCAGGGAGGTGACTAAGTGGATAAAGGCCATTGAGCCTGGACCAGAATTCCACCCCGGGGTTCCTCATGGTGGAATGAGGGAACCAACTCCTGCAAGTTGCCCATCCACTAATGCCAACAACTTAAATTTAAATAATGAATATGTAGTAATCAAGGGGCCATCTTGCGTGCTGGCTCCCCTGTCAACTTCAGGAGAGCTATATGGACCTGTGAGTGACAGAGCATTTGCCTGGCATGGGAGAGGCACTGGGTTTGATGCCCGGCACCACAGAAAGGAAGAAAAAGCATAAGAGAAAGGGTGGAGGGGAGGATAGAGGTGAGGAGAAGAGGAGAAAATGGGCATAAAGAAAACAAAAAAAGATGAGGACGAGAGACCGAAAGTCAGCAGAGAAGTTCAAACTGACTGTGGACAAAGGCTGAGCATGGAACATGGCGGACAAGAACAGCTCAGGTGGCGGGGGCTGGAGCTGGGGGTAAGGGAGCCCAAGAAGTGAGGACAGAGCCTGCAAGAGGGAGGGCAGGAGGAAAGACAAGTTGGAATTCTGTCTGTCTGTCTGTCTGTCTGTCTGTCTGTCTGTCTGTCTCTCTCCTCTTTGGTTTTTCAAGACAGGGGTTCTCTGTGTAGCCCTGACTGTCCTGGAGCTTACTTTGTAGACCAGACTGTCCTCGAACTCATGTAGATCCACCTGCCTCTGCCTCCCAAGTGCTGGGACTAACGGTGTGTGCCACGACCACCCGACAACAAGTTGGAATCTTGGGATGCCTGGTGAGGAGGCAAATGAGAAGGCCGTAAGAGAGCTGGGGTTCCTTTTCGTCAGGAAGTGGGGGCCGTAAATAATGGCCCAATGCAATAGTTAGCTGGCCTCCTGGCTGTGAGGTTTTACGTCTTCCTTTATATTTTACTTTTCATCTATGCGTGTATTTGCACATTCCACAGCACAGGTGCTCAGAGGACAGCCCTCAGGAAATCAGTGCTCCCTTTTCACCCTGTGTATCCCAGGCTCAAACTCAGGTCATCAGGCTTGGTGGCAAGTGCCTTACTTAACCCACTGAGCCATCTCTCTGGCCCCTAGCTATGAGTTCTTTGAACCTGTGACTCTCCGAAGATATGCCCGGTCTACTCAGATATCCTGGGTGTTTTCTTTTCACTGTCATAGAGGTAATATGTACTCATTATAGAAGAATCAAGTAAGCACAGGTTTAAAAAAAAATCCCACTCAACTATTACCACCTCCTGTATTTGGAAAAGATGCTTCATACAAATGGCTGTCATTTTTTTGTCTGTTGGCTTTGAGTCAGGGTCCCATTGTACAGCCCAGGTTGGCCTCAAACTCAGGATCCCACTGCCTCAACCTCCTGAGTGCTTGATGTACAGGTATGTCCCACCACACCCAGATATACCTGTTGTTTCCTAGGGTACTTTTTACACTATAAATAGTCACCTGTGTCAATAAATAGACTTATGACAGGACTCCTGGGAACTGCGGGGCTAGTGGCAGCGTTCCTGAGGCTTGGCCTGCCTTCTGGACGGTGAACTTTGCCTTTCTTTTCCTGTGCTGTTTCCCTGTGTAACTGAGAACTGCCTGGACGTCATGGGCATCAGGCAGCGACGTGATCCTCTCTCTGCCTTTAGTCAAGTGACACGAGTTGGGAGGAAGGTCAGGAGTGTTTCTGTGACAAAGTTCCTGGCCACAAAACTTTGGCTACATCTATAAAACTCAGTGTAGGTGAAAAGGCATATTTTTTTTTCTGAAGACTTCAAAAAGGAATAGATAGCTATCTCTGGTAGCCTTGGGTAGGTGGAGTGCAGAAGGCTGGTGGGGAGGCAGGCCCAGTTGGCCAGAGCATCCTAGGCCTTCTTCCCTGAGCAGGGCCGGTAAGATGCTGGCTGGGGCTTCTGAGGCTTAGGAGACGTAGGTGCAAAGAACACGTTCTCCTTTTTAGGTCTGGTGATCTTTTTAGACACAGGATTTGGAGCTGAGAGAAGCATGAGCCTGACAAATATATTAATTCTTGGATTTATTTCTAAGTAACTGTCTCTATACAACAGGTCTCTTGGTGACGAGGGAATTGTTCTATTTCTACTTCTTTCTTTGCCTGAATTTCCTCTCCCACCTCCACTTCCTGCTATGATTTGATTATACATGGTGTTTTTGATATACCTGAGGGATTCTAATGGGTAATGGGCATGTTTAAAATCGGATTTACAATAGAAATGATATAAAACACTTATTAGCTATGTATTCTGTGCTGCTCAGTGCTATACCTTTATAATCTCACTTAATGCTCAGAATAGACTTACTTGGCTATTACAATTATCCTTACTCTATAGCTAAGGAAGCCAGGACTTAGACTCTCTAGATGACACTGGGTGCGGTGACGGCGCCTCTAATCCCAGCCCTCGGAGGCAGAGGCAGGCAGAGCTCTGTGAGTTCTAGGCCAGCCTGGTCTACACAGTGAGTTCCTGATGAAAGAAAGCAAGAGAAAGAGAAAAGACTGAAGGAAGGTAGGGAGAGAAAGGGGGAGAGAGGGTGCCCCCCCACTTGGCATCTGCAAAACAGTGATTTGAACCCAGTCCCATCGACCCTAGAGCTGATCCTTCCATTCCTCCGCTTTCCATGTCAGTGGGTTAAGTCGGGGAAGGAGCACCAACAAGAAACTAAAATGGGGGTTGGGGATGTAGCTCAGTGGTAGAGCGCATGCCTAGTAAGCGCAAGGCCCTGGGTTTGGTCCTCAGCTCCGGAAAAAAAAAAAGAAAGAAAGAAACTAAAATGTAGCTGGATAATGCTGGTGAAGTATATGTCATTCCTTCTCCATGCTTAATGTCAGTTTAATATCTTGGCTAAGAGTGTCTATTATACAGCTATTTGCTCAAGGTTATCTGCCTCCTACCCCGCCCCCATCATCAGATGATTTTTATTTCTAGCTGTGTTCAAACATCCTGGGCAACACAGACTCACTGTACACTGGATGTCATCTAAGCCATGGTCAAAGTTGTCTTCATGATTTTGTTTTTGTTTTGTCCAGAAGTTAAAAAGATAATTCTTTTTCTTTTTAAATTATCTTTTGGCTTTCAAGACAGGGACTTACACTGCAACCCCACTTGCCTTGGACTCATTGTATAGCCCAGGCTGTCCTTGAAATGAAGGAAATCCTCCTGCCTCATCCTCTTTAGTGCTGATATTACAAGCATGAGAAATCACTCCCAGCTGTTTTAAATTTTTTGTTTCAAGTATCCATCAGCTCTCAGATTGAGTCATTTGGGCCAAATTAGTTGAGACCAGATTAATCAAACCCAACTTCCAGCTCCCTTGATTATTTTGAGGTTCTACAGAGTACGAAAGCATTCTGTTTCTGCTGAGAGAAAAGGCACCCCGATTCGCATGGTTCTGTGTTGTTTATGGTCTGGTATGCCTTATTCTACTGCCTGAATACTAATGAGAGCTTCCTAGAAGTCATTCCTCAAGAAGTTAAGTCACAGCATCTAATTATTTGGCAGGATGTTTTAAGTACATATAATTATATCTACCCTCCATTTTGTGAGGGTTGTGAGCCAAGTAACCTGCATCAAGAGAAAATAATAACACATCAATGCTACCAGCAAGGAGTGCCTCACTAGTGCTTTGGAAGAACCCTCATTATATAACCTTAGTATATACAGTGGGCGTTTAGTACTTTTCAATCTGCCAAACTAACATCATCACTGTCTACAGGTGAAAAATGCAGGCAGAGGTATGCATGCTGATCCTCTTCTGTATTTCAGGAGCTGTATGGCTCTGGCTGAGACCTTGGCGGTATGAAGTGCTCAAGCTTGACCATTACCTTGGAGAAATCCCTTCTGTTTTGTGTGTTCCTGCCTGCTTCCTACTCTTCAAGACAGGCCCAGTTCTCACAGGGGTCCAGGGCAATGGTGAAGAATAAGACAAGCAATGCAGTGAGCATAGCTGTATAACTATGGGCGCCCACAATCATTTCTCTATTCATCTCACACAGTCTTAACTCTTGTACCTCCGTCTGCTGTTTGTTCACTGCGAACCAGTCAGAATTTGAGCTGAAATGACTCTTTCCCCACACAGAACAAGTGTGTAAGAAAGCTTCTAGAAGAGTAGATCTCAGGTACTTTCTTCGGGCACCCTAGAGGGAGGTACCTAGGAAAAGCAGAATTGGTCGAGCCAGTTCACCTGGCCAAGCAGGCTGTCCTTGATAAAGGAGGATTTTCAGCCCTGCTGTTTGTGGATGGGACCACTGAGGCCCTCTCTTAGCTTGTGGGTCAGGGTGATGCCCTCAGAGCTGCGTCTTGCCCAGCATGATCAGGTTTGACTGCTCCCCACAGTAGAGCCTAGAAGATGAGCTCTTGCCTTCCCCTTCATGGTTAACCGTCCTTTGACTTCTGTATCTCTCAAGCTCTGGGGAGAGCAGTGTATAACTTGTGTCCATTCCATCCATCTTCGCTGGTACTGTCGGGAAATCTCAAGCTCCATTGGGGCAGCAGCCCTTGTTTGTCTGCATGACCCCTCTATCCTCTAGGCATGGGATCTGGTAAATAATAGTTGGCGCTCTGCGGAGCCAAGTATCTCTGTAAGTGCAGGGACAGTACAATGTGAAAACGTTTCGCAAACCCCAAAGAGATTCAATAACCAGGTCAAGGGCCGATCCTTGAGTATCAGCTTCCTTTCCTGTAGCTGCTTCTCCCAGCACCAGAACACAGCCAGGACCGATATGTTCACGTTCTACCGGCTTGTCCTCTAGAAAGTAGGCCAGGATCATTTCCAGTGGGCGCGGGACTTGGAGAAAAGTGCACACCGGAGCTGCGGAAGGCCCCAGGAGAGGAAGCTAGGCTCGGGACGAGGCCAGGATCGATGGCCTGGCCTCGGCCTCGGCCTCGCCACCGCGCTGGGACAGGTGTCTGCTGGGGGTGTCAGCTGAGCGAGTGACACACCTCAAGCAGGTACACCTTCCTCCGCCTACGAATGACCTAATTACAGCAGCCTGCAACGCCCAGAGGTGGGGAAGGTCACTCCAGGCAGCCTGCCACTAGGCGTCAGTTCTTGTCCTCAAAGATGTGGGACTCTCACGCGGTTCCCAGGGCTGCCGGACTACGCGCCTTAGTGTTGTGACTGTTGTTTCAGTGATCAGGCTGCCGGGCCCAAGACCACATCTGAGAGGTGTCATCCTTCCGGCAGCCTTCCAGGGAGACCAGGTCACGGAGAGCCAGCCAGCCCTCGCCTACCCGGACTGCTCATGCGCGGAGTCCGCGCAGGCGTCTTTCGGAGCCTAGAGCTCCGGGATTAACCGGGTTCGCCGCTTCGAGCACTGCGCTTGCTCCGACTCCGTTCCTTCCCTTCCCCCCCGCCGCCCTCCCCCGCGGGAGGACCACGCCCCGAAATCGAAGGCGCTTCCTTCGGCATCCAGCTCCGCTGCGCCTGCGCCTGGGCCCCACGGTGCGCCGCTCTGGGCCCGGGCCCCGCTCCGACGCCCTCCCCGCGGCCCCCCGACGCCGGCGTGACGTCACCACGCCGGGCGGCCGCCATTACAGAAAGCCGAGTCCCGAGCTAGGGCGAGCGGAGGAGGAGGCACAGCGGCCGGCGGCCCAGCACTGCGGAGCGAGCCAGCGGGCCGGCGCCAGCGCCTAGCAGCCGCCAGGGGCCGCAGGAAGCACCCCGGGGGAGCGGCGGCGGCGGCGGCGTGTGCGTGTGGCCCGGGTGCGGGCGGCGGCGCGGGAGCAGCGCGGAGCGGCAGCGGGTTCGGGCGGGCGTCATCATGGACGAGAAGTTGTTCACCAAGGAGCTGGACCAGTGGATCGAGCAGCTGAACGAGTGCAAGCAGCTCTCCGAGTCCCAGGTCAAGAGCCTCTGCGAGAAGGTGAGCTATGCTAGGCCCCAGGTGCGGCCGCTGCCCGGGGCCCTCCGCTCGGGAGGCCGCGGGGACGGTGCAACATGGCGGCACGGAGGCCGCCGGGCCCCTCGAACCTCGTCCACCGGCGCCCGGCGCTGCCCGCGGCGACTCGCGAGCGACCCGGCGCCCCCCGCCTCCCGTGCGCTGATTGGATGGCGCCGCCGCCGCCGCCGCCGCGGCCTAAGATGGCGCCGCGCGCCGGACTCCGGGCTTCCGAGCCTCCCGGCCCGGGCCCGGCCCGACGCTGGGAAGCAAGCAGGGCGGCCGGGACCCTGCGTGGTCCGGCCGGGGACTGGCTCTGCTTTGGGCCCAAGAACGGGACCCGGACCTGCAGCGATGTGGAGAAAAGGCATTGCGCTTGCACCCGGGCTTGCTTCTTGGAGCCGGCGCTGCGCACAGGGTCCCCCCACAAGGCGGGCTTTTAGGCCAGACCCCCGCGCCTCTGGAAAGGTCACATCGCGTTCGTGTTGGCTTTCATAAGCTGTCTTCCTCGGAGCCCCGTTTAAAATGCGTTTAACGATCCTGAAAAAAAGTCACTAACCCAATTTCTACGAAGGTCATAGTGGGTTTCAGGGGAGGAGTATAAAGTTTTCTTAGTTGGAAGAAATGGAGGATTTGGTGAGTCATACTACACGAAGAGCTTTGGGATTGGAAACCCAGTGTCATTTTAATTTATGATGTATATATGCTGACTCAAATTGGGTAGTGTGAAATCCTTCTCTGTGTAACGTACTTTGGCCTGGTGCCATTTATGTTTAGAATGAGCAACACAAACTGGAAGAGAGTCAATTTTTGTGTCCTTTCTTGGTTGAAAAAGTTTCTTGATTGTATTTTTGTGGCTACAAGTAGTGTTGGTAATCCCCCGAGTTGACCTCTTTCTGTATTTCAGACATGGTGCTGGGTCTACTCAGCAAAGTGATAACTACGACTTGTATCTCAGGTTATCTCGTTCCATTGGTTTTCCCCAAGAATTGGGAGAACGGGTTAAGCTTTTGGTCGTGTTGTATTTTTGAAGTGTTATTAATGCAATTTTCTAATATAGAATGTTCGTCTCCACTCCATTTTGGATTCGCTTTTCACGGTTAATTTTAACAATTAATTTTGCCGGGTAGTAGTGGCCTATGCCTTTGATCCCAGCACTCAGGAGGCAGAGCCAGGCAGATCTCTGAATTCGAGGCCAGCCTGGTCTACAGAGAATCAGGACAGGCACCAAAACAGAGAAACCCTGTCTCGAAAAACAAAACAAAAAACCAGAACAAAACAAAAACAATTAATTTTAGTGTAAAATTAAGGATTATGTTAGTAATTTGTATTGGGAAGAATTTTCTGAGCACTGTATGCACACTCCTTTGTGGTTTAGTGTAAAAAGGAGGTTTTTGTGTTTGATGAATATTTTCTGACGACACAGTTTTTCAGAAACTGCTGATAACAATTGGAGTGTGGATTTATTTATCTCAACAAGGCTTCCTGACCTTCCAGGTATCCTTGGCTGCCCTGGTACTGATTCTGTAGCCAGGGTACCTTTGAACTTGTAGACCCAACATCTCATCTTCCCAAGTGCTGGGATTACATTTGTGCGCTACACCATGCTCCACTTGAATCTCCAGTATTTTGATCTCACATTAAATGAGGTTGCTGTTTTTAAATTTTAAAAGTAATTTTTTTTTGTTTGTTTTTTGAGACAGGGTTTATTTGTGTAGCCCTACCTATCTGAACTTTAGACCAGGCTGGTCTTGAACTCATGGAGATCAGCCTGCCTCTGTCTCCCATTGTTGAGATTAAAGGCAGGCACCACCACTGCCTGGCTAGGAATAAGCTTTTTAAAAACTACTTGCTATACTTTAAAAAAAAAAAAAAAAAAAAACTTAATATATTGCCAGGCCTTAGTTTCTAGGTGCTGACTGTGAACATTTTGAGTCAGCTAGATGGCTGGTTATCTGTATGGACCGAGTAAGACCACTCATTGGGCTGTTAGACTAGACACCACTACTTTTTGTTTCCCAACTAAGTGACTGTAACTGGTTTTCAGATGACCATTTACTATAGAATAGTTAACCTGTGTTCTGAGGTCACCTCTAATCTGGTAGGATTGTGTCCTAAACTAGTACTTGTGTTTCTGAGTATCCAAGATGGCATGCAGTTCTGAAGGGAATCAGAAGACAGTGAAGGATAAATTATACATATTCTCAGGAAATTTTTAAAAAAGATTTATTATGAATAGTGTTCTCCCTGCATGTATGCCTGCAGGCCAGAAGAGGGCACCAGATCTCATTACAGATGGTTGAGCCACCATGTGGTTGCTGGGAATTGAACTCTGGGCCTTTGGAAGAGTAGTCAGTGCTTCTTAACCTCTGAGCCATCTCTCCAGCCCTCTCAAGAAACATTTAATCTAGTTGGAAAGACTAGAATGGTATTGTCAACATGACATGTTCTAATCATTGGTTCTCAACCTTCTTAATGCTACCTACAACCCTTAAATGCAGTTCCTCATGTTGTAGTGACCCCCAACCATAAGATTATTTTTGTTGCTACTTCATAACTGTAAGTTTGCTGCTGTTATAAATCATAATGTAAATATCTGATATGCAAGATGTCTGATATGTGTATAATCCCTGTGGAAGAGTCATGACCCACAAGTTGAGAACCGCTGCTCTAGAGTCACCAGGAAAGGGAGTTTTGGGAATTGTCTAAATTAGGTTGACCTGTGAGCATGTTTTAAGAGTGCCTTCTTTTATGTTGAGATGGGAAGACACACCCACTGTAGGTGGCACCATTCCCTAGATTGCCAGGGGGGTGGGGGTGGGTGGGGGTGGGGCTCCTCAATTGTGTAAGCATAGAGGAGGCTCTTTATGGTTGAGGTCCCCAATGACCTGAGTGTGACCCGTTAGGACCTGCATGGTAGAAACAGCTTACTCTTCAAGATGTCCTGTGAGCATGCATTCATTGCTCTGTTTCTGACTATGATGTGAGACCTTCCTCAGGCTCCCGCCACTGTGACTCCCCTGCTGTGATGGACGGGGAGTGGGACCCAACCAACCTCTCTCCAAGCCAGGCATGGTGGTGTGTCCCTGTAATCCCACCTCTTGGGAGAGGGTCTACAGAGCAAGTTCAAGGACAGCAAGGGCTACACAGAGAAACCCTGTCTCGAAACACCAAAAATAATAATAGCTGTTGTTGTTTTACAAATGTGAGTTCATGCAAGTTTGTGGAAAGAAGACCCAGAGCACTGTATTCTCCAATTTACACCTTTAGCAAGTTAATTTCTGTATCCCAATACCTCTTATTTAAGCTCCCCAAAGGGACAATGCCAAATGCAGATTCTCAGTTAAGGAATGCCTGCGTTTTCCGGGTTGTTCCTCAATCAAGTTTGCATAGGCTTTGCGCCTTTAGACAACTCTCAGACGAGATACACATAGAAGGTACCAGGAGACAGAAGGTAGCACTCACAAAGACAGATGAAAGCTGGGTGCTAATGCTTCAGAATCAAACCAGCGGCAGCTCTGCGGGAACTCCCCAACAAATAATTCTTGAGCCCGGTGGCGGTGGCGGCACAGGCACAGGCCTTTAATCCCAGTACCTCAGGAGGGATCGCTGGGAGTTTGAGGACAGCAAGGGCTGTTAACGCAGAGAAATCCTGTCTTGACAAACCAAAAAACAGCAACAAAAAAACTTGATTGGTGCATGCCTTTAATCCCAGCAGAGGCCAGCCAGAATTACTTGGGGGTGGGGGGTACCTTTAAAAAAAATAAAAAAGTAAATGAAAATAATAGTTATTGAATTTATTTTAAAGTTTCCTTGAAATAGATTCTTTTGATGAATGTTGTTGCCTAACCTCCTTGGTTTTTAATTATATTTCAACTTTTATAACTATGTACACCTTTTAAACAGTATTAAGATGTTTTAGGCTGGGAGATGCAGGCCTTGGTATACCTTGTACAAGTCCTAGTAAGACAGAACAGATAATGTTTTATTACCAGTTCTGTCCTTAGGTAAAACTACATTTGTTTTTGGTGTGTTTGCCTTCTAAATATTATTTGTTCACGTATTGTCTTTATTTTGAGACAGCTGTGTTTCTGTGCCTACGGCCAACCTCAGACTCACCATCTTCCTGTACTTTCAGGCCTTCCAAATACATAAGGAATAAATGTTCTTAGTTTTTTTTCCCCAAAGGAATTCTTGATCTTGGCATGCAGTTATCCATTTCTTTGCAAACATTATAAATGAAATAGTTGTTATGGTGTCATTTAGTTTAACATTTGCTACATGAGTATGGGGAAAGGAAACTGCTTCTTTCCTAATTTATTTGATACGCTGAACTTTTTAACCAATATTGCAGTCTTTTCTTTTTCTTTAAGATTTACGTGTATGGGTGTTTTGCCTGTGTATATGTATGTGCAACCATGTGCATGCCTGGTGCTCCTGGAGGTCAGAATTATGGCTAGTTGTAAGCCATTAAGTGGGTTCTGGGACTCAAACCCAGGTCCTTTGCAAGAGCAACAAGTGCTCTAAACTGCTGAGCCATCTCTAGCCCCCAAGATTAAAGTCTTAGATGAAGTAATATATTTCTGGGTTTAATTTAAAAGGCTGTTTGGCTGTCTCCATAGTACTAGTATTTTAATATTAAGAACAAACAGGTGGGAGAGGCATGTTAGGATGTTTTCATTATACTTTGGTGTGGTCACTGTTGTAGTTACAAAGCCAAGGCTCAGAAAGGTAAAGAGGCTGGTGAGGGAGGCTGGAGAAAAGGTGTGTGGATCATGACTTCTAATCCCAGTTTTCCCATCTTGCTTCCAGGCCCTGTTGACGTGTTAGTAATGAAGGTGTGTGTAGACTGGGCCAGCCTGGATTGTGGGCTCTGATTCTGTGAACTGAGCTTTGTGTTCCTGGGCTGCAAAGCTCCATTCATCAGATAGTGTTGTCCCACCTCTCCTGGAAACAGAAATTACTCCATTTGCATTTGGCTAACTTCATTTGTCCCTCAAATAAGATTGGTAAAATGAAACTGGGCAGTGGTGGCTCACGCCTTTAATCCCAGGACTCGGAAGGCAGAGGCAGGTGGATCTCTGTGAGTTCGAGGCCAGCCTGGGCTACAGAGTGAGCTCCAGGAAAGGCACCAAAGCTACACAGAGAAACCTTGTCATGAATGAATGAATGAATGAATGAATGAATGAATGAATGAATGAATGAATAAGATTGGTAAGGTGAAAACTGTAGGCCATTTTTTGTCACATAATACAAATCTCATTTTGTAAAATGGCCTCTGTTGCAATTGGCACTCAAAATGATGTTCTTTTCATCTCCGAATCCTCCACACACACCTGTGAGAGTTTGTTCCATGTGTTAGCAGCGTAGGGTGTGTTGCAGCTTGGGTTATAACTGAATGAGAAACCATAGTTATGCTCACATTCGGATTCCTCTGTCCTCCCTGTCCCCTGACAGGGGCCCAGAATTCTCTGTCTTCAAATACTGGCTATAAAGATGAATCTCAAGTAGTATCAAGAAGGATGAGCCTGGAAACCAGACCTGGTAGTGCAGAGAGTCTCAGCTATTCAGAGGTTGAGGTAGGAGGATTTCATGTTCAAAAGCAACCACTTAGTTTTGAGAGCCTGTCTGAAAATAAATGAAGAGAAAGCGAGGGATGTAGTTCAGCCATCCAGCACCTGCCTCGCATGACAAAGCCCAGTCACAGAAAGAGGCTTTATTTGTTCCCATCCTGTAGGAATGAATGGGACAAATTCATTTCTGTGTTCAGTCTGTGGTAACCAACATTTTCCCTTTTTCTTTTTTTTTTTTTTTGGTTTTTCGAGACAGGGTTTCTCTGTGTAGCTTTGCGCCTTTTCCTGGAACTCACTTGGTAGCCCAGGCTGGCCTCGAACTCACAGAGATCCGCCTGGCTCTGCCTCCCGAGTGCTGGGATTAAAGGCGTGCGCCACCACCGCCCGGCTCATTTTCCCTTTTTCATTGTAAGTTGTTGTCATAGTTAGCTATGAAGTATCCTTTTTAGTGTGTAGAAAATAAACATGAATTTTGAGTTGAGTCTTCTAAGGGCACTAAAGGGACAGCACTTTGCTCCTACTGTGACTATTTCTTTTTTTTTTTTTTTTTTTTTTGGTTTTTCGAGGCAGGGTTTCTCTGTGTAGCTTTGCGCCTTTCCTGGGACTCACTTGGTAGCCCAGGCTGGCCTTGAACTCACAGAGATCCGCCTGGCTCTGCCTCCCGAGTGCTGGGATTAAAGGCGTGCGCCACCACCGCCCGGCCGTGACTATTTCTTTTATTTCCATTTTTTATTCTTTAAAAATATTTTTTTCATCTTTGGAAAAGCTCTCTCATTCCTGGGCTGTAACTGAGTTGGACTGGCTTTAGGAGGGGAAATATTCTATTGGTGGCATCAGTGTTTTAAATAGCTTGCTTTCTTTATAGGAGTGGGGTAGGCTTAAGAAGGGGGCGGGGGCTCTCTAGCTGCCAGGTTGGGAATGAGAGGTGACTTGAACAGTCTTCGATTAGCTGCTTCATTTCTTCACAGTACAGTGCTTTTACCTAGTTATAAATTGGGGGGGTTGTGTATTGGAACGGATGAACACAGAGAGGGCATGTTTCTGAGTCCTGGGTAATTTGTTACTGCATGACCAGCTGGTTTGTTGCTCCTCCATTCCCTCTCCCTCCTGTTTCAGTCAATTTTAGTATAGATGACGTTTAAGTACTGCGGGGGGGGGGGGGGGGGGGCCGGCGTGGCGCGTTACTGTTTATGTTACAGATGATAGTTCTAACCCTTGTGTTGGGGCAGAGTAGAAGGCTTCAGACTTTAGCTCTAGGCTGCCCCATCGTTCACCTGCGCGGCTGTGGAGTTGAGTCCACAGACTCTGCGGAGTTGGTTGTGCTGGTGAGGACTGTGCTTCTGCTTTGGATTCCGTTGGCCAGTCCTCATTAGGCCTTCACTGCTGAACTTTGTCTAGATGGCCTATCTCTGCACAGATTTAGTTTAGCAAAGTTTTAGCAGGACAGTGGTGGTGCATGCCTTTGAGGACAGCCTGGTCTACAGAGCAAGTAACAGGACAGCCAAGGCTACACAGAGAAACCCTGCCTCGAAAAACCGAAAAAAAAAAAAAACCAACATAAAATGATTGATGGTTAATGTCTCCTAGAGACTGCTCAGGGCAGAATTTGTGAAACAGAATTATTTCTGTAGCAAAACATCATTAATATCCAGTGACCTGCATCACATTTTCTTCAGTAAAGCCCTTAAGAGTCTACTTTTGATCTATTATAGGAATTGCTTGGAACACCTTTTAATTTTTTATTTTTATTTATTTATTGTATGGGAGTGTTGGAAGATGGTCTTACTGTACAGCCCAGCCTGTCCTACAATTCAGGATCTTGCTGCTGCGTTGGCCTCCTGAGTGCTGGATTTACAGGCTTGTTTCTCCCACACCCTCCCAGGAGTATATTATTGTTTTAAAGGAAAACACTGTAAATATCCACCTTTAAGAAAGTGCCTCTAGGAGCTGGAGAGATAATGGCTTAGCAGTTAAAGCACTGGCTGCTGTTCCAGGTTCAATTCCTGACATCCACATGGCAACTATAACTGTCTATAACTCCAGTTCCAGACGTACATGAAGGCAAAAACATAAAATGCACATAAAAAATTTTTAATTGTAAAAAACAAAAGCTTAAAAATGTATCTCTAATTCTAACACAGTAGGCTTTAAAGGTCTTTAAGTTAGAGGCTCTCCCCACCTCAGGGCTATATAAATACTTAGTCTTAAGAAAAGGAGGCGGGGCATCTGAACTATGTGAGGTTAAGTTATTGGCACTGTTAGGGAAGCCCTGTGTTTGAGTCAGGGGGTCCATTTAAATAGAACAAACAATGAGCATTAGATGCCTGAGCCAGTACTGGAAACAAGGGATTTGGGTTTTTTTGGCACACTGAAGTATCGTGATTCTTGCTATGTGATTCAGTGGCTGGTTTTTTGTTTCTGAGACAGGTTTTTTTGTTTGTTTGTGTCTTGTTTTGTTTTTTGAGGCGGTGTTTCTGTATGTGGTCCTGGCTGTCCTGGAATTCAGATCCACCTGCCTCTTCCTCCCAACTGCTAGGATTAAAGGCCTGCGACCATCGGCTTGGTTTGAAACCATCTTAGTATATATATTGTCCAGGACTTGAATTTTTTGGAACAATGTCTCATGGGTTTAAGTAACCTAGTAGCCAAGGACAGCCTTTAACTCCCCATCCTCCTGCCTCTGCTTCCAAAATACCAGGCATTTGCAACAATTCTGCTATGGATGAGTTACAAAGTTTAATTCCCATAAGCCTGCTTTCATTTCATCTTATTTGATGATTGGGATGGCCCATATTTAAGCATGGTGACACACACCTTTTATCCCAGCACTAAGGAGGCAGAGGCAGGTGGATCTCTAAGTTCCAGGACAGCCTGGTGAAACCTTGTCTCGGAAAACCAAAAGAAAGAAGAAGGTCTAGTCTCTAGGTCACTTAGAGCAAGCAGGTTGACAGTGAAGTTGTGAGATACCTGAGTCCAAAGAATGTTGTTGGTAGTAAGATAATGACCCCCAAAGGTGACATCCTTTCCAGAATTTCTATGTTGTTTGGATTGCATTTTAACTTCCACATTTCCTGACCATAAGGTCTTGTTTAATAAATAGCCTGTTTCTAGTTTTAACCTTATTTTAGGACGTTTCTGTCAGATTTGATTGTTCCAATCTATGCTATAACTAATTCTTTTTTAAAAATAATTTATTTGTATTTTATGTACTTTGATGTTTACCTACATATATGTCTGTGTGAGGGTGTCAAATCCCCTGGAACAGAGATTATAGACAGTTGTGAATTGCTATGTGGGTGCTGGGAGTTGAACCCAGGTCCCCTGGAAGAGGAGCCAGTGCTCTTAACCTCTGAGCCATTTCTTCAGCCCTATAACTAATTCTTTTATTTGTTTTGTTTTTGTTTTTCGAGACAGGGTTTCTCTGTGTAGTCCTGGAACTCTAGACCAGGCTGGCCTTGAACTCAGATCCATCTCCCTCTGCCTCCCAAGTACTGGGATTAAAGACATGTGTCACCACAGCCAGCAAAACTTTTAATTTTTTGTGTTTCATCAGATGAGAAATTTGAAGGCTGGGTATGTGTTTTTGTTTTTGGAGACAAGGTCTCTATTATGTAGCTCTGGCATCTGACTCCCCTTCCCCAGTACTGGGATTAAAGTTCTGCACCACCACACCCAGCCTGGGGAAAATGATTTGGTGGAAGCAAAAAGTGGATCAGCAAGATGGCTCAGAGGGAAAGATGTCAACTGTCAAGTCTGACTGCCTGAGCTTGATTCCCCAGGCCTCACAGGATGGGAAGAGAAACCAGTTCCCACAAGTTGTTCTCTGGGTGCTGAATGCATTCACACCATGGCTCACAGGTGTGGCTTCCCTCTGCTTCACTAAATAAATGTAATAACTTTTTAAATATTTTCTTTTGCTTTGCCTACAAGAGTAAAAATACCAGCCTGAAATTGATTATTTTAAACACTTCAATGTTCTAACATGAATCAAATTACTTTGAAAAGCTCTACCATATTAAAGAGTGGTGGTAATTCCCCTTTGAAAACAGATTGATGAAGACCTGTGTCTCTGGAGGGTGCCATTAAAGGCCATAGAGGCCGGGCATGGTGGTGCTTGCTTTTAATCCCAGCGCTGGGCAAAGGCAGAAGGGTCTCTTGAGTTGGAGGCCAGCCTGGTATACAGACATAACAAGACCTTGACTTAAAAATAAATAACAAGGAGCTGGAGGGATGGCTCGGCAGTTAAGAGCACTGGCTACTCCTCCAAAGGTCCTGAGTTAAATTCCCAGCAACCACTGGTGGCTCACAACCATCTCTAGTGGGATCTGATGCCCTCTTCTGGCATAAAGGAGTACATGCAGATGAGCACTCATACATTAAATGAATGAATGAATAAATGAATATATAGTAGTAAAAATTAGAAGGGCATGTCGGCTCTCCAGGCCAGCCTTCTTACACGTCTCTCCTAGTTTTCCTAGTTGCACAATAATCTTCAACACATACATCTGCAGTCTTTATTATCTAGGCATTTAAAATGATTTACTTTTCTGTAGTCATTATCTTAGTGTTGATAAACTTGAGACAGAAATAAAAAATACATTAAAAAAAACAGTTCTTTGTAAGTTTACATTTTTGTTGTTTGTATGTAACTGGGAATAAAGAGATGGCTCACCGATTAAGAGCACTTGGTACTCTTCCAAAGGGCCTAGTTTGGCTCCCAGCATCTATGTCTAGTGGTTCACAGCCACCTATACCTCCAGTTCCAGGAGATTTGATGCCCTCTTCTGGCTTCTCTGGATACCCATATTATATGGCATACAAACACATAATAATACACAAATAAAAATTTTTTCAAAAAGCCTTATATTATGAAAACATTTTGTGTTTGCTCGCTCGCTCTCTCTCTCTCTCTCTCTCTCTCTCTCTCTCTCTCTCTCTCTCTCTCTCATGCGTGTGTGCGTGCGTGCGTGTACGTACTGGTCAAAGGACAGGATTCTCCTTCCACCATATGGGGTGCAGATATGGAACTCACCATCAGGTTTGGTAGCAAAGTGCCTTTCCTGCTGAGCCATCCCTACAGCCCCTGTTAAAACATTTTTAATATTGCATCTGATACATAAAACTGTTTTTCCCATATTAAATCATTACTGTTTTGTAAAATTGGGTCAGTGGGGCAAAAAGAGAAACTAGATTAGCCTTCTCAGGTTTGCTTATTAAAAAAAAATGTAAATGTATTGGTTTGGGTATGTAGGTGGAAGGCAGGACAACTTGTTGGAATTAGTTTTTCTTTCCATCGTGTGGAGTCCAGAGATGAAACTCAGATAGTTGGTGTCAGTGGCAGGCACCTTTATCTTCTGAGCCATCTTGCTGGCCTAATGGTCCCAGATTTAGAAGTTAGAAATTTTCACTTCATACTTTTCATTTTCATGTTGATGGTGCCAGTATTGAAATATGCAATTTACTGGACAATATAAGTTCATATGTAGTATCTGCTCCTGGGAATAATGGAATGTATTACTGGGTGTAGAGAAGCAAATCCTAGGAGACACATTGCTGTGTTCTCATGTGTCCACCTCCTTTGACTGTAGTTAGGATCCAGGTCTGTGTCTTTGCATTAAGAACCAAGAGAAGGGGTTGGGGATTTAGCTCAGTGGTAGAGCACTTGCCTAGCAAGCTCAAGGCCCTGGGTTCGGTCCACAGCTCCAAAAAAAAAAAAAAAGCAAAGAACGAAGAGAGGCATTGTTGGAAAAGTAGGTGCTGGAGAATGTAGTTTTAAAATGCGAATCATTTCACCTAAGAAATGCAGGGCTATGGTTTATGGGGATGTTTACTTTTATGTGTGTAGGTTTGTTTGGTCGGTTTTATTTTTGTTTATTTTTTAATATAAGAGTATATCCTGCCTGGCTTAGACCTTTAATCCCAGTATTTCTGGGAAGTATCTACTGAAAATATTCTAAACTTGGTGGGTGTCTGGAAAAAGTCTTTGGAGAGTAGCAAATGGTGATTTTTTTTTTCTTTTCTTTTTTAATGTGGTTGTACTTGTTAGGACAGCATTGGTAGGTGTGGGGAGGGACTTTAAATGTTACTGACTTGGATTTTATTTTCACAGATTACAACTTTGGGGAAGAAACAGAGCTGTGTTTCAGATGTGTGGCCTTAAACTGTGGTGATGTCGGTTGTCACCCGCTGGCTCGTTAGCAGCATTGTTCTCTATTTGGGGGGGGGGGTGTGCTGTGGAGAGGGAGTGTGTTTTGAGAGAGGATAGGCATATGTAATTGTCCAGGCTGGCCTTGAACTTGTGGCAAGCTTTGGCCCTAAGGGCTGGGATTGCAGGGTAGCAAAATTTCAGTGTGGGTAATTGGTGGTGTATGATTTGAAGTGGTCTCCCTTTCCTTTGTGATACTTGTAGTCTGCTTTGTTCAGTCGGTCTGTTCTTTCTTCCCCCTCCTCCTTTGCCATGGAAGTGGCCTGTTTTGTACACCAGTCTCTCTGGTGGTTAGCACAGGGCAGAGTCATTCAGGTGGTTTAGGAGATCATTTTCCAGTATACATTTTTAGTATATGTAGAGGTCTGGCTGAAGGATGGTTTCTAAAAGCAGCCTAGAAAGCATGTATGCTATATTAAATACTCTAATTATAAAACAAGAACTTTATATTGTTATGAATAACTAGAACAAAATCAGAAATTTAAATGTCTTAACCTCCAAAAAGTCAAGACCAAGAAACTTCAAAGCCTGAGAAGGCAACATTAAGCACTCTTTTTTTTTTCAAATTTATTTGCCTACATGTATGAGGACACTTCCATACAGTGTCCTCAGAGGCCAGAAGAGGTGTTGGATTACCTGGAACTGGAGTTGCAGATGGGCGTGAGCTACCTTGTAGGTGCTGGGAATTGAACCTGAGTCCTCTGTAAGAGCAGCCAATGCTGTTACAACTGAATCATCTCTCCAGCCCACGTCCTGATTTTCATTGATTTTGTGTGGGTGTCACTGATGTCTTCAGTATTCTAGTGGGGTGGAAATATGATCACTTTTACAAACTAGAGTAGTGATTGAATGTCATCTTGGTACATGCTCTCTAGACAGCCCCCATAAAGTAACCAATAGACTGTGACCACATCTTGTCTTATAAATATAGCCAGTGGGCTAGTAAGGTAACTAAGTCTCTTGCCAGTAAACCCGAGGACCTGGATTTGATCACTAGAACACACATGGGTGGAATGAGAACTTGCCCACAAAATACATAAAATGTAAGATTTCGGCAGGGAGGGGGGGCTGTCTCAAGATAGGGTTTCTTTCTGTTTAACAGTCCTGACTGGGATAAAAGTCGTGACCACCAACAACCGGCACAAAATGTAAATTTTAAAATTAAAAATGTTAATGTTTATTTTGGGTTGAAAATGTCTGTGGTTTCATATTTTACCAGGTCTGCCTTTTGCATTAATATGATCAAAAAGCATCTTTTTTGCCACCATTTAATGCTGAATGTATTGCTTTTTTTTCCCCCTCATCTGTAGGCTAAAGAAATCCTGACGAAAGAATCCAATGTGCAAGAGGTTCGATGTCCAGTCACTGTGTGTGGAGATGTGCACGGGCAATTTCATGACCTCATGGAACTCTTTAGAATTGGTGGTAAATCACCAGATACAAATTACTTGTTTATGGGAGACTATGTGGACAGAGGATATTACTCAGTTGAAACAGTTACACTGCTTGTAGCTCTTAAGGTAATTTTACTTTTTTGTTTGGGCCTTTTGAACTGGGTGAGAGCCTTCTGGAATGTTCTTTTCCTGTGATGATTTGTTATCTTTATCTGAATGTTAAATTTTAGAAAAAACTTCCACATTTAGGAATGCAAATAATCATGTAAATGTCAAAGTTAATCATCATGTCTGGCATTTGGAGCCAGAAGATGGTTTAGAACATAGTGCCATGGGATACCTCAGGTTTGGTGTGTTTGTTTGAGACAGGATCTCAGTACACAGCTCTGTATACCTCAAACCCAAAGAGTTCATAGTCTGCCTCTGTCTTCCAAGTGCTGTGATTGGCAAACTGATCAAGTAGAAGTTTTAGTTCAGTACATTGGCTGTGGAAATAATAAAATAACTGCATTAGGTACTAGGAGCGTTTGAACATCTGTGTTGGATTATTTACATCATTTGACAGTCTTATGAAAATTTCACGGAGATCAGATTATAAAGTGAAGATTTTGTTTTTAATGTTAGAAAAGGAATTTGATCTAAATGTACAAGAATGAGCAAATATCTAAACAATAGTTTACTTCCCTGGAGTAATAACAATTAAACATGTGAACTGAAGTCTGTAATCCCAACTCTGGTGAGGCCAGCCTGGCTTAAACCATAAGACCTTTTCTTTTACAATAATCATAAAAGAAGGAAATTTTAGACTCCTGACTTATTGTTTGTAGCTCTGAAATGTAGAGATGGAGAGTCACCACTGAAACCCGGTGGTGGCATTGGTGTCAGAGGTGGAGCGCTACGTCTGCCTTAGGAAGCTGTCTGACTCTGGAGGGGAAACTACTGCTCTTCCTAGGCAACAGACTCACTTGTTATTACAGAATATTCGGAACAGGAAATCGGCTATCACCGATTTCTCTAACATTAGAGAAGAGGGGAGAGTGTCTGTCCAGAGCTGACTGAGGATTAGCATCTGCACTGCCTAGAATACTAAGTGGAGGGTTTAGCGGAGATGGTGGGCACTTGGTGCAGTGACGCCGGATACTCTGCAAGAAGCTGGTAGCCCAGGTTCCCGTGGAAGGAGGAGTGGGCTGCCTGTAAGAATTCATGTGCCAGTGGGCCTGCTTGGCACTGCTCTGATCCCAGTACTCCAGAGGCAGGGGCAAACTGATCTCTTGAGTTCGAGGGTAGCCTCATCTAACATAAAGCTCCCACCAGCCAAGGCTCCATAGTGAGACCCTGTCTCAAAACAGCAACAAAAAAAATTATGTACCAAGGCTAAACTGCATTGTGTCCACCTAAACGTCATAGGCCCAAATCCTAGTTTCCTGTACCACAGAGTGGCTGTGCTTGCTGCTAGCACTTTACATGGATACTTAAATAAAACGAGGTCATGTGGGTGGGTCTTGTTCTAGTATGAGTAGTTCCTCTATAAAAGAGATTAGGGGGCTAGGGAAGTTGGAAGACCTGAGTTCAATCCCCAGAACCCATTTTTTAAAATGCCAAGCATGGAGGCATGCACCTATAGTCCTAGCCCTGAGGAAGTAGAGACGAGAGAGTCTCTGAGGTCACTGGCCAGCTAGCCTAGCCTAGTGAGCTCTAGGTCAATGAGATGCTGTCTCCAAGGAGGTAGATGGCCATTTCTGAGGGTGACACCCAAGGTTGTCCTCTGGCCTCCAGGTACACATGAACATAGGGAAGAAGATGAGAGACTGCATAGATAAAACAGCTGTCTGTAAATCAGGAGAAGCCTTTAGAAGACCCCAGCTCTGCTGACACCTTGAGGAAAGGAAAGGCACCTCCGTAGTGTGTGGACCCACTCCGAAACTCATGGTGGCCCTTAGCAAATGAACACTACGGGGGAGGTGGCCCTTTCTCAAATGGTGTCTGAACAAATGCATCAAACAGATTGTTGGTCTAAATTAATAGCAAAGGCTGTAAATTCAAGAAGAAAAAATATCTGCACACTTGATTAGGCTCAGATTTCTCAGCTGTGTTCATAGAACGATAATCCAGGGCTGGGGATGCAGCCAAGTTTCTAGAGTGCTTGGTTAGCATGCAGGAAGCCCTGCACTGGACCCCCAGCACGTTATAAGTGTATGATAAAATATGCATGTAATTCTAGCATTCAGGAAATGGAGACAGGAGAAGCAGTTCAAAGATACTGCAAAGAAGAAGACATTTGGTTAAATGGTTATTTTCTTGGTGCTGCTGGTTGAATTCAGCCTCTTACGTGCTAGCACAGGTTCACCACAGTTACTTCTTGTTTTGTGTAACTGTGGGGGCGGGGGTACATACATGCTGCCATCAAGCATGTATAGAAGTCAGTTCTCCTTCCGCCCTAGGGGTCCTAGAGAGCAAACTGGTAGCTAACAGATGAAATGTAGCTATAGCTTGTCTTGTGACGTAGGCTGTCTTGGGCCAGTGAGGTGGCTGAATAAAGACAGTTGCCACTAAACCTGATGTCCTGAATTTGATCCCTGGGGCCCACGTGGGCAGAATGAGATGACACACACACATGCACTTAACATAACTTTTCAAATTAGGCTCGATGACAGACACCTTTACCCTCAGCCATCTCACTAGCCTGCACATACCTTCTTTTAAAGCCTCTTAATAATAAGGTAGGTTTTTTGTTTGGAGGAGCTTATTTTGGTGTTTTGTTTTGCTTTTTATTCTACAGGGTATCTAGCCAAAGCTGCCCTTCAGTTGGTTGCAGTCTTCTTAGTGTTGGGATTATAAGCATATGAAGCCATGTCAAGATAGATTTTTTTTTTTTAATTTTCATCCATTTATTTATTTTTGATGTTGTTTTGGTTTTTTGAGGCAGGGTTTCTCTGTGTAACAGCTCTGGCTCTTCTGGAACTTGCTTTATAGACCAGGCTGGCCTTGATCTCACAGAGCTTTGCCCTGCCTCTGCCTCCTGAATGCTGGGATTACAGATGTGTGCCAACACTACTTAGCTAAGACAGATTGCTTGAGACAGGATCATACTGTAACTTGAACAAGCCTCAAACTCTTCATTCTTCTGCATGGACCACTATGCCTAACCTTAGATTAGTTATTTCATCCTAGAAGATAGATGGTTAGTAAGAATGTGGTTAGTTAATATCGTTAGTCATTAGGAAATTATAGTCACAGATACCAACTACTTCATGTCTTTTACTAATACAGTGGCTATAGTCAATACCATAGATGAATATGCCAGGAAATTAGACTCCTCATCCATTCCTGTCAAGAATGGGAAACGGTCTGACCAGTAACTAATGGAGCAAATACAGAAGCCATGGTGTGTGGCCATCCTGGGAGCTAGTGTACAACTGTGAAAGGTGTGCAACCTCATCTGTGCTCCAGCATGGTGACTTCACGATAGTGCTCCAAGGAATCTGCAGCACGAGAGGCTGTGTTGTGTAATTTTTCACTAATATGAATTGTCTAGAAAAGCCGTTCTCGAGAGAGGAAAGTAAATCAGTGGCTGTCGGGAGCTGGGATAGTGGGAGTAGCGAGAGGGATTGCAGATAAGTGTGAGGGATCTTTGTAAGTAATCCAAGGTGCTAAAACTGAGGAGGAGGATTGTCACTTAACTATAAATTTAGGAAAAGTGATAGAAAAAAAATGTATGATTTTATTTTACACAAGATGGTACAGGGAGTTAGATTTTAATTGAGGTAATATTGATAAACATTTTATTTTTAAGATGTTTATAATTGCCAAATGTTGTAGTGCACACTTCTGATACTCGAATTTGGGAGGTAAAGGCAGGTGGATCTCTGAGCTCTAGGCTAGCCTGGTCTACAGAGCGAGTTCCAGGACAGCCAGAGCTACACAGAAACCCTGTCTCGGGAAAACAAAAAAATTTATAATCTATGATTTTAGTTCATTGAAGTGTAGAAATGTGTGTTTGTTTTTTTATCCTTCAAAGTTGGAACTCTGGGTTTCCCTCTGGAAAGTTTCATGAAGTGTCGGTTGTTTTTTGGAAAGAACTAGCTGTCTGTTGTCCGTTTTGCTTTAGGTTCGTTACCGTGAGCGTATCACCATACTCCGAGGGAATCATGAAAGCAGACAGATCACACAAGTTTATGGTTTCTACGATGAGTGTTTAAGAAAATACGGAAATGCAAACGTTTGGAAATACTTCACAGACCTTTTTGACTATCTTCCTCTCACTGCCTTGGTGGATGGGCAGGTGTGTGCACCTTAAAACTCACCGCTGGTTTTCCTTTTTCCAATAATCTGCTTTGTTAGTATTTAGGAGCCGCTGGCTTTCCACCCTTACAGCTCATATCCCTTTGGGATACTTTTTGGTAAATGTTGCTAGGTGTTTTTAAGTTTTTTTCTATATTTCAGGTGCTAAACTGTACAGAATGGGATCATGGAAAATGTAACTCATTCAGCTTTGGGGCTGTTTATAGAGTAGTCTGAGAGAGATAAGGGGCTGTTTGCTTGTCTTGGTAGATGTGTACACACTAACGTGGAAGAAAATTCTGAGTATGAAGGTGACTGCCAGTCTCTTGTGGGGCTGTGGGTAAGGTTAGAGAAGCACCTTCTTGAGGGGTCCTCAGGGAAGAAGAGTGGGTACTCAGTGGTTGGGAGTAGGCCAGAACAGTGGCCAAATGGTGGGGACTCCTGCCTAAAGTGTCCCCCAGATACTTTAATTCTTAGATGTAGTTACCATTTGTAATCCATCTCTTTAGATCTTCTGTCTACATGGTGGTCTGTCGCCATCCATAGACACACTGGATCACATCCGAGCACTTGACCGCCTCCAAGAAGTTCCTCACGAGGTAGGACTTCTCTCTGATAAATCCCCCCAGACACTCTTCAGGAAAAAGGAAACTTGTTTAGCTGTGCCTTAATTCATTATATGTTCACTCACATTTTCGAAATGAAATGACATGTGAGCCCTCTTACTATTGCTCAGAAGTTTCGAAGCCTTCTGGTCGTCCCCATTAGCCCATACTGTCTGATAGTGAAGCTTGGCCACACAGGCAGGTAGGATAAGTTACTGATGGAATGCTCCTGTTGATCTGCACTGTGCCTTGTTAGTTAGAATCGCTTCTCATTTTGGAGTGACCTTAACTTCAGTTCAGCAGATACTGCCCAAAAAGTGATTTTGTAGAGTTCTGCTTCTGGTGAATTATTAAATCAAGAACTTTTACCTGCATTTTAGGGTCCAATGTGTGACTTGCTGTGGTCAGATCCAGATGACCGTGGTGGCTGGGGGATATCTCCTCGAGGAGCTGGTTATACCTTTGGCCAAGATATTTCTGAGACATTTAATCATGCCAATGGCCTCACGTTGGTGTCCAGAGCTCACCAGCTGGTGATGGAGGTATGTATGTTCTTTGAACCTGCCAAACTAACTTTCTAGTAATAACTGAAGGAAAGGAGTTTGACATGTGAGACATTCCTTTACTCCTGAGTCTGCCCCCCCTCCCCCGAGTTTAACCCTTCTCAGTAGCTGTGCATTAAATGCAAGTCAAGTTTGTGGTGGCAGTGATGCATGTATGTTTAATGTGTCTTCAGATTCTTAATGACTGGGAGGGGCTTGGGATTTAATGGTGGAAGGGTTAAGATGTGGAGATAGCCGGGCGGTGGTGGCGCACGCCTTTAATCCCAGCACTCGGGAGGCAGAGCCAGGCGGATCTCTGTGAGTTCGAGGCCAGCCTGGGCTACCAAGTGAGCTCCAGGAAAGGCGCAAAGCTACGCAGAGAAACCCTGTCTCGAAAAACCAAAAAAAAAAAAAAAAAAAAAAAAAAAAAAAAAAAAAAAAAAAAAAAGATGTGGAGATAGAGAAGGGTATAATAGAATGCAGTTGTTTGTTTACACATGTTTAGGAAAGCGAGGGAACATCATAGCATTTATGTAGTCCTTTGGATACCTGTACTGTAGGTGATATGAAAGAAGTCTCCTCTGGTGGATTCTTACCTTGAAACAAGGGCTACCACAATTTTTTCTGTAAGATGTTGTCAGGACTGATCCTCGGCATAGTATGGCAGCACACTCTTGCAACCCTATTAGGCTGAAGCAGGATTGCCTTTTGATCCAAACCAGCCTGGGATACACAGTGACACCCTGTCTCAGAAAACAAGTTCATTTTAAAATCATGTCTAAGGTCATATAAGTGAAAGACAGATTTATAGAAGCCTACTATATGAGAAGCAGTTTATTAATTGGGAATGGATAATATTTAAGTTGGATTTGTTTGTTTGTTTGTTTAATTAATTTATTTGGTTTCTTGAAATATAGTCTCTCTACTACAAATCTCTGGCTGTCCTGGAACTCTCGATGTAGATAAGGCTGGCCTCGAATTCACAGAGATCCACCTGCCTCTGCCTCTGCCTCCTGGGATTAAGTGTATGCCACCGCCAGGCAGTGGTGGCGCACGCCTTTAATCCCAGGACTCGAGGCAGAGGCAGGCAGATCTCTGTGATCTGTGAGTTCAAGGCCAGCCTGGGCTTAAGACTGAGTTCCAGGACAGGCTCCAAAGCTACACAGAGAAACCCTGTCTCAAAAAACCAAAAAAAAAAAGTGTATGCCACCATATTTGGCTTGTTTTTAAATGCTAAAAAAAAAGAAAATATTTTCATTTTAGCAATGACGAATATATTCATGTACATTTTATAGGTTGTATGAAATATAAAAAATTGACCTTCTTGGAGAGAAACTGTCATTTTTCTGTCTTAGAGTCATCTTTACCTGTGTAGGTAGGCAAGTAACTTTTTTTTTTTCCTGCTTCTTTTACAGGGATATAACTGGTGCCATGACCGGAATGTAGTAACAATTTTCAGTGCTCCAAACTATTGCTATCGCTGTGGTAACCAAGCTGCAATCATGGAACTTGATGACACTCTTAAGTATTCTTTGTAAGTATCTGCCCTGAGCTAAAGCTGCATGTTCTCCAGCTCTTGGTAAACCAGATTACCGGTTGACTTTAAGATTTCAAGGGAATGGACCTACAAGTAACAGGAATAATAACAGCTTCTCTTATTCGGAGCCCAGAGTGAATTACTAGGTCTTCAATTTCTTGTTATTATTTAGAACAGGGTGTGATTGTATAGTTCTGATTGTACTGAAGGGGCCCCATTATATAAAAATGTAGCCTCTAGGACTGAAGTTGATTGTTCTTGAAATACAGTTACATCACAGGTTCACAGCTCTAATCACTCAGAGAACTGTGTTTTATTTAAGTTGTGTAAGTGAGCTTTCTATTCATCTTCCCCTTCACTGTTTGATTTACGGCAGACATTTTTCTATAGGCTAATCCATAATCTAAAAAGATTTTAGCCTCCCCTCCTGAAAGTATGGCCAGCATTTTCATCATCTTTCATCAGCTTGATACAGTACAAATTCTTACCTTAATAATAAAATATTTCACTAAAGCTTGCCCAGTGATTGGGCAAAACCAAAACTTATAAGCCATAGTCATCCTAGGGTTCCCCCCTGCTAGGTAGCCTCCCTGGATCTGTGGGTTGTAGTCTGGTTGTCCTTTGCTTTATATCTAGTATCCACCTATGAGTGAGTACATACCTTGATTGTCCTTCTGAGTCTGGCTTACCTCACTCAGGATGATATTTTCTAGTTCTATCAATTTGTCTGCAAAATTTCATGGTGTCATTGTTTTTCTCCACTGAGTAGTACTCCATTGTGTATGTGTACCACATTTTTTTAATCCATTCTTCAGTTGATGGGCATCTAGGTTGTTTCCAGGTTCTGGCTATTACGAATAATGCTGCTATGAACATAGTTGAGTATGTATCTTTGTGGTATGATTGAGCATTCCTGGGGTATATGCTCAAGAGTGGTATGGCTGGGTCTTGAGATAGATCGATTCCCAATTTTCTGAGAAACCACCATACTGACTTCCACAGTGGTTGTACAAGTTTGCACTCCCACCAACAGTGGAGGAATGTTCCCCTTGCTCTGCATCCTCTCCAACATAGGCTGTCATTAGTGTTTTTGATCATAGCCATTCTGACAGGTGTAAGGTAGTATCTCAGAGTTGTTTTGATTTGCATTTCTCTGATGACTAATAATGTTGAGCATTTCCTTAAATGCCTTTCAGCCATTTGAGATTCTTCTTTTGAGAATTCTCTGTTTAGCTCTATAGCCCATTTTTTAATTGGATTGTTTAATATTTTGATGTCTAGTTTCTTGAGGTCTTTATATACTTTGAGATCAGTCCTCTGTCAGATGTGGGATTGGTGAAGATCTTTTCCCATTCTGTAGGCTGTCTTTTTGTCTTACTGACCATGTCTTTTGCCCTACAAAAGCTTCTCACTTTCAAGAGGTCCCATTTATTAATTGTTGTGCTCAGTTTCTGTGCTACTGGTGTTATATTTAGAAAGTAATCTCCGTTCAAGACTACTTCCTACTTTCTCTTCTATCAAGTTCAGTGTAACTGGATTTATGTTGTGGTCTTTGATCCATTTGGACTTGAGTTTGTGCATGGTGACAGATATGGATCTATTTGTAATCTTTTACATGTTGACATCCAGTTGTCCCAGCACCATTTATTGAAGATACTTTCTATTTCCCATTGTATAGTTTTGGCTTCTTTGTCAAAAATCGGTGTTCTTGTGTGTGTGGATTAATGTCAGGGTCTTCAATTCGATTCCATTGGTCTGTATGTCAGTTTTTTTGCCATATGAAGTTGAGTATTCTTTCCAAGTCTGTGAAGAACACAGCTCTAATCTTAGTACTCATGAGACTGAGGCAGGAGGATTGAGAGGTTAGGGACATCCTTGACTACTTTTTCTATTACTGTGATAAAATACACTGACCAAAAGCAACATGAGATTAAGGGGAACAGTTGTTTAGCCTATAGTTCCAAGTTATAGTCCGTCATTGAGGGGAAGTTGAATCAAGAACTTAACACAGCTACTCAAATAATATCCACAGGCAAGATCAGAGCTGGGTGTAGTGACACATGCTTTTAATTCCACCAGAGGTGGGAGGATCTCTGAATTTGAGGCCAACCTGGTCTACATAGAGTCCAGGGCAGCCAGAGCTATATCCAGAAACCCTGACTCAAACAAAACAAAAAAAGCAGAGATAAATGTATGAGTCCTTGCCTATGCTCAATCAGCTTTCTTGATTCTTAAACAGTTCGGGGCCCTCTGTCTAGGGAATGGTATTGTCCACAATGGGCTTGGTGTGCCTACATCGGTTATGAAGACAGTCTTCCACAGGCCAGCCTGATTTAGACAAGTCCTCAATTAAAACTGTCCCCAGGTGATGACTTTCTTGTACCAGGTTGGCAGTTAAAACATGATCAGCACCCTAGCCCTAAAAATAAACCAACAACTTGAAATGCTGTGTAGCTTTGGCTAGCCAGAACTCAATTCACTGACCTCTGCCTTCCAAGTGCTGGAATTAAAGGTGGCTTCATTTTTGAATTTATAGCCCAAGCTGGTCTAGAAGTGTGATCCTCGTGCCTCAGCTTCCCAAGTGCTGATGTTACAGCTGTACCCCAGTATACCTGTCTCTAAAGTTGGGTTCCAGTCTGTTAAAAAAGGCTGAATTGGATAGGAAATAAACCATAACATTTGAAAAATTGAAGGTCTTAATTTTGGTAAATACATGACCGTGAATTTTATTTTGTTTTTCAGCTTGCAGTTTGATCCAGCGCCTCGTAGAGGCGAGCCACATGTCACTCGTCGTACCCCAGACTACTTCCTGTAATGGAAATTTAAACTTGTACAGTATTGCCATGAACCGTATATTGACCTAATGGAAATGGGAAGAGCAACAGTAACTCCAAAGTGTCAGAAAATAGTTAACATTCAAAAAACTTGTTTTCACACGGACCAAAAAGATGTGCCATATAAAAATACAAAGCCTCTTGTCATCAACAGCCGTGACCACTTTAGAATGAACCAGTTCATTGCATGCTGACGCGACATTGTTGGTCAAGAATCCAGTTTCTGGCATAGCGCTATTTGTAGTTACTTTTGCTTTCTTGAGAGACTGCAGAAATAGGATGTAAACATTAACACCCGTGAGTCCAGTTGACTTCCACTTAGCTGTAGCTTACTCAGCATGACTGTAGATGAGGATAGCAAACAATCATTGGAGCTTAATGAACATTTTTAAATAAGTACCGAGGCCTCCCCTCTTGTTTTGTTTCTTTTCAGGGATACCATTTAATTTAATTGTATGATTTGTCTGCACTCAGTTTATCCCCTTCTCCAATCTCAGCCCCACGTTGTTCTTTGTTACTGTCAGAAAACCTGGTGAGTTGTTTGAACGGAACTGTTTCCTCCTGTAAGATGATGTTACTGCCCAGGTCACCGCAGTGTTTTCATAATAAACTTGAGAACTGAGAAAGTCAGGTTTGAATTGTATCGGTGGGCACGACTGGTGCTGTTCATTAAACAAGAGAAATCAATTGATCCATTGTGGAATCTGTAGAATTCCAGGTAAAGAAAAATAAAGATCAAGGCCACTGTGTAACCTCTCTGGCAACTCGTTGGCGTTCTTCAGAAGAACTTGGGGACTTGTTTGTCTGACATTGCAGTTTGTCTTGTTGCTGGCCTGCGCTTTTGAAAGGAGGCTGCTGCTTCAGTAGGATGATCGTTAAACCCTAGAACTGGAGAGTTTGTTCTTAGGATTTTACTTCAAATGGCATGTTTTCAGATAGAACTTAACAAACTAATGATGTGTCTACTTAGTGTAGTTTCTGATTATAAATATATTGCTATGTATATTTCATGACTCTTTAAAATGATTGACAGAATGGTAAGTTCTTAACAAACATTTGTACATTTCTTGTCAAGTCATGTGATCTTAGAGTTAAGTTTGTCTCAGATAAGCTGTTAGAACCTGAGCCTGTGTTAAGTTCCTTAAGTGGTGAATCAGTGAAGCCAAGTAGAAACCGATGTTTGGGTTCGTGTCTTGTCCCAGAACCGAGAGTGGTACCCGAGTGCCATGCTCAGCGAGTGATGAGTTTTCCCTTCTCTTCTTTGACTTGGCTTAAAATGAAGACACTTCTTCTGTGGAGACTGAAGATTTGCTGTTTTAAGCTTCCTGGGCAAACATCAGGATGCTTAATCATTACTGTGTGAGTGTAGTAAATAAATGTTTCCTTGTTTTGTACTGTGTTGAATTTGGAACTAACAGTGAAGTTACAACATTGCCCTGTATAAAAACAAACTGGTTTGAGTTCATTGTCCAAATCAAAAGGTTTTTCTAGGTATTTTCTTTTCTTCTTGGCCAAACAAATAATGTCTATATACAGCACTTTCTCTTAAAAAAGAATGTGGGGAGGGCAGGGGCCCAGGGTCTTACTGTGTGGTCATAAGTGACTTGGAACTTGTATCGGCCAAGCTGTCCTGGAACTCATGGGTGATCCTGCCTCCACATGCCGCCATGCCCAACTTAATGTACAGCAGCATTTCTGATCCAATACTCAAGTCATCTGGACACCCATCAGCTGCTTTGAGGATCCTGATAATAAATAACAGAGTGGGCTCTAATGGAGTCAGTGTCCTGTAGTTGACATGGGTTGTCTACATACAGAGTCTCAGAATGGGGCTTATGGCAAAGATTGGTTGATTTTCAAATCATTCCCGAGTTGGAGCAAATTCCTAGGCTTTCCCATCTAAACTTGAAGATGTTAATAATACTCTAACCTGATTGTAAAATGTGTGAGCTTCATAAATTCTTCTAAGAATCTAATTAGAGTCGGATGGGAATCACTAAAGTAAGAATTTCTTAATGGGTACCATACTGAGATTGCCGTAATTTTTTTATCTTCTTGATTAGGAGCAAAGAATTGTCAACTGAGTGTTACGGAGGAGTTTGGAGAGGTGTTTGGCGGTTAATCAGTTAGTTCTCAACTGCCTGTAACTTTAGTGTCAGGAACTCTGATTCCTCTTCTGGCTTCCACACCATCAGGCACACACACGGTGTGTATACCTGCAGACAAAACACTTGTATTCATAAAATGAAATGAATCATTTCCAGAAGTATTAATGGCTACAGCTATAGTTCGTTGCAGTTGTCTAGCACGTACTGTGCCCTGGGTCCCAGCTCTAAAAGTCATGTATGACACACGTCTGACCCCAGCCTTGTGGAGGCAGATGATGGATGTCTGTGCTTAAGCATATGAGTACTCCAAACAGAAGTTTCCCGGAGCTGGTGAGACAGTAAAGGCACGAACTTACCGCCAAACTTGAAGACTGAAACTTCAGTCTGTGGGACCCTGTGGTGGAAGGAAAGAACCAGCCCCTGCACGTTGTCCTCTGACCCCCGTGCCCAAACAACAGTGATGTATATACCCACATACACAGATGTTTACAGAAAAATTGGGGCTAGAGATGGATCTGCGGTAAAGAGCTGGTACTGCTCTTGAAGAGGACCCACACCACATCTGAAGCTTCACGGTTGCCCATAACTCCAGTTTAGGGGATCCAGTGCCTCTGGTCACCACGGACATCAGCATTCCCATCACATACATACACACGCATAATTTTTAAGATAAATACATTTTTTAATTAAAAAGTTTGAGACTGAATTTATAAAGCTCATTGTTGAGTTTGAATATTTTAAGAAAATATGCATTATGTTTTTATTTTTAAACATACATAAAAACAATGTCATATTAAAAGGGCACCAGGTAATATTTTGAGGCTTGTACACTGTAATGTTTAAGTCAAACTAAGTATGCCTCAAGCATTTATCATTATGATCCTTACAGCTTTTTGAATGAATGTCTAGTATAGTGTTGTGGTTGCTGCCTGCCCTGTGTACTGGGACATCAGAGCCTCTTGATACGGTTCAACCATCAGTAGCCATTGGAAGACATTTTACCTTTCTTCCTTACACATGCAAAAGGCTTTCCCTTCTCTTGGGTGATTAATGTATTTATGTTGATTTATTTATGTGTGTGGTGCCCACAGATGCCAGAAGACAACATTAGATCCTCTGGGGCTTCAGAGTTGTGAGCTGCTGGTGTGGGTGATGAAAACAAAATTTGACCTGGGGGACAACAAGTACTCTTCACCTCTGAGCCATCTCTTCTTCCCTCCTGGCTATATGTTAAATACTTGTTGGTTTTAGTGGGCGTGTTTTGAATGGAAGTGTAATGTCTGTATTCTGTTCTTTTTCAGAAGGACCTAGCTTCATTGGAAACAATAGTTATTTCTGTGGGTTTCAATCTTGATGTCCGTAGAGACTTTAAATGATTTGCAGGAGAGCCTGGTCATAAGTACTTGTAGGGTTAAGAACCTCTGCTTAGCCTGGCCTGGTGATATCACCATGGTGATCTCACTTTGGAGGCAAAGGCAGGTTGGTGGATCTCTGAGTTCAGGGCTACATAGTGAGACAGTCTTACTGTGTAGCTCTGGCTACCCTGAAACTCAAAGTGGACCAGAGTGGCCTTGAACTTAGATCCACTGGCTTTTGCTTCCCAACTGCTGGAAGTAAGGATGTGTATTACCATGTCTAGCATGAACCTGCCTTAACAATAAAGAACTATTGCTTGTTTCCCAACTACACCTGGATTTTTATGGTGATGGTGGTGTCTTTTGGGGTAACAGTGGCTTTCCTAATATGTTACTAGAAACAGCCAATAGTTTAATAATAGGCTTGGTTTTGAAGTGATCTAAACTTTTTTTTTCTTAGTGACTTCTTACTCTCATAGTTGACTTTATAAACTTTAATATTTTGGGGTTTTTTTTCCCCCACATTTGTGCCTATGTTAAAAATAACCATTGTCAGCTGAGCATGGTGCCACACACCTTTAATCCCAGCACTCGGAGGTAGAGGCAGGCGGATCTCTTGAGTTTGAGGCCAACCTGGTCTACAAAACGAGATCCAAGACAGCCAGAACTGTTACAAAAACAAACCCTGTCTTGATTTAAAAACTAAAATAAAAAACAATCTTTGTCAAGGTTGTAAATGTTTTTGGACATGACTAGTGATGACCATGCCTCTTGTCAGTCTGTCTTTCTATGTTAGAACTGTAAAGATACTGTTTCATTGTGACATTTTCATATGTGTGTGGTGTACTTTGATGGCTCTCCATTCTATATTTTGATTGTGTATATTGTTTTCGGTAATATGACTTTTGTTATTTTTGTTTGTTTTTATTTTGAAACAAGGTCTTATTATGTAGCCCTGGCTGACCTGAGACTCAGATCCACCTGCCTCTGATTCCTCAAGTATTGGGATTAAAGACGTGGGCCTCTGCACCAAATCTAATAGGGCCATTTTAACAGTATTCTGCTGACCCAGGAATGCGGTGTGTTGTTTGTTCAGTGTTACATGGTTTATGTTGTAGGGTCTTTCTCCTTGGTTAGGTTTGTTGCTAGATCTTTTTTTGAGACTTGTGAATGAGATTATTTTCCCTGATTCACATAGGTTATTAGTATATGAAAAACTCATTTTTTAGTAAAAAGATTTTATCACTAGCATGCAAGATATATTTTCGGGTATAGGCATGCCATGCGCATGTGTTGCTCAGAGGACAACTTGATAAGTCCATTCTCGGCTTCCAGTTTTATGTGGATCTAGGGTGGACCTCAGGCTTACCTGTAGAAAGGTCTTTTGGTTCCAGGTTACTGGTTTTTAAATGCTGGTTTTGTAAATCTTACTGCTTGGCTGAATTTATTAGGTCTAAAAGTTCTTAGTCTTCAGAGTCTTTTGAAGTATAGAACCATATGCTCTGCAAATTGGAAAAAACACATTTATTTATTATTTGTTAATTTATTAGGTGGTATCACTGTGCTGACCTGGAATTCTGTGTAAATTAGGCTCTCCTAAAATATAGACACCTGCCTCTGCCTGCCAATTGCTGGGATGATTAAAGGCGTGCCTTACCTTGCCAGGTTCTTGGGGGGGGGGGATTTGTTTTGTTTTGTTTCTCTTTTGAGGCAGGGTTGCATGTAGCTGGAGTTCTCACACTTGGTATGTAGCTGCAGATGACCTTGAACCTGACCTAACCTTGCCTTGGGCTCCCAAGTCCTAGAATTACAGGTCTTTGATTTCAATTTTTAAATCAGTATTATATTTACTGATTTAAAAAAAAAAAAAGGCCATCTTTGTATTCCCAGGATTAAACCAGCTTGGTAGTGAATTATCTTTTTAATATTGAATTCAGTCTGCAAGTATTCTGAGAATTTTTGTATTGAGGATATTGGTTTCTTTTTTTGGTTGTGTCCTTTGGTGAGTTTGGAACCAGCATAATTCTTCATAGAATAACTGTGGAGGCAAGTCTCAGTATGTTATGGGATAGTTTGAAGAAGTTGCCCACCAGTGTGTCTCACTTTATGGTCAGTACTTTTGTGTATGCGTGCTCTGCCATTATGGGTCTGAATGTACCACATGCATGCCTGGTGCCCACAGAGGCTAAAGAGAAACATGGGATTTCCTGGGAACTGAACCGGTGTCCTCAGCAAAAGTACCTCAGTAAGTACCATTAACCACTGAGCCATCTCTCCAGCTCCATCCCTTTTAAGGTTTTTTTTTTTTTTTTTGTTTTTTGAGACAGGGTTTCTCTGTGTAGCTTTGCGCCTTTCCTGGAACTCACTTGGTAGCCCAGGCTGGCCTCGAACTCACAGAGATCCGCCTGGCTCTGCCTCCCGAGTGCTGGGATTAAAGGCGTGCGCCACCACCGCCCGGCATAAGTTCAACTTCTGGTCACTTCTTTTTTTTTTTTTTTTTTTTTTTGTTTGTTTTTGTTTTTTTTTTTTTGTTTTTCGAGACAGGGTTTCTCTGTGTAGCTTTGCGCCTTTCCTGGAACTCACTTGGTAGACCAGGCTGGCCTCGAACTCACAGAGATCTGCCTGGCTCTGCCTCCCGAGTGCTGGGATTAAAGGCGTGCGCCACCACTGCCCGGCTCCTTTTAAGGTTTTTACTACGTGTGTTTATTTACCTATTTAGGGTACAGCTTGGGGGACACATGCCAGGGGGTGTGTGTGGAGGTCAAAGGGCAAGTCGCAGGACCTGGGATCAAGCTTGGGGTGACAGGCTTGGCCGCCGGTGCTTTTACACCCAAGACGTCTTTGATAGATAGTAGCTATCTCTCCAGCCCCTAGATAGTGTCTGTTTAGTCCTGGCTGTCCTGGAACTCATTATGTAGAGCAGGCTGGCCTTGAACTTAGAGAGACCTGCACACCTCTGGCTCCTGAGTGAGTGCTGGGATTAAAGACTGAACCACCACACTAGGCAAAGTTTTGTTATTTCAGGGGTTGGGGGTAGGAGTGGGTGGGTTGTTGTGTTTTATTGTCTGTTACATATCTTGATGTTTTGTTCCCCTTACCAATATATGATGATGATCTTTATTTTTTTCTAATTATGCCTTTAAGTCTGCTTTGTTGTTAGACTGAGTTTGGCTATTTTAACTCGTTTCTGAATTCCAGCTACTTAGAATCTTTTTCTTGAAAAAAAAATTTTTTTCATGCAGTATACTCTTGAGTATACTTTTCCCCTCCCCCAACACCATGCCCTCTCTCTTTAAAAAAAAAAAAGGAAACATATACACAAAAAATCCACAAAATCATAAAACCAAAATAAAGAAAACACCAATAAGACAGAAAATACATCCAACAGAACAAAATGAGCCATACATAAAGCCTACAAAAATACTGTTGAGTTCATTTTGTGTTGATGATCCTGGGATCTTTTAAACTTTTTACATTTATTTATCGTGGTGTTTTTATGTATGTGTGTCCATGTTCTTGTACATGTATGTGTATGCATGTGGAGGTCAGAAGACAACTTGGAGAGTCTCCTGAGGAATCAGTTTGTTAGGCCATTGGGGCAAGCACCTTTACCCTTTCTAAAAGGTGAGAACCACCTATGAGATTTTTATAGGTGTTGTGCCTGCATAGATGTCTGTGTATCACATGCCTGTCTAGTGCCTGTGAAGACCAGAAGACGGTGTGGGATTTCCTGAAAATGGAGTTACAGATGGCTGAAGCCAATATATGGGTGATGGGAATTGAACCTGGGTCCTCTGGGAGAACAGTGTTCCTAACTACTGAGCTGTCTCTCCAGCCCCACTGGTTTTGCCTTTTGGATTTTGTTGAGACGGTTTTTCTGTCCTGGAACTCTGTAGATCAGGCTGGCCTCGAACTCAGATCCACTTACCTGTACCGCTTGAGTGCTCCATCACTGCTGGGCTGCTTTTGTTTTTCATCCATTCATCCAGTCTGATTTATTTTGGGTTTTGGTGCTGAAGATTCCACCCAAGGTCTTCACAGGACTAGGTAATGTTCTGCTGAACTGTACAGCCCCAGCCAATCTGTCGTCACCTCATTGGACTGTTGCGTTGGGATTCTAGTGGGAAGGTCTGTGCTAACCCCTGTCTATCGTGCTGTTAGTGAAGTAGTCCAGTTTCGTCTAGGGCTCATGTGCTTCTCTGTCTATGCCACATGCTTGGCTTGGGCTGCTGCTTCTGTGGGGAGGATTCCTTTGTCTTATGCACTGTTGCCTTGGTTGTCCAATTCCTATGCATGTATCTTAGTCTGCTTCTCAGTTGGCTGAAGGATACCTGCTGGCTGTAGTGATCTAGGTTGCCTGTTATTTTTTGACAGCTTGAAATGCAGAGTGTTAATCTGTTCAGATTTGTCAGCCTTCATAAGTGTAGTGGATGGGGAGGGTCTTTCCTGCAAGTGCATGAAGTTCTACACATGGGTGTCTGAACCTCCCCAGGAGAGGGTTTCTACCCTGGTTCGTGAGTTCTGTCTTTGGTATGTTTCTTGGCATCTTTTGTGTTGGTCCTGTGTAGGGTTTTGCTTTGGTTTGGTTTCTCATTTTTCAATACATGGTCTCTCTGTGTGCCCCTGGCTGTCCTGGAACTCATTCTGTAGACCAGGCTGGCCTTGAACTCGAGATCTTCCTGTCTCTGCCTCCCGAGTGCTGCAATTAAAGGTATGTGCACTGCCTGACAATGGTTTGTTTTGGTTTTGGGTTTTTTTTGTTGTTGTTGTTTTTTTGGGTTTTTTTTGAGACAGAGTTTCTCTACACAGTTTTGATGCCTGTCTTGCATCTCACTCTGTAGCCCAGGCTGGTCTCGAACTCGTAGAGATCTGCCTCACTCTGCCTCCTGAGTGCTACAATTAAAGGCATGCACCACCACTGCCTAGCGTAGGTTGTGTGTGCGCGTGCGTGTGTGTGTCTGAGATCTAGCATGATGTCTTCATCGTCCTGTTTTCTTACTGTCTGTAGGTGTAGACTTTCTCACCAACCTTACTTACCTTCAGGCTTCGAAGTCTGATTCTACCTAATCTAGTCTATTCAGCTTCCTCTCTGTTTAATTCTGCTTTATTTTTGAGACATAGTCTCAGTATAGCCCATGTTGACCTCTGTATTCATTTTCCTAACTGCCTCTCAAGTGCTTCAATCTTTTGTTTTTAATAAGTCTTTTTTGATAGACTCTTGAAATTTCCTTATCCTGAATTTCCTCTAGCTAAATATCTGGAGTAGAAAACTTTATTTTGTGCCTAGGTTCCCCTTCACTCCTCAGGTGATGTGGATTTTTTTTTTTTTATATTCATTTGTTATGTATACAGTGTTCTATCTGCATGTTTTGCCTACAGGCCAGGAGAGGGCATCTCATTATAGATGGTTGTGAGCCACCATGTGGTTGCTGGGAATTGAACTCAGGACTTCTGGAAGAGTAGTCAGTGCTCTTAACCTCTGAGCCATCTCTCCAGCCCCAGTGATGTGGATTTTGACACATTCTATACTGTATTGGTGCTTCTCTGTTCCCAGGTTGGTACCTTGGTAGATCAGGCAGCTAGGTTTAGACAGTGATGTGTCCCAGCTTACTCCTGAGATTCCTCCTGATCTTGTGAGCAGCACGTGGTGTGGAGGGGTGTGGAGGCAGCCTGCCCAGTGGTCTGCACGGAGAGGTGGTATCCTGTCTTACTGTTTGTTTCTCCCTGCTCTTGCTGTAGGGTAGATGTCCAGCCTGGAGCCCCTTCCTACTTCCTAGCTGTTGCCACTTGGATTGAGTCATTGGCTTGGGGTTTTATGTCCCCTAGTCTTTAAAATAAAATACTTGACGTCGGAGTGGAATAGTGCATAACTGAACAAATACCTAGGAGAGAGCTATTCTGCTCTAGTCTTAGGGATACAGTCTGTCATGGTGGGAAAGGACAGTGGTTAGGGCTGCCCTATCCATGGCAGCAGACAGGAAGCAAAGAAGGTAGATGCCTCAAAGTCCTGCCCCTGTGACTCACTGCCAGCCAGGTCTCTCTCACAGCCCCCCAGAACACCACCAGTTAGAACCGCCTATTGAGGCATGATCTGTCCATACTGGGTGGGTGCTGTGTAGAGCAAGGTGAGGCCTAAGGAAGGATTCAGCTAATGGCAGAGCTGCTACCTAGCATACCAGAAGTGTATGGATGCCGATGAGGACAAAAGGCAAGTGAAGTGAAGAACAGCCACCATGATACCACCAACCACAACAGGAATGATGGGGGCGGAAATAAGATGGCCAAAAGTTGGAATATTCAAAGGGAAGACTGGAGTGAGAACTGAAGCGGCCAGGCTGGGAAGGGATCGATCACAGTGTGTTGTGCTCGTGTGTGTAATTCTCAGAAAACGCTGTCTCTGCCCTCTGCTGCAGCTGGCACTCCAGTCGCAGCCCAGCCCACAGCCCTCCTACACTGTACTCAATAAACTTGACAACACATGCACCACATCCTGGTATTCTGTGTGTGTCACACACTGCCCCTACTGTGGTGGACAAGCAAGGATGACCTCACTTCCGCTAATCTTGTCTTGACAATCCTTCCCTGTTTTCTGGCTGCTGGCAAGAGTAAAGGCCGGGGAATATTCATCCCATTATTGTCATCATTTGATCAGTGCAAGTGGTGGGACCAGGGCTGGCTGGAATACTTTATAGTGCCCTGGTTTCAGAACTGGAGTTCCGTCGGTGGGAGTCAGGTGACCCTCAGGTGCCTTCAGAGATAAAGTGGGAGAGGGGCGTGAAGGACCCAGGGTGCCTGAGTACCATGTGCTCTCCACCACCCACAGCTGTAGGTGGGTTTAAGTGACCTGTTTGTGTGGGTGCATAGGTTTGTTCACAGGAGTGCTGTGACCGCAGGAGTGCTGTGACCGCAGCGGCCAGAAGTGCGTGCTGGAATTAAAAAGTGGATTGTGAACAACCATATGGGTGCTGGGAGCCTCATTCAGGGCCTCTGCAAGAGCAGCAAGCGCTCTTAACTACCAAGCCTTCTCTGCAGCCCACCCCTGTAGTTTTCTATGACACTGCGTGGAGTACAGGGTGGCTGTTCTACCCCCTGCAACAGGCTTGAATGGACCTCACGATCCTCATCGCCACACCACACTTTGACACTGAGAACAGCTGTCTCCACTTCACAGCTCCCAGGCTGAAGACTGCTGAGGCTGGCCGCTCCTGTGTCTGCTCCTGTCTCCCCACTGTCTCCCTCTTTTCCTGGGGCTCTGTGGGCTCAGCTGATGCGCTTTTCTCACCCTTCCTCAGACAGCTAGAGTCTCTGGGTCTCTTCTCGTGCACAGTCATGAATGTGTGCCTCTCCATCACCAGCCTCGGGAAGTAGCTGTTCTCAGTCTCAACTCTGAGCTGTCAGAAGCTGGAAGGTTGCTTGGAAGCCCCATCTGTGTTCTTTTTAAAAAAGATGGCTTCCCCAGCTGTCCTCAGACTTACTATGTGGCAGAGATAGTCTTTGAATTCCCAATCCTGCCTCCACCTCCAACAAGCTGAGATGCTGAGATTATGGTGCACACCACTACAACTGGCCTCTCACATATATTGACATATAGGGGTGTGTGTGTGTGTGTGTGTGTGTGTGTGTGTGTGTGTGTTACAACAGTGTTGGTCTCAATATGTAGCCTTGGCTGGCCTGGAAATTGACATGCAGTACAGGCTGGCCTTGACTCACAGAGAATGCTTTTGCCTCCCAATTGCTGGAATTAAAGGCATGCACCACCACCACAAGAGGCCTTTTTTACCTTTTATTTTATTTTATTTTACTTATTTTTTGAGGGGAATGATGTGTTCCTGAAAGCCAGTATCCATAGAGGCTAGAAGAGGGCATTGGGTCCCCTGGGAGCTAGGGTTACAGGTAGTTGTGATCCCCAGGCATGGGTTCTGGGAAATGAACTTGGGAGCAAGAGCTATCTCTCCAGCCCCTCTCATAGGTTTCCTTAAAATAGAATCTTAAGGGTTGTCTTGTAGGTCTTTTGAGTTTCCAAGTTCATCTCAGATCCTGGGGGTAGGAGGTACTTGGAGTACTAGGCTAGAAATCAGGAGCCAGCACTTTAAAAATAGGACTGGGGGTATGTGGGTTTTTCAAAATGAGATTATTTGCTTAAGCTACCTAGGAACTGGAACATTTCTGTCTTCAGCCTGGCTGGCAGATGGCCCTGCACCATTCACTGCTTCAGAAGTACAGCCTGAGGGATTGGCGGCTTCCACCAGTACATCACTTTGACACTGCAGATCCTCAAGGCGCTGCTGGTATAACGAACCAGCTCACATCAGTACTCCATGCCGAAGGAAGAATCCGCAAAGAGGGTTGAATTGAATGCAGACTAGCCAGAAGAGCAGTGATCCTGCATGTTTGGGCCTGAAATGGCAGCTGAGAGTGAAGACTGCGTAGCGCTGAGCTTTCCTCGTACCAGACGTTCTGTGTGGCATGCTTCAGTTGAGGTGTCTCCACACAGTTCGATACAGCGAAGGGCCTGCTGCTGGGGAGTCTTGGATTCCCTGGAGACACCTGCTAAGAGTTCTGGAAACCGATCTCGTCCTCTGCAAGGGCAGCAAGTGCTCATAACCACCGAGCCATCTCTCCAGCCCCTACCTTAATGGAAATTTGTGTGTGTGTATACACACAATACATGCACATACTGCACATGAGGTGCAGGTGCCTGAGGAATCTAGAAGAGGGCATCAGATTCCCTGGAACTGGAGTTACTGACTGTTGTGAGTTGCCCCATTTAAGTGCTGGCCCTCTATAAGAGCAGTGTGTACTCTTTACTTTGAGTCCATCCTCTCCACTTGTCACTGATTAATATGGCAAAGCACAGTCTCAAATGCCTTTCTCCATCCTCCCATCAGAGCTACCAGTCTCCAGCAGCTGTACCTCTAACCTGGACCTGCATTGAACCATCCTACCAGTGTGCAAACAGGGCTCTCTTGGCTCCTAGAAACAAACTCCTTAAGCACCTGCCCCTTCCTGTGCTCCTATAAAAGCAAAACTTAAAGGAACATCTTGTGGGCTGGGGCTGTAGCTTGGTGGCCAAGTGCCTGCCTAGTGCATGCGAAGCCTTGGTTCCATCCCCAGCTCTGTGAAAAGCAAATTTCATGCCACCTTGTTGTCATCTGTTTGTTCTTTTGAATTCTTGTTGTTGTTGTTTTCGGTTTTTTTTGTTTTTGTTTTTTTTTGTTTTTGGTTTTGGTTTTTTTTTGAGGCAGGGTTTCTCTGTGTGGCCCTGGCTGTCCTGGAACTCGCTCTGTAGACCAGACTGGCCTTGAACTCAGAGCTCCTCATGCCTCTGCCTCCTGTGAATTTATTTTTACTTTTTAATTCATGTTTATCTACGATGTAGGGGTGTGTGTGTGTGTGTGTGTGTGTGTGTGTGTGTGTGTGTGTATGCACGTGTGCACGTGTGCACGTTGCCCATGGAGGCCAGAAAAAGGCATCAGATTCCCTGGAACTGGAGTTGCTGACAATTGTGAGTCACCAGGTGGGTGCAGGAAATCAAAACCCGGGTCCTCTGGAATAACAGCAGTAAGTGTTCTTAACCACTGAACCATCACTGCTCCTACCCCAGGCTCTTCCTCTACTCTCTCCAAGAGATGGTTGAAGCATCCCAGGTTGTAGCCTCAGACCAGCTTCTCCCCTGAGCTCCCGAGCTGCATCACCAACTACCCACTTGTGCCTCATCTGGCCAGCATCTCAAAATGAGTTCCTGGAGCCAGCCAGCTGGTTCACTTGGTAAAGGTGCTTGCTGCCAAGCCTGATAACTTGAGTTTGATCCCCTGAATCCATAGCGTGGAAAGCAAGGATGGATTCCCACAAGTTGTCTTCGGACCTTCTCAAATAAATAAAAATAAATAAATAAATAAATAAATAAATAAATAAATAAATAAATAGAAAATGAGTTCTTTACCTCCTACCCAAACTCTTGGCATTTCCTTCGCCCTTCACACAGCTACCCTTGACATCTGCCTCTTTCCTCCACAGCAGACCAATAGCAGGATTTACAAGCCATCTTTCTCCTCATCATTCACCCACCCTAGCTCAAGCCTCCTCAAAAAGCCCACCTGCAGCTGGGTGGTGGTGGTGGTGGTGGTGGTGGTGGTGGTGGTGGTGGTGGTGGTGGTGGTGGTGGTGGTGGTGGTGGTGCATGCCCTTAATCCCAGCAGAGGCAGAGCTAGGCAGATCTGAACTCACAGGTTCAAGGCCAGTCTAGTCTACAGATGGGCTCCAGAACAAGCTCCAAAACTACACAGAGAAACCCTGTCTTGGGCGGGGGGCATCTGCCCCTGCTGCCCCACCTAATGAGAACTTGTTTCACAGAGGGGCACTGGTCCAGCATGGAGGACAGAACCACACCGCACTGGTTATTCAGCCCCTGCTGATCAGACTCTGGACAGGACTCTCCTGAGATCTAGATGGGGTGCAGGGAGCGCTTGTGGGACAGCCAAGTAGCCCTCTGGCACCCTCTGCTGGGCAGACCAGTGAGTGCTGGTGGTCCTGGTGCATTAGCTAGGATAAGGCTGCTCAGCTACAGTCCCTGTCTCTGCCTACTGTGAGCACTTGCGGGGTATCCCTCATCTGTCACAACAGACTCTCCACTCTGGGGCAGGGTGGAGCAGAGTAAAGGCCATTCTCTTCTGAGAAGCTCTGACTGCCTGTAGTGAGACAGCCACACCCAGGTTCAAAGCCTGTCTCCTCACTTTTTTTATAGTTGATTTTTTTATCGGTTTCACATCATGCACCCTGATCCCACCCAACTCCCCGTTCCTTCATATCCACTCTGCCCTTGCAGCCTCCCCTGAAAAACAAAACTAAAAAGAAAAACAAAACAACCAAACACACACACACACACACACACACACACACACACACACACACACACACTCGCGTGTGAGTCTCAGCATGGAAGCCGTAGTGTGGCCCAGTGAGTAGCACAGTAAACCCATTTGTAAGTGTTCATTGCAATGAGTCGTTGGTCTGGTTCAAGGCCTCTGGCTTCTGCTGCACCCTTGATACTGGGCCCTCACTGGACACCCCTTGGATATCCTGTTATTGCCTTATGTCATGGAGATCCTGCAGCTTTAGATATTCAGGTCCAGCCCCTTCACATGCTCCTGTTGTTCATAGATGAGGTGGATGTTGGGGTGGGCCAACTCTTAGGCCTGGCTCTGGGCCTGGGTGGTAGCTGACCTGGTCAGCCTGCCAGCTTTCCCTCATTAACACCAACAGGGAAAGTTCTCCAGCTTTGCCCTGGCTGGCTCACCCACTACAGCAGGCAGTAAGGAGTGGGCCGGTTCTCCTGCCCTGACCCACACCCACGCCAGCTCTGTTTTGCCCAGGCAAGGTGAACGGAACGGCCTGCTCTCGTGCACTCTCGTACTCCGACGACAGCTCTCCTGCCTTCCTCAGGTGGGGGCAGGGGGCATCTTTCCCTCACCCATGCCACCACAAGGCAGATGTAGGGGGTGGGGTCAGCTCTCCTCTCACACCCTCAGGGCCGGCTCATCTGTTGAGCCCCACCAACAGGGTCAGCTCTGGCTTGTCTGGGCAAGGTGCAGGGTCCATTCTCCTAAGTGCTGCAACTGGTGAGGGGCAGGACCAGCTCTCCCACCCGCCACAGGTGGCGAGGGTCGGGGGTGGGGGAGGGCATCTCTCCCTTACCCGCTCGACCATATGGCAGATAAAGGGTGGGGCCAGATCTCCTGCACCCCTGTCAACAAGGTGAGCCCTATTGTGCTGCCCAGGTGAGATGCAGGCCCACTTTCCTGAACGCTGCAGCCAGTGAGGGGCAGGGGCAGCTCTCCCACTCTCACGCCTTCAGGGCCTCAGGGCCGGCTCACCTGCACCCCGACCAACAGGGTCAGCTCCACTGTGCTGCTCAGGCAAGCAAGGTAGAGGACCCGCTCTCCTGAGTGCTGCAGTTAATGGGGCAGTGGTGGGAGGGCCAGCTCTCCCTAGTGCCGCCGACAGTGCGGGGTGGGGCTGACTGTGCAGCCCTCTCCTCTCTGTCTTTGGTGGGAACAGAAGCCACAGACGTGACCCTTGGCAGCAGCCCAGTCCCAGACCACATTATGGTCCCAGGTGGCAGCATAGGTTACTCAGATCTGCTGTAGGATGGTCTGTATGTCAAATCTGTTGCTCTGATTGGTCAATAAATAAAACACCGATTGGCCAGTGGCTAGGCAGGAAGTATAGGTGGGACTAAGAGAGAGGAGAAAAGAAAGAACAGGAAGGCAGAAGGAGTCACTGCCAGCCGCCACCAGGACAAGCCGCATGTGAAGACGCTGGTAAGCCACGAGCCACGTGGCAAGGTATAGATTTATAGAAATGGATTAATTTAAGATATAAGAACAGTTAGCAAGAAGCCTGCCATGGCCATACAGTTTGTAAGCAATATAAGTCTCTGTGTTTACTTGGTTAGGTCTGAGCGACTGTGGGACTGGCGGGTGATAAAGATTTATCCTGACTGTGGGCAAGGCAGGAAAACTCTAGCTACACAGATCTGTATGGCCCAGACAGCAGAATGACCCTAGGTGGTGGCTCAGACCCCAGTCTCAGACCCCAGTCATATGCATGGCTCTTGGTGGCAACATGGACCATGGATAGTAACACAGACCTGGACATGGCCCTTGTCAGTAGCCTGGCCAGGATGTTACCATGGCCCTGGGTGGCAATGCAGGTCACTCAGATTGGGATGAACCCAGTGGCTGTATGGCCCTTGAACACCTACATGGTCTCAGGTGGCAGCCCAGATCCCAGGCATCCACACAGCCCTCAATGGGAACAGGAGCCTTGGACATCAACACAGACCCTGGCTATGGCTGGGCCCAGCCGTGGCCCCAGATGCAGCTTGGCCCACAAGATGTCCTGGCCCCAGTTGGCAGCCCGTGTCATTCAGGTCTATATGGCCCTGTCAACAACACATCCCTCAGATACCAACCCTGCCACAGGTGGCAGCCCAGGTCCTGGGCATCCATGTGGCCTTTGGTGACAACATGGGCCAGAGACATCAACACAGACCCAGGCCACAGTAGGACCATGGACTCAGACATGGTCCCTGGTAACAGCCTGGACCCAGATGTCATCATGGTCCTAGCTGGCATTGCAGGTCACCCAGATTGGCATTGGGTCACCCCAATGGCCACTTGGTACTCAAGCACCAATATGTCCCAAGGTGGCAGCCCGCCCCCAGGCATTTGCTTGGCCTTTGATGGTAACAGTAGCCACAGACATCAATGCAGACACTGGCTGTGGTAGGGGCCATGGACCCAGACACGGTCCTCAGCTGCAGTTTGGGTCCGGATGTCACCATGGCCCCAAGGGCCAGCACAGGCCACCCAGATCTATATGGCCCTGACGGCTGCATGACCTTCAAACACCAACATGACCCCAGGTGTCAGCCCAGACCACACGCTTCTCTCCAGTCCTCTGTGGCATCAACACATGTGACATCAACACAGAGCCCAGCTGCAGCAGGGCCACAAACCAAGACAGCAGTCTGGCCAGAATGTCACCATGGACCTGGGTGGCAACACAGGAGGCCTCTTTGAATGGCATGGTCCCTGTTGGGGCACATCCCTTGGTCCTGGACATGGTCATAGGTGGTGGCCCAGCCTCCAGGCATCTGCAAGGCCCTCAGTGGTAGGAGGAGCCATGGACATCAATACAGACTGCCAGAGCTGTGCCAGGGCCACAGACCCCGACATGACCCAGGCCCAGACATCACCGTGGCCCCCATGGCAAGCAGGCACCCCTGTCAGCCGGTTCCTTGGGGCTCTTGACTTCAGATATATGCCTTTCCCCCCAGCACATGAACCTTTCCGCTTCCCGCTTTCTTCTGTTTCCCCACCATATTCTCCCTCACCATACCGGTGCCTGACTGCCTGGTGCCTGTGGCTCAAGGTTGATCTTTGCCTGCCCCGGGCAAGGGTCCTGGGGCAGAGCGTTAGCTGTCCTCCATGTTCTGAGGCCTTATGGCGCCAGGCTGCTTATAGTTGGTCTCTGGGTTTAGTTTATCTTACAGCTTGTAGTCCTTCATGAAGAGAAGTCAGAGTGGGAATTAGAGGCAGGAACTAAAGCAGACACCATGGAGGAATGCTGCTTACTGGCTTGCCTGTCTCTGTAGTTGGAATTTTCTTTGGGCCACCAACCAGATCCCAAACAAAGACATGGAGATTTATTGTTAATTACGAAAGCTCAGCCTCAGCTTAGGCTTGATCCACTAACTCTTTTAACTTAAGTTAACCTGTTTCTTTTCATCTACAGTTTGCCTTGGGGCTTTTTTACCTTTCTTCCATTCTGTATGTCCTCGCTTCTTGCTTCCTCCATGTCTGGCTGGCTGGCCACTGGCATCTCCCTCACATCTCCCTGGTGTCTCCTTTTCTTTCTTCCTCCAGCCTAAATTCCTCCTCCTCCTTACTCCCCCTGCCCAGAAGTTCTGCCTATACCTCCTCCCTCACTATTGGCCATCCAGCTTCTTATTAGACCAATCAGGTGCCTTAGGTGGGTAAGGTAAAAACAGCAACACATCTTTACATAATTAAACAAATGCAACACATCCTTGCATAGTTAAACCAATATTCCACAACATTTCCCCCTTTTGACTAAATAAAAAGAAAGGTTTTAGCCTTAACATAGTAAGACTATATACAATAAGAACAATTATCAAGTAAGAATTACATTTACAATATCCAGTCTATTTGCATTTGGCAAATTCAGAGAAAATACCCCATTATCTCTCCTATCTTGGTGAGTCCAAAGTTGTGTACTAATTTTTTTGTTTGTTTTATTTTGTTTTTTTTTCGAGACAGGGTTTCTCTGTGTAGTTTTGGTGCCTGTCCTGGATCTCTCTCTGTAGATAAGGCTGGCCTCCAACTCACAGAGATCTGCCTGCCTCTGCCTCCCGAGTGCCACTGCCTGGCTTGTGTATCTAATTTACTTTCTATCCTACCTTATATTACTAACCCAAAATTATCTTTTTAGGCCTCAAAACATTTTCTTAGATGAAAAAATTTAAGCTTTAATGTTTCTCAACCTTATAAACTTTACATCTTTTTATGTAAGTTTCTTTTCTGAATTTGGTAACAAGGAAAACTGTAACTATAACTATCTTGTCTTCAACTCCATGTGAGACCCGGGAAGGATATAATATTACCTGAGTAAATGGGAAGTGCAGAGCAAGCAACTTCCAAAGCTACAGAAACGACAGAAACAGCTGGATGCCTGGACAGTCAGTCACCCAGGGTTCCTCTGCACCATTGGGGCATCCATCTTCAGCCTACAGGCCTAGAGTGTCTGACAGACTTTTCTGTGAAATAGGAATTTTGAAGGACTGTCCCACTTTGTCTTGGTAAAGTTTGGCAGTCTTTTTCCTTTGTGTCCTGCTTGTCCAGTTTGGACAGTATATGGTCAGCAGTCAAGGCAAGAGTAGTTTCTTGCCCAAAGGGCTAATTTTGCCACAATGAAGTGAATTCCATATGGAGGTCCTTTGATGCCCATCATCCTTTTATGAAGTAGATTGGTGCTGCCAGGAACAGACATGTCTCACTGTCGTGAAAAGCTTTAGGTTATTAAACATTTTAAATGCCATATTCTGTAGGTCTCTGAAGCATTTGAAAATCACCTATGTATCTATAATATCTCTGTTTGATCTTGAAAACATACCTAACATGACTATAAGTTTGATTATTATAAATGATTAACTACTAACCTGTATTTCTTAATTATCCTAAATAGTTTGTAATAATAGCTTTCAAGTACTAGAACTTTATATTACATTTTTAAATGAACTGTATAAGTACAATACCTTAAACAAGAATAGAACATGTATACAGTATAACAAAAATAACCTTAAATTTGTATCAATATGGAGCTGGAGAGATGGCTCAGAGGTTAAGAACCCTGGTTGTTCTTCCAGAGGTCCTGAGTTCAATTCCCAGCACCCACATGGTGGCTCACAACCATGTGTAATAAGATCTGGCTCCCTTTTCTGGCCTGCAGGGATACATGCAAACAGAACACTGTATATATAATAAATAAATAAATAAATAAATAAATAAATAAATAAATAAATAAATAAATCTTTTTAAAAATTTTGTATCAATATACAAAAATCCAGCTGGGCAGTGGTGGCGCACGCCTTTAATCCCAGCACTTGAGAGGCAGAGCCAGGCGGATCTCTGTGAGTTTGAGGCCAGCCTGGGCTACCAAGTGAGTTCCAGGAAAGGCACAAAGCTACACAGAGAAACCCTGTCTCAAAAAACAAAAACAAAAACAAAAAAAATCCATACCAATGTAAAATATTTGAGATTAATAGTTGTTTTTTATCCTGTATTCCTATATTCCCCACTAAATGATGACAAGTATTCATAACCCACCAAATGACCAAAAACCACTCATTCCCACATTCTTGGGAATGTGGGCATTGTATTCTCTAGACTGCTTGCTGTTGTCTGGGGGCAACAGCATCCCCAGGGAACCCTGAGGAATTGAAATAATGGTCAAGTCCTAAGAAAACCAGCTATAGCATTTGTTGTCCAGTCTCTGTGTAATGGGAAAGTGCAAGGCTTATCTGAAGTCCTGTCCAGAATAATCTTTGAGGCTGGAACGTCTCAGTAGCATCCTTGAAGTTGTTCTGAACACAGAACTCTGAGGAAACTGCAACAGAGGCACTCTGAAAGGCTGGATCACCCAGGCTATCTATTTTCATTGGTGTCTAGTCACCTTGCTCTAAAAACACACAAACTTTCAAAGATAACATACATATCTGCATTAACACAAGTATGAACTGTGCATTGTATGCAAGCCAGACAAAGATGTTTTTTTTTTGTTTTATGTTTGAGCAGGTAAAAGACATTTGTCAACTCTATGTGGGATTGTATAATCAAACCTCTATTCATGACATATGAAAGGATGGCCTGTAATAAGTCATGAGGACTCTGTAACCAACAAGATGTATCTTGTCTCATCCACTCTTGGAGCTGTTCCCATGCCAAGGGATCAGCATACATGTCACCTGTCTTGTAGTTTTTCTAGGTTTATTTCTTTATGTCTGTAGCCAAGATTTTCAAGGGGTCTTGAAAATCAAATCTGGTCTCTATTAATTTTGAAGGAATCCACAGCCTTTCATTTCCTGTGGAAACAAATGCATAACCTCTCTCCAAATACAATACATTTTCTGAATTCCATTTTAAAGTTAAGACATCCCTAAAGTATCTAGGCTAGTTTAATTCAGCAGTTCCTTTTATAATCCCATGTTTCTCAGCAGCTATCATTTGCTCATCAGCATTCAAAAAATTCAGTCAACAAAGCACCATACAGGATCCAGACTCCCTGTGTATTTCCCATCTTTACATGACTTATTTTTTTTTTTTTTGGTTTTCCGAGACAGGGTTTCTCTTGTGTAGCTTTGCGCCTTTCCTGGATCTCACTTGGTAGCCCAGGCTGGCCTCGGACTTATTTTTTTATATTACTTTACTCTTTCTTTAAAAATTTTACTAATTATTTTTAAAACTATTTATTATTATTATTATTTTTAAAACTATTATTTTTTCCTATGACTGTCTATGCTCATTTTCTTTTCTTTCTTAACCACCTACACACACTATAACCTGTTTAAATTCTTTTTTCAGTCTGAACCTGTTTTACTGTGCACCTGTAGCATTCTCAGCCACACTTTAAACTGCTAAGTGGCAGCTAGGCCCTCTGCCATGCGGCTCTGGTGGTTGACACCTGCCCTCTCCTCGAGTATGTGAGAGCTGAGCCTTAAGCCCATCAGCCTGCCTGGGAACTGTGTTTAATTAGGAGCTGCATTTAACTGCCCCAGCTCTAGGAAGTTGGTGCCTGCAATATAGCAGGAGTTTTTACTTAGCTTTCGGTTTCTACTCAGCATGCTGGCTGCTCAAGTGCTCTGCTGCACAGCAGTGCCTCCTAAAGCAGCTGCATCCATTCTTTTGTTTGTTTGTTTTTTCCAGCTTTCTCAGGTCCTATGTGGAAATTTGGGCTCCATGTTGGGTGCCTCTTGTATATTACTAAAGGACCAGCCTTAATAATACACTTCCCAGGGGCTCAGGAGAGAAACTACAAATGGCAAGAACTATTTTGGGGAAGAAGAATCTCAGCACAACGAGCCCTTATTCCATTGGTTTATCCTCCTCTCTCGTCTCTCCGTCTCTCCGTCTCTCCGATTCACAGTTATAAAACCAAGCCAAAGCAATCCTCCCCCTCAGGCCTGAATTCCTGCAGGGTCATAAAGGCAGAGAAGAATTTTTCTCAGGCAGTGACTGCCAGGCTTTCTTTTATGACCTGAAATGGAGTGGTTAAAGGAGGAAGTCAATTGAGAGCTAATGATTGGTTAGTATATCAAAAAGGGGGTGTATGTGCTCAGTCTACATTCCTAGAAGTGGTTAGGTAAGAAGTTAGGGGTCTATAATGTTAAGAAGGAGGATCCAAGTTAAATTGTGCGAAGCTATTACTTCAGGTCCACCTGGCCTAGGTAGTGTCTCCTTGTGGAATTTACCTTAATTCAGGAGACTAGCATGTAGTGGTCTGGAGTGTTATTTCTGTTAGTTCTTGAATGTGGTTAAGGGAGATATCTGATTTCAGTGCTGAAAGGGGAGAAACGGATGGGCCTGAGGGAAGGAAGCCTTTCCTGAGGCTGGTTTCAAAATACCTTGAATGTATACGTCCAAAGAGTGATCAGTCCACACTGTTAGCAATTCTTAGGGAAAAATCAACTGGGAAAGCTATGAAGGGACACAGGATTTTCATAACAGAAGACAGCTGATTTATAACATGCCAAATAGCACCAAATACTTCCTCTGAAGGAAATCCTTGATCCCTTCAGGTAGTGGCTTTGCCATAACCAGCTGAGTTCTTACAACATATTCCTGTGGCTCATAGCAGGTGCCATTTGTAGTTGGAATTTTCTTTGGTTCACCAACCAGATCTCAAATAAAGACATGGAGACTTATTATTAATTATGAATGTTTGGCCTTAGCTTAGGCTTGTCCCACTAGCTCTTTTAACTTAACCTTTTCCATTCATCTACATTTTGCCTCAGGGCTTTTTTTTTTTCATCTTTCTTTCCTTCTATATGTCCTACTATCCTGCTTCCTCCATGTCTGTCTGTCTGGCTCCTGGCATCTCCCTGGTGTCTCTTTTTCTTCCTTCCCTGAGCCTAAAATTCCTCCTCCTATTTACTCTCTTTGCCCAGAAGTTCCACTTATACCTCCTCCCTCGCTATTAGCTGTTCAGCTTTTTATTAGACCAATCAGGCTGCCTTAGGCAGTCAAGGTAGAACAGAAACACATCTTTACATAGTTAAACAAATGCAGCATATCTTTACATAGTTAAACAAATGTAACACTTTTTTGCACAGTTAAATAACTATTCTGCAACATGTCTCCTTACTTTTCTGACATGCATTCTGGCACAGCTTATGTAGTCAGGGGCAGCTTGGCAAACTCTCCTAGTGTTACAGAGTTGAGCTCACTGGCACAGTAGTTTCAACAATGCACTTCTCAGTTCCTGCATCGTAGGGAGGCCTGCTTTGACAAGACCCCCTGAGCCAACCTGAGCCTTTGGTGGCATGGAGGACAAATGGCGTCAGCCACTTTTCTCCTCTGTTACTTAGGGGTGGACACCACGCCTGCTTTGAGCTTCCAAAGCAGCATCCTGAGGTTATGTATGTCATCCATCAGGAGGCGCTGCATTGGATGGCCCAAATAGCTGCACGAAAGCTATCTGATGGACCTTTCCGGAGCTTTGTACACCTCTCGTTGCTCCTCCAGCTTTGGCAGAAAATGACTGGGCAGCCATTCATGAATGAGAGGACACAGAAGCGCCTAAGTCCCTCAGGAATGAACACTGACACCAATTCAAGAACACAGCATGTATTATGACATTGCCATGTCCTAGATAATCTTTTAGGGCCTGGAATAATGTTCAGCTGCTAAGACTACGTGTGCTATTCCAGAGGATACAGGTTTGGTTCCCAGCACCCATATTAGGCAGCTCACATCTATGACCACAACCACCTGCAACTCTGGCTCCAAGGGATCCAGGACCCTCCTCTGGCCTCTGGGAGCACCTGCACACATATGGTAGACATGCATACCTGCAGGTACACACACATAAATAATATAAAACAGATACATAGATTACAATTTTTAGCACTTATTTTATAAAAATTTTATACCAGCGGTGGTGGCACATGCCTTTAATCCCAGCATTCAGGAGGCAGAGGCAAGTAGATCTCTGTGAGTTCGAGGCCAACCTGGTCTACAGGGTGAATTTCAGGACAAGCTCCAAAGCTACACAGGGAAACCTTGTCTTTAAAAACCAAAAACAAAAATTTTACTCTCTCTCTCTCTCTCTCTCTCTCTCTCTCTCTCTCTCTCTCTCTCTCTCTCTCTCTCTCTCTCACTGTGTGTGTGTGTGTGTGTGCATCCCTATCTGTCATGGCATGCATGTGAAGGTCAGAAGGCTGCTAAGCCATCTTGCTGGCCCTAAAACATTAAAGTTTTAAAATTTTCTTTTGTGTTCATGGTGTGTGTGCATGCCATGTACGCTTGTGGAGTCCAGAGGACAGCATTTGGGAGTCAGCTCTCTCCTTACAACATGTGGTACCTGGATTTGAACTTGGGCTGACAGACTTGGTGGCACTGAGCCATCTCACCAACTGACACGTTCTCTGCTTTTGACTTATGTCCAATAACTTTTTCCTGTATCCACACATGAAACCACCACCTGGATCAAGACAGAAAGAACCTGATGTCCCAGAGACCTCCCTCAACACCTGTCACCTGCTCAGTGCCATTCTTGGCTTCCCCCACAAAGACTTCAGCGTCCTTTGTGGTCTTTGTTGGAATGGACTCACACAGTAAGTCACCTTGCACCCAGCTGCTTTCATTTAACTTTGAGGTTCATCCATGTTCTATTGGTTTCTCTTTCAGTTTAAAATTCTATGGCATGAATATCCTACAGGCTATTTGTACAACAGATGGATTTGTTATTTCTAATTTTTGATTCATGAATAAAGCTGCTGTCATGGCTCGGGCGTGGTCTGATCATAACCACTGAGGATTCCCATCCTGGAAGCTCGGTCCTCAATGTGGTGATATGGAGGAGGCAGAAGTTTTTAGTGACTCCTTAGCCTTTAAAGTACCTAATGTGAGGTACCTGGGGCACTACAGAATTCATTGCAGAATGAGTTAGTTCTCCACAGAAAGTGTCTGTCCTTAAGCAGAATCATCCTAAGCAACTGGCCCCTAATACAGTTGTTATGAATATTAAACATAACCTGTGGTGAACACGAGCACCCATTTCTACTGGATATATATTCAGAACTGGAGTTGCCTAACCACTGGATCCATTTATGTTCATCTTTAGTAGATACTGCCAATTAGTGGGGCTCACCAATCTGTACTTCCACCAACAGTGTTTTTGAGAGTGTCAGCTGTTCCATGTCCTTGCCAACATTAATACCGTCATTCTTTTTAAGTTTAGCCATTCCAGTGACATAATTTCACAAAAACCATGACGTGTTATTGTTAGGAAGGTCTGACTTACAGAGAAGAGGACCACGCAGGGGGAACACTGTCCCACATCACATGAGAAGTGTGAAGCAAGTATGCAGCAGCTGGGCTTTGCGAGTCCTGTGCATCTGTGCTTGTGTGAACCTGAGACTGCTCACACCTGGGGACGTAGAAATGGCAGTGCTCTTATTTTACTACTGCTCCCCCACAGTACGGGAGATTGAACCCAGAGTGTGCTGGTTAATGACAACTCGACAGGATCTAGAATCACGTAGGCGGCCAGCCTCTAGACCAGTTCTCAACCTGGGGGCCGAATGACCCTTTCACAGGGGTCACTTAAGACCATCCTGCATATCAGACATTTAGATTACAATTGTTATGACAGTAGCAAGATTACAGCTATGAAGTAGCAATGAAGATAATTTTATGGTTGGGGTCACAGCATTAGGAAGGTTGAGAACCACTTCTTTTAGAATATTGTGGGTCATCAGGAGTGTCCCTCCAAGAAGGAATGTTTTATCTCTGAGGACATTGGTACCCAACCACTGCTTAGCTGAGGTGCTAGCCTCTGGCCTAGAACACACCAAGCATCTACTTATCGTCTGCCTTTTGGGTGGAGGCCTAAGAAAGGGAACATAAACTGAGTTCTGAGCTGCAGAGTAGTTTTGATTGAGTTATTGGTTGGGTTGGCTGATTGAGACAGGGTCTCATGCATCTCAGGGTAGGCTCCAGCTTGCTGAGAGTAACCTTGAACTTCTGTCTTGACCTCTCAAGCTCTGGGATCAAGGATGTGCACCACTGTTTCTCATTTGTATAGTGCTGGAGACTGAGTTCCAGGGCTTTGTGTCTGTTGACGAGCACTCTGGCAGTTGAGCCAGTCCTAACCCCAAGGTCCTGGTGTGATTTTGTTGTGGTGGTTGTTTTGTTTTAAATGTGTGTGTGTGTGTGTGTGTGTGTGTGTGTGTGTGTGTGTGTGTGTGTGTGTGTGTCTTAGTTAGGCTTACTATTGTTGTGATGAAACCTCATGACCAAAAGTAACTTGGGAGGGAAAGGACTTATTTGGCTCTCAGTTTTGTATAGTAGTTCATCATCAAAAGCAGTGAGGGCAGGAACCTTGAGGCAGGAGCTGATGCAGAGGCCATGGAGGATGCTGCTTACCGGCTTGCTCCTCATTGCTGACTTTCTTACAGAACCCAGGACCACCAGCCCAGGGGTGGCACAGCCCACAATGGGCTGGGCCCTTCCCCATTGATCACTAATATAAAAAATGCCTTACAGCCGGATCTCATGGAAGCATTTTTTCAACTGAGGCTCTCTCTTCTCTGATGACTCTAGCTTGTGCCAAGCTGACATAAAACTGGCCAGCACAGAGTGTTGCCTGCATATATGTAAGTGTAGTAACCACCTGCAGAGGCCAGAGAGGCCACGGAATCCCCTGAAACTGGAGTTACAGGCAGTTGTGAGCCACTCAGGTCAACTAAACTCGACCACTGCAAGAGCACCAAGTGCCCGTGTGTGTGTGTGTGTGTGTGTGTGTGTGTGTGTGTGTGTGTGTGTGTGTGTGTTGTGGTTTATGGACACAGGGTTTCTCTCTGTGTAACCGTTCTGGCTGTCCTGGAACTCACGGAGATCCACCTGCCTCTGACTCCTGAGTGCTGGGATTAAAGGCGTGCGCCACCACCGCCCGACACAGCAGCAAGTGCTTTTAAGTGCTGGCATCTCTCCAGACGCCAAATCCCTTTTAAAACCCACTGAGAAAGCTGGTCCTCACAGGAATCTTTCTGTGGACCCTTGACAGCAGGGAAAGAGTCTCTCACTAAGGCAAATCATCTCCAGAAACAATGTGTCACAAACAACTACATTTCCCAAGTGCCCTGCCCTACGCCCAGGCTCTCATTTTACCTGGAGGTTGTATCCCAGGGAAACAGGTATGTGTTAGAACTTGTCTGTAGTACTTGAGGGGTGGGTCTGTGCTCTGGGCTGTCATGGTATGCATGTTGGAGCCAGGGCTCTGTTTTTCAGTTGCTGCTGAGAAAGTATGTCCTCTCCGGCTTTGTTTCCTTCCTCTCTAGCAAAAGGTTTGTTATTTCCAAGGCAGAGTCTTTGAGTGTACTCAGGTTGCTCTACAACTCATTATATAATCCAGGTTTGACCCCAAACTGCTGATTTTCCTGCCTCTCTTCCTGAGTGCTAGAGTTCTATGTGTGTATCATCAGACCTGGCCAAACAAGGAGTTTTGATTACTCGTATATGGGGAGAATGAAGGATGACACCTCAGCCTCCTCAGGGCTATCTTTGGAACACACACACGCAGACTCCATGGAGCCAGTTCTTTCTGATGTAGGCTGACAATTACTAATAAACTGGGCGAAGATGCATCATTCAAGCCTATACCCTGCAATCCTGCAGACATCTGGCTCTCGAGCGGAGGTTTCCAGGGAAGGTAGGGTTGATTCAAAAAGTGTGGCACTGATCCAGTCTTTTCTGATAAATACAATGGCTTCTTACTGGCAATGCATTATCACTGAGGCCCTACTACAGAAGTTTATCCTCTTACCCTAAGCTTATGAAGCACTTTGGGTAATTTAAAAGGCAGGAAACCTGTTCCCAGGTTAGATTAATTACACTGAAAATGGACTCAGCTGCTTTTCCTTACAGTAGGCCAACTATTTTCTTATTCACTTAAAAATATTTTTTTTAAAATTCAGGTTCTTTCTATATAGACCTGGCTGACCCAAAATTATGTAGACCAGGCTACCCTTGAACTTAACTAAGTGCAGAGGATGACCTTTAACTTCTGGTTTTCCTGCCTCTGCCTCCTGAGTCCTGGGATGACAGTTTATGGGGGTGTTAGGAATCAAACCCAGGGCTTTGTGCATGCTGGGCAAACACATCACCCATTGAATCACATCTCTAGACCCAGAGAATAGACTTTCAATAGACTATGGTGGATGAGCTGAAGTGCTGTGTCTAATTCATTGCAGGGGGAAAATTAGTATGTGATACATGCCTGTGAATCCATAGCCAAAGAGCAGAAAAAAGTATAAAAGTCACCCAACTTTTGCCCCAGCTGCTTAGTTCCATTTCTTTTAGGCAAACAACTTCTTGTGCATCTTTTGTGAAATAATTTGTATCTTAAATAGTCTAGATGTGGCAAGGATTAAACCCAGGGCCTGGGCATGGTGAGCTTTGCCCCAGCACCAAGATCTCCATTTTCTCTTCCAAGCATCTCTTGGTAATTCTAATATCAGAGGCTCTCATACATTCAGAAAAACATACACCTGTTTTGTGCCAAGCCCTGTGCTGGGATCTTAGGCTAGCTGTATGAGCCAGCACTGCCTAGCACCGTTTAAGATGCCCCCTGCATGGAGGGAAAGGCTTTCTCCAGTGGGCCTTGCCTAGGAGGCCCGAAGCAGGAGCTGTGAAGGGCAGGCAGGGCTGCAGAGGAAAAGGCTGAGAACTGTGGGCCTTTCATCTCCTGGCATCAGCAGTGGCACCTGGCAGACACTGGATACCACAGCCTGCAGACAAAGACCTGGTAATTGAAGCCACTGCTTGGCCTCTCTGCCCGGTCCTGTCCTGGAGAAACTGTAGTTTCTGGTTTCTTCAGGAGGCCCCGTGTGGAAGTGTCTTTTGTCTTTGTGGTGTCTGGAATACCATCACGTGCTCGATGGCTAGATGAGCTGGGCGCCTTGGTGGGGACAGTGATGCTCCCTAGACACAGGAGGGGAGGGCAGGGCAGGCAATTGCACTCCTGACTGGGCTGAGGCCAGATGGGTGCTCTCAGGCCTTTCCCTTTACTTCAAAGCTGTTTCAGCCTAGCGACCTTATCACAGCCTTTTGTGAGCTGTCCACACAGCACATTCTGTTCAGGTTGGGCTTGACTGTCCTGGTTCACTACTGGAGTCCCAGACTGGCCTCACCTACAGGGCCGAGGGAGGCCATGGTTACCCAAAGAATGTCTCTATCCTCACTGCCGTTTCGATGTTTTCTCTTTCTAGGCTTGGAGCTTCACGGCAACAATGGCTATCTGAGGTGTGGAAGCCTCTTCAGAGGTCGAAGATAGGAAATAAAGGTTAAAAATATCCAACAAGGTAGTGCATGCCTCTAATCCCAGCGCCGGCACCCTGGAGTCAGGCAGATTCAAGATCACATCCAGCTTTGTCTAAATAGTGAGTTCCAAGCCAGTGTGGTCTATATAGTGAGACCGGTCTCAAAACAAAACAAAACAAAACAGAATGAGTTATCAGGCTTGTAATCCCAGAGCTGGAGGTGGAAGATCACGAGTTTTTAGACCAATCTGGGCTACAGAGTGAATTTATGGCCACCCTGTGCTACACGAGACCCTGTCTCAAGAAAACAAACAAAACCCCAAAAACCAAAACACAAAAACAACGAAAATAAAGCTTTTAAAATCAAACCAACAGGGTGTACTAAGTCAGGAGTATCCCGAGTTCTTAGGCCTGAAGTGATCGACATGCCGTGAGATTTTTTTAAAAATTCAGCATCAGTGGAGTAAGGTTCAAGTCCCGAATCCCTGGTCGGCAAACACGACCTCACGTCTTTGGGTTCTTAGGGGAGTGACTAAGGTCAGGGTAAGGTGAATCCTTTAAGTGAAACACACACACACCCCTAAACCGGTTCTGCGGTTTGTTGTTGCCAGGCTTTTCAGGACTGGGGTCTTGCAATGCTGTCTAAGACAGCCCTGCCTGAAAGACCCTTCGGGTCGCGTGGGTACCCCCAGCCGGTGCCGGGGTCCGCCTTGAAGGAGAGCATGGCGCTCTTGAGGGCGGCGGAGGAAGGTGAGGGCCCCTCTCCTGCCTAGCCGTCCCTCCACCCGGTACTCCTCAGCGTCGCTCCCGGAGACCTCTCCGGTGCTCGGGGTCTGCCAAGCCGCTCTCCGCCTGCCGTCAGGCGATCGCAACGGCCGGCCCGGCCGGCAGTGTGACGTCACGAGCCCGGGGTCCTCGGCGCCCGCTTCCCGCTCCTATAAAAGCCGACGCCGCGCGGCGTTGCTGTAGTGGCCTCGTCCTCGGTGTTTCTCTTCTCCTCTGAACGCCGCCCGGCTGCCTCGGGCCCCGCGGTCCTGAGACCGAGCACCGTGAGTAGCCGCCCGCGAGCCGGACCGGGACGTGGCCCCTGGAGGGCGGGTGGGGTTGGAGCCCCGAGGCGGCTGTGGCCTGCACGAGGCGGCGGCGCCTCGGCCTGGCGTAGCCTGAGGCGCCGTGGGGCCCGTTGCCGACCGCGGGAGGCGCGAGTCGGCCGAGTCAGGCCTCCTAGGGCCGCGCGTCCTCCCGGCGCTCGCCCGAGGAGTGTGAGCCGAGCCCTGTGGAGGAGCCTGCTCCTCTGAGGGCGGCGTCAGTCGGGCCCGAACGCGGCTGCAAGGCCCAGGCGTCGGCCCGGGCCTGCCTCAGCGACAGGCTTGCCGCCCCGCGCTCCAGGCTTGGAGTGGGGGGGGGGGGGTTCCTGGTCGCTCAGGTGGCGGCGGTCGTTGTTAGACGGCTCGGTCTCTGGCTCCCCCTCTTTCTCCTGTATTGGCGCCACCAGATCCCCATTGGTCTTGCCGGTTCTGCCATCGAAACTGTAGGTGCAGACTCGATCTTTCTTGGCGTTTTGTCGTGCCCTGCAGTCTCTGAGCCTAACTACAGGAATAGCAGACCCGTCCGAGGTGTGTGACTTTTAGGAGCCCTCGACTCTAGAACTTGGGGTGCCTGGGTTTCTTAAGGGATAGTGTATGTAACACCCGCCCTTTGGGTCACTTCTAATGGAGTCCGCAGGTTTGGGGGACTTGCAGTTTCTCTTCAGAATGTCACTGTAGAATGTGTCTGTGGCATAGAACAATGCAGTCCCCTCCATCCTGCAGTCTAATAACAAGTGGCAGAATTTCCAGTCACCTGAAACAGGTTTGTTTTTAAAGTCTGGTGACCTAGAATTCTCTAAGTTGTTTAATTTCCAAGTCCGGGAGGGAGCTGGGAGAACTGAAGAAGGGTTTTTTGTTTTTTGTTTTTGAAAGCATGTCAAGTCGAAGTCTCATGCATTATTACTTAAAAATTTTGCACTCAATTCCAACACAACACCGAAAGTTAAGTCTAGGATTACAGAGTGCATTGAATTACAGATTAACCGATTACCTCCCTGTCATTTAATGAGATCCTGGCTCCCGTACAAGCAACCTAATACCTGAATTTGACTATGACTAAGCACATCTTTATTTATTGTGGATTGTTTCAAGGAAATATGGAATGGTGTTACTTTTAAAGTAATTTTATCAGCTACGTAGTTAGCCTTGTTCTGGAGTGTTCATTACAGTTCTAGGGACTATGAAAAGAACAGTGTTTTGCTATTAAAAACTAGCCTCCCTTTATTGTTAACTTTATTGTTGCCTTATCATAGGGTCTGCTGCTCTGGGCTTCTCTGTTCTGCATTATTGGCAAGCACTGAGTAACTTGGAGAAGCAGACATGTTTGTGAGTTGAAAAGTGAAATCTGATTCTCTCAAACCATGGATGAGTGAGAGCTCAGTATTTCAGTGGATGATTGTAAAACGCGATTCTGCCCCCTCACCCCACCTCCCAGCTTGTTTGCTTGAGGGATGGGGACAAGTGTCTGAGGAAAGCTGAATGAGTATTTTAGGAGATGTGTTGAGTCTTAAAGTGTTTGACCCTAAAATGGGTGCAATAATTATTTTCAATGCCAAATCCTATACTTTTGTGAAAATTCATATAATTTCTTAGTACAATCCAGATCAGAAAGCTTCAGAGGTACCTTCAGTTAGTACATGGTAACATTGAAGGATTGTGTCTACCTCAGAATCAGACCTAGAAGCAGAGACAGGCGGATCTCTGAGTTCAAGACTAGCCCTGGCTACAGAGCAAGTTCCAGAGCATCCAGGGCTACACAGAGGAACCCCATCTCAAAAAACAACCAACCAAAAAAAACAAAACAAAAAAAGAGTTGCATGTGAGTTTTAAAGAGGTCTTGAATTAATCCTCTTTTGGAGGAATGAGGGAGAACTCTGAAGATGATAATACATTGCTGCTTTTAGTTTTAGATTTGTTTGGTTTGGCTTTCCCTCAAATTCAAGTCATGTTAGGAGTTTTAGTTTGCTTAATTTTTTCATATATGAAATTATATTTTTCTTAATGACTCATATTTTATCTGAGTTGATGAGGTTTTTGGAGTTTTTGGCTGTTGAGTTTAGTTTTTGAGACAGGTTCTCACAAAACCCAGGCTAGCCTCATACTGCTTTCCTATGTGTCAAGAAGATGGCCTTGAACTCGTGATCCTTCTGCATGCCTAAATGCTGGGATTATGATGTGTGCATATGCATTGGCTCACTTTTGGGGCAGAGGGAGAGGACAGTGTTAGGCAATCATTATACTACTGAGCTAAATCCCCAGCTTCTTTGGTATTTTATTTTGAAGCAGGCACTTACTGAGTTCTCCCAGGCTGGCTTGAACTCATTATGTAACCTGGGCACTCCTTGAATTTATGATTCTCCTGACCTCAACCTTCCAAAAATTGGGCATTACAGGACTGGTTTCTCTATGTATTCCTGGCTGTCCTGGAACTCACTCTGTAGACCAGGCTGGCTTTGAACTTGCAGAGATCTTGCCTGTCTCTGCCTCCTGAGTGCTGGGATTAAAGACAAACACTGTCACTGCCCGCCATTTATTTTTAATAAATTTAAATATAAATTTCTTTATTTTTGTTTTGTTTTGGAGACAGGTTCTCATGTTGCCTAGGGTGAACTTGAACTTGACTATTTACTTGGGGTCTGAATTCCTGCCTCTCAAGTACTGACTGGATTTATAGGCATGTGCCACTATGACTTAAATGCATTTTGTTGTTGTTCTGTTTTGTTTTGCTTTTTTGAGAAAAGGTCTTTCTATGTAACCCTGGCTGTCCTGGAACTCACTATTTAGACCAGGGCTGGCTTTGGATTTACAGAGATCTATCTGCCTCTGCCTACCAAGTTAGAAATTAAAGGCATGTGTCACCATGCCTGGCTTAAAATGTATTTTGAACCGGGCAGTGGTGGCGCGCACCTTTAATCCCAGCACTCAGGAGGCAGAGCCAGGCGCATCTCTGTGAGTTTGAGGTCTGCCTGGGCTACCAAGTGAGTTCCAGGAAAGGCGCAAAGCTACATAGAGAAACCCTGTCTTGAAAAAAGGGGGTGGGGGGGTGGGGGGAGTATTTTGAAGCAGACTTTTTTATTGTAGGGAATTAGAGTATCTCAAACTTGGACACCTGAATAGTAGGTAATGAAAAATTAAAAAGGACTCTTCTAAATTTAAGCTCCTTGTGGGCTTTAGGGATTGTATTGATGTCTGCTTATATGTTTTCTTTTTCTTGTGTGTACTCTTGCATTTGTTTATAAGTGAGCATATCATAGTCTACTCTTTGGAGTAGTTTACTTGTTTTTCACTGGTAGATTTCACTGTAAGAAATTTGCTTTTGTTTGATAGCTTTGTTTATTTTGGATTGATTTCACTCAGGTGTGTAGGTAGTTAATTGTGGCAGTTAATTTTTCATATTGAGTAGTTATTACTCTGTGGGTGCATAAAAAGCATATATCTTAAAATTTCTGAGGGTTTGCTCAGCTGCCAAGCCTGATGACTTAAGCCTGATCCCTGGAACCCACATAGTGGAAAGAGAGAACTGCAAGTTGTTCTCTGACCTCTGCTTGTGTGCTGAGGTACATGCACACCCACACACATTCTGAAGTAAATGTCAAATACAGATAGCTCTTAATACCAGTTGTAAATTCAGTACTGCCTTTAAGTGGACCTTAGGGCTGATGTTTAAAGGAGCTGTAGTTGAGAATTTTGTTTTTATACAAACAATTATAGGCTGATTTGTGAAGAACTTAGAACTGTATAGTAACTCTTAAGTTACAGCTTCCTGATAGACTAGTTAATGAAATGTCTTGTGGAATTAATAGCTCTTACATTTCTTATTCAATGTATCCTTTTTAGATGCCTTCGATAAAGTTGCAGAGTTCTGATGGAGAGATATTTGAAGTTGACGTAGAAATTGCCAAACAATCTGTGACCATCAAGACCATGCTGGAAGGTAACTTTATGAAACCTTGGTGTGAAAGGGAGGGGGGCGGCGTGTAACTTAGGGTAGTAGCATGTAACCTGCAAGTATTATTAGGTTTACATGAGCCAGTCTGTTACAAGCTTGAGAGCAAAAGGGTAGTTTCCTTTCTGCATTGTATGAATAAAACCATAAACGATTAAAGTGTTGGGGTTTTTTTGTTTTTGTTTTTAAGATTTGTTAGGCATGGTGGCTTATACCTTTAATTCAAGCACTTAGTAGAAGTGGGGGAGTGGGGGATCTCTGAGTTTCAGGCCAGCTAAGATGACATAGTGAGATCCTGTCTCACAAACAAACAACATTTTATTGTGTGTGCAGGCATGCCATGTTATGCCAGATAATGTATTCCAGGAGTCAGTTTTCTTCTTTCACCTCTACTACTCCACCTTGTTGGGGTTTGTTGTTGGGTTTTTGCTTTTTGTCTTAAGACGGGGTCTGTTTATGTAGCCCTGACTGTCCTGGAACTCTCTCCAGGTTGGCCTCAAATTCAGGGATATCTACCTGTCTCTGCCTCCCATGTGCTGGAATTAAAGGTGTGTACTATTATACCTGGCTATGTTGCTGTTTTTAAGGTTTTATTGTTAATTTTGTGTGCGTTTAGATTATGCACATGCTTGCAAGTACCTGTGAAGGCCAGAGGCATTGGATTCTGCTGGAGCTGGAGTTAACAGTGCTTGTGAGCTGCCCAGTGTGGTGCCAGGAACTGAGCTGGGTCTGCTGTAAGAGCAGCCATTCTCTTGACCACTGAACCCTACCTCCCACACCCTTTGTGCCACTGCAATACACGTCCTTACCTCCTTGCCACAAAGAGTGCTGAGATTACATATACAAGCCTCGACATTCAGCTTCTTAAGTTGATTGTGAGGCTCAAACTCAGCTCTTCTTGAATAGCATGTACTTCTACCCACTCAACCTTCTTGCTGGTCCTAATGTGACTTTAAGTATGAGACAATGGTCTGTTCTTTCTTTCTTTCTTTTTTTTTTTTAATTAGTTTTTTGAGACAGTCTTCTCTGTGTAGTCCTGGAACTAGCTCTATAGACCAGGCTGGCCTTGAACTTAGATCACTTGGCCTCTGACTTCTGAGTGCTAGGATTAAAGGCACAAACCACCATGTCTGGCTACAATAGTCCATTTCTGTTTCAAATAAATTTAATTTACAAAAATCTTTGTTTTTTTCCTAATGATAAAAATCAAAGCACTTGGAAAGGGATAATGTTGCTATATGGCAGCTAAATAGAACTGCTATGGATTGGATTCTGTTGAAGGCTTTTTTAAAAGTCTACACCTGAAGAATCTTTTTAATTTTTTAAAAATTTATTTTCTGTGTATGACTGTTTTGCCTGCATGTGTGGTGTACTGTGTTCATGCAGAGGTCAGAAAGGGGCATGGGATTCCCTGGAACTGGAGCTGCTAGATGTGGGAGCTGGAAACCAAACAAACCCAGGTCCTCTGCAAAAGTAATAAGTGCTCATAATCACTGAGCTATCTCCCCAGTCTCTGCAAGTTTTATTATGTATCTCTGTGTTGTGTGTGTATGCGCATACCTCAGGACAACTTTGGGGAGCTGGTTCTCTCCCTCTGTTGTGAGTTCTGGGATCATTGGATCAGGTAGTCAGGCTTGCATGGCAAGCCCTTTTTATCTAAGGTGTCTTTTTTCAAACAAGCTTTCTTTTTTGTCTACTTGTCATCCTGACGAAACCGCTGCAATACATTTGTGTGATTGAATAAGGGTGGGATAAGACAATGGGTCCAGAAATTTTGAAAGCTTACTAGTTAATAGTAATAGTATATATAGAAAATGTACACACCAGTGTTTAAAATTGATGGGAGAAATAACTTAGTAAGAATATTCTCTTACTTATAAGTCCTGGGGTTTTGCATAGGAAAGGTCAGAAGCTTTTAAATAGTTGAAGGAAATAGAGAAATCTAGGTATAGTGGTCCATGTCTATAATGTTAGCACTTGGGAGGTTGAGGCAAGACCTTGGAATGGGTGTGGGAGTTATATATGAACACTAGCTATAAGCTGCTAAAAAGGTGAAACATGATCTTTGCTCTAATTTGCTTTACAAATTAGAAAGGGTGCCAGATACCACACAGAACAAACTGTCACTCAGTACACTTAGTATATTAGTAAAGCTGTATGCCACGTGATGCTTCAGGAGCATCTTGACTGGTGATATTCCATGTTTTAGAATGACGACAGTGTGTGGTACTAGTGATATATTACATTTTATATCCCATGATTTGGGGAAGTTACACTGAGGTAAAATGGATTAGTAAGGAAAATTAAGGTAGTTGTGGTGGTGCATTCCAGTAATTACAGCATACAGAAGATCAAAGCCAGCTTCTACTACATAGAAAGTTTAAGGCCAGCCTGACCTACATGAGACCTGTCCTCTCAAAAAAGGAGAATTGAGAGGCTGGAGAGACTTATCAGTGGCTAAGAGTACTTGCTGCTCCTGCAAAAGGCCCGAGTTTGATTTTCAGCATCCACATCAGACAGCTTACAGCTGCCTGTAATTCCACTTCCAGGGATCTGACCCCCTTTTCTGGCCTGTGTAGGCACAGCACTTACACAAGTACAACCTCCCCACCCCCACATAACTAAAAATAAAATAATTTTAAAAAAGAAAGAATTGAGGGGGCTAGAGAGATGCTCCAGTGGTTAAGAGCACTGGATGCTTCTCCAGAGGACCCATATTCAAGTCCCAGCACCCACACAGCACCTCATAGCTACCTGTAACTGCTATTCCAGGTCATCCAGCACCCTTTCTGGCCTCCACAGGCACCAGATGTGCAAGTGGTGCACAGACATATTCAGACAAACACCCATCCACATAAAATAAATAAATGCAGTTTTTTTGTTTTGTTTTGTTTTTTGAGACAAGGTTTCTCTGTGTAACAGCTCTGGCTGTCCTGGAACTTTGTAGACCAGGCCTCAAAGATCTGCCTGCCTCTCTGTCTCCCAAGGGCTGAGATTAATTAAAGACATGAGCCACCACCACCCAGCCTACATACAGTTTTTAGTAGCTGTCTAGATGGTATAGGAATGTAATAATGTAATTGGTAAAGATGTAAATGAATTTGAGAGGACGAGAATTGAAAATGACTTTGAACTTGAATTGTGTTGGAGATTCCTTCACGGGAAGAGGGAACATTTCTAGGTGACTGGAGTGCTTACTGATTGCATAACTAATAGAGGTGGAGTTGGCTTTCTCTTCCCCTTGCATTCCTGGGGACCAAACCCAAGGCTTGTGTATAACTAGACAAGTGCTTCACCTGAGGTAGAGGACTTGTAATGCTGATTGCAGAGGATATGTCTTCTTTGTGAATGACTTTTTAAAATAAAAGCTGTGGACACCCTCTCTTTGGTAATTGATACGTGTCATGTGGCACCTGAAGTCCTATATTTTGGTAACGAACATTGTAGATCCCTTACATTACAAGCCTGTAAACTCCTAGTCATAGTTTATCAAGTACCTATTAAATGAAGGAGTATGAAATGGTCACAATAAAGAGAAAGTGATCCAAGTGTCTCTGTAAAGGTAAGTAAATAACCGACAGCAAACTTGCTCCCTGAATACTTGTTTTGGCAATGGAAGTACTTACTTCCATCTTAGCGGTTGTTTGATGTGTTGATCTGTCCTGTGGTGATTCAAAGAAGCATTTGCCAATTTAAGAGCATTAGTTATCTGGAAACACATACAGACCAGCTTTGATCTCAGAAGTAAGTAGACTGTTACATAGCAGTAGTTAAAGGAGTCTTTCCCTCTGTATCCTTTGTGGGCTCAAAGCTGCATGGTTTCATCTGAAGTACCTGTAGCTTTTAGGATTCTAGCCTCTTGAGGTCTGGAGTTCTTGAATTTGGCTTCTTTCTTAATGGTTTTGTTTTGTATCTACATTGTTTCTGGGTAGTTTTGTGTGACTTTAAAAAACAAAACAAAATTCTTAAACTCAGGGTAATCCGAAGTAAAAATCTTGATATGTATACATGTGGATTGGCTTATTTATTCAAGTCCAAGATGTGGTATCAGATACAGGTGTCCATCTTCCAGAAGTCCCTGAAACTAAATAGCTTAAAGGAATGTATTTTGCTACTTTCATATATGGTCCTAAAGAAAAAAACCACTGCTCATCTAAATACTAGAGAAGCAATTCTTTGTAGCCATCAGGACCTCTTATTACTTAAGCTTCTTCCAAATAGCTTTGTATTTAAACAAAGGTAGTATTTTTTTATGTTTTCTTACAATATCAATATCTGTTACCCAAAGAAAAATTTTACAGTATAGATTCTCTTAACAGTACTTTTGGGGGGTAGGGGAGTACGGTGGGGCTTATATATGAAACTTGAGGCTTTGCTTTTTGTTTTGTTTTCTCTTTGTTTGCTCTAAGGTGGGAAGGGGTCTAGGACAAGTATTGGCGTTACTGGGAGAGGAGATGATCTACTCTTTACACTCTGCTGAAACTTCAACTTCTTGTAAAGGACCTTAGTGAGTGCCTTGTGCTCAAGTGCATGTCAGTTTTGGTTCTCATCTAGATTTGCAGTACCTGAGGGTTGACCTTTTACTTCTTGTTTGACTTCCAGGATATACGTTTTTTTTTTTTTTTTCATGTATAAGTGTTTTGCCTGCGTGTATTTATATACACTCTGTGCATGCATTCCCTATGGAGGCCAGGAGAGAACATCAGATTCTCCTTGAACTGGAGTTACAGACTGTTGTGTAAATTGATGGAGAGGGGAACCCTGTAAAGTTGTTGATTGCAGTTGTGTAATGGCTAAGGACTGTGGCAAAGAATCTCAGGCTAAGGATATCCCCAAAGAGTACTTCAAATATAAGAAAGAAAGAAATAAAAAATTTGACTCATATTAAAAAAGAGAAAGAGAATAGGATTCAGCTTTTCCAGATTGTTTCTTAGTTATCCATACTTCATTGAATCACCAACAGGTATGTGCCCCCATGCCCATCGGTACTAGATAGTTTTATGTCAGCTTGACACAAGCTAGAGTCAAAAAGGAACCTCAGTTGAGAAAATGCTCCCACCAGATTGACCTATGGTGGGGAGGTCAGTTTCTTGATTAGTGATTGTTGTGGGAGGGCCCAGCCTGTTGGGATCTGTCTCACCTCCAGGCAGGTGGTTCTGAGTTGTATAAGAAAGCTGACTGAGCCAGCACTCAGAAGGCGGATCTCTGTGAGTTGGAGGCGAGTCTGATCTATAGAGAGAGTTCCAGGACACTCTGGGCAGTTACACACAGGGAAACCGTGTCTTGAAAAAAAAAAAACAAAAAAAGGGAGGTGGGGGAGAATGCTGGCTGAGCAAGGCAGAGGAGTAAGCTGGTAAGCACTGACTTCTGCTTCAGTTCCTGTCTTGAGCTAGACGTATAAGATGAAATAAATGCTTTTCTCTCCAACTTGCTTTTAGTGTTTTATTTATTACAGTAGAAGCCCTAAGCATGTTGTTACAGAGTTGAGAAATAATGGCTTCTCTCTCCTGGTTTTCTTAGATTTAGGAATGGATGATGAGGGAGATGATGATCCTGTTCCTTTACCAAATGTTAATGCAGCAATTCTAAAAAAGGTAAGTTATTATTTCATTCTTGTTTTTCTTATTTTGGCATTGGGGATTGAATTTAGGGTCTCAAACATACTTAATGTATGTTCTGATACTGAGCTACATCCCCAGCCCAGGTAAGATCTTTTTTGGGGGTAGATTTTGTTGTTTTATTTCTTTGGTTTGCGTTTGTTTTGTTGTTATTGTTGTTTTTGAGACTGGGTTTCTCTGTGTAGCCCTGCATGTCCTGAAACTTGCTTTGTAGACCAGGCTGGCCTCAAACTCAGAGATCTGTGTGCCTCTGCCTCTTGAGTACTGGGATTAACGGCTTCTGACACCACTGCCAGGCTTGGTTTGTTTTTGTAAAGATGGGATCTTGCTTGATACCTCAGACTGGCCTTGAACTAAGAAGCACTCCTACTGCTGCCTTGTGGGTGCTAGAATTGCAGGCACGTACCACCATACCTTAAGGAACTTAGCTTTTAGTCTTTCCATTGTTTCTTTATGTAAATGAGTAATTTGGTTTTGTTTGTATGTGGTATGTGCACACGTGTTTTGGATGTCTCCCTGGAGCCTGAGGAGGACATCAGGTGTCCTGATGTATTACTTTCTCTATTTCCTGGTTAACCAACAAGCTCCCCACCCAACCCCACCCACCACAAGCACTAGGGCTTCAAATGCATGCTGTCTCAACTTTTTTATGTAGATGCTGGGTATTCAAAATCAGGTCCTTATGCTTGTTCAGCAAGCACGCTTACTGAACTATCCCTCCCCACCCAGCCCAGCCCTACATTTTGTCCTTAATATATATGAATATAGATGTCTTGCCTTCCTGTATGTGTGTGCCTGGTGCCTGAAGAGGCCAGAAGAGGGCATCAGATCTCTTGGAATTGGAGTTACAGATGGTTGTGGGCTATCATGTGAGTGCTGGGAATTGAACCCATGTTCTGGAGTAGCAGCAAGGTGCTCTTAACTACTGAGCTCTCTCTCCAGCCCCTCTGATTTTTTATTATCATTATTATTATATATGGGTGTACAAGTGTTTTGTAAGTGTACTGTCTGCATTCAGTGTCTGCAGAGGCTGGGCGACAGAAAATACAGGCAGCTGTGAGCTGCCCATTGGATGGGTGCTGGGGACTGAAGCCAGGCCTCCTATAAGAGCAGCAAATGCTTTTAATCTCTTGAGTTATCTGTCCAGTGGCTTGGTTTCTGGGAAGTTTGTTTTGTGTTTTTGAGACAGAGCTTGCTATATCTCTCAGGCTGGCCTGGAACTCAGACTCTTCCTGCCTTATTCTTCCAACTACTGGTTCCTCTACCAGTTTTTTGTTTGTTTTTAACAGAGTCAAGTGTATTGCTATGAATGATTTGATTACATCTAATAAGATGTTTCATCCTTGAAAGTTAAAAAGATTATTCAAGCTTTATTTTATCTTTCGAGCTTGGCTGTTAGAGGATGTGCCTGTAATCCTAGCCTTAGGAGTGTGGGTTGGTAGCAGGAGGATCAGGAGTACAAGGTAATCAGCAGCAACTAGCAAGTTTAGGCCAGCAAGATAGCTTAGTGGGTGATGCCTCTTACCGCCAAGCTTGCTGATCTGATTTGATCCATGAATCCATGTGATGGGAAGAAAGACCCAACTCCTGCCCAGTTGTCCAACCTTCCTGTGTGTGTGCAATAAATAAACTTTATTTTTAAAAATTGACTCTTAACTTCTTGTTAGCTCAACTTTTGGCTAGTTCTTATCCCAGTGTAGAATTGATGCCCCTAGCATTAAACTGAAAGTCTTGTAACAGAATGCCAGAAGAATTTGTTGTTGTAGGTCATTCAGTGGTGCACCCATCACAAGGATGACCCCCCTCCTCCTGAAGATGATGAGAACAAAGAAAAGCGGACAGATGATATTCCTGTTTGGGACCAAGAATTCCTGAAAGTTGACCAAGGAACACTTTTTGAACTTATTCTGGTATGTGAATGTATAAGGTCATTCTGTTGTAGAGCCTTCACCACTTAAAGGATTGAATTTGCTAGGTGCATTGATCCTCAACTATGGATATTCCCTGGACTCATGCGGTGCTATACATTAGTAATTACATTAAATGTAAATGGTCCAAGAACTTTTGAGAGGTAGAAATGTCAGGTTAGATAAAGTAAAAGTCTCTTTTGCTGTCTGTGTGAAACTTACTTTAAGTAAAGAGGCACAATTAGAATTAAAGGTGGAAAAAGAGTATGCTAACACAAATAGAAAGTTGGAATGGTTATAGTTTTGAGCTAAAGAGGGCTGTTTCATAATGATAAGGGGATTGACTGATTAATAAAGTTATAAATACCTACCTAGAAGCAGAACTTCAGAAAGTGAAAAAAGTAGTGAAATACAAAGGTCAATACACAGTGGTGCGGTCATACCAATTCCAATATTGGGTCTCAGTAATTATCACAAGTGAACAGAAAACCAGTTCAGGAACACTATTGAACAGCTTGTCTTATTTGGCATATAGGATGTTACATTTAATGACAACCATATAAATTCTTATCAAGATAGACCAAGTTATGAGCCATAAAAGTCTCAGATTTAAAAGTATTCAAGTTATACAAAGTATGTTCTTTGACCTCAATGATAGAAGCATAAAAAAATGTCTAAAGCTGGGTGTGGTAGTGTACACCTTTAATCTCAGAATATAGGCAGCAGAGGCAGGTTGAGCTCTGAGTTTGAGGCCAGCCTGGTCTGCATAATAAGTTTTAGGACATTCAGGGCTACATAGTGAGACTTTGTCTCAAAATAAAATCTGGGAAAAAATTTGCAAATATTTGAAAATTGAGGAATTTTCTAGTTATTAAAAACCAAAGAAAAATCTTAAATTAGTATTTGTAACTGAATTGAGATAAAACAATGAAAATTTAGGATAAAGGTAAAGTAGTATATAAGAGAAAAGTTAGTGAAAAGTGAAGTTAAATTGAAAGTAATTAGTATTAAAGGGAAGAGAATTTCATAGAGTTCATTAAAAGAGGTATCATTTTAAGCTCCATTTGATGTAGATTGTTTATCACTCAAACATTCAGTACACATGACTAAAAACCAGCTGTCATTTACAGGCTGCAAACTACTTAGACATTAAAGGTTTGCTTGATGTCACATGCAAGACTGTGGCCAATATGATTAAGGGGAAAACTCCTGAGGAGATTCGTAAAACCTTCAATATCAAAAACGACTTTACTGAAGAGGAAGAGGCCCAGGTAGGTAGAACACAGCCTATTTTTGATTACTTTTTAAAAAGAAACTGGAACCCAGTAACAAGAATGGATGCCTATACCGGCATCAGTGGTCACCTTTAGTCCCAGCATAGTCAGGCAGATCTCTGTGAGTTCAAGGCCAGCCTGGTCTACAGAGTGAGATCCAGGACAGGCACCAAAACTCCATGGGGAAACACTGTCTGGGAGAGGGTGGTGCAGGGAGGGCGGGGAGATGCCTGTCATGAATTCTTGGGCTAGGGCTACAGCTTATTAGTGCACTTACCTAGGATGCCTTGTAAAATGCCTTGATACCAACCAGGTGTGGTGGCAAATGCCTTTGATCCCAGCACTTAGGAGGCTGAGGCAGACTGTGAGTGAGTTCCAGGACATCCAGGGCTATACAGAGAAACCCTGTCTGAGAAAACAAAGAAAACCCAATAAGAACAACAAAGGTCTTGATACAGAGGGGTAATGTGCACCTCTGAGTCTTCACATTCTGGTCTGTCTCTGAATCTAAGTACTTAGATGATACTGTTCTTGAAGAGTTTTTAATTTTTATTCATGTATGTGAGGATAGTGGCCAGAAGAGAGCATTGGATTCCCTGGAGTTGGAGTTACAGGTGGTTGTGGGGTAGGAATTAACAGCATTCTTAACCTCTGAGTCATGTCTAGCCTGATACTCTTTTTTTAAAGATTTATTTATTTATGTATTTTATGTATGTGAGTGCTCTGTCTTCATGCACACTAGAAGAAAGGAATCTGATCCTATTACAGATGGCTGTGAGCCACTATGTGGGTGCTGGGAATTAAACTAAGGATCTCTGGAAGAGCAGTCAGTGCTCTTAACCGCTGAGCCCTCTCTCCAGTCCCCCAGCCTGATACTATTATTTTATAAGCATAAGAAAAATGGATTTTGAACCAAGGGGGTTCTTCATTACCAGATTGTAGATTTTTACCTGGGACATTTGTACAGGCCATAAATAGCTGGCTTTAGAAAGTGGAGCCTGATAATATAAGAGTGGATGAGTTTAGTTTGCTTGCCAGCTTAGGAAGTGGGACTAGAGCTCCCAATTGTATTTGCTGTTTGAAGATTTACAATGGGAGCCCAAGTCTGCTCTTACTTCACCTGGTATTTTCCCAGCTTTCCAGCTGCCCTTCTCACATCACAGAGGCTACTGATGGTATAGTATAGGTGGTCCTTAGCCATCTCAGAAAAGACCACTCAAGGTACTTCCTTGTCTGTCTCTTCTAGGTACGCAAAGAGAACCAGTGGTGTGAAGAGAAGTGAAGTGCTGTGCCTGACACTGTAACACTAGAAGGGTTGTTCCAAATGCTAGTTGCACTGCTCTGTTTATAATTGTTAATATTAGAGAACAGTAGACAAACGCAGCCTTGTCCTCACTGCATGTGTAGTTCCAGTACAGATCTGACCTATGGCTGAGTTTCTTCTATGAGCAGAAGTTTCTTTTTTTTTTTCTTTCTTTTTTTTTTTTTTCATTACTCTGAATAAAACTGAACTTTGGGTTCTCTGTGGAAAGTGGCATTTTGGGCTTTCCCTCTTTCTGTAAAGTGATTTCTGCCTAATTCATTGTCCATTTAACTTCAGTGAGCCTTTCAAAGTTGGCATTGTAAATAAAACAATGTATGAGAAGTATTCTGAACTAGAATTAACAAAACATGATCTTTGTTCATGAGTCGGAAACTGGAACAAGGCAACTTGAAGTTAATGTTGGACTCGGGTGGTTAGGTTAGGGTGTCTCCCAGCCTCTCTGCTGCTGGTAAGCTTGTATCCAACGGGCTCTCTCAATTGGATCTGAGGACTTGTTTTGTCTTGTTTCCCCCCTTAATTTTTAATCTTTTCACCTTTGAATATGTTCGGTTTACTACCCAGTTTGGTTTGGGAGGGAGGCTGTAACTAGACAATTTGTTAGCTTTTCAATTAAAAAAGACACTTACTTCATGTGGTATGTCATCTTTTTATCTCATTGTTCCCATGTGGGGAAAGACACTACTTGCATGTAAAAAGTAATTTAATCTTTAACATTAAAGTGTATGGCAAAACTCAGAAAACAGCCATCCTAAGTGCAAGATGCTTTTCAATAAAAAGTAATACAATAGGTAGTAAACAGTTGCTTTTGTGGATGTAACTGTGTCTCTTCACTTAACAGATGAATTAAGTTTTGTTATTTTTTAATTGAAGAGATTCTTAGGCAATTTGCTTTCATTAGAGGCTATTAACATTTATGTGGTTACTTGAAACCAATGCATAGTCCTTTTTTCCTTTTTACATTAGAATACTTCAGTTACATTTTAATTTTTAGTTTATGTGTGTACATGCACGCTTGGTGTACACACCGTGGCACACTTGTGTTGGTCAGAGAATGACGTGTGGTAGTCAGTTCTCATTTGCCACCTGTGTAGCCCAGGGATCAAGCTCGGGGTCAGACTAGGTAGCAGGCACCTTTACTTACTGAGCCATCTTGTTGGCCTGCTCCCCCTCTCCCACCTTCTTAAGCATTGCTTAGTTCCTAAGACATAGACCTGTTCGGCACTATTTCTAGCTCCCTTTATGGTAGAAAGGGTTGTACTTTTTTTTTTTTTTTTTTTTTTTTTTTTTTTTTTGGAATACTGAGGATTGAACCTAGGACCTTGTACATGCTAAGTGTTCTTTCTGCATCTGAGCTACAGTCCCATTTATTTTCTGCACAGAGAGAGAAAACTGTAACATATGTCATATCTTGTTTCAGACTGGTTCTGTCTTGAGTGTCATTTGAAACCTTTATTAAAATGTAAAAATATAGCTGGGCCATGGTGATAAAAGGTAGAGGCAGGCGGATCTCTGAGTTCGAAGCCAGCCTGGTCTACAAAGTGAATTCCAGGACAGCAAAGACTATTACACAGAAACCCTGCCTCAAAAAACCAAAAATAAAAAAATAAAAATATAATGTCTATGAGATGTCTGAGTAGATAAAAGCACTTGCTGCCAAGCCTGATGACCTGAGTTTGATCCCAGGAACTCATAAGATGGAAGGAGAAAACCAACTCCTGCAGGGGCTCTGCCACTCGAATGCATGTAGATGTAACCAACCGTCTTATTAAAATAAACCCAGAACCGATGTAAAAGAGAAAGCCGAGAGGTCAGAGCTCAGAGCTAAAATCTTACCTCCTGCAGTGCTCCTACCTCCCTGAAAGAGAGCTACTTCCTGTGTGTCTGTCTTTAAATAGTCTTTCTGTTCTGCCTTCTCATTTGTTGTAAACCCAAACACATGACTGCCTCATCACTGCCTGTAAGTACAGCCCTCCAGGTCTTAAAGGCGTTATGTTTCCAATGCTGGCTGTATCCCTGAACACACAGAGATCTGCCTAGCTAGCTCTTTTACCATGTGCTGGGATTAAAGGCGTGCGCAGCCGCCGCCGCCGCCGCTGCCACCACGGCAACTGCCACCACCACCACCACGCTCTTGCTATGGCTCTAATAGCTCTGACCCCCGGGCAACTTTATTAACATACAATGAAAATCACATTTCAGTACAAATAAAATACCACCATACATGCATGGCACAAAAACATGCACACACATACTTAAACATATATGTGAAAATGAAACAGGCCAAAAAGTATATTTATTATCTGGAGTTCTTTTAGAAAGATCATTGTCTCCTGTGGTTATTCTCAAGAAATACCGTTTTCCCCCATTGTGTTGGTTCAGTGAGGAAGGAAGGCAACAGTTTAGTGTTAGCCAGCGTGTTGTACTTGCCAGTTACTACTAAAATAAACACATTTACCCAGCAACCCTGTTTGTGTCAGGAAAAACCCAAGTCTTCGCTAAAGCTCTATGATTGCTGAGATATATACCATGTTTATAAAGCAAGTGTCAACTTCTAGGAAAAAGAGCCTATGATCCTTTCTTGAGACGAGGCGCTATTGCTGTGTGGCCCAGGCTGATCTCAACTCATGGACATAGCACTCTTACCCAGCATCTCCAGTGGCTGGAATGGGGGGTGAGGGCTTTACATCACCTGGTGTCATTGTTACTTTGTGAATTAGTAAGCTCAGGAATTGAGAATGGCACCAACAGGGACATCACTGTCTATTCCAAAGATGGGCAGAGGATGAGAGTTTTTTTTCTCCTTGACTTTGAAAGCTATAACCTAGTCTTTCTTGCTGCCCGTCTGTCTTAGATATGAGTCTCACTATGTATTGTTATACTGGCTTGTATCAAACTTCCATCTCCCAAGGAGCTCAATAATCTCAACATGATCCTTACTTTTTTTTTTTGCTGTTGTTGTTCTGGGTAGCCCTGGCTGTCCTGGAACTTGCTCTGTAGATAGACCCTGCTGAACTCCTGCCTCTGCTTCCTGAGTGCTGAGATTAAAGGTGTGTGCCATAACTGCCCCGCTTTCCCCCCCTTTTTTTGAACATTGGCTTGAAGTGGTATGTGAGGCTGGAGTCTTGCCTCCACTGCTCTATATGGCGCTGAACAAGTTGAAATACAGTACCTGCTATGATTTTAGTCTTTCCATCTTTTTTTTTAATGATAATTGATCCAGGATTTGGAGGCCACTGATGGCAAGGCTTACCTTAATTTCGCAGTACTGTTCATGCATTCAGGATCAGAAGTGAGAAACCCCATGAAGCAGATGAGTTAGGCACAGAATGACAATGAGGGGAAACTGCTCATAGCCTTGGTATTTGAACCCAGGGTTTTGTAAATGTCAAACACTCTACCAACAGAACTACATCCCCAGAACGAAGAACAACCTTCAGGCTTAGTTAGGAAACTGCCTTTTGTCACCAAAGAGGAAAATGTTTGGCAGATTGGTGATTGCCAGCTAGGACTGAAGAATGTTATGTCTGCACCCATCTGAAGTACACAGCTGCCACCTACAGTGCAGTGCTCTTTAATGCTGCACACTCTGTGACAGTTGTTGGTCTGTCAGCCTTTAGTTTGTTACCTATAACTGTGTGTGCAAACACGGACATTAAGGAGCTCGTATGAAGGTCGGAGGACAGCTTGGGAGAATCACTTCTGACCAAATCAAGCTCAAGTCATCACTTTTTTTTTTTTTAAAGATTTATTTATTTATTACGTATACAGTGTTCTGCCTGCACATATGCTTATAGGCCAGAAGAGGGCACCAGATCTCATTACAGGTGGTTGTGAGCCACCATGTAGTTGCTGGGAATTGAACTCAGGACCTCTGGAAGAGCAGCTAGTGCTCTTAATCTCTGAGCCATCTCTCCAGCCCTCAAGTCATCACTCTTGGCAACATTCTTTACTCGCTGGTATTACAAACTTGTTAAATTCTGAGAGTCTGAAGAGCTTCCCCTCATTTTGTCTGTATCTCCCTTATGTAGCCAAGGCTAGCTTCCAACTCAGTGTGTATCATCATTTTCTTCTGTGTTTACCTCCCAAGTACTGGGATTACAGGACCAGAATCCCTGGGGAACTTTAGGAAAGCTCTGAAGAGACTCAAAACTTAACATTGCCTTCCTAACTACGGAGAAAAGAAGTCTGCTCAGCTTTATGTAGTTAATTTGGCATCTTACATTCTTCTTGGACACATTGGACTGGCAAGTAGGATTTAATATAGCTTTGCAATTCTTGCCCCTTCTATCTATTTTCCTAGGAACAGATAACAGGAAAGAACAGAATGTAAGGAGCCATCCCATTTCTATTTTATTTAGGCCAGGCCTTCCTATCACTGCTCATTGTTTCCTGGACAGAGATAGGGAGGACTTCAGAGCCAAAAGGAAATTTTGATACAGGTGTAGCTCAGAAGAGTCCAGTCACTGAGCTTGGAAAAGAGGGAAACTACTGCCTTCAAACCGGGAGACACTTGCAGGCCCTGATCGCGTGCTGGGCTCCACTCTCAATGTATCCATTCAGCCTAGAATAGGAAGCAGCTGCAGCAGAGGAGAGCAGTTAAGAATGTACTGCAGGCAAGTCTTAAGTATGCCAGCTGTCATGGATCAGAAAGACTGGGGGTATCCTGTTTTCTAATGTCTCTGAAAGTTGGGTTGGTTCTTGGCTGGCTGTGTGAAGAGATTGGTATAATATTTGAAGTTGAATTAAGTTTGCATTCTCAAGTCCTTTAAAACCTCCATAGGTCTTAGGAATGTAGTGTTGTGTTGTGATTTGGGAGGATTCACATTTTGTTTTTGGAATCTGTTTTCTAAAGAGTTATTCTGATCCTAACAAAGTTGCCAATGTGTCCTCCCCACCACACACACCAGCCCTGCACCCTACAAAGAGTGTATTGTTCATGTACCCAGTGTACTCTTAAAAAAAAAAAAGACAAACCCGACATGCACCTGGTAAGAATGTATTTTTTTTTCTTCTTAAACTAGGCCCACAGCCACAGCACAGTTCTTTAAAATGGGACAGGTGTTACTTTAGCATCTTCCCAAAAAGAGGAAAAAGTCCAGGATTGCAAGTTCCAGTGGTCTACATAAAAACTTTGGGATGTAGATCCAAAGAAGTTAGTAGCATAGTGTACTTTACCATGGTGAGACCTGCATGTAAAAAAGTAGTCATCATTCAGACTTCATAGGTCTTATATGAAATTGGGAGAAAGTGCCTTAACAGGCAGTCCTTGGAAGAAGAGAGTGAATAGAGTGCTGTTAAGTCTTTGTGTAGGGAGCTAGAGAGATGGCTCAGCAGTTAAGAGCACTGGCTGCTCTTCCAGAGGTCCTGAGTTCAATTCCCAGCAACCACATGGTGGCTCACAACCATCTAAATAAATCTTGAAAAAAAAAAAAAAAGTTGTGTAGGGCTTTCGTGATACCAAATTTTAAGACGGCATTGCTTATTTTCCTTGAAATAAGCATGGATTCTCTTTTCTCTCTGCCCTTAGAGGAAAGCAGATCCTGAATACATTTCAGGTTGGATTGTCCTGTGTCTGGGATGGCAACTGCCAACTCACTGGTGCACAAGGGTGCTGGGGAGTAGGCTGGCCTGCCTTGCTTGAGTGTCAAGGAGTAAGAGTGGAGCTTGGAAAGTGAGCTCAGACGTGGTCAGACACAGGCCCCTGGAGGAGGTGCTGAGAGTGGTCAGGCCCAGGCCCCTGGAGGAGGTGCTGAGAGTGAGTTTTGGTTTTTGCAGCTTGGCAGTCTTGGGATCTTTGTACACACTAGGGAATACACTCCACATTTTGTGACAGCTAAGAAGGAAAGGAACATTAGGTGGGCACTGTTAATTGAAACAGCTTACTACTCACGTCTGTGAAAAACAAACCCAGTAAAAAGTATCTTTATTCTCATTTTAAAAAGTTTTTCTATGATAATGCATTAATACAAAAATATTTTGGATACTACATCAGTTTTTTTTCCCCTCCTTTTTGAGACAAGGTCTCTATACAACCCTGGCTGTCCTGGAACTCAAGAGAGATCCACCTGCCTTTACCACCCAAATACTGGGATTATAGGTGTGTACCACCACACTCTGCCAGTCTTTTCAACACTTGTAACACTATACTAGAAACATGATCTTTGGATTGAGAAACCAGTGGCTAAAAGTAGGAACTAAAGGCTTTTTTTTTAAAGGTGTGTAGAATACATGAATAACCCCTTTTCTTTGGATTCAAGCTATATACAGTGAATGAAAAAAAAAAACAGTTAAAACAAACAAAACTTGTTTTTCAAGGCTCAAGGTTAAGTTTGGCTCAAAAAGGATTTCTAGAATGTGGCAAAGAACCATGTCCACTAAAGAGGTCTTATGGGCTCCTTGCTTTGGTTGTAACAGATCTCTTCCTGCAGCCCCATAAAGTGAAGCTGGCTGGCCAGTTCTAAATGCCGAGATGGGCTCTGGCTGTTGGGGATTTGGGATTTGCCCACGAGCTGTGACTCAGCTGACATAGATGAGCTGGAGATGGAACTGGGAAGGGTGCACACTGTGTTTAGGCCAACTTCAATTGATTGACTGTAGTTTCTAGGGCTGGTGAGTTTCTCAGGAAAGACGTCCCAGTCATTCTAATTAAAGCTGGGTACTGTCCACCAGTGGGGAGGGTTGGTGCCTGGGGTGAACGGCCTTAAACTTCACCTATCCCAGTTCCTCCTCTTGCAAGCTCCTGAGAACACATAAGAAGCTTCCTCTGGCCCAGCTTAGGAACAGCAGCTGTTACTTGTAAACAGAGCTTCTCAGCTCCTTAAGAGAGAAGCGTTATTATTTAGACTTGTGTGGCTGGTTACCAACCACGAAGTCATCTTGTGTGGTAAACCAGGTATTCTTGGTCCAAGAAGTACTGGCATGGGGAAAGTGTGGCAGAGGGCAAGAGAAGCATCTGGGGAGAAGGCAGCTGGACTCAGTCAGTCCAGCTCATCTGACCTGCAGCAAAAGAAAAAAGAAAAAAACAAAACCAAAACCAGTAGGGGCTTCGAGCTAGCAAGACATGATAAAAAGGTGTGGCTGCCACGGGCACCAGGCTGCCCTTTGGAGACAGCTCCACAGATCTTATCCCTACCCACTGAACTGATGGCCTCCAGTTCAGGGAGTCGTTAGGCGGCCTTTGAAATCTTCAGCACCTTAGAGAGGACCCCTAGCTGGTTCCGAGTGATCTGGTCTTGCTGCCTCCTCTTGAGTTAGGGGTGGCCCCTGGAGCAAGCCAGGCGTCCTGTGCATGCTAGGCTGCCTGTCTCTGAGGTTCCTGTTGCTGTACCTGGGTACTCTGCAGGGTGCTGCTGTGCAGGCTCTTTGGGGACTCAGAGGCTGGAAGAGGGAGAGTTGCAGAGCGCCCTGAGAAGGTTGGTGCTGGCTCCGCTGGGCTAGCAAGCAGTTCTGTGGGGAAGTGGGGCAGCAGAAGATACGAGGGTGAGTCCTGGGGAGCTGGGGACCGGGGGCAGCCTAGAGCACTGTCATCGGAAGGAACGGGGCTGGGGCAGCGGCCTTCTCCGGGTAAGTACCGAATGCATTTCTTTTTCCTCCTAGGAATAGTGAAGAGAGTTATCTGTAAACAGAGGGTGAATCCACAGTCACACACCACAACCAGAAAATGGCTGTCCTTGAACTGGCCTGGCTAACCACTTTGTCCTGTCTGTGGACTGGAAACTATGCCCATTCCTTCAGCCCCACCACTTGGCCCAGACCTAGGATGGGTGCAATTACACAGAACAGCCACAAGATGGCAAGAGGAACCTTTTATGGGTAGGCCTGTGGGCTTCCTTCTGTTTTCCAGGGGAACTATCTCTTAGTCTGGATCCTTGAGCTACTGCTCCATGTATACTTGCAGAGATTAGATCGGCATTAGGTCAAGGGACCATGATGCTTGTGAATAATCTTGGTTCTCACAACCAGGCTAGTGGAAGAAGAGCGTGGTGACTGTTGCCTACTAATAACTAGCGCTCTGGGCATCCTTGTTTAGGACAGGGTCTCCTAATGCAGTGCTGCCTGGCCTGCCTCAGCCCTCTGAATGCTGGGGCTACAGGCGTACACCCGTCCCCAGCCATAGTTTGTCTTGAGCAGCACAAATGGATGGGATAGGACCTCTTCTAGGAATGGAACCTCCATTTCCTATTGTGAGCACACCACACACACACACACTTCTTTCCTTTTCTCTTGAATGCTTCTCTCCTCCAGCCTCTGTAACCTTTCTTGGTGTTAACAGGTACAAGATGGCAAAGTCACACACAGCTTCCTGGTGATCAGACTATTTCTAGAAGTCTCTGATATCATCATTTTGCCTTTCTTAAGCAGGAATTTAATTTTAAGGAAAAGGGGGAATTTGTAGACCTTAATCACTCTGAGGCTAGGAGTAGGGGCTCAGGCCACCTAAGTGTGACAGACTGGTTTCCTGAGGACCTGGTAAATCTGGCTGGTACCAAAGCCACCCACTTGTGTATGCCTTTCTTTCCTTCTAGAACAGTCTTTCCCTCTCTACTTGTCCCATCTAGACTAGTCATCTCCACAATCTGTATTCAGTGTTCACACATATTCTTCTTAGGAGGCATGGGTCCTTTTCTACAGGGCTTGCTAGGGGACTGAGGGCCAAAAGAGAGGCTGCAGACCCGGCGGAACATGTGCAATAAGGGAAGCAGCTTGAAGCACAGGGGAATGACGGTGGGGACAACCCACCTGCACGGACCACACCAATCCGTCTGCTGGTTGAGGCCAAAGCGAGCACGACATTTCTTAGGCGAGCCAGGGTCTGCTCACAGCCATGCCAGAGGGGCAGAACAGGGCAGAGGGCGAGCAGGCAGGCAGCAGGGCAGAACAGGGCCCAGAAAGAAGAGGTAACATCAGTGTTAGCCAGTTACAGACACCCCAGAGCCCCCACAGGCAGAATGGACCTCTCCATGGCATAGCGGGCCCCAGGGGAAGCCTTAGGACCCAGAGCAAGTTATGAGAAAAGGCAGTCACCCAGTTGGGCAAGAGTCAGTGGGAAGAATGATGGAGTGTGGAGAAAGTCCTCATGCTACCCTCCCTTGGCTGGTCATCCTGGCGTGGAGGTTCCAGAACTGCACAGGGATCTTTTAGGGCCTCTGCATTTTCTATCCTGGGCTGACTGGTCCCTTCCCCTAACTACTGCATGTTTTAATGCGGTTTCTCCTCATTCTTGTCAATGCCCCATCTCCCTCTGGCCCACATTCCTAAAAAGACTAAAGGTACAGCATAACTATACCTCATGTTCTACACTTAGGAGATGGAAAGAAGGACCTGCTCGTATCCTGAGAGAAGGGGCTAGAGGACTTTTTCCTGTCCTGTCCCAGACCTAGGCTCCAGCTTTCCTGTTTGGGGCAACACTGAGAATGTCATGGATTTTCATCTAAGTCGGAGCTGGGGACAAGAAGGAGGCATGCAGCAGGACGGGGGCTCTGTAGCACTCTACACTGCCAGGAGAAACGGGAACCAGTGGCGGAGAAATCACCAGGCACCTGTCAGCAGGCTGTTGACTACTTTTGGGTCCTGGCTGACGCTTCTGCTTTAGACTCAGAACCATGTAACCAGTTCATTAACTTCTCTGGGGAACCTAGCCGAGAGCAGGGCTGACAAAGGTAGCCCAGGGGTCACGAGAAAGCTGACTGCTGCTGGTCTGTCCCTAGACTACAGTTCAACTCTTACTGCATGGAATCAACTCCAGAAATGCAGGTTGCTTCCGGGGGCTCAGGCCCTAAAGGTTCCTGGCTGAGTATTCCGTCCCACCCTTTGGCCCAGAGGAGGGCTGCTCTTGAAATGGGAGCATGGAGAGAGGAACTTCTAGTACTACTGAAGCAAGGCCTCACCTGTGGTCGACTCCTGATGCTTTTCCCTTGACCGTCTCTTCTTCTTTCCCTGCAGGAACAAGAGAGATGGTTGGTTCTAGGAGGCAGACACTGGGATGTCTGCAGCTCTGCCTTTGAGATTCTAGGTCAATAGGCCTCACCTACTTTGGGGCTCCTCTTTCTTGGCTGTAGTACTTACAAGGCTACTGTAGCTGGGATACATTTAGGAGTCTCTCCCTTTGTCAATCTGATCTCCCCTTGAGTACAGGGAGGGATTTCTAGGCCCCTTCTTCATTCCCCCTCTCTCATGCAAACCAAATACCAGGCAACAGTCCCACAAGGGAATGTACTCTGGAGTGGAGAACCTGCCATTAAGGAAAGGTACTTAAGCTTTCCTCTTCTGAAACAGTCAGGGGAGGTCTTGGGCTCTCCATGTGTTACCTTGCCCGTACTGTCAAGACAAAAACTCCCCTTCCCATGCTGCGGTGGTTGTCTTGGGTAAGGAATCTCAAAGGTCCCGCGCCCTTCCCTGTGCTGTATCACCGGCCACTCACGTAGTTGTCCCGCGCTGACCAGCCTGGGTACAGCTGCATGTGCAGCTGCCTTTCCTTGCGGGCCAGTTCATAGTACTTGGCCTGCTCTTCTCGAGACAGTGCGTGCCACTGCAACAGAAAAGCGGGGTAGATGGATGCATCAGGGAGTTAGGAGGCTGTACCAGGGTGAAAGGGGTTGGGGGCAGTCCCTGCCAGCCCACTAGCCCATGGCCTTACCCTGCGACCCAGGATCTGGTTGATGGCAGCACTTTCCTTGAGGGTACACTCTGCAATGACCTTGGCTCTCATCTCCTTCATGTAAAGCATGAAGGCATTGAGGGGTTTTTTGATGGTTGGCTTCTTAGCCTCCTTTTCCGCCTTGGGTTCTGCCTGTGTTTTCCTAGGGTGCACAACCAGATTACATTACTTGGAAAGCACCCCCCGCCCCTGCCCCAGCAGTGATCATTACCTAATGCCACCATTCCTCCCTCCCCCACTTTTTTTTTTTTTTTTTTTTTTTTTTGGAGACAGGGTCTCTGTGTAGCCCTGACCATCCTGGAATTCACTCTGTAGACCAGGCTGGCATCGAACCCAGATCCGTCTGCCTCTGCTTCCTGCATGCTGGGATTAAAGGAGTGCGCGACCCCTGCCCGGCTCCACCACTCTTTGTGTAGTGGTTTGTAAGCAGAATCTCCCAAGTGCCCCACATTAATGAGCAGAGAATGAAGTACTGTTCCTTTCAAGAATACCAGAGCCAAGTGGGAAAGCACAGAGAGACTCATCCCCTCCCTCCCTCCCTCCCTCCCTCCCTCCCTCCCTCCCTCCCTCCCTCCCTTCCTTCCTTATTTCATGTGCCTTGCCTGCATGTATGTCAATGTAAGGGTAGAACTGGAGTTGCAGACAGTTGTGAGCTGTCATGTAGTTGCTGGGAATTGAACCTGGGTCCTCTGGAAGAGCAGCCAGTGCTCTCCACCTACTCATGCTTTTGAAGATTACAAAGCACAGCAATGGTCAGTACCAGAGCCACAGGACAGCTTGGCAGGGCCCTCCAGGCAGTCCTTTAAGATGCCAGGAAGAGGACCTTGAACCTGGTAGGAGGCATGTATATCCTGGCTGACCAAACCACTCTGCTCACCTGCCTGGCTCACCCCTTCTTGTTCCCTCCTCCCAGCCTGTGTTTTAACTCACAGGCTTCGGTCGTACGGCTGCAGCTCCTGCTTCCCTGAGGAGGGTACAATGGCTGGGTGAGGGATGGCTGCCGGGTGTCCAGGTACACCGGATCCCAGCATCAAGGACGGGTGGGTGAACCTGGAGGTAGGAGGAAAGGCAACTCTAAACCAGGGATCTGGGTAGACTTTGAACACACACAGCGAGCGGTCCCTGACAGAGGACACAATCGACAGATACCTTATATCCACTGGCCTGGACACGGTACACAAATATGTATGCATGGACATTGCAGAAGACCCACGTGTGTGCTATTCAGGTGGTTTTCAGTCCTGCCCCTCGCCACATGCTCAGTAGCTACCTGTGAGGCTTGCTCTCCCACTTCTCCTCCAGGCCCCTCTCCACACAAGAGACAGACTTTTAAAAAGAACGCCGCTAGCCCACTCCAGCTCAAGTTTCCCTGATACATAACAGAATAAAACTCAAGCTCCTGCTTGGGGCCTTTAAAGCCCTACAAGCACCCACACTGCATCTCTCATCCCATCTTCCTGCTTTCCTGTCACCACTGCCCCACCCCCCAGCCAGCTTCAGCTTCTCTGTCCACTTTCCTGAGGAATTACCTTCCTATAAGCCTCCCTGACCTCATGCTTGGTTGGGGTCTTCTTGGGGCTTGTCTTCAGCCCAGCTGGCCCACTCAGCTGTTGGGGCTGTATCTTTACCTCCTGCCATGGGCTGCTGAATGCCTTGCCCATGGCATGCCCGGCACCAGGTGTGCCACTAGGATGAGCTAAAGGAAAGGGGGCACACACCCACTCCCTCACACCTCTTTCCTGCTGTTGTGTGGAGACTCCTCTGCCCTGTGCTGCTTGCCAGGTCTAAGAAACCTGAGCAGGCAGGCTCTCGAGTCGAGTCCAGAGGCTAGGGACACTACCTCCCAGGTACTGCCCTGGCTTGGGCAGAGCTCGGAGGATGCCCCAGCAGGGGTGGGCAATAGAGCTGCTGTTAACCACATGTGCATTCAGTCCTGGCTGCTCTGGGGTGCTCTGTCCAGGGTGGCGTGGGCTGAGGCTCCTACTGCTAGTGGTATCTTCAGGTACAGAGCAGCATGGGACTCCAAGGTGACAGACAGACAGATAGACAAACAACTGACACAGGGTAAGCACTGGCTTGAACATAGCCCTGTGTGGGCACTGAAGCCTGGGCAACAGGAAGCAGGAGCCTGGCTGCAGGGATAGGGGACTCACCTGGGATAGGGGGCGCCAGGGGCTGCAGTGGGGGCAGGGAAGTGCTGTCTATATCCGCAGGAAGGGGACAGGGGGTAGAGAGGAGGGCTGGGCCTGTGGTTGGGAGAGACAGCTGTTAGCCGTCTGACTGCTAGCCAGACATGGGGAAGGACTTCCGTACCTTGTGTGGTGGGACTCATACAGTGCTGCATGCACCTGTCAGCTGTCACCGATGTTTAAAGGTTAGAAATGGCAGCCTCCTCCCAGAACCTGGCATCTATAGCCCCTCTTCTGTCCCAATCTGCCTGCTTCAGCTCTTCATGTTTATGTTTTTAATGTGTGTGAGTGTTTTGCCTGCATGTATGTCTGTGCACCACATGCATGCCTGGTGCTCTAGGAGGTCCAAAGATGGGATTAGATCCCCTGGATCTACCATATGGGTGCCAGGAACCAGATTGGGTCCTCTGAAAGAATAGCCAGTGCTCTTAACTGCTTAGCCGTCTCTTCAGCCCGCTTCCACTCAAAAGCCCGGGGTCCCAAGGTGAATGAGGTGTCTCTCTGGGCTCCTTTAGTCCCAAAAGTCAAGACAGTGTGACCAGTGGCTCGGAACTGGTGGCTTCTTGCCTAGCTGTCCACTAGACAGACTTTGTTCTGAAAGGGCAGGGGCCTAAGGTCATAGTCAGCTCCACCGGTGTTTCTCTGGCACTCAGCTCCCTTCCCAGCACACGGATGACTCAGTGCAGAGATGAAAATGACCCATGGCTCACCCAGCAGCAGCTAAGAACACAGGGCTTCCCTTCCCTGGGCCTATACCCTTCTCTGGAGGTTCAGTTGATGAATATCCTCTTAAGGCTCAGATCTCCTGGTCTTTGGAGCTTCAGGCCTAAGGGCCTTATTAGGAGGCTGTCAGAGCACTGGCTGGCACCATCCGGCCGAGCACTGAGCCCCACCTTGGTCCTGGGGGAATCACGGGGTAGAATGGAACTCTGTCCAAACAATCTGGAAATGGAGGAGTGTGCTGATCATGGATAATGGGCGAGTGGAACAGGACCGGTAGGCCCAGGTGGAAGGCCTGGCCTTCACTGCCTTCTTGGGGAGACAGCCTTTCCTGCTACTGGTTAGAGCCCTGTTCAGGTCTCACTGGTTAATGAGTAAAAGGTCGGCCAAGTGGCCTATCGAGACCCCATTCCAGCTGAGAACAGACTCTGGTCCACAGTCAGGCCTGGTCCAGCCTTAACAGACCCTCCCAGTCAGGAGGTCAGGAGTGTGGCTCAAACAAACACCAGAGACCAGGAAGACCAAAATGTTCCTCATATTGCTCTGTCAAAGATGGGTTGGACGAGCAGCAGACACTGAGGCCATCAGGAAACTACCTGTCTGCTTACCAGGCTGCTCAGAGGCAGAAGCTTCTCCCGGTGGGGGTTTATACGCCTCCTTGCACATGTTCAACTTTTCTTTCTCACTTTCTGGAGAATTTAGTGGGGGAGTGCTGAGACCAGCAGCCAGCTTTCCTACCTCCGTAGAGGAAGTACGCCAAGCTACCTGCAGGATGCTCACAGTCTCAAGAATTGCTAGCTCAGAGCCCGGGTAGGCTAAAGCTGCTGGCTACAGAGCTAGCAGCTTGGGTCTCAACAAGATGGGTAAAGGAGAAGCATGGGAGGGCAGACACAGTGCCCCTTTTTCTCTGGGCCCCCACTTACCAGCTCACAGTGTGGGGGAGCTGTCCCATGCTGCCTGAGGTCAGAGAGTAAAATCCAGAGAGATCAGGGGTCTGCAGCGGCCTGTGAACTCCTGTAGTGGAAAGGGGCCGAGTGAGTAGGCCACCCTCACCTGGGAGGTTGGGACATTCAGCAGTTACTATACCTTGGAGCCTCCTACAGGGGCCTCTAAGATCCCGCTTCCTTTTGCCAGGGGTCCACGTATCAGCTGGTTTGTTTAGAACTGTCCTAGGGTAATAACAATGGCCTTCTGACAGAGCAAAAGGGACCAAGGACAGAGGTGCTGAGGGACTTGCCTGAGAACACTGGCTGGACAGAGGCAAAGCTTGGAGTCACTCGGGAATGAGGTCAGACCTCACCAGTTCCTGGGGCACTGCTGCTCTGTCTTGCTTAGGACTCGGCCTGGCTCTTGGGGGAGAAGGCAGCCCCCTAGTCTAAAGGAACCTGGCCTGAAGAGCCAGGGCTCCACCCAGCCCCAGGTTGAGTCAGCAGGTTTCCCACAGCTGACAATGGTGGATTTCAGAATGACTTTGGCTGAGGCTGAGGTGAGTCAGCCGTCACAACCACCACTTTCCATTTTCTCACCGGGGTTGGAGAAAGGCCATGAGTTTACAGCTGCGGCACTGCACAGATGCCGCTCTCACCCTGGCATGGGGGTCCGAAACCCGTTCTGATCTGGTCCCCCTCCCCATGCTCTGTGCACAGTGCTCTCAGACTCTCAGTCCGTTTATGTTTTGTTTTGTTCTTTAAACGCCCCCTTCTGAGGCAGGATCTTGTTCTTGTAGCCCAGGCTTGTCTGGAACTCACTGTGTAGCCCAGGCTGGCCTCAAACTTTCAATCCCCCTGCCTGTGCCTTCCAAACTAGTTGCATTATAAGTGTGGTATGTACCACCACACCTGGTTCCTTTCTGACATTTTCTTTGGGCCCTGGGTTTGCAAAATCCCAGCTTCTATGGTTATAAAATGTTGGCCAGCCTATGTGGCCTCAGAAAGAATTTGGGCCACAAGTTCCTACTTCAATGGGCTTCTTCCATCCCCATGCCATACCTTGCTTCTGGCTGATGTCCGCAGGTGCAGGGGTCGGGTGTGGACTGCTGAAATGTTCGTAGAGTGGAGAAAGTTGGGGGACGCCATGGGGGGGCTGGCCAGCCTTGTTATGCTGAAAAACAACCAGGAGGCTGGTAAACGTGGAGTGTTCTGGGACAGAGGGACACAGGGGACTGCGTTCTGTGGTCGGCCTGGCAGTCAAAATCACAAGCTGATGGGAAGAGGGCACCTACACGCCTTGCGTCCTTGTGACAGTTTTCCTGCGTCCCAACCCTGCAGGACTGCCTGTGCCGTCCCACCTGCTTGTGAGCAGCGTCTTCTGGGACACTCAAGTGTTTCTCCTCTCGGAAGTCCTTCCTGGCCTCCTGGTCCCAGAGACCCCCAATGGCTGGCTGCAGCCTTTGCCTCCTGCAGTGCCCAGACTGTCCCACCTCAGGTCTAACCGTGTGTTGGCACAGGGCAGGGACCTCCTTTAGCCCCTAACTTTGGTGAGGTCAGGTGGTACCTGGCTCCCCCAAGGGACAGCCTGTCCGCACACAGCTCTTGTGTTTCCTCAGCTGCAGGGCTCTTCACAGTCACACAGTCTGTCAAGAGATGACTCAGCAGGCTGAGAGAGCGGGCCCGGCCACAGGGAGTCGCTGCCAGGCCTGGTGTCTTCAGAGCTCTTGCAGGGCAGAGTCCTGGGGGCATCTACAGCTGAGGCTCAGCTCCCACCCCGACAAGCCTGTCTGTGGGAATGTTCCTGGCTGAAAGCACACAGGAGTAACTACTCACTATGGCACCAAAGGGAGAAACGAGACATCTTGGAGCGAGACAATGGAGAGAACGCCTGGGAAAAGCAGGTAAAGGCCGGTGTGGGCATTTTGGCAGAACCACCATCAGATCTTGTGTGTCTTCTCCTGGAAGTGAATGAGGTCTAGCACAGGTCCCTTGCTTGGTACTGGGCATTGCAGCTCTAGGGTGAACCCAGAGGGAAAGCTGGGCATGAGGCCTCTAATTGGGCACAGCTCCAGGAGATCTCTACAGAAGTCCTGGTCTGCCATCTTTCTCTGCATCCTGCCTTTCGCTTGTAATATACACCTTTCCCAAGTCTCGGGCTACCCAGGCTTCTCTCTGCCTTAGACAAACAAGAGTTGATGTCTGAAGCGAAGTATGTTGGTGCTCCCCTATAGTCCCAGAACTCAGGAGGCAGAGGCAAGTGGATGAGTTCAGGGCTAGCCTGGTCTGAATAGTTTCAAGCCACAGCCAGAGCTACATACTGTGTCCATTAAGGGAGGTGAGGAGTGAACTGGGGTAGCTATGAGATGTGTGGACACATGTTAGGCACTGTGTAGACATTTGTAAGTACCTCAGCTCTAGTCCTAAAATGTCCCCAAACTCCATACTTATGCAAGTACTCTGTTACTGAGCTACATCCTCAGCCCTCAAAAAAGAACCTTTGACTCTGCCTGTGTGCTATGGACTAACTCGGTTACTATTAGTTCCATTCTTCCATTAACTGAGGACTGCTCAGAACAGACAACCTTGTCATTCTTGACACTGACCCCTGTGTCCAATTTCTCGGCAGATTCTACTGTTCTACCTTCAAAATCTAGACCCTAACCACTTCCTGCCTCCTTCTCAACCAGTCTAAGCCATCACTTCTCACCTGGACCAGTGATCCTCTCTGCCCCTTAGCCAGGCTCCAGTACACAGAGCATGCCACTCTACCTGACTATCTCCTTACCTGGTGACAGCTCTGTGATCACCCCCAGCTCCCTAACAGCTTACTGTGTCTGCTTACAGTGCCAAGGAACCCCCCAGCACTCTTACCCAGGGCTAAGTTTTGAGGTACACCATGGTGTGAAGGAAGTTGGAAGCTCTAGGCTTGCTCACCATTTCCTGATCCTGTCACTCCAGGACCCTGATCTGGACCTCTCCGCTCCTAAACAGAAATGGCAATCAGTCCTGCCCACCTCATCCGTCATAAAGAAAGAAATCTTGCTGAGACCCTTTACAATAGGAAGCTTCCTGATAATCTTTAAGGCCCTTTTTATCCTCATAGATTGCAAGACAGTGCCAGCCAGCCAGCAGCCTCGTGGTAACTCCACTCCTTCGTGAGAATTAGACTCTGGCATAAGGCACCACACCACTCACTGCCCAAGGCCTAGTTTTGCTTCCTGAGCCCCAGGGTGCAGTGCAGCTCTGACTGGGCCCAAGAAACCTCAGAGATCCAGCTTGGCCTGTAACTCCTACTGTGTGTGTGTGTGTGTGTGTGTGTGTGCGCGTGCGTGCGCGTGTGCGTGTGCACACACCAGCGCAGCGAGGTTGGGGTTGGGAGTCCTGGGAATGGTGGGCCTGTCCTGTCTCCTAGTGTTTCCTGGTATTTGGGGAAAGCCTCATTAATTGGAAGTCTGCAGCCAAACCCCAGAAGCACTGGGCGGGCAGATTGGGGGCAAAGAACCCAGCAGCCGCCAGAGGCGCTCGAGGCCAGGGCTCCCGGGAAGGCACTGTGGGCCTGGCCAGTCCTTCCCATGCTTGTGCAGTCTGCCTCGACCTCCACCTCCTCAGCCCCTTCCATGCTTGATGGCGCTGGCCAGGGGGAACTGTCTGCCACAAAGTTCCCTACCCTCTGCAGCCGGGAGAACGTCCCGCTCCAGGGCTTCAGCACAGGGCTGTCTCAGCGCCAGACACCCCAACAGGGTGGGGTCGCCTAGGGCTTGGCGTGTGCCTGGGAAGTCCAGGGACTTGAGATCCACCTCCCTCTTCTGCTTGAGGGTGACTGTCCCTAGCCTCCAAGGGAAGCAGGCAGGTTGGGGTGACGGTCCCCACCAGGCACTGAGCACCTCAACAGCACAGTCCCTCATCTCCGTAGGAAAGGACACAGTGAGTGTCAGAGCATAATGGGACATAAACATGCAAGCATGGGTCAGAGACTCAACGGCACTTGCTTCTTTTCCCCACACCCCAGCTCCTTGCCTTGGCCTGAGTGCGGGCAGCTGCTCCCACCAGCCTGTGGCACTCCAGGACAGGTCCAGGACTCGGGCCCCTGGGGTGCCTACAGCTACCCTGCTATTCCCGCCAGGAGTTATCTAGCCTGCTACCCACCTGATAACCAGCTCCCTCCCAACAGAGGTGGCCCTCCTCCCTGCTACTGGCATGTTCCTGCCGTTCAAAGATGCTCCCACGCCCACCCTCAGCCACGGTCCAAAGGCATCTTCTGCAAAGTCCCCACCCCAGTGCCCTCGCCTGGCTACCTCCTCAGGGCAAGGCAGCACAAGGTAGAGATGGGGGACCCCTGAGCTCTCTGCTCAGGAGTTGAGCTTGGGCCTAGCTAGGCTGCCCTGGCCCCCCACTTCCTGTAGGTTCAGGTAAAAAATAAACACAGTCGGCATTTTCCCTGCAGACCGCAGCGGTCTGTTCACAGGGCTGTGAGCTCACTGAGCGCCCCTGTCCCCGCCAGCAGAGAAACTCCCTCGCCTCTGACGGTTGACTCTAAAAACCCCCAAGCGCTTAAGCCCCACAACACTTTCCCAGCGAAGAAAGTTGCCATTTCCTCTGGCCTCAAGCTCAGTGGGGGTGGAAGAACAGGTCCTCTCAAGAAAGCCCTGTGGCAGGGTCTGAGCCACAAGAAGCCTCCCTGGACATCCAGGACCCATGAGCTTGACCAAGAATCAGGATGTGTTCCCGAGCTCCCAGCACGTGCCAGACCAAAGAATGTCTGAGGCTGAGAACGGCATCGGCTAATGCCCTGGTGCTGGCCTCGGGACAGGCACAGTCCTGAGCAGACACCCCTCCTTGAGCAGACCTACCATTTGCAGGCACAGTGACTGTCATCACTGGCAGGTAAGGAGACCAAAGTGTAAGGTCGCAGCTAGAGCTCTGCTGCCAACTGCTACAGTGCAAAGACCTGGGATTAGTATGGCTAGACCAGGAGGCTGGAGTGCAGAGGAGGCTCTATCCGCCTTTCCCTGCGGCTGGACCAGCTAACACTTTGCTGGGTCCGTGCTCCTCTGACTCGAGAGAGTCCTCCAAAGCCGACCTGACAGTGAAAGCCGGACACACCCGAGGCCCTAGCCGTATCTCCCTGCCCACCACCGGCATGCCCCTGTGCTACCTAGACACCCAGCTCTCTGTATCAATGCCTCTTCCCACTCCCATGAGACTTCATACTTCCTCTGCTCCTTGCCACACTGGCTCCTCCACAGACCCAGGTCACCTCTAACCTGGCTAGGGGTCTGCCAGCTTGGCAAGCAACTACCTGAGCATCCTAGAGAACTAATTATCTCCGGCTCTCTAGGCTTTGCACTCCAATCATTCCCTGAAGACTTAGAACGCAGGCCTGGTGGATTCGTGGTGCCCCACATTTCTGCACATCCCACCCACACTTGTCATTGTAACTGCGACTTCAAGTCCCTGGGGCAAGAGGCTGCCTCCAGCTCATCGTGCAGAGCTGGAGAGTGGCCTCTAGGGGACATCTGGAAGAGAGGCAGATGCACTCTAGGCTCTGTGCTCCAGGGCAGACGCTGGCGGAAAGGTGGGTTCCTGCCATGGTGGTTCACTGTGTTTGCCCAGGGCACCGCAGTGGAACTGAGTAGTGTAAACAGAGGAGGCGGCTCCTCTCAGCCAGGCATGAAGCGGGGCTCGGCGGAGGGGATGTCATCCACAGCACACAGCCTGCTGGGCCCCTTCAAGGATTCTTGGGGTCACCAAGGATGCCAGATAGTCACACCCCTCTGAACTTTCCTTTTCTCACTCAGCACCAGCCACAGAAGACTGGAGTGCTCTTCCCATCTCACAGAAAAGAAACTTCCTCTGGGCCTCTCCAGCCCTCCACACGTGGCTTCTTACCTGCCTTCTCTCCTCCCTGTGTTCTGGGATTATGCCTTTAATTTCTGTCGTTGAACTAAAGCTGGCATCCAGGCTGGTTCTCTAGTAGCGGGTGCAGATAAGCCCACGTTCAAAGAGAAGCCTGGGAGCACTGGGGGAAGCCTGGGACTGGATGTAGGGTTACAGCAGCATACGGGAGGGAACTGGGGCCACTTGAGGGTCAGGGGACAGTCCGTCTGGCATCCGAGTCCCCTTGCTTTCCTCTTTTCTACACCTCTATCCCCAAGGGACTCGGAATGACAATGACCAGAAAGTCACAACTAGACCTGCCACTAGTTCATAGGGTATCCTTGCTCAAATTAATTATCAAAGGTACACCCAGGCACAGACACCCAAGCCTCTGTCTTGGGGAACACTGTGCAGGCTGGCTTCATCCTCAGCTTAGCTCCCCTAAACAATCCAGTGGTGGCCACTGAAAAAGTCCCCTCCAATTCTCACTTGTCCTCAGACAGACAGGTGACCAGTTCCCCACGTGGGGCACAACAACAGTACCACTGTCCAGCACCGAGGGCACTTAGGAGTCGGACCAGGGTGCTCCCTAGTGCCTGAGCCCATGAGGAGGAGCTTCCCAGGATGCAGGGTTACACAGGCCCTCTTCTGCAGACACGCTCAAGGCTGGCTGCTGAGAGGAACAGACCGGAAGAGCCCTTGGTCCTTTCATCCCCAGCTCTGGCCACAGCTCCTGCTACCCACCACACAGTGCTCTCCAGGGAACAGCAACCTAGAAGCTCTCACCAATGTTCTATGCCAGATGCCTACCGCAGAGCCAGGGCCACGGCCTTGGGGGAGCAGGGCTGAAAGGGCTCGGAGATGGCTGGGCCCCACCCTAGTCCAGGAGGCCTTAGATCCACCTGCCAGCAACAAGGCTGTTGCCATGGTTGCAGAGCCCTGCCAAGTGCATGTGGCTGGTCCACTAGCCTCCTGGCCCCGACATCAGATAACGGGACCTGCCTCACCGGAGGTGAGGCCCCGAGTCCCTGCACGCAGCCCTGGCAAACCACAGGCTTCTCCACCCAGCCCAGCCTCGAGTGAGCTGAACCCACCAAGCTGAGTGGCCTTGCCCATGGCCTCTCGTGGTTTCTATTCATTTGTCTGCTTGTGTTTCCCTTCCTCCTCTTTGAGGTAAACGCCCCTCAGGACAGGATGTTTTTAGAGGAAAACAGACGCTTCCGGGAACTGCTGCAGCTGGGCTGACACTAGGAACACCCTGTCTGGGGATCCTGCAAGCAGCCTAGGGCTGGCCATGCTCCAAGTGCAGGTAGTCACCTGCTCCTCCTAAGTATCCAACGTCAGGCCTCCCATGGACGAGGCCTCAACCCTGTCTGGGCTTAGCAATAGGGACAGGGGAGGCACAGAAGCGAGCTAGAAGCTTTGTGCCCCTGGGGGCCCAGCTGGAGGCTTCTAGAGATGGACGGCCAAGAATAGCAAAGAAGGGCAGACTGAGAGCTGGTGGTCCCTGCCAGTCCAGTAATGGCCTCCTCAGCGCCCAGCAGTTCACAGAGTCCCACCTTGTGCCAGACTCCGACCAGTTTTCCACAGCCACTGTGCTGTGCATGAAGAGTCTACAGATGAGGAGTCACTCAAGTCTCACAGCAAGCAGTGACCAGTCCGGATCCAAGGCCAGCCCTCTGTGTTCCTGGTCAGCAGCTCTCCCACCCCGCCAGACCTCATGGGCAGTACTTACGCTGGCGGTTCTCTGCCAAAGAAATCAGGGTGGGTTGGTTGTTTTTAAGAAAGGGTCTCAAGTCTGTAGCTCAGGCTGGCCTGAGAGATCCCAGACAAGCCCTGAAAGGTGAAGCTGAGGGGAAGGGTGTGGAAGAGAAGAAACTTAGAGACCTCATGCTGACAGCCTGCATTTTTGCCCCAATTCAATCCACAAAGGACAGCGCAGGGCCTCACCTGGACTGCCCTGACTGCCTCAAGAAGACAGTTTTGCTTGGAGGCCACATCAGGATGCTCATTCTGGACTGACCCTCCATGCAACTTTGGGTGAAGGCCCAGGAGCTCTGTATAGACCCAGTCCAGCTAGGCATCCACGAGGTCACGAGACAACGTGCAGAAAGAAGCTGTTACAGGCTGCCAGCCCTAGAGTGCTCTCCACAACCTCGACACCCAGTGTGAGCTGGGATAGGGCGGGGCTATTCCAATCGGCGACATAGGGCCCTGAGACGAAGCCCCTAAGGAAGCCGAGTTGGGGCTCATGTAAAATCGCACTACAAAGACATTACTACATACCTGTAGGAACAGTGTGTTCCTACACAGGGCAGGGAACACCAAACTCCCATGGGTAAGGAGGCAGAGGCACAGGAGAGCCAAAAGCACCCAGCTGCCTGTGCCATGCATGCTGCCTACAGAGCAACAGGGCACTGTGGAGGAGCTGGGTTCAAATCCCTCCTCCAACACTTGCACTCTTGGTGTCCACACTTTCCGACCTATAAAATGCCCATGAGCTAGTAGACTATACTGAGGCCTAGGTGAGTTCTTAATTGCATTTGCTAATATTCTTTTTGTACTTAAGATCAAAAGGAAAAAAAAAAAAAAAAAAAGACAAAAGCAAGCCCTGTCCCTAGATAAAGGCTTTTCAGGAAAGCCAGCTCCATGCCAAATTGGGCCGGCTGGCCCTCAATGTCCTTTGAACCACTGCCTGGTCACCAGACCAGGTTTCTGAGCTCCTCTCTGGCCTGCAGTGGCCACAGGGACAGTTCAAAAACGCTGTCCTCAAAATGCCCCCATGAGGCTGGCAGGAGGCTCTGGCTCCCAAGAAGCATGTCCACAGGTGTCATACCCAGGCCTTTGGGGTGCCTTCAACTCCTAAGCCCAGGCAGTTCCAAGGACTCGGGGCCTAGGAAACTCTTCAGTCTGACCCTAGACATCCCAGAAGGGGTTACCTTGGTCCAGGAAACCTAGCAACAGGCTGTGGGCTAAGTGAGGACCTAGCTGGTGAGGAAAACTCCACAACGGACGATTTCTAACCATCGTCTGCCACACAGCAAAGCTGGCTCAACCTTACAGGTCATTTACAAACTGTTTCGTGTGACATTTTCTTGGAGAAGGGAAAGTCCTGGAGCCTTGTCTCCCAACCAAGAAATGCAGCCCGCTTCACTCTGGGAGGACTGACCTTGCAAGGTGTCCAAGGGGAGGCCAGCCCGGCCCAGGCCCAGAGCTAGGAGGGCAGGGGAAGGGAGCCCAAGTCTCTTCTTGGGGCCAGAGGAAGACATGGAGCTGCCCACCTGCACTGTTCCCACCTCTCATATTCTAGAACAGAGGGGGACAAGCAGCAGAGTATGGACAGCAGGGTAAGAGCCACATCCACATCCTAACCACCACGTACTTCTGAGCCTCAGCCCCCCATCTGCAGATGATGGCACTAACAGACACTCACTGTGGGTGTGTTTACATATCTGTGTTTGTGCACATGTAGGAACATGTGCATAAGTGTGTGTATATGGCAGCCAGAGGTCAAAGATTTCCTCCTTGTTTTCTATTTTCTGAGACAGGGTCCCTCTCACGAAATTCAGAGCTCACCAGCTAGGCTGGCTGGCTAGAAAGCTCCAGGGTCAGCTTATGCCTGCACCCTGGTTCTGGGGTTGCAAATGTACACTACCACCCAACTTTTCATGGGTGCTAGGGAGCTAAAACCCAGGTCTTAAGCCGGGCAGTGGTGGCGCACACCTTTAATCCCAGCACTCGGGAGGCAGAGGCAGGCGGATCTTTGTGAGTTCAAGGCCAGCCTGGTCTACAGAGCGAGATCCAGGAAAGGCGCAAAGCTACACAGAGAAACCCTGTCTCGAAAAACCAAAAAAAAAAAAAAAAAAACAAAAAAAAAAAAACCAACCCAGGTCTTTCTGCTTATACAATAACCATGCTACCAAAAAAAAAAAAAAAAAAAAAAAAAAAACCAACCCAGGTCTTTCTGCTTATACAATAACCATGCTACCGAATGAGCGCCCCCTCCCCAAACCAAACAGGGCCTTGTGTAGCCTTGGTCTTGACTTCAATACATACATACATACATACATACATACATACATACATACATAGCTGAGGATGACCCTGAAGGTCTGTCTGATCCTAGGATCATAGGGGTCGACACTATACGCAGTTTATGCAGTGCTAGGGACTGAACCTAGGGAGGGCTTCCAGTGTGCCAGGCAGTTCTTGGAACCTATATTGTTTTAGTTCTGGAATAAAGGAAGATATATCACGATACATGAAATGTTTTTTTTATTTTGTTTTGTTTTGTGTTTTTTCTTTTTGGATTTTTGAGACAGGGTTTCTCTGTGTAGCTTTGGTGCCTGTCCTAGAACTCGCTCTGTACACCAGGCTGGCCTTGAACTCACAGAGATCCACCTGGCTCTGCCTTCCGCCGGGCTTGAAATGTTTAACGGTTCTCTGAGCACCCAGTGAGTGCCAGTCCCGGAGTGGGGCCCTGAGACTCTCGTATCAAAAGGAGCAGATGCAGCCTGGACCCTCTATCCTTTCCAGCCGTTTCTGATCAAAGCTAGCATCCCTGCATGTTTCACTTGACATAGCACCCAACCTCTTGGCCTTGGATCTCCCTGTTTCATTTGTTCCCTATACCCCCACCCACAGGGCTACCCACCACAGCAGGGCAGCTCCTGGGCCGCACACTGCTTCAAAGCCCACCATCACGCTCTGGGGTGGCTGCCACAACCGGCACACCCCAAGTGTCCAGCCATGCCTGGCAAAGACCCCACTGCTCCCCACAGGCTGCCTCTAAGCATCAGAGGCCCACCCACCCTCTGCCTGCCTGGCCACCAGGCGGCCACAGAGCCATCTGATCTGAGTGAAACTTCAAACTTAATGACTTTCATGCTGGTTATTTAAAACGCAATGTAATTTTCTTAAACACCCTATTATTTCCTTTGATAGCTACAAAGCTTCCCCCGATTCCATAAGCGTGTTTATTTTTAGAGAAAAGAGCGGTTTGCAGTTGGTCAGAGCCCATAGGGAGAGGGAGCCCACAGAAAGCAGGGCAAGGAGTCAGTGCTAGCAGCTGGGAGGCCGCCTGCTGCTGGTTTTCCACGCCACCCATCATCAGACAGGCCCAGCCTTCCTTCCCAGCACCTCAGCCAGTGACCCTCCTGCCCCACACTTGACAGGTCAATGCTGGGATGGGCCTTGGTGCCCTGGATGGTTCCACTTGCTGCGCACGGAGCCTCCCACGGGATTCCAGGACAGGACAAGCCTAGGGAAGGGTCCACAACACACCCTCCAGCGGCCTTTCTTCTGTTCCAGACAGTCCGCCCCAGGTAAGGCCTCGGGCCTGGAGCCTTGGCCAGCACAGTAAGAGACATGTCTACACAGAGCAGCCTCAGGCCGTGGCTGCCCACACTGGGTGGGTGGGTATGTGCAGCCCTGCCATTCGGGGCTCTTGGGCAAGGGAGGTGGCATGGAGGAGGGTTGGTGTGCAGAGGTCAGCGGAGCCCCACCAGTGCGGGGCGTCCTCTGGGAGCAGCTATTTTTAGGTCTGAGGCTTTCATGTGGCTGAATGATGGGAGTTTACAAAGCATCAGTAATGCGTTTCAGATGGCGGCCCAGCAGGCCAGGAGGCTGGGCCCCTGACACCAGAGACAAGTCAGAGTTACTCAGCGTCTCCGTCCAGGGTTCCCATACCCTGTCCGTCCCTTCCCATGGCTCCTACTACCTAGTGGTGAGGCTGGTCCTTGCAATAGCCTTCAAACCCTACCTGAGGCCCACCTCATCAGGCCTTTCCAGTTTAGACCTATCTGAACCTCAAGAATCCTGCTGGGGCCAGGATTCCGACCCAGTGAGGACACTGAGTCCCAGAGAAGTCAACAGGCCACCACAAACCCCTGCCCTCACAGGAAAAGCAGCCTGAAGGGAGTGCTCCACCACCACTGACCCCAGGCCTGCTCAGACTTAATGGGGTTTGGGTAGCACTAAGCATGCACATCCTGAGCCCACACCCATTATTCCCTGGGGCCCAGACCTGCCCACCCAGGCCTGGAGTCTCTGCTATACACACGTCATCTGGAAGCAGACAGTGTGGGGCCCAGACGGCTCCCCTGGCCCTGGAGAGGGAGGTGGCTGTTTTAATGGGGGATGAGGGGTTGTGAAGGAAGCGTATTTATTTGACAGCGTGTCTACTTCCTCTGATCTCCAGGGAGTTCTGGCTGTAGAGCCGGGGCCTCGAGGGAAGGCTGTGTCACCCGCTTGGCTCTGGCTCTAAGGCAGAATCTGGGTGCAGTCCAGGGAGGCAGTCTCCATGGGTGGGACAGGCCGCGAGAGCAGCCTCCTGGCAGGAGAAAACCAAACTCACACCCTTCCCAGCTCTGCTGAGGCACAGGCCCCCAGCAAGTGACAGACATCCTCCATCCCGAGGGCCTTCACCAAAAGAAGCCCTGTGTACCAAAAGGACCCGTGGCAGCAGATGGGTACAAAACCTCTGGGGAGAGCAAACCCTACCGAGTTTGGGTGACAGGAGCCTGTAACCTCAGTGACCTAGGAGGCTGAAACAGGAGCAGCTCAGGAGCTGCAAGTGTGCCGGAGCGGATGCACGGCCAGCTGAGGAGACTGAGGAGCCGCAGTGAGACCTTATCTCACAGCGCACGGACCGGTACGTCGATATGACGGCTCCTAACTACTGAGTCCAGTACTCGGGTGGTAGAGGAAAGGAGGATCTTTACAAATTCCATGCCAGCCTGGGCTACGTACACAGCCAGTTAGTTCCAAGTTAACCAGGGCTACACCAAGTGGGTGGGAGAGAAGAGGGGTACCTGGGAATATAGCTCAGTGGTGGAGAGGTTTTGTTTAAACCCCCAGTACCACCAAAAACAAACAAACAAAAACCCAGGAAAATGGACGATGAGCCCACCCAGGCTGAAGAAAGCTTTCCAGTCTGAGGCCGACTACTGAAGCCATGCTCCTTTGTTTTTCTTGAGACAGGGTCTCATGCAGCCCAGGCTGGCCTTGAACTCTGGGATTAACCCCAGGGCTTTGTGTGTGCTAGGCAGGCACGCTACCAGCTGAGCTCCAGCTCCAGCCCGGCTACATCTTTTTAAAGTCTGCTTTTTTTTGTTTGTCTGTTTTTAAGTGGTTTGTTGTTGTGGGTTTTTGGTTTTCATTTTTTGTTGTTGTTGTTCCAGCTGTCCTGGAACTTGCTATGTAGGTTGGCCCTGCACTCACATCAATCTACCTGCCTCTGCCCCCCAAGTGCTGGGATTAAGGGCATGTACCACTGGAGTCTGTGTGTGATGGGAGGCTACAAACTGCCTGAAGGAGGCAGCAGAGAATATTCTGGGTTCTAGGAACCTCCTTAAGTCCCTAGGACCTCAGAGCCTTGCTAGATGAATTGCTGATTAGAGGCCCTCCTCCACCTTGATTGGATCACCAATGGGCTGAATGACAAGAGCGCCCATCTTGGAGACTCTCTAGCCTTACACTGGCCAACATCCTTGGGTCTCCCTAGCCCAGAGCTCACCCCTCCTGTGGTCTGCTCACATTCCTCCAATCACCCCGCCACTCCCAGTGTCCACCCTGCCCCAGCTGCCAGCTCTGCCTGCCACGGCCCTCCGCCTCCATGTCCAACCCAAACCATCTGTGGTGGGCACCGCCCTGCCCTGCCGAGGCTGCCAACCCCACGGCATGTGCCCACCCCCACCCCCCAGGCTCTGGAACCAGTGAGGCCTGGGCCCCAGGGTCACAAGCAAGATCCTTACTGGCAGCCTTCCCCAGCCTCACCTCACACTCCTCAAGGACCCTAGGGTTGGGTCTGTCCAGGTGATGATGGGAAACAAGCCCATCTAGGCCTCTCTCCTCTGCTCTGCTGTGCCCCACCCAGGGCGCCCTCCCACTCTCCGCGGCGGAGACTTCTCTCCGGAAGCCTCTGCAGCTGCCCCTGCATCCACTCCTGTGCCTCCTACTCAGCAAAGCAGAACCTCAGCTGAGCCAGGGCTCTTGGGCTCTGTGGGCAGTGGTTACTTCCCATCCATGTGGCTCAACGCTACAGCGTGGACCCAAGGCTCTAACAGGCACTACTATTAGGAGATGCTGGCTGCCTGGGGGACCCCCGCCCAGCCTGAAGGATAGGAGGCCACAAGGTGCCCACCCAATGTGGACTTCACATGTCATGTCTCATTCCCCAAAGAAAACAGAGCCCTCACATCCTTGCTTTCAGAGGGTGGCAGGAAACTTTCCCAGGGCCATCCAGCTGGGGAGTGCCATACCCACCAGTAGCAGAGGATGGACCTTCCCAGACTAAATGGTTTTCCTCTTTGTGCTAAACTCCTTCTCATCTGGCTTCCCTGTCCCCACCTGCAGGAGGGTGTTCCTCAGGAATCTGAGCACTGTACAGCTGGGGGATGGTGATGTTCCTGTGACCTGATAAAACACCTGTTTCCTCCAACGGAGCCTTGTTTGTACACAGTGGCAGGAAACCCCAGTCACAAGGTGTGAGGGGGTGTGACTCAATGGTTCTGGGACCACAGCAGACCTGAGGAGGCTCAGAGGGACTGTGGCTCCCCGGCCTCCTCGGGAACCTAATCTAACCCCAGCAGTTATAGGACTTTAAACTGGCACCCCCAGAATGCTTAACAGTTCAACTCAACCTTGCCGCTTTCAGGGACAGGGGAGCTCTGTGGTCTCTATAGAGTACACCCTCCACCCCACCCTCCTGTAACTTCTGCACCCCAATCCACGGCTCAGATACAACCACAGATCCAGGCAGAAATCTGGGTCCTACTGGTCCTAGCAACCACCCCATCAGGGTTTTGTGTTGGCCTCTGAGCCTGAGGACACAGTCTCTGTGCCCTGGTGAGCTAGCTCCTCCTGCCCCCCACAGAGGAGTCAGAAGCAGCCCTGAGTTGTTGCTATTCTTGCCCAGGGCAGGGTAGCCCAGCTCTAAGCAGGCGCCTGCAGGGCAGGCTTCCTGGCCCCGATAACAGCAGTAAGGTGCAAGGCACCCTCAGAAATTTCCAGCTTAGGGACAGAGGAGAGGCAGCAAATAGCCCAAATGCTACCCCAATCCTTCACAGCCCTCCCAGGCTTCAAAGAAATGCAGTTCCTGGGAACTTCAAGTCCCACTGCCCACCCACTGAGTGCAAAGCAACAAAGACAAAATGTCACTTCAGTCCAGGGGCACTCAGGCTTTGTACCCGCTGGGAACAGTCGTAGACTCAAAACCTACAGCGAATGACCTGGGGCTGCACTGTTTCCTGGTCCCAGAACGACTCTGGATATGTGCTCTGGGAACATCACCCAAATGGGCGCTGAGGTAAAGAACTGTGAGCAGATGCATGGGCGGTGCCTGGGGGCTACACTTCCACAGAGCTCCACAAACCAGGAGCCTCTGTGCAGGGCCAGGAAAAAGTCTGCCAATGCTTCAGCGGCCAAAGACGGGAGATCTCTTCTCCCCTTTCCTTACAAAACCTGATTCCCTCACATTCTCAACGACAGCTTTGTATGGACTAAACCTTGGTGGTGGTGTGTGTGTGTGCGGGGGGAGGCTTTCAGGAATACTGCATCCTACCCAAGAACCCCCTGAGGCAGGGGTTCAGACCATCACACCTCTCTGGCCCAAAGAGGAAGCACAGCCCTCTAGATGGGAAGCCACGTGAAGGCCGATGAGCCAGCCACTCCTGGGCCCAGGAGAGCCGAGATCAACCACGGCCAATGCCTGCCCCCAACTGCCCTGGCCCCTCTCTGGCCAAGTTGCACATCCTCACTCTACTTCTAGAAGGGTGCTTGATAGTCCACTGTCCAGAAGGGAGACCAGGAGACACGGACAGAAGGACACAGCAAGTGCCCTACAGAGCAGCGCCCACTGCCTTGGTCTGAGGCGCTGCCAGGTAGCCAAGGCCCTGAGCACGGCCGGTCAGAGGTTCCTGAAGTAATGCCAAACAAGGAATGAGGTGGTACCCACGTGAAGAGCTGGGGAAGAGGCAGCAAGATGAGGGCATGAGTGCCAAAGTCGGAGGCACAGGGATCTCTAGGTGTGGGCCCCACAAGGACATGGAGCCGGCTGCTGTGGGGGAGGGGGAGCCTCAGCACTCAAGCTGTGGTAGGCAATTTAGACTTCCTCGGTGAGGAGTGCAAGTCCTAAGCGGTCCAATGAGGCAAGAGACGAGATCTGACCCAGGTCCCCAAGGCACCCTTTCACTAGTATGTGACTGTTGGTTAAGGTAGGGGTTGGGGACGGAGAGGAAGGCAAGGGGACCCTGGAGGAGGCATCTGCTGCCATCCAGAAGACAGCAACAGGGGGGATATTGGCCGGGTGGCATGACAAAGTCCAGAAGAGGGAGGTCTGAGATGTCCCTGGAGACACATCCCTGATCCACGTAGCTTTCTGAAGGGAGGCCCCAGTGCATGCTGGGCCCTTCCCTGTCCTCTTCTGTTGAACACGCAGTGGCTTACAATGCTGCTCGCTGGAGTCCCTCGCAGCCATAGCTGGGCATTCCTGGGGCCAACCCTGCTTACGGTCATGGGGCACCCTGGTGCCACACTCCACCTAACTCCCCCAACAAGCTTCACTATGACCTAGACTGGTGCTACCGCTAAGGCTTGCAGCAAACCCTCGCTCTGGGGATAGCTAGATGGTAGGTACTTCTCCTCACCTAGCTCTGAGAGGAGCACACAAGGACGGTACCTCCTTCCTGGGCTCCCAGGAGGCCTGCTCCACCAAGGGTTCACTGCACGGCTTTCAGCCTGGACCTCAACTCAGGAGCACAGAGGGGAGCCCGGGGGCCCCAGGATGCATCCTGTCTCCCCCGTCAGCCTCCAAACAGGAAGGGCAGTTAGGCCCACCGGATGAGCACCTATACAAGTACCAGAGACCTGTGGGGACTAGGAACAGGGAATGTGACCTCTGCCATGGACAAAAGCCTCAGCTTTAAAAAAAAAAAAAAAAAAAAAATTGAGACGTAAGTCACGAACCATAAAACACACCGCTTTGAAGCATCCAATTCTGTGGCTTTTAGTAGCTATGGAAGGCTGTCACCAGTCACCACAAACTCATTCTGACATCTTCGTCACCCCAAAAGGAACCCCACGGCCGCTAGCAATCAGCCCCCTTATTCTCAACCACTTCAATGATTTGCTATTCCAGCTCATAGGCTCCAACAGGAGCCCACAGAAGCCGGGCGGTAGTGGCGCACGCCTTTAATCCCAGCACTCAGGAGGCAGAGGCAGGTGGATCTCTGTGAGTTCAAGGCCAGCCTGGGTTACAGAGTGAGTTCCAGGACAGGCTCCAAAGCTACCCAGAGAAACCCTGTCTCGAAAAACCAAAACAAGAGGGCCCATAGAAGGGGCCAGAGATTCATGCTGCCTCTGTCCTGTTCAGGATAGCACCATCACGCAAAGCCATTTATTTGCCTGAGTTTCCCTAAGTAAGGACACCTTACTCAGCCCAGCCCCTGCCCCCAGAGCCCAGCCTAGCGCATCAGTTCACTCCCCACCCTCCCTACCCCAACCCTGTTCTGAGTCTGAAATCAGAGGAAACAAGACAAAAAACAGGCGGAGGCCTGCTGCCAAGCCCGGCACCAGAACCCGAGTTTGATCCCTGGACACACGTGGAAGGAGAGAAACAGCTCCCCCAGGTTCTCTGACCCGACACACACGCAGCAGCAGGCATGAGTGTGTAGAAACAAAAACCCACCCAACCCCCGGCTATTGGTCTAGACCACTGTCTACCAGCCACCAGGAGATGCCCTACCAACACCGGTGGAGGACTCAACTTTGACCAATCTCCCATTCCTAGAGAAGGTGTAAAAGACGCCAAAACACCAAAAAAGCCACTTGGGCAAGGGGTGAGAGTCTGTGTTCTATGGCGGTTGGCTGTGACTCAGAATTTGGCTCACTGCTCTGGGCAAGGCGCAAGCTGGCCTGTTTAGATGTCTCCAATGCGGTAGCCACGTGGGCAGAGAGGCTCCCCGGAGCAGGCTTTCCCTAATACCTAGGGAGGTCTACCCATTGGTCTTCAGCATCTCAGCATAACCACTGATCTCCTGTATGCCCTCAGGAAAGGCCGGGGTAAAGAGAGAGGAGGCCCGGGTCAAAGGAGGGTCGGCAGGGCATGAGTGGCCTACTGTCTGTATTCCTACAGAGGGGCGTGGGAAAGAATCAGCTTTGGCAAAAAGACTCCCTGCCCCAGGGCCCTTGCAAGGCACTCCTTACCTGTTAAGAGAATGAGGGCACCTTTCCCAGCACCACACAAGTGAGCCTTGAAGTCAGGTGACCCATGGGCTCCCAAAACATAGGATGACCAACTTTGCTCTGTACAACCAAACTCTACTTGAAACACCCACACTTCGCGGGTTGCAAGCTACTCTTACTTTTTTTTTTAACTTATATTTGCTCTGTGTTCTGTCAGGTTTGCCAAAGAGACTCTCTCGAGCCAGGAAGATGGCTTCGCAGCTAAAAACCCTGTGTAAGCCTGATGATCTGAGTTCGATCCTCAGAACCCAGGTCAGAGTGGAGAGAACAGACTTCACAGTTATCCTCGGAGTGTGCATGCCCTCACATGCATCACACACACACACACACACACACACACACACACACACACACAAGACAGTCTCTCTACACTCATGTACATCTATCCCCCTAACCCAGCACCCCTCCAATACAAACCCCTGCCTCTGTCTTTCTAGGTCTGCTCAGCAGCTTTTGCCATGGTCAAGAAAATCAGTAGAGCCTGTCCTCCACCTCTGGGGTCACCAGAGGACAGTGGCTGAGAAGGAAGGCAGGGGGACAGTGACACACAGCTGTCCCTCTGTTGCAGCTTGAGAAGGACTCCAAAGCAAAATCCGCATAGCCCTAAGGTAGGTGGGTGCTACTGGGCCTGACTGTGGGGACCCACCACGCTCCTGCTCGTGGTCCTCCCCGAGGCCCATCACCCTTACCTGTAGGCTGGATAGCTGCTCTCCCACCCACCGCTGGCAGCTCTAGGCATCTCCTGTCTCTGGCTCAATCTATGAGTGAACCCCCAAATCACACTGCCCTCTCCATGTGTTGCTGTGCAGTCCTGAAAGACCACCCTGCCAGGCAGATCCTCGGGGGCTCTGCCTTTGGTCTACTCATGGTTACCACAGTGAGCCTAGGCCCAGCCCAAATAATGCTTGCCAGTGATTTCAAACTGGTAGGTTATGCCAGCTGGCCCCCAGCTCCGTGGCTTTACACCCACTAGGGGATTTTAAAAGGTTGTCTCTGTTAAGCATTGCTTGTACAAGGCACAAGTCTCTAGAGCAAGTGACAGTGTCCGGAGCCAGCCACCTCTTCGTATACAGGAGAAGCACCTCAGACACCAAGCCACCCCAGAGCAGAAAGGCAGGCGGACAGAGCGCACAGGCGGACAGAGCGCACAGGCAGACAGAGCGCGCAGGCGGACAGAGCGCACAGCCGGCCGGCACACACAGCTTACAGGTGAAGAAGGGGAGTCCACATCTAGAGGGTACCAGGTTCTCCTCTGCTAAGTGGCCCGGACTCCCCACCTCACCCTCCTAGCAGGGAACCTTAGGCAAAGCTTGTTCCTGGAGAATAGCATGCATCCATCTTCTCGCCTCCCACAAGCTTCCCTAGGGAGCTGCTTTTTAGAACGACCATTCTTGTAGTTATCCTGTCTTCTGCATGGACCCTGCGACTAGCCACCAGAGCCTCTAGCCTGGGGAACCTGCACTGAGCTTGTGGCTATACCCAACAGACCTCCATGCTTTCCACACACCCTAATCCCCAACTGAGGACAGTCCGGGATCCTAGCACTTTTCGAAAATAGCGTTTTGCTGCTGCTACCCAGCTCAGAACCAGCTCGCCACACTTTACCTGCAGCAAAGGGCCAAAGGTCTGGCTCACGATGAGCACGACCACGTCACAAAGCCTGACCCCTAACCAACACCCGTGCAGCCGACCCCTAACCAACACTTGTGAGTTGTAGCACTTTTAGCAAACTCTTCCTGGTGTGTGTGAGGCCAGGCCAATCTGCTCAAAACCCACACCGTGTGGCAAGGGTGCCTAGCGAGGGCCTATGTAAGGACAGTGGCCCGGTGACGGTAACTCCTGAGGCACAGCTGGGAATCGGAAAAGATTAGGTCGACCCATTCTTCTCACCCGAGCTCCCTTGCTTCCCGGGAGAAAGCTAACCTTGCTTCCCCGGAGGAGGCTAACCGCAAAGCTCTTATTCAGAGCACGCACATCACGACAGGGAAGCATATCAACTCCAAACAGGTTTCAGAGGACCCCGACCCCCAACCCCAGCATGGTCCAACTCCGGCACCTGCTTGAGCAAGCTGGGAAGGAAGACAGGCCCACCACAGGTGAGAAAAAGCGGAGAGCAGGCACGTCCGAGTTCTCCTTCTGGGTCAGACGCCACGGAGTGTGAACTGGAAAAGCGCCATCTAGGAATTCTCATCTGGGCAGAAGTCCCTTTTTGTCCAAGCTTCGTCTGCACGGGCCAGGAGGTAGCCAGCCCGTTACAGTGCCTGACTTCTGGGGTCACTTACCAGCGGGGGCTGAGGCTGGGGGAGCTGCCCTGCTCCCGAGGCCGGTGGATAGTGCATGAGCAGATTGAAGGCAGAGTAGACGGTCTCTTTGTACATGCCGCTGGCACACTCCGGGGCCTTCAGGCCTGGAAAAACCACAGCTGGGTCAGACACCAGCCCAGCCAGCTGCTCCTAAGGGCTGAAAGCTGTCTGATCAAGAGAAAAACAAAAAAAAACTGCCAAGGGGTCCCCTTCAGGTTCGTGACTTGACCGGCGAACGGGTGAGAAGATCCGCAATGCCAAGTTTTGGGGGAAAGATCCAGAGTCCAGACCTCCACTTAGCGGCCGGGACTTGACTCCTCACCCCGCCCTCCCGCCTGGGAACCTTAGCCAAGGCTTGCTCCCCAAGGCAAAGGATTAGTCAGTCACCTGGGCTGGAGGGGAGGCGGAGATGGCGGGGGTCTGTTTACTCCTATAAAGGTCAGGGCACCGGAAGTGACTCTAGCTCAGCGGCGCCCGGGAAACCCGCCCCCCACTCCCCCACCCCGGGTTCTAGCGCCTTGCCGAGCGGCGCAGAACTCACCGTCCTCTAGGGACTCTGGAAGTTTGTCCGGGAAAAGTCTCTGCGAAGTGTGCTCTCGTCCGAGGGCCTGCAGAGCGAAGGAGAGGGGTCGTGAGGGGCGGAGGAGACACAAGGGGATCCCGGGATGGAACCCACGAGGGCCGCGGGCGCGGGTCCGCACGATCCCAACCCGGGACGAGGCCCTCCGGGGAGGAGCGGGCCGGGCTCACCTCGGGCGCTCCCTCGGCCTCTCCATGCACCCGGACTCCGGAACCCGGGACCCCGGCGCTCGCGGCCGCGCCCTCGGACTCATTCACCAGTGAGGACTTGAGCTCGGCCAGGTCCCGCTCGGGGCCCGCGGCGCTGTCGCGGCTCTTGTCGTCCTGTTCCTCGCCTTCGTCTTGGAAGGCCAGCAGCTCGTCGGGCGCGCCGAGGTCGTCGCCTGCACCCGCACCGCCCCCGCCCGAGTCCAGCTGCGGCATGGTGCGCTGCGCCCGCCGGGGCGCCGGGTGCGGGGCGCGGAGGCGGCCCGGGAGGCGGCGAGCCCAGGGTGCGGAGCTCCGAGCCCGGAGCGCGGCGGGCGGAGCGCGCGCTGACTCCGCCTGAGCGGCCAGTGGGCGCGGGGCACAGCGGCTTCGGGAGCTGGCGGGTCGGAACATCAAAGGCGCCGCGGGCAGAGAGCCGGGGGCGGGGCGGGCGCCGGGGCGGGGCCCGGGTGGGAGGGGCTAACGCGCCAGGCCCCGCCCCTCCTCTCCCTGGAGAGACCCGGACGGGCCTACTGGGCATAGTCTTAAAGGGCTCGCTCTCCTCGAGCTATTCCCAGCCTGGAATCCATCGCGTAACTATAGGACTCCGCTTCCTTACCTACAAGATAGTCACAACTTGCGCCCGAGTTTCTCCTCCAGCTGCGGAGAATACTTTTTTTTTTTTTTAGACCCATGGGATATGTAGGTGGCTTGGAACCCTGGTGTGAAACAGCGTCCTGTGCTTGATCTGGAGGCTTCCTAGGGGTCTGGGCTGCTGCAGGTTGGACACACACACACACACACACACACACACACACACACCTGCCTCTTTCACTGCTCCGATCAGGGACCTTATTCCAGACCTCCCACCAACATAGGCACAAGCATTCGCGCCTCACGTTTATTGAGCGCCTGTTGCACGCGCAACTCAAACACTGAAAATATATGACATGTGGCGGCTCCGAGACTCAGAGGATGAGGAAGGACCATGGCCACGCACGCGGGTTCTCCAGCCACTCACCAGCCCGCCAAGACTTTCCCAACTTAAGGTCGACGCCTAGAACCTGCTGCCCAGGAACTAAGATTTCCAGCGGCCACGTGGGCCACGCGATTCGGTCTCGGGCTCTTCAGGCAGCAACTCAATCCGAGAAGTTGCATCCCGGAGCCCATTGACCCTAGGACTAGTTAGGGCCGCGTCTTCAGTGGCATCTCCTTGGCACCCAGGGCCGTATCCACGCGGACCTCCAGGACACGGGTGGCCTTGGCCGGCCACTGCTTCTGCAAGACACTAGGCCCTTCGGAAAGCGATGCAGTAAACTGAAGGCGCACACACCTTCGCCCCAAGCACGTCTCGGTTTGGGAGTCAGTGTGGACCCTTCCACCTCTTGCGAGAGCAGTTGGAACAGAGGGCAATTTGTGGAGGAGGACACTAGCTGCCTCTCCGGCTCCGGGCCCCACAGGACCCCTGGCAGCGGCGCAAAGCCGGCCGGAAGACAGCCGCACCGCCCCTCCCGGTCCAGGCCCAGCCTGCCTGGCCAAGGATCAAAGAGACAGAGCCTTGCTTCTCGGCGCTCAGATCCTATCAGCGCCCTGCCAGCGGGGCTTCTGGGTCCTCCAGCTCCCGGCCGGGATGCCCATTTTCACCCCTCCCCAGAGCTGGGGGACTTGGCTATTAGTGCTCAGCTTGGCAATAGAGATGCGGTGCAGACCCCGCCCTTGGCGCCTCTCGAGTCTTCCTCCCCCAGGTGCCAGCTTGCTGCTGATTTTGACCCCATCCTCTCTAGATTGAGGGAGGGCAGTGACTCCGATGGAAAGCTACAGGAGAGGACCGGTCCCGAGGCGAGGCCTCCCCGACCTCAGCTTCGAGGGGATGGTTTTGGGGTGAGCTCCTCTCTGAGAAAGTTGCACAGGAATTGAGATTATCTTCAACCCAGGCACTGTGGATCCTCCTGTGTTTATGGGAGACTCCAGTTCTGGCAAAGTCACTTCCGTGCTGGTTGGCAGACCGTGATGTCCCAACTGACACAGGCCATTGGGGGTCAAATTTCTCTCTATCCACGAAGAAAAGTCTGGGAAGGGGTGGTGTGATCCCCGCCCCCACCCCCGGTAATTTTTTTTTTCTAGCTTGGTATTGCCCTTTTATCAAAGAGCAAGGCCTTTCCACTTTATTGGCGCACTAGCCTATCCCGAAATGGTAGTGAAAAGGGATTTTTTTTATATGCCCTTATTTGGCAAAAGAAAATATACTTTTTTCTGATTTCTTCGCCCTCTCACCCTCAAGTGTCTTTGGACAACTTATAGAGCTGTGAAATCCCCCAATCCTGGGAACCACTGCCCTGAGGGATCCTGGCTCCCAGCCTCACCCCATCGCTCTGAGCAGTGAGGGGGAGGTGAGAAAGGAGACCAGGAGCTTGAGGGGGGGGGGGGAAGGGGGGGGGAGAGGGGGGGCCTGGGGTAGAAGGGCTGAGCTCGCATCCGCATCTGAGTTCGGTCTAAAGGCTTGCTGAGGAGCGGCTACTGTGCACTCACACAAGATGGTGGGCGGGAGAGCAGGCACAGTGGGATCAGAGGCCTGGAGCAGTCTGGATGGCTGGGGGGTGGGTGAGGCGGGGGCGGTGGAATTCATTAGGGTGTGGAAAGCCCCAGGGTTTGGAGAGTTAACCCGGAGAGCTAACCCAGCCTGGGCTACACAGTGAGGTTCTGTCTGAAGAAAATAAATGAATGAACGAACGAATAAACAAACAAATAAATAAGTAAATAAATGGGCAGGTATCCCCCGCAGGAGCCCCTTGCCCAGAAAGCATGAATTCCTGACGGATGGCTTCATATACCAGTGATTACAGTGTGCCGACCTCCTTAGGAGCTAGCTGCACACATATCACCTCATTTAATCATTACTGAACCCTGTGACACGGGGACAATTGTCCCCATTTTACTAATGAGGAAACTCAAGCTCAGAGAGGTTGTGTGAGTCACCCAAGGTGTCACAGCTTCCAAATGAGGGTGCTGAGCTCAGCTTCCAGCTCCTGGTGGTCAGACTCCAGAACCTAACTGACTTCCACACTTAGATCCCAGACAGATCTCAGAGGAACATTATTTTTTTCCCCTCAAGACAAGGTTTCTCTGTGTAGCCCTGGCTGTCCTAGAACATCTGTTGTAGACCAGGCTGGCCTCGAACTCACAGAGATCTGCCTGTCTCTGCCATCGGAGTGCTGGGAAGGAACTTCTTATTTATTGTACAGCATTGGCAAACGAAATGCCGAGGAACCAGCTATGGCTAATAGAAGATCCTGATTTTGAGGATGATCCTTGTTTCGTGGAAAGGCTGTGGAGGGGACTAGAGGCTAGGGGTGAGGCTTGGTTGGTAGAATGCTTGCCGAGCATGTGTGAAGCACTGGGTTTGATCCCACATAAACTGAGGGTGGTGGCTCATGCTTACAATTCTAGAACTCAGTAGATATGTGTAGGGAGATCAGAAGTTCATGGTCATCCTGGACCCACTACATAGGACCCTGTCCCAAAGGGGTGAGGGGATCTCTCAAAATGTGTCTCAGCGGCCAAGCCCTTTGGTGGCTACTCCCCTGGAAGTTCCCAGAGAGTTGGAGGACCAGACTAGCTGTGGGGGAGATCCAAATTTTCTGTGGCCGAGCCACAAGTGGTAAGAGTAAACCAGACTTCATCGGTATGTAAATGAGCCAGGTGAACTTGACGGGCCGCAGAGGCAGAAGTCAAAGGACCCCTCTGGAGTTCCTACCCTGGGGGACCTGGGTGTTGATCTGGGCCTGCCCCTCCTTCACGCTAGTGTGAGGCTGGGTGAATCACTGTCTCCTAGTAAAGAGTTCCGCACAAAGCCTGGCACATTCCAAGGCTCTAATAAATGGGTGCTCGTGAGCTAGATATTTTTCGGAAGTTGTTAGGCTAATTGGCTCTTCATGTAATGCCATGTAAATCATCTGACTGTTCTCATGGCCTGAGCCCACTTAATCATAGCTAAGGCTGAAAATACACATTTCCTCTCCTTTCCTTTCAAGTTCCTTTAACATGAAAGGCCCTCATGAACTCTCTGACCTTTACTAACAGGGAGATCCTTGAAATGTGGCATTTCCAGAAAATGGCTCAAAGGAGCCCCAGATGGATTGAGTAAATTACAGCAGGGAGAGACAGGGAGAGACTCAGGAGCAAGCAGAGGGCAGCCCTCTTCCTGCCTGCCAGCCCACTTGCCAACCTGTTGGGACTTGCCAGGAGCCGCCTGCATGGTGGTTGCAGGCTCCGGGCAGGACTGTTCCCCATGGGCAAACTTCACTCGGGCCAGAGCTGGACACACAGTCCCTGAGGCACTGTGGTCTGTTCCTAGAAACTCTCTGGACGATAGGTAGTCTCTTTCTGTGTGTAAGGGGGGATGTGTATGTTTAGGGGGAATGTGTGTGTGTCAGGGTGTGTAAGAAGGGATGTGTATGTAAGGGTGTGTGTGTAAGGGTATGTGTGTGTAAGGGTGTGCGTGTAAAGTTATGTGTGTGAGGGTGTGTGTAAGGGTGTGTGTGTAAAGGGGGATTGTATGGCCACACAACAGCAATGATACAGTGGCACGAGGCAGCTGCCTAGAATGGAGCGGGAAGTGGTAGGGAGCCATTTTTTCCTTCATAGAGAAGGATGAGGGCCTGGGATGTAGCCGGGTTAGTAGAGTGGTTGCCAAACATGCTTCAGGCTCTGGCTTTAGTCCGTGGCACCACATAAGCTGAGGATTCCTCGTCAGCCATCCTAGTTTAATTGGTGAGCTCCAGACCCATGAGATATCCTGTCTGGAGGTTAACAGCTCCTGAGAATGACCTCTGAAATTGTCCTCTGGCCTACACACACACACACACACACACACACACACACACACACACACACACACACACACGTTTTTAAAAATATGAGGACTGGTTAAAAGCCTTGGCTGTGCCTGGTGGTGGTGGTATATGCCTTTAATCCCAGCACTCCCAAGGCAGAGAACAGGTGGATCTCTGTGAGTTCGAGGCCAGCCTGGTCTACAGGCACCAAAATTACACAGAGAAACCCTGTCTTGAAAAAAAAGAAAAAAGAAAGAAAGAAATCAGTACCACAGAGGGCCTGTTACCACTATTTCCCACAGGCCAAATCCCATACTGGATTCCTAATAAATGGACTTGGAATTCACTCACCAGAAGGAATGGTCTGGGTTAAGTCTGGGGTGTTTGCCATGTGCATTGTCACCCTAATACTGGATAGGCCCAGGCCTGTGCCAGGATCTCCAATCTACCAGGGGCTTGTGGAGCAAATCCAAGTAATTCCTGTGTGTTCTCTGGGCCCGGAATTATCCAGAAACTGCATGTATCCCTTACATGGTTTCAGGGATGCAATGAGCCTAGAGCTGAAAGTCAAGAAGCATTATAAGAAGGGGGTGCCAAGTGGTGGTAGCACACGCCTTTGATCCCAGCACTTGGGAGGCAGAGTCAGTTCAAGGCCAGCCTGGTCTATAGAGGGAGTTCCAGAATAGCCAAGGCTACACAGAGAAACCCTGTCTTGAAAAACAAAAACAAAAAGAAGGAGATGTGCCTGTAACTTCAAGAGAGAGGTGTACCCACATGGACACTGGTTTGGGCTTCCCAGGCCTCCTGAATGTCTCAGAAGGCAAAAGGCATCATTAGATATTTGTCAGTCTGTCTGTCTGTTTGGTGTGGACAGTACGCTCCTATCTAACCCACACTGCCTTGTAACTTACTATAAATCCCAGGCTGGACAGAAACTTGAATTCTTCCTACTTCAGTTTCCTAAAGGCTGAGATGGTAGGTGTGAACCATCACTCCACCTTAAGATCTTTATTCTTTTTCTTTCTTTCTTTCTTTCTTTCTTTCTTTCTTTCTTTCTTTCTTTCTTTCTTTCTTTCTTTTTTTTTTTTTTTTTTGGCTAGGTACCCAAGAATGACCTTCAGCTCCCACTTTTCTGAATACTGGAGTTACAAACCTCCACCACGTGTATGTGGTGCTTGGAGTGAACTCAGGACTTCATTCTTGGGCAAGCACTGTATCAGACTCTACCAGATTTCCACCAGTCCTAATCAGGGGTTCTATTAAACACCAGACCACGGCAAGTCGGGGAGAAAAGGGTTTATTTGGCTCACATTTCCATATCATAGTTTATCGTTGAAGGAAGTCAGGACAGGAACTAAGCAGGGCAGGATCCTCGAGACGGAGCTGATGCAGAGGCCATGGAAGGAGGCTGCTTACTGGCTTGCTCATTATGTCTTGTTCAGCCTGATTTGTGATAGAACTCTAAGAGCTCCAGCCCAGGGATGGCCCCACCCACAGTGGGCTGAACCCTCCTCTGTCAATCACTAATTATTTACAGTCAGATCTTATGGAGGCATTTTCTCAACTGAGGCTCCCTCCTTGCAGATAAATCTAGCTTGTGTCAAGTTGTCATGAATCACACCACCAGCATACCACCCCAGATCATTATTCTCTCAGTGTTTTTATCAGGAGGGCTCCCATGCTGCAATTTTTTGTCGGTTGGTTTTCTCATTCCACTTTATTTTTGAGGCAAAATCTGTCATTTCTGGTCTTGTACTGTACTCCAGGATGGCTAGCCTTGGAGGGTTTTGGGGGGTGGGCGCGGGGAGTGGTGTTCAAAGCAGGGTTTCTCTGTGTAGCTCTGGCAGTCCTGGAATTCACTGTGTAGACAAGGCTGACTTTGGACTCACAGAGATCCGCCTGCCTCTGCCTCCTGAGTGCTGGGATTAAAGAGTGCACCACCCTATCTTTTTTACATGCGTTCCGAGGATTTAAACTCAGGTCACCAAGCATGCGTGGTAAGCACTTCCATCCACTGAGTTATCTCCGTGGCTCCTGTGGCTTTTGTTTGTTACTTTGCTCCCTTGTTTTTGTTATTATTGTTATTACGTTTATTTATTTATTTAGTGTGAGCCAGGTGCTAGTGTTGGAATGTGGAGACCTGTGCACAAACCACAGAAGTCAGTTCTTTCCTTCCACCATCTGGGTCCTGGGAATTGAATTCATTATTATTATTATTATTATTATTATTTTAAAGATTTATTTATTATGTATACATTGTTTGCCTGCAGGCCAGAAGAGGGCACCAGATCTCATTATAGATGGTTGTGAGCCACCATGTGGTTGCTGGGAATTGAACTCAGGACCTTTGGAAGAGCAGCCAGTGCTCTTAACCGCTGAGCCATCTCTCCAGCCCATATTATTATTATTATTATTGGGGTGTGTGTGCACATGTGTACTATGACACACACTTAGAGGTTAGAGGACAACTCTGTGGAGCTGGTCTTTCTCTTCGCACCTTTTGGGTCTCTAGGGTTGAATTCCAATCACCAGGCACAGGGGATAAGCATCTTTACAGGCTGGACCATCTCACTGACTCCAGCGGACCTTTCATCTGTGCCTTTTGTGGGTTTAAATAGGACCCATGCATAATGCTGTGACTAATACATGCTTTCCACCAGAGGACGCAGCCGTTGCACAAAGGTCCAGCATGGTTTCCAGGCTCCTGGAACACCGGGGTAGCATTTCGGCGTGTTAGTTGGTGTCTCTACAGTGTCTGAGAGGTCTATGTAATTTTTAATTGTTGTTATTGTTTTTGTTTTGTTGTAGATAAGGCTAGCCTTGAACTCACAAAGAGTTCCCGAGTGCTGGGATTAAAGGCGTGCGCCACCACCGCCCGTGGGTCTATGTGTTTTTAAGACCATAGAGGAGCTTTCTTAATCCCCAAAGCCTCCCACCTTTGCAGGTCTGCAGGGTCCTTTTTCCCTTCAGGGCTCCCATGTGCCTCTGCACTGAAGGAGCTCAAGACATCCCAGGCCCTCGGCTTGACCCCTGGGTCTCTCGTCCTCTGGTGCCAGTGTCTTGGCCTCTTGGAGATCAAGAGCTGGATTCTGGTCCGGCATAGTGAATGACACAGGTCTCTGACTCCATTTGCCGAGACTAAAGCAGGGAGGTCTTGAGTTTAAGGCCAGTCTGGGTTATATAAGAAGGCCAGGACAGTTATAGGCTACAGAGCAAGCCCTGTCTCCAAAGGGAAGGAAAAGGAAAGGTTAAAAGGGGCTGGAGATGTAGCTCAGTTGGTGGAATCAACTTTGAGCATGCGCAAAACCTGGGTTTGATCCCCAGCATCGGATAAACTGGGCATGGTGGTGCATGTCTGTAATCTTATTATTTGGGAGATGGAGACAGGAGGATCAGGAGTTCAAGGACCTTCCTGACTACATAGCTTGAGGCCAGCCTGGAACTACATGAGACCCTGTCTCAAAAAAAAAGAGAGAGAGAGAGAGAGAGAGAGAGAGAGAGAGAGAGAGAGAGAGAGAGAGAGAAGAAGAAGAAGAAGAAGAAGAAGAAGAAGAAGAAGAAGAAGAAGAAGAAGAAGAAGAAGAAGAAGAAAAAATGCTGGAGAGATGTCTCAGTGGTTAAGAGAACTTACTGCTCTTGCAGAGGCCCTGAGTTTTATCCTGAGTATTCATATTATTTGGGTAGATCACAAAGGCCTGTAACTGGCCTCTCCAGGCACTTATATGTACACACACACACACACACACACACACACACACACACACACACACGGTGGTACATGCTTTTAATCCCAGCATTTGGGGGGAGGCAGAGGCAGGCAGATCTCTGTGAGTCTGAGGTCAGCCCAGTCTTCAGAGTGAGTTCCAGGACAGCCAGGGATACACAGAGAAATCCTGTCTTGAAAAACCAAAAACCAAACCAAAAAGCAAGCAAACCTCAAAACTAGCTGTTTTTCATCAGAACTCTGACTTGTGTGCATTGTGGGCAAGGCCTTCTGGAGCCTTCTTAAGTGGGGATAAGGAATGATACTTGTCTGTCAGAGTTGCGAAGACGGGGTGAATTCATGCTGGAGACATGTTCCAGGTGCCCTGTTCAGGGCAGGTGTTTGCTGGTGAACTGTGGCCATTGGCAATCGCTATCAGTGTTCCCAGCCAGGCACCAACTCAGCAAGTAGCTGCAGGGCCATGATCGTGGGTGGAGAGTGGGGACCAGGGTAAAAGGGTAGGAAACCTACTTTCGGCTGCTAGCAGAAGCATCCAGAACATTCTGCCTGCTAGAAGCCTCCTCCAGCTAAGAGTCCAATCTCCAGATGTCTGCAGGCAGGAGGAGGCGCTGGCCCTGAGGGTAGAGACAGGACTAATGGAAGGAAATTACTCAAGAGATTTCATCTGGGCCCGAGGAAGTGTACCAACCAGTCAGATCTGGTGGACCATGGCAGCCCAGCTCAGCTGAGTTCTTTGTCCACAGAGTCGTGGGAGAAGAAGCAGGGCTTTGCGGCACACCAGCTGCCCAGGTGTCTTTACACCACAGGTCCCCCCAAGGATGAGGGCAGCCCCCTCTATTTTCAAGGTAGCTCTGCTCTGCCTTGGTCCCATGAGCCAGGGCAGGCGTCTGACCAGGTGTAGGGTAATAGACGCCACATGGGGGCTGGGGACTGCTTTTGGGGTGGGGGGAGTCCTACAATAGATCCATCTCCATGGTGCTTAGGCAACAATGGCATCTTTGGAGAGAGACAGTTTGGTCCGTTGTGGAGTCTGCCAGCTTTGTGCCCCGTACCCTCTCTCCCCCACTAGAGCCAGGAAGAGCAAAGATTGTGAGGCAGACTCTCCCTCGATGACTTCAGTTGGTTCTAAAACCGGGGATGGGAGGGAGAAAGATGGGACTCAGAAGAGGAGGAGAGCCAGGGTCTCAAGTTGGGCTGTGCCATTGACTTTGGGAAAGTCACTCTGGGCTTGTGGAGGTCGTGATCACACTTCCTATCTCTCACAGGGGTTCTTGTGAGGACTGGAGGAGTTACCACAGCTGGTGAGATGGCTTGTGAGGAAAGTGCTTGTCATGCAAGCCTGAGGACCTGAGTTCGATCCCCAGAACCCAACATAAAGGAAGGAGAGAAACAATGTCCTGGTGGCATGAGTGCTGCCCCCTCTTACACACACATACACTCACACTTACACACACACACACTCACAAGCTCACACACACCACACACACAGATACACCACACACACACATTCACACCCACACACCCACACATTCACACCCACACACCACACACACACACCACACACACATACTACACACACACACAGACACACCACACACACACACCACACACACTCACACATACCACACACCACACACACACACACATACCACACACACACCACACACACATACCACACACACACACCACACACACACACACATGCTCACAAACTCACACACACCACACACACAGACACACCACACACACACATTCACACACACACTCACACATACCACACACACACACCACACACACACACATGCTCACAAACTCACACACACCACACACACAGACACACCACACACACACATTCACACACACACCACACACACTCACACACACCACACACACACACACAGACACACCACACACACATCCACACACACACCACACACCACACACACACACCACACACACTCACACACACACATACCACACACACACCACATACACTCACACATACCACACACCACACACACTCATACATACCACACACCACACACACTCATACATACCACACACCACACACACACACACACACACACACACACACACACACACACACCAGCAAGAACAAAGAACAGCAACAACAATAATAAAGGGTTAATGAGTTGGTTTAGCAGGTAAGGTGCCTGCCATCAGCTTAACAACCTGAATTTGATCCCCAGGACCCACGTGGTTAGAGAAGAGAAACGACCCTCCCAAGTGGTTTGATCTTTACTTGTGCACACTCCAAAAAAAAAAAAAGTAATAAAAAATGAATAAACGAATAATTTTATTTATTTGTTTGTTTGTTTGTTTGTTTGTTCGTTTTTCAAGACAGGGTTTCTCAGTGTAGCCTGGCTGTCCTGGAACTCACTCTGTAGACCAGACTGGCCTCAAACTCACAGAGATTTATCTGTCTCTGTCTCTCAGTGCTGAGATTATGGGCATGTGCCACCACTGCCCAGCCTGCAAATAAAATGTTTAAAGAGTTCTTGTTTTAAAGAGTTCTTGTTTTTAGCATAGTCCCTTATTAACTAAATAGATAAAAATTAATTGGACAGCTCAGCCCTACCTAGGACTTACACCAGTTATCTTGTTTAGTTTTCACAACAGCCGGAAGGTGGAAGGACCATTTTTAGAAAAACTGAATCCAAGAAGATCACAATCATGTGCCTTGCCCAAGGTCAAGCAGTGGGAGAAAGCACTGAGGCCTGAAGCCTTAGTTGGCTCTGCTCTGAGGCTGGCAGCTTCTCAAAGGAGAGGAGGTGTCCCCCTAAATGGGTGACACTATGCCAGCCAGCCCCTTGGCCTGGAGAACTTACTGGTTGGAGACTGGATTACAAATTGTAGTCCCGCTGAGCAATCTCCCCCATGGGGACCAGGAAACAGAGGGTTTCTGGGCTGGACAGTCCAGAGGAGGGACGGGCTGTATGTCCCTTGGAGGTGATCCTGCAGAGGGAGCTGGGTTACCATAAACTATCTGGAGGGCCAGGGCCTGAGATCCGGAAACCCTGGCCCCCGGCTTAGTGTCTTTGAGCACCAGGTTGGGACAGCTCGTATCATTTTGAATCCCTTCACCGGCAGAGAATGGATGCCCAGCATAGAGTAGCTGGGCCCAAGGGTGTCTCCAGACACGTGACCAGCTCTTCGCTGCTCACCAATGTCTTCCTGTCGTCTCCTGTGCACTGCAACCCCGAGCAACTCAGTCCATTTCACAGCCGAGGAAACTGTGGCTCAGAGCAAGGAAATGAGTCACTCAAGGTCACACAGCTCAGCCCTGGTCTTCGGGCTCCAACTTCATTCTAGCCCTGAGACCCAAAGACATCTCCCTTTCCTAATGTGAGAATGCTAGAGGGTAACAAGAACCCCGAGGATGAAGGCCCCCAAATCTCCTTCAACACACAGGTGTTTCTCCAGATGTTCTGAGGAGAGTGATGAATCGGCCCCTGAATGCCAGAGCCACAGCCCTTAGGTTTTCTAGTGGGACAGGGTGTCTCAGGGGTCCCATGGCTACTTACTCACCAGACCAGCTCCCCGGAGCTTCTCCCAGACGCAAGGGATACGGGTTGGACACGTCCAAGCCATTGTCCCAAAAAGTGGTCAACCAAGCTCTGCCTCAGAGAGGGGAACGTACTGTATTCCTGGAGTTTGGGGTTCCCTGGGGTCCCCTGCCCTGTGCCTCAGTCCCTGGGTGGATCTGTCTGGGAGCTGGGTGGTGGCTGGGTCCTCAGAGTGCCATTGGCTCCCACGGCGAAAGTACGTCCTTTACCTGGGGTCACTGGTGGCCTCCGCTGACGCTGCGTTTTTCCTCGGCGTCGTCACTGGGCTGAGCTTTTGCTCGCTGCTCTGTTATTAGTCCAGAGGGATTTCCCTCAGGGTCAAGCTTGTCTTTTTATGGCTTTGGAGTGTCTGTCCTCTCCTTTGACTCTTCCTATTTGCTCTTGTGAAGCAAGGAGGTAGCAGGGGCTAGTTTAAAAGTAACCCCATTTGTACCCCAAACTCCAGGAATAAATACAGTACCGTTCCCCTCTCTGAGGCAGAGCTTGGTTGACCACTTTTTGGGACAATGGCTTGGACGTGTCCAACCCATACCCCTTGTGAGAACTGGGAAGGACCCGTCCAGTCCTTGCGTCTGGGAGAAGCTCCGGGGAGCTGGTCTGGTGAATAAGTAGCCATGGGACCCCTGAGACACCGTGTCCCACTAGAAAACCTAGGGGCTGTGGCTCTGGCATTCAGGGGCCGATCCTGTCCTTGATCCCAGCTGGCCTGAGGGGACCCCACAATATCCTCAGCTCTGAGGGTAGCCTCTGGGGAAGATGATGCTTTCGTGAGCTAGGGGTTTATTTTTGTGAGATAGAGTCTCAAGTAGCCCAGACTAGCTTGGAACTCACTATTCAGCTGAGGATGACCTTGAACTTCAGGTCCTCCTGCCTCTGTCCTCCATACTGGGGTGATATTATTCTGTTTATGTGGTACTGGAGAGCAAACCCAGGGCCCAGGGCCTGCCAGCCAAGTGCTCTACCAACCGAGTTACATCCCCAGCCTCTGGAGACTCTGTTTCCCGATTTAAGCTCCCCCTGGAGTGACCCAGTCACTCTCCTTGACTCCATCTTTCTGCCCACCTCAGGCTGCTCCCACTGCTGGGGAAGTGTTGAGCACAGAACTCTGTTGACTGCAGACAACCCTTTCTTTTTTGGATGCCTGACAGAGAAGAAATGAGAGATGGGCCCCTCTGTAGCTCCTGATTCATTGTGGGACTGGTTCTGTGGCTGAAACCTCCCCTTCAGAAATCCACAGCCCCTCGGGCTAGAGCTGAGTCTTGACTGTTAGCTTGGATTCAGAAAGGCCAGGACCCGGGGTGCATCTGAGTAGCCCTCTGTCCTGACCCAGGCTTCGTGCTCAGCAGTTGGATTTTGGGAAGGGTGGAACCAGGACTGAGGGACCCCTAGAGATTAGCCCCAACTCCTGCCTCTGTCTTGGAGTCAGAGAAATACTGCCTGTTCTTTGCTGGGCCCTGTTCTGGGGCTCCAAAAGTGGAGTGTGTGTATGCGTGTGCGTGTGCGTGTGTGTGTGTGTGCATGTGTGTGTGTGTGTGTGTGTGTGTGTGTGTGTGTGTGTGTGTGTGTATGTGTGTGTGTGAAACGCCTCCTGCTTCAGTGAGTGGCTGCCCCTCCCTTGGCTCTGCAGAAGAGATGCCGGCCTGCAGGGGAAAGCCCTCAGCCCCTCCAGCTGCTGAGAATCTTGCGTGAGGCCGACCCACAGAGCCTCTGTGTTCCCCACAAGGCCTTTCCTTCACACCCATAGAAAGTCCCGAAGTTGCCCCGGGCCCAAGCTCTCGGGGCTGCTTGGGAAGGCAGTGGAAGGGTTAACAGGGCCTGCTTGTCCCCTCGGCTGCTCAGATGTACAGAACGGGAAGCCAGGGGGTGGCACTGTATGGATGGCGTGTGAGAGATGCCAGGCAGGTCTCAGAGGGGTTTGTGAACAGTGGGACCAGTGTAATCAGGGAGAGTGGGGGCCGGGGGCAGAGGGGGAGGGGGCGAGGGGGCGAGGGGGTGAGGGGCGGGGCATCGTTGGAAGTGAGGTGGGGCCAGGAAGTGAGGGGTGGCGTGGAATAGAGGCTGAGGGCAATCCTCCTGTCCTACCTCCCTGAACACTGAAGAAAGAGCCTGCTAGAACTCAAGAGAGGCTTGGAAACAACAGCAGACCCTGTGGACATGAAACTGAGGGGAAACTGAGGCCCACAGTCAGGGAGATTTCTCCTACCTCATCACCCTTGAGTACCATTGTAAGACAGGATCTCACTCTAGCCCAGACTGACCTGGAACTCACTATGTCACCCAGGGTGGCCTCAAACTTGTAACCATCCTTCTGCCTCCACCTCCCCAAAATGCCAGGATTGAAGATATGAGCTACTATGCCCTAGCTCTAAGGAAGTCTTGAATATAAAATAATCCCGGAGTACCATTTCATGTAAAAAACATTATTGCTTTCGGAACAAAAACCTAAACTATTTAATGTTATTATTTTTAAAAAATGCATGAAACAGAGCGACGGTTCAGGGTGTAAAGGCCCTTGCCACCAAGCCTGCGGACCTGCGTTCCATCCCTGGACTCCCTATGGTAGAGGAAAGAACCGACTCCTGCAACTTGTCCCCTGAACTGCAAGTGTGATTTTAAAAATATTTATGAATTTATTTGTGTGTGAGCTTGCATGTGTGTCTGTGTACCACAGGCAAGCAGGAGCCCACAGGGGCCAGGTCATTGGATCCCCTGGAATTGGAGTTACAGACACTTGGGAGCCACTGTGCCGGGAATCGAACCCTGGGCCCTCCAAAAGAGCAGCCAGGCTCTTTACTGCTGAGTCCTCTCTCCAGGCCCCACAAATGATTTTTTTTTTTTAAATGTAAAAGCTGGATGAATGATGCACGCTTGTAGTCCCAGCACGGATAGAGGTAGGGGGTCAGAACTTCAAAGTCACCCCCACCACGTAGGGAGTTTGAGACCAGCCTGGGATACAAGACACTTAAAAAACCCAGGTGTGGGGCTGGAGAGACAGCTCAGCAGTTAAGAGCACTTCCTGTTCTTCAGAGGACGAGAGCCCACATCCCATAGAGGGTGGCTCACAACCACCTGTAACTCCTGCTCCAGGGGATCTGACATCCACTTCTGTCCTCCACAGGCATCTGAACATGTACGGCACACACACACACACACACACACACACACACACACACACACACACATTTTAAATGCAGGTGGAAAGCAATCAAACCTTCAGCTGTGGGGGGAGTGGGGCTGAGGCCCTTGCATTGCCAAGCAATCCACTCGTTCTCTGCCCTGACCCAGTCTTACCCTTACCAGGGGCCCGTTCAGCAGCCCCCTCCTCTCTGCATAGGGAGGCTCTGATTCAGTGTCAGCTGAGAGCGGCAGGTGCTGTGCACATGCGCCCCCTGGTGGTTGTCTCTGGAAGAGGCCTATCTCTGCCCTGGAGTAGACTGGAGCAAATTCTGATATTACTTGGATGCTGGGTCCCTCAAAAGAGAACCCATTCCCCTTTCCTTTCCAATAGTGGCTACCTCTGCATTCTGAGGAACTCTGTTTCACCCAGGCCACCAGGGGCTGTGGCCGTGTGTCCACCTGGCCTCTGAAGCAGGCCTAGTGGTCAGACATACTGGAGTTCACTGGCCACAACAAGAGTCGTTTGTAGTGGAATTGTTAACACAGGGCCCGAGAGGAGTGACATCTGTCAGAGCTCTGGCGGCTTCTCCACTGTCCCCAAGTTTCCTGCACTAACCTCATTAATCTTCAGTATTGACGACTGAGCTGTGACACACAGCCGGCCAGGACCCCAGAGAGGGGTGGTACGAGGTCTCTCTGCTCAGTGTCTCAGGCGGGCAGGGTAACGACGCCAGCCTTGGCAGTGACAGTTTACTCAGATTTAATGAACACCAACAGCCTGTGACATCCAGTGAAATCTCTGAACAGTTCTCAGGAAGGGCTCTGATCTTAAGACAGGGTCTCATGTAGCCCAGGCTGGCCTCAAATTCACAGTGCAGCTAAGGACAGCCTTGAACTCCAGATCTTCCTGCCTACACTTCCCAAGTGCTGGGATCACAGGCGTGTGCCACTACCTTTGGCTAGGTCATTTCACTCTTAATCGCTGAAATATGTATCCCTAAATATTTTATTTTGTTTTTACTTTTTTTTGAAACAGGATCTCATCTAACCCATGCTGGCCTTGAACTGGCTATGTGGCTGAGAATGACCTTGAATTTCTGATCTTCCCGCCTCTACCTCTTGAGTGCTGGGATCACAGACATGTTGCCTGGTTTAAGAATATAGATGTTAGCCGGGCGGTGGTGGCGCACGCCTTTAATCCCAGCACTCGGGAGGCAGAGCCAGGTGGATCTCTGTGAGTTCGAGGCCAGCCTGGGCTACCAAGTGAGCTCCAGGAAAGGCGCAAAGCTACGCAGAGAAACCCTGTCTCGAAAAAAACAAAAAAAACAAAACAAAAAAAAAAGAATATAGATGTTCACTTGGGTCATCGAGATGGCTCAGCTAATGAAGGTGTTTGGTACCGAACTTGATGACCTGGATTTGATCCCTGGGAGAGGGAGAGAACCAACTTCTGCCAGTTGTCCTTTGACTTTCACACATGTGCTGTGGCACACATGAACACACACACACACACACACACACACACACGAACACACACACACACACACACACACACAAATTAATATAATAATTTTTTTCTTGCATGACCACGTTCTTCAAAAATGAAAAATTCCCCATGCTTAAGGCAGGAGGTACCAGTCACCTTCAGGTCAACACACTCGAAGGACACAGATTATTACATCCAAGGTCACGCGGCTTCTAAATTTTAGAGGTGGGATTTGAACCCAGGGAGTCTGGTTTGGGAGCCCATCTCTGGGCCTCAGTTTCCCACTCTGGAGGTGAAAACGAATGCTCCCCTGCCTCCCAGGGCAATGGATGGTGTACCACGATGCTACTCTTGCTTCCAGGAACAAGGGAACAACAATGGAAGGCGGAGTTAACAGAATGTGAGTATACTTGAAAAGAAACCCAAGCTGAGAAAACCAAGGTGCGCTGAGCCCTGCCCGATACAGTAGATTTCTCCTGATCCCATTCATGCTCTACCTCAGTCCTTTGTGCGTAATTAACAGCTTCATCTTACAGGTGAGGGACCTAAGGGGCTGACGGGGAGGAAGTGCTCAGGGTTGCAGTGGAGGCTGGCAAGGGTAGCTCTTGAAGCCAGGCTGGTCTGTTTGGGGGTAGAGTAAAGAGATGGCAGAAAACCCAAGGGTGTGTCAGGAGCTGAAGACAGCCTCCGCCTAGGGCTTTGGGGCAGCCTGCCACCCTGGGGTGCGTGGTTTTTGTTTTTTGGAATTATTGCTCACAGGCTGGAGAAGTCAGCTCTGGTGGTCCTGGGTAAAACAGGACTTCATTGGAAGCATGTGGGATGGCTCATGGGATGGATTAGGAGGAGGAAGTCAGGCTGAGAAAAACAGGAGTATGGCACAGTCCCCAGGGCCTGAAGTCAGCAGCTAGTCCATCTAGGCCCTGCCCTTGGCATGGATCTCCAGCTGCCGGCTTCTCTGCTTGGGTGTGCCTTCTGAGACTTTCAGAAACGGGTCTGGAGTGGCAGTGAGACACTGTCCCTGCCCATCACAGAAGACAGGAGGTAGGCACTTTCTTGGAAGGTTCTAGAGCCATGGGCCATGGCCAGGGTGTTTTAGTGGTGTGAAGTAGCTTGAGCCGGAGGGGATTCCCCCCACTTTCCTCCCCTCCTTCCCAGGCTCAGCCAGCTCTGGTTTTCACACTGTAATTTTGTTTCTGGTCCTCCGCTGTGAGTCACACGTGAAAGTATCTGTTTTCCTCTGCCTCCTGTGTCTACCGCAGCTGCCACCTCTAGGCGGGAGGCTGGGTCCCCGGCTGCACAGAGCCTCGGTCTAGAGAAAGGGCAGGACACCCTGTCTGCCACTGGGTGCAGCGGCTGTCAGAGCCAAGCAAGCTTCAGGGGAATTTTCCAGCCCTTTGTGCCCCATGCAAATCAAATGCAAATGATGGGTGAAGAGAGGGTCCCTAGAGGACTTGGGAGAGCAAGGTGCAGCTCTGGCTGGGGGCACCTTCTGTCCCCTGACCTTCCCAGAAGGTGCTCAACATGGCTCCCTCTCTGGGAGAGAGGGCCCTGGCCTCTTCTTCCTCCTCCTGGCGGCCTGCCCTGGCACCGCTGGGTTTGGCACCCTTGGTGTGCCCTGAGGGCCTCCATGTAAAGACCAGGGGATCAAACAAAAGGAATTTGGATGGAGTATGATCAAAGTTCATTGTATGCATGTATGAAATTGTCAGAAAATAATTAACAATTAAAAAAGCATCCCTGCTGACTTGGTGGTGGTAAGCAAGCTAGAAAATTATGGCAACGTGGGAAAGAAAGCACTGGGGAGGCAGAGGCAGGTGGATCTGTGAGTTTGATGGGGCCAGCCTGGTCTACTGAACTAGTTCCAGGACAGCCAGGGCTACACAAAGAAACCCTGTCCCAGCACAACATCGTGGCTCAAGGCCTTTCTCCCTTCCCAGCTGTCAGCCTGCGTTCTCCAGGACTCTCATCAGAAACACCCTTTACAATAAAAACACACGATGGAATCCCCTGTGTAAAGCCTGTGTGGCTCCTGGTTTTATTTTATCAGATTGTAACTCCATCCAGGCTTCTCCGGAGCTGCCTTGTAATCTCACTTACCAGAAACAGAGAGAAAGGAGAACAAAAGAAGCTTCTTAGCAATCGTTTGAGATGTAACATGGAAAACCACCCAAATGGTGCTTGTGGTTAATGCCAAGGCACTTCACCATGACCCTCCGTGGAGACACGTGCGCTGCACTTGGGGGTGTCTTCCGTCCCATAGTCCCCCCCATCCCTCTCTTTATTTTAATCAACTCCCGCTTATCTTGAAATTCTTTTCTGTGTTGAAGTTAATCATGGCTGGTTTTATCTGAGTCAGGTCTGTAGATGATTTAGAGAAGTCCTCTGGCTGCTGCGGGTGATAGCATCAAGTGGTGTCTGCAGCCCTGCAGCCCTGCCAAGGGCAGTGCTTGCTTGCGGTCTTATGGCGGAGACCGATTCTGAAGCCCTGGTGTGTGTGTGTGTGTGTGTGTGTGTGTGTGTGTGTGTGTGTGTGTGTGTTGCCTACATGTGTGTCTCTGCACCACTTCCAGGCAGTGCCCTTGGAGGCCAGAGGGTGTAGGAACCACGGGAGCTGGAGTTATATGTGGTTGTGAGCTGCCTGATGTTGTAGGGTGCTGAGAATTGAACCCAAGGCCTCTACAAGGGTAGCCAGTGCTCTTAACTCATGAGCCGTCTCTCCAGCCCCCAGAAGATGTCCTTCATTCCTATTTATTTAGTGGTGTGTGTGTGTGTGTGTGTGTGTGTGTGTGTAGGTCACAGGACAACTTTTGGGAATCAATTCTCTACTTCCAGCATTCGGGATCTGGGGATTGAACTCAGGTCCTCAGGCTTGGTGGTAGGTGCTTTTTACCTACCAAGCTGTCTCATTGGCTTGAGAGGAGACATTCTAAAGAGAGACATTTGTGTCCAGGAGCGGGGCACACACCTGCAAACTTGGAAGGTAGAGGCAGGAGGGCTGGAAGTTCCAAGTTATCTTTGACTATATAGTGAGTTCAAGGCCAGCCTGGGCTACAGGAAACCTTGTTGAGAGAGGAGGGCAGAGGGAGAGGGAAGGAGGGGAGAGGAGAGAGAGAGAGAGTCCTGTGTCACCTCCTCCCTCTGGGTGAAGACTGTTGAAGCAATGGGCCCAGAGAGCTAAAATTTCTCCAGGAATCCCAGTCTGCTGGAAGGAACAGGCCAGTGCCAGCTAGAGAAGGACTTGCCTTACAGGAGGCAATTTCACAGTTCTGACTCTCACAATTCAATTAGTGTCTGCCTAGTTCCTGGCTTTTTTTTTTTTTAATCTTTTCTATAAAACTGTAATACTGCTGTAGGAAAGTTGGAGAAAAACTGGAGGCTTTTTCTCCTTGCCTCAGTCCAACTGTGACTAAATCCAATTTCCTTTACCAATTCCTAGTCATGATTTTGTTTAAAACACAGAAAAACTGTGTGACAGGAGCGTATGGCTTTAAATGCCTGGGAATGGTCTCAGCATTCAGGAAGTGGAGGCCAGGAGCGGGGACCAGTCCACACGAGGTGATAAGACATGCCCACCCTTATCCCCTCATCAAAAGCAAGCAGTCAGGCATGCTGGCTCATGCCTGTAATCCCAGCATCCAGGGAGGCTAAGGGAGGAAGATTGCCATGAATCCCAGGCCAGCCTGGGCTACAGAGTGAGATATCATCTCACTAAACAAAACAGGGGCTAGAGAGGCTCAGGGCACTTGCTGTTCTCACAGAGGACCTGCACATTTGCTTCCCAGTACCCATCCATATCTGTTAGCTCACCGCCACAGCTTGTAACTCCAGCCTCAGGAGGTCTGAGGCCCTCTTTTGGCCTCTAAGGGCACCTGCATGCATGTGCACATATCTACACACACACACACACACACACACACACACACACAGGCATACACATAATTAGAAATAAATCTTAAAAGGCTGGGCGATGAGATGTCTCAACAGGTAAAGATACTTGCCATTAAACCTGAGGACCTAAGTTTGATCTCGGGGACCCACATGTGGAGAGACAGAGCTGACCTTTTCAAGTTGTCCTCTGACCTCCACATGAGCACTGTGGCCCACTAGCGAAAAAACAGCTAAGCATGGCGGCACATACCTTTGCACATCGTAGCTTTTGAGAGGCGGAGGGGAGGCAGGAGGATTGCTGCAAGTTTGAGGCCTACAGATCTACATATCGAGTCCCAGGTCAGACAGGGCTGTACAGCAAGAGACAACAGGGTATGGTAACACAGGCCTGTAAACACAGTACCAAGGAGTCAGAGGTGGGAAGATCAAAAGTTCAAGGTTAGCCTTGGCTACATAGTTAGTTCAGCCTGGGCTACAAGAGACTGTCATACAACAAAATGTAATAGCCAAACAAACAGCATCCCCCTAGTCCAGCTCTCTCCACAGTGTCTGTGCACAAGGGTCTGAGCTATGCTGGACTGAGCCTGGACCTGTCCAGGGGACCAGCTGTAGTGGAAGACCTGAGGTGAGGCAGACAGGCACAGCAGATAGCTTAATAACCTGGACTCCACTTGGCCTGGGCTATGTACACTCCTCTTTTAATAGCGCACTTGGAAGCCTGAGGCCCTCACCTGCACACACTATACACACCCCAGCCACATCTCCTAACAATGCACCTGGCAGACTGAACGGGGCTGCATGTACACCCCTCTCTGAACAATGGATAAGTTTCTTCTCTCCTTAACAATCATCAAGCCAGGCGGTAGTGGCGCATGCCTTTAATCCCAGCACTTGAGAGGCAGGGGCAGGTGGATACCTATGAATTCAAGGTCAGCCTGGCGAGTTCCAGGACAGCCAAGGCTACACAGAGAAACCCTGTCTCAAAAAACCAACCAAACAAACAAACGAACAAAATAATCATCAAACTCAGATACTATTCACTCATACTCCACTTATGCCTGGATAAGAAGATAGAGGTCCAACTAGCCTAGACTGGTTTTGAGTATATGCACAGTAAGGAAAAGTGTCCTCAAAGCCAACTTTTATCGAGAATCCCCTATTTACCCGCTTAGACATATACATACTTGGGTGTGCATGTGATTAAAATCAGTTGTATTAGCTGGGTGGTGGCACATGCCTTTAATCTCTGCACTCAGGAGGCAGAGACAGGTCTATCTCTGTGAGTTCAAAGCCAGCCTGGTCTACATAGTGAGTTCCAGAATGGCCAGGGCTACATAGTAAAACCCTACCTCAAATGATAAAAAGCAGAATACAGAAGAAGAGGAGGAGGAAGAAGAGGAAGAAGAAGGAGAAGAAGAAGAGAAAAAGAAATAAAAAATAAAATCAGATGCATTATGGGAAGGATAATGCACAGTAGAGAAATGGTTACTTAACTTAATCTGTCGATCAAAACAGAGCCCAGCTGTTTTCTTTTTACTTTTTTTGTGTGTGTGTGCCACCCCCCAGCTGTTTTCTTGTTACTTTTACGAATCTGTGTGAGCCTTCACTTCAATTCCTGGAATAAGAGGCTAAGAACCTGGGAACACCCAGCCAGGTCCTCAGTCATATGTAATAGCTTTCCTCCTTCTGAGGAGTCTCCTTCCTGGGCCTGAGGGGTCCACAGACTTCCAGGAAGAGGTAACTTGGAGATAGATGCCTGTACCCAGCAGTGAACAGAACACACCCCCATTCTTTCATCATTTGAGGCGTCACCTAGTGGGTCCCAGAGCCGAGCAGGCCCTGGGTAAAGTCTCTGATCTATGATTTGAAAGCCTTTCCTCAGGATCCTCAGTGGGCTGCCACAGAGCTGAGTCTCTGGCTAATGAACTTCGTTGAGACTTTTTGTTCTTGAATGTTTTCCATTCAGACCTTTAATTAGAGACATTATTTAGTGAGGACTTTTTCTTTCATTGTGAATTAATTTCCAAACCAAGTTCTGAGGTTAACTAATGGCTGTATTTGTTAATCAATCCAGCCTGGGTTTCCCAGAGAAAACAAGATGCCATTTTCAAAACCCGGGGCTTGGGGTAGGGATGTGTGAGACCTAGGTGGCTTCAATCATCAGTGAAGGATCCTGATGGTCCCGGGTCAGGACTCACAGGTGCACAGGGGTTGATGGCGTCTCGTTGCTTAGCGATGTGTTTGAGGAGGCAGCGAACCTGGAGCCGCTGGTGGACGTGTGAATGCAGTCCACGAGCTTCTCGTGAGGTGAGCGCCTGGAAGCCTACAGCTTACGGAGAAGGGGCTGCGAGCCTTGAGGAGGCTTTGGTGCGCCTGTGGGGGAGCCCAGCACAGTCTGTCTGGAGATGTGGGGTAGAGAAGGGACAGCCATCAGGCCACAGAACAGGTCAAACCAGCTCTTAGTGTCCCTGTGTCTCTGTTAGAGTGGGATTTGAGATTTTTGTCAGGGTGTCTCCGTCTTGGCATTCCGAGCACTTGGGACCAGATGACTGTTACATTGGTGGGGTTGGGGATGAGGGTGGGTAGGTGTCTATCTATTGAGGTAAGGATGAGTAGGTACATATGTATGCATGTGCATGGGGGGCCAGAGTGTTGCTCCTTGGGTGCCATCCCACCTCACCTCTTAACAGTGGTGTTGACAACTTCATTTTTATTTTACTTATTCATTTTTGATATTTGAGACAGGGTCTCACTATGTAACTCTCTGGTGGGCCTCTGCCTCCTAAGTGCTGGGATGAAAGATGTGCACCACCGTGCCTGGCCTTAACAATTTGTTGTTGTTGTTTTGTTTTTTGTTTTTGTTTTTTGAGACAGGGTTTCTCTGTGTAGCTTTGGAGCCTTTCCTGGAACTCACTCTGTAGCCCAGGCTGGCCTCGAACTCACGGAGATCCTCCTACCTCTGCCTCCCGAGTGCTGGGATTAAAGGCGTGCGACACCACCGCCTGACTGGCCTTGACAATTTTATACATGTCTATAATGTATTCTGCTCACACTTACCCTCCCATCCTCTCTTATCCCAATCCTCCCACCAAGACCTCCCACCACCACCATGTCTGTCTGTCTGTCTGTTTGTCTGTTTTGCTGAGGCAAGGTCTCCCTATGTAGCTCTGGCTGTCCTGGACTCTCTATGTAGACCACACTGGCCTCGAACTCACAGAGACCTGCTTGCCTCTGCCCCTGGGGTAGTAGGATTAAAGGCGTGCGCCACCATGTCCAGTTGGTTTTGTTCTGTGACCCACTGAATTTAACCTGGGCTGCCTTCGAGGGATGGGCATGGAACTATCCCCTGGAGGTACACCTCTGGTAATGGTGACTCCTGCTGCCACCAGCCGCCATCAGATGGCCAGGAGCTAGGCCCCATAAGCTCCCCCTTGCCTTATATATATTTAAAATGATTTGCTTTATTTTTATTTTTTTTTTTATTTTTATTTTTTTTTTTTTTGGTTTTTCGAGACAGGGTTTCTCTGTGTAGCTTTGCGCCTTTCCTGGAACTCACTTGGTAGCCCAGGCTGGCCTCGAACTCACAGAGATCCGCCTGGCTCTGCCTCCCGAGTGCTGGGATTAAAGGCATGCGCCACCACCGCCCGGCGCTTTATTTTTATTTATGTGTGTCTTTCTGTGTGTATGTGTACACGAGTTGGAATGCAGATGGATGGAATCCAGAAGAGGGCATCAGATCCTGGTGTTCTAGGCAGTTGTGAGACGCTATGTGGGTGCTGGGAACCAAACCTGGGTCTTCTGCAAGAAGAGCAAGTGCTCTTTACCCCTGAGCCATCCCTCTGGCGCTCCCCCATTTTATTTTTATAAATATGTATGTATTTATTGTTAGTGGGGGGCATGTTCCATAGGCTGTGGAGGTCAGAGGTCAGCTTTGTGGAGCTGGATTCCTCCTTCTGCCTTAGTGTGGGTTCTGGGGATTGAACTCAGGACACCAGGTTTTTGTGGCAAGTGCCCTACCCGCTGAGCCGTCTCACCAGCCCCCTGCCCTGTTTTAATGGTGCTGTAGTATTCCATGTGTACATGAGCCATGTTTAAAGGAGCTGCCCTCTCTTGAACATCATCGAGGTGTTTCTGACACTGTAGCAGTCATCCATGGCCGGGTGGGTTTTACACACAGTCAAGTCTATCTATGGCTGATCCCTAGCTGTGGAAATGCTCAGTCAAACAGGAAGAGCTTTTGGCCTGCCGTTGTGATAAGAACGCTGCCTCCATAAGGGAGCTCCCAGATCAGAACTGTGTGTGGTTCACCACAGCCCTGCTGGTGTTACCAAATGGGATGATGCCCTTCTGATAGGAGAGAGGCACATCACACTGTGTTTGTGTTCTGTCCTTCAAGTCTTCATCTCTCAGTGCTCTGTGAGTTTTAGCTGTTGTCCTTTGGGTGATTAGACTCCTGAGATTTGGGGAGTGACGTGCCTGAGCTGAGCATGGACATACGTGCCTGTAATCCCAGACTTGGTAGGGAGGCCAGGCGTTAAAGGCCAGCCTGGGCTACATGAGACCTTGTCTCAAAAACAAACACCCCTTCCCACCGGAAACATAAAAACAAGGGGCTGGGAGATGATTCAGTGGGTGAAGGTGTTGCTGTGCCAATATGGAGACGTGAGTCCAGACCTCCAGCACTCACGCAAAAAAGCCATGGATGATTGTGCACATTTGTATGTGTGTGTGTGTGTGTGTGTGTAGACAGGAGGATCCAAGGGGCTCATTGGCCAGCCAACTGGCGAGCTCCAGTTTCAGTAAGACAGTGAGAGACTGTCTCAAAAACTAACACAAAAACTGGAAGCTAGGTATGGTAGCAAATGCCCCTCCCGACACTGGAGAGGCAGGCGGCTCTCTGTGAGTTCCAGGCCAGCAAGGGCTACATGGTGAGACCCGGTATCAAAACAAACAAACAAAAAAAGCAAAAAGCTAAGAGTGAGAGAGGAAAACATCCCATATTGACCTCTGGCCTAAATAGATGCACACATGTAAAATCAATCTGTGAGTGGATGCGCGCGCACGCGCGCACGCGCGCGCGCACACACACACACACACACACACACACACACACACACACACAGAGCATATATGACCCTAGCCCTGACCTCTTCCCTCTGCTATGTTTGGCTCTGTAGAACTTCGAAAGCTCCGAGGAGGACCCTGTAGGGTGACTCTGAGCTGCCAGGGAGTGGCTGGTGGGGAGAAAGGTGAACTGCAAGGTCCCTGTAGTCTAGACAGCCAGGCTTCTCCACAGGAGACGTCACCCATCAGTCTGGTTTCAGCGGCTAACGGGGCTGGCATTGCACACCCCCAGGAGACACCATCATATAGAGAGACTGTGATGTGACAGTGACTTGGTGGACCTTCGACGACCAGAATGGCCCTGGCTGGGGGTAGCTAGAATTCTGCTGCCTTGGTCCCAGGCAGGTCCCATGCCTTTCTGGGTGCCCGGGGCTGGGCAGGGCCAGCTGTTGGCTCGGTGTGCCGTATCTTCGTGGAACAGAATAGCCTCCACACAGTGTTTAGGACAGCAGGCGGGGACGTGGCTTCTTAGGAAGATTGCCTTCCCGCTAGTTAGTTTGCTGGAGGGGGTGTGTCCAGGGGGCAGAGCAGATGGCCCTGTGAGAGAAGCCTGAGAACTGATGGCGGGCGGAGACTGTGGGTGGGGTGGGGGCTCTGGGCTTAGGTGGGTCCCAGATCCCCAGTGAGCTGAGTTGAGGGGGTTCTCACCACACCTTGGATCCAGAGCATTCTCGGCAGAAGCCTAGCTCGTGGGACGGAATCTACCCGCAGTGGGCAGGGCTAGACAGAGGCTAGCTCTTAGCCCGGGGCCATAGTGTGGGGCTAGCCTGGGCATCATTGAGCCAAGGAGGCAGTAGGGAAGCTGAACGCTTTCTTGTTTCCCCCCAAATCATCAGGGTAGAGAGAAGCCTGTGGTTCTGTCTGGAAGAAAGCAGAACATTCTTTGTTTGGGGGGGGGGGGGGGTGGCGGGAGGAAGGAGAGACAGGGTGGCTCGAGGCCCCTCCCCCAGGCTGGGCATTCAGGCTAGTTTAGAGTCCCCGCTGCTGCTGCTGCTGCTGCTGCTGTTCATTCAGGCTGAAGTGCTTGGGGTGCGGGTAGGGGACCTCAGGGCTGGAGCCCCTTCCCTTTTTGAAGACCCTCCTCCCGTGCGGTGGCCACAAGACTGGGAAAGGAAGTGTGCTGCAGAGGGCACCTGACGGTGGGGTGGGGGTGAGGGTGGGGGTGAGGCCCTGGGCCTGGGGCACCTTCAGCAAAACTGTCCATTGAGTTGAGTCAGGCTCCGTGCCTGGCACCCTCAGACTTCTCAGATTCAAGGATGGAGGGCAGGAGGCTGATGCTGGTCTCTCCCATTCCCTGTCTTCTGTATGACTCGGGCTTGTCCCCAAGTCCTCTGAGACTCTACATGGGGCTCCCCACCCTTCTGCAAGGGCAGGATTGTTCTCTCTGTTGTCTAATGCGGTGGTCACAAGTCACACTGTAGCTGCCGGGCCCTCGTGGTGGGACTTGTGTGACCAGAGAGCTGTGTGGCAAATTGCACTGAATTTCAACGTGGCTGTTGGCTTGGGTTCTGAAGTCTGGAATCTTGAGCCTCATCAACCTCTCCTGGCAGTCTGGGCTCCTGGAGAATGGGAAGTGACCGGAGCATGGGGGGGGAGCATCACGGGGGGGGGGGGGGGGGGGGGGGGGGAGCATCACCTCACCCCAGACTCTAGCAAAGCCCAGTCTTTTTGTTGTTGTTGTTGTTACCAAGACTTCATTTATTAAATTGTGTTTTATTGCTTTTTGTTTATAATAATTTTTAGTTTTTGAAATTATAATGACATCATTTTCACCATTCTCCTTCCTTCCTCCAACTCCTCCCGACCACCCCGCTGTGGCCTCTCTCTCTCTCTCTCTCTCTCTCTCTCTCTCTCTCTCTCTCTCTCTCTCTTTCTGAGACAAGGTTTCTCTGTGGAGCTTTGCGCCTGTCCTGGATCTCACTCTGTAGACCAGGCTGGCCTCGAACTCACAGAGATCCGCCTGGCTCTGCCTCCCCGAGTGCTGGGATTAAAGGCCTGCGTCACCACTGCTTGGCCAGCCACTCTCAAATTCATTGCCTCTTTTCCTTTAATTGTTGTTTTACACACACACACACACACACACACACACACACACTTCTAAATACATAAAATAGACAACCTGCTCTGAAGAGGACCCTGCAGGTATCACAGCAGGCAGGAAAGCGGCCAGTGAAGAGGTAAGAGTGGAAACCCACTTCAGATGGACGTCATCAACCTGGACAAGACACGGGCGAGTCTGAGCCCAGGCGGTCTGTAGCAGGCTTTCGTTTGGGCCACCAACCAGCTCCCAAATCACGACATGAAGACTTCTATTAGTTATGAATGCTCGGCCTTATCTTTGCTCTTACTCTAATCTGTTTCTCTTTATCTGCGTTTTGCCTCAGGGCTTTTCTCTTTTTCTCTTTCTGTGTATCTTACGTTCCTGCTGTCTCCATGTCTGTCTGTCTGGCGGCTGCCTGGCTTCTGGCCCCGGGCATGTCTTTTCCCTTTCTCTCTTTCTCCCTCCTTCTGTTCTTTTGTTCGTTTGTTTTTCAAGACAGGGTTTCTCTGTGTAGCTTTGGATCCTGTCCTGGAACTCACTCTGTAGACCAGGCTGGCCTCAAACTCACAGAGATCCTCCTGCCTCTGTCTCCTGAGTGCTGGAATTAAAGGCATGCACCAACACCATCCGGCTTCTTCTGTTCTTCTTCCCCTCATTTTCTCTCCTGTTTATACTCTCTGCCCACCAGCTCTGCCTATCCCTCCCCTGCCTAGCTATTGGACATTCAGCTTTTTATTAGACTAATCAGGTGCCTTAGGCAGACAAGGTGAAGCAGCAATACATCTTTACATAATTAAACAAATGCAGCATAAACAAATGTATAAACACACCTTCACATAGTTAAAGTAATATTCTGCAGCATAAACAAATGTTACACATATTTGTCTAGTTAAAATGATATTCCACAACAGTGGTCCACTGTCAGCATATTTAAAAAACAGTACAATTTGGGGGGAAGTTTCCAGGCAACAAGCAGCCCAATTTTAGGTGCACAATAAAGCTTAAAGTGTGACTATAATGAAACTCCTTTGCAAAGCACATGTGACCATGAGTGTGGGTTCTATGGCTAAAAGGTTTAGAATCTAGTGTGGTCTCTGATTGAGATGGCATAGAAGTCAGCAGGCCACAAAGTGCATGTGACATCTCCCTTAAGAATGGGTTCTATTAAGTGGGAGCTAAAGACAATGGTCTAGGGAGGGGAGAATCTGAGATAAACATTCCGGTGAGGTCTGCCCCCACAAACGACAGAAAGGTCACCAGGTCACTAACAATGTTCACTCCCAGCCTTCTGGGTGGGAAACAGGTAATTCCTTTAAGAAGAGGCCCCTGCATGTTTAACATTACTGGTTTCCCAAGTGTAGTGAGACTTCTTATTAATTATGAAATTAATTAATTAAATAAATCAATGACACAGAGATTCCTTATTAACTATTAAAGTTAGGCCGATAGCTTAGGCTTGTTTTAGCTAGCTCTTTAAAAAAAAGTTATGTATAGTGTTCTGCCTGCATGTATGCCTGCAGGCTGGAAGAGGGCACTATATCTTATCACACATGGTTGTGAGCCACCATATGGTTGCTGGGAACTGAACTTGGGACCTCTATAAGAATAACCAGTGCTCTTAACCTCTGAGCCATCTCTCCAGCCCCTTTATCTTATAACTTCACCCATTTCTGTCCATCTATGGGCTGCCCCGTGGCTCATGGTTTGTTACCTCATCTTCTGCATGTCATGCTTCCTCCATGTCTCCTCTCGACTCTCCCTCCACCTCCATCTCTGCCCTTCTTCCCAGTGTCCTCTCTGCCCCCCAAACCCTGCCTAGCTATTGGCTGTTCAGCTCTTTATTAAACCAATCAGAGTGACACTTCTTCACAGTGTACAAAAAGAATATTCCACAGCAGCCAAGTGCTTATTTGTGGGCTCAAGGACCTTTGCACCCCACCACTGCTCAGTCTGTATGGTGTTACTTGTATGGATGAGATTTCAGGGCTGACCCCTTGATATTGGATCACCATCTGCGGGCTGGGGAGGGCTCTTCCCTGGAGAAGACCGTTTCTCCTGCTCTCCGTGTTCCCGCCCCGCCTGTAGTTCTTTGTCTAGGGTTGACGCCCCATGAGATCTGCCGCTTCCCTGTTAGCTCATCCATTTGTGTCACTGTTCAGGTCTTGTGTAGGCAGCCATATTGCTGAGACTCCATGGTTGTAGCCTGTCTGACATTTCTAGGAGACACAACCTCACAGCAAGCTTCCTGTTCCTCTGTCTCTCTCTCTCTTTTTTTTTTTTCCCCGAGACAGGGTTTCTCTGTGTAGCTTTGCACCTTTCCTGGAACTAGCTTTGGAGACCAGGTTGGCCTTGAACTCACAGAGATCCGCCTGGCTCTGCCTCCCGAGTGCTGGGATTAAAGGCGTGTACCACCACCGCCCAGCCCTCTGTCTCTTACAAGCTTTCCCCAACCCCCTTCTTCCATGATGATCCCTGTGCCTTCGGTGCAGGAGTTGTGTTCCAGATGAACACAACTGTTAGGACTGGTACCACGCTATCTCTTGTTCTCTGCATTTTGAATGGTTGTGGTTTTCTTTAATGGTCTCTGTCCGTCTGTTGTAAAGAGTCTGACAAGAGGGGGAAACTACACTCGTTTGTAGGTACAAGGACAAATATTAAGGATATAGTTAGGAATTTGCTGGTTTAGTACAGTGCTGGTGGTAGGTTCTCCCCCAAGATCCATGACTTCACTTGTGCTGAGTAGTTGGTTAGGTTTCCAGTACCAGGCATGACATCTCTCTTGTTGAGCAGGCCTTCCGTCCAATCAGAGAGCCGTTGGTTACTGCCCAGGCGTGGGTGCCATCGCTGCACCCTGGGGGACATGGTGCCATGCTGGCTGTTGTGGTTCAGAGGTAACACAGCTGGCTAGGACGGTTGGTTCCTGCTTCCCTTGGAAGCTAGCACAGCATCTTGCACACCATCTTCTGGTACCAGGAAAGCTGGTCTTTGGTGAAGAGGCTTTCAGGTCAGATCTAGCTTGGCACCTTCAGGTCTTGTGTCTGAAATGCATACTTCAGCAACAGGGGATTCTCTTCCTCCTGTAGGAGACAACCATGTAATGGTATCAGCAATAGCCTGTATGGTTTCTGGAGTCTCTAGGGCAACCCTGAACAACAAATCAAAAGGGGGCTTCTCGTGTTTGGTGTTGGGTTTTTGTTAGACAGTCTATGGCTCTTTAATTTAAACCATGTAGGTATGTGTTTTACAGTTTCATATGTACTATAAATAATTTTAGGTAGATAGATAATATGATTCCTTATGACATTTTCGGACATTCTTACTGTTATTTTATCCTCCTCCCTCCTTCCATAATTATCTTCCTCCCCCATCCATAATTAGAGTTCCCCCATTCCCCCCCAAGTCATGTGTACCCCGCGCTCCCCCTCTATTGCTCCTTCCCGCCCATGAACCTTTTCTTGTAAATTTCAGACTTGAGATAAACTCAGTGAGGAAAAGCCTAGGTTAAACCCAGAAACACTCCGTCCAACTTGAGACAGCATAGACAGACTGGAGACCATGAAGGGAAAGGAGCCCCTCACCTCAGAGTCCGATTGAGAATTGAGGATTCCAACACAATTAGCATTTGCTTAAAGCCATTTGCCCTTCCTGGCTATAAGCTGCAGTCTCCCAGGCCTCTCACCAGACTGGCCTTTGCAGTCTGAGGCCATATCCTAAGGGTCTTGTGAAATCGTGTGGGGTTATCTTATCAGATGGTAATGTTATCCAAGGCACCTTGGAGCCACCTTATAATCTCAACTGTTGAAGAGGGGGTCAGAGGTAGAGGAGGCAAGGGTCCCTTAGAAACCTGCTGAACAATGACATTCCAGACACTTCCAAAGTCTACCTGTGCCTCCTCCGCTGGCCCAATGAGGGCTTCTGTTGTAGGGAGCCCTTGTTCAAGCTCTCAGGTAGGCTTTGTCTTTCCCTGCAGTCCTCTCCCTCTCCCTCCCCCCACCTCTCTCTCTTAACCACTGAGCCATCTCTCCAACCCACCTCTCTCTCTTGAAAAGGTCTCACTGGGCCGGGCGGTGGTGGCGCACGCCTTTAATCCCAGCACTCGGGAGGCAGAGCCAGGCGGATCTCTGTGAGTTCGAGGCCAGCCTGGGCTACCAAGTGAGTTCCAGGAAAGGTGCAAAGCTACACAGAGAAACCCTGTCTGGAAAAACCAAAAAAAAAAAAAAAAAAAGAAAAGGTCTCACTGGTAACCCTGGCTTGCCTGGAACTTACTGTGCAGATCAGATTGGCCTCCAATTCAGAGATCGCTCTGTCTCTGCCTCCCCACTGCTGGTATTAAAGACTTGTGCCACTACCACTGGCCTTAACATTTTGTTTATTCTTCTTTTTTTATTATGTGTATGTGTGTGGGTATGGGCCAGAAGCAGCAGATCCTGCTGGAGCTGGAATCATCTGAGTCCTCTGCAAGAGCGGTATGTGCTCTGGACCATTCCGTCATCTCCCTAGCATTGTGCCCTGCCTTTAACCTGCTCCCCTGCCCTTTGTGTGTAAAGCTGGGCATCAGATGTAGGGCCTCAGACATGCGGAACTCTGTCACTGAGCTGCACTCCCAGCCCCATTTCACGTCTGTCCAGTCTGCGGCTGTTTTGACTGGTTGTTGGTCCATGAGTCACTCAGCTGCTCCGGTGTCTGAGCTGGACCCTGATGAGAGGCAAGGCTCAGCTCTCAGGTATCCCCAACGTCTGGTTGCATCTGCAGCTTGCACATAAAGGACCAGAGCTGGCTGGAGGTCAGGGGGCTGCACCCTGCAGGGAGGGTCCCAGGGCACCCAGTGGAAACCACGGTGCCTGCTGGAATAAGGCAGTTCTCTGCCTGCTGACCCTACATTAAGCCAAGTAGCAGGGCGGCAGGGGCCTCTGAGCTGGGGGTCACACCACTCTGGTGGCTGGGGCACCTCAGTGGCACTGGCGCTGCCAAAGGTAGATGAATAACAATTACTCCTTGTAAGGCCCCCCCCCCCCCCCCCCGGGGACTCACAGCTTGGGGGAGGGGTTAGTGGTGCTGGGGGATGTCTTTCTGTACGCTGTGAATATATGTTGTTTCCATTGGTTAATAAATAAGCTGCTTTGGCCTATGGTAAGGCAGTTTAGAGACAGACGGGAAATCCAAGGAGAGAGACAGGAAAGAGAAGGGCGGAGTCTAGGGAGACGCCAGCCACAGCCCAACATGGAGTAGCCACATGCCAGCAGACCAGTAATGCCACGTGGCAACTTACAGATGAATAGGAATGGGTTCATTTAAGATGTTAGAGCTAGCTAGCAAGAAACTTAAGCCATGGACCATACAGTTTGTAATTAATATAAGCCTCTGAGTGATTATTTTATAAGTGGCTGTGGGACCAAGGGGCTTCTTCTCCCTCCTTCTCCTCCCCCAACCTCTCCAGGGTCTCATTTATGTATCCCAGGCTGGCCTCAAACTCAGGAACTCCCAGGTGTTGGGACCACAGGTGTGTACTACCGTGCCTGGTCGGCCTATTTTCATGAGAACATGCTGAACACACATGCAGGGCTACCACATTCCTCGCATCCCCGGGGCACCGCTCATAGAACACAATGTGAGCTGTACATACATGCAATGTACACACACACACACACACACACACACACACACACACACACACACACACACTTTCCTCTCAGGGTACCCAACTGAGTTTTAAAAGCCAAGTGTTTTAACCCACGCACCAGAGGGCTTTCCCCAGGATGTCTTCAGTGGGATACTTTTTGCATCCAGCCCTTCAGGATCCCGTCCAGCTGTCTCCACAAGGTGTCCCCCAGTACCTACAGGCTCACTACAAGCCAGGGAGCCACATTTCCACCTGGAGCAGACGGTTAGTAAACTCCTGACTGTAGAGCCGTGAATCTATAATCACCTGTCTGCCCTTGCAGAGATGATGATGTACAAGCTCAGAGGAGAGTTTTGTTGCATATGTCTTTGGCAAACCCTGACAAAGCTGTGAACCATCAGATTGCCTAGTCAGTAAGTGCCGGGGAGCCTCTTGTTTCTACACTAGGGAGATGGAAGCAGGAAGATCAGGAGTTCAAGGCTAATCTCAGCTACACTGTAAGTCTGAAGCCAACTGGCCACATGAGACTTTATCTCAAAAAACAAAACATGAAACAAAACAAAAGAGTTCAACAAATGTTTCCAAAATGCCCACACTGTACACGGATTCACTGGAGTCAGTCCCGGTTAAGGAGTCAAGCCCCTCCCTGTCCGTTTCTTTATTTGAGTGCTGATTTTTTTTCTTTTTTTCTTTTTTTGGTTTTTTCGAGACAGGGTTTCTCTGTGTAGCTTTGCACCTTTCCTGTAACTCTGGAGACCAGCCTGGCCTCGAACTCACAAGAGATCTGCCTGGCTCTGCCTCCCGAGTGCTGGGATTAAAGGCGTGCGTCACCGCCGCCGGGCGAGTGCTGATTTTTCTATCACCAATGGTCCCAGTTTTTAGAGAGCGGGGTCTTGTCAGCTTGCATGATGTGCTGCAGCAGATAGGTACTCTGGCAGCCCCATTCCCTGACCCCAGACCTCCTCACACAGGGCAGGACCCGCTGTGTGAGCAGTCACCAACTGAGCATGCGCAAGAGGTCCAGGAGCTACCATGCCCAAGCAGGGATTCTGCGTCTTAGACAGGTACCCCCAAAAGAAGAAGGCAACTTCAGACTGTTATTGTCAGGGAAAGGGCTTATGTGAAGATCAAAGCCTGGAGGAAGTAGGTGGTTCTCTGACAAAAACATCGTATTTTTAGAAGTTCTCTGTGGTGTAGGATGTTTTGCCCTAGGCTGCCTGTTGGTGAAGGGGTGATGCCGGAGGTGGGCCCCCCAGGCTGCCATCTTGAGCTGAGGGCTGGTGGGAAAAGGTTTTCTGGCACGGGCTGGATCCGGGAGGCTGAGGGGGAGTGACCCACCTTCCCTGAAGCTCAGAGTACCCACACCCACTTAGACCAGGGCTGTTTTGGGTTGAGGAGCAGGGGGCTTCAAGACCTCCCTATCACGTAGCCCAGGCTGGCATGGAATCTGTTCTTTATGCCTCCACCTCTCCAGGGCTGGGGGGTGGGGGGTGGGGTTCTCACCTGTGTTCCACCACACCCCACTGAGGCCTCGCTGAAGAGGATCAGAAGCTCAACCCGCCTCCACCCTCAGCCCCACCTTCAACATCCACATGTCCTCCCCTTCTGGAGACTGGGGCCTGCACACAGCAACCGTGGAGAACAGTGCATTCATTCTGTAATCAGGGCTAATTGGTGTGGTCTACAAGAGGAGAGATGCCAAGCTCCAAGGGGTAGAACAGCAGTGGTTTGCTAAACCCAATGCCTAGGAATCCGTGAAGGGTCAGAATAGCTCTTGGGGTCTGGAGAACCCCAGGTAGGTGACAGGATAGTTAGGGAAGGTACCCAGCTTAGCCTGAGAGTGGGAATGGCGGGAAGAGGGGGGCAACATGTCTGTAGAATGGATGAGGATTGAGGATGAATGCGTCAGGGTCCTCCCTGATGGTTGTCAGGATCCCTTGTCCTTAAAGGTGTCTGGGAGAGTTGAGCGGGCCCTCCCTTCATGCAAAAAGGAGCAAAGAGAGCCATGGGGGCGGGGGCTGTCCAGCCCTCCCTAGCTCTCTCCAGTGCCTTTCCCTTATAATCAGGATACCTTTGCCTTAATGTTTATGCCAAAATCCCGAGCAGCCAGGCTGGAATAGCAAGCTGTAATTTACATCATTTTGCATCTGGGCTACAGGCTCTCAAGGCTCAGCCTCTTGCAAATGGGAACCACATTGGAGAGGAGAAACCAAGAGGGGGCCACATTAGGATCCGCTCTCAGGAAGCCACCTGCTTCTCGTTTGGGACCTGCAATGGTTTGTTGCCCCCGTCCCAGCGCCCAGTGGTTTTTTGGAGATGGCAGAGAAGTCATGGGCAGTCTCCTTGACGGATATCCGGTCCTAAGGCTGGGCTGAGCCACTTGCAAACCTCAGAACGTCCCATGCAAAGCTCTGCAGAGGTTGTTGGGCACACTCTGCTCTGTGTCCTCCCCAGGCTCCACAGAGCAGCCTCCTGGAGAAAGTAAAATGTGGTCAAACCCTAGAGTCTGTGGGAGACCTGGGGCCCCTGGCTGGGGGCAGGGTCTGCAAGATTCCACATCCCCAGGTTCTAACTCTTGAAACCCGAGAATAGACACACTGAGGTAGGCCAGGGAGCTAGCTACACTGAAAATGAAGGGACCCAGGTCAGTTAGGCCTGATGGCTCACATCTTTAATCCTAGCACTCAGGAGGCTGAGGCAGGAGGCTTGCAGTGAGTTGAGGGCAGTCTGGGCTACACAGTGAATTTTAAAGCCAGTCTAGTCTACCAAACGAGACTTTATCTCACAAAAAGCAAAATAAGCCAGGTGTGGTGATATATGCCTATAATCCTAGCTCTTGAGAGGTGGAGGCAGGAGGATCAGGGGTTTGATGCCAGGGCAAGGAATGTAGTCCTGTCGGTAGAGTGCTTGTCTAGCATGCATGAAGCCCTGGGTTTGACTCCCCAGCACCAGGAGTGGTGATGCATACCTGTAATCCCAGGACTCAGGAAGTAGAGGCAGAGCAATCCTCAGCTATAAATGAGGCCAGCCTGAGCTACATGAGGCTCTGTCTTAAAACAGAGAAACTAAATAAATAAGCAAATGTACAATGACTGGGACAGCACACACATACATATACTGCACGCATGCACACACACACACACACACACACACACACACACACACACTAGCATAAGTAAAGTAACTTTTAAGAATGCTGTCACAATGGTAATCTTGAATGAGGATCATGTGTGGGGCTGGGACATTTCCAGGAACGGCCATGCTTTTGGTTAGTTCATTAGTTTCTTTGCTAGGGTTTTGTTTTCAAATAATATAATGTGTTTATTAATTCTTTGATAATTTTATGCAATGTATGTTTGATTATAGTCACCCCCTTCCTCCTCCCAGCTCTTCCCAGATGCCCCTCCTCCCTACCCCCTCTACTTTGTGTCCTGGGTTGCACTCCCCACCCCCACCCCCTTAGAACAGACGGTCTCACAGCAACAGATGTCCTGGCCTTCTGGCTTTTAAAATCTTCTCTCCCCCTCTTCCTCCATATTTCCTGAGCCTTAAGTGGAAGGGTCGTGTTGTAAATGTATTAACCAGGGGCAGGCACTTCATGGTCAGTTGATTTTGGCAGTGCTGGCTCCTGTAATGATCTGTCTGCTGCAAAAAGAAGCTTCTTTGATGAGAAGTAAGAGCTGCACCCGTGGGTGTAGGGATACATCTTTAGAATGCACTTAGAGATTATGTAAGTATATATATATATGTAAGTATATATATATAAAAGTATATGCACATATGTATGTATGTATGTATGTATTCTATATAAGTATATAGAATGCTGTTAGAGATTGGATCCTCTTGACCAACAACTCGAAAGGAGGTTTCCCATACCTGGCACTGGGGAGGTTTTGTTAGATGTCTATGGGAGCATTGTCACCCAAGTGTGTGTGTTAACACACCACACACACACACACACTTAGTCTCACTCAGGCTGGCCTTAAACTCACTGTATCTTTGAACTGGTCATAGTCCTGACTCAGCCTGATGAGTAAGTGTTTGGGTCACAGGCATGACTACCGTGCCCAGCCAAACTGTTCTTGCTCCTCAGGTTGTTGTGTGACTGTCTCTGATGCCATTGTGTTTTCTTCTGTGTTATGGTTTTTTTTTTTTTTTAATAAAATAGTTTATAGTGAAGCTTAGTAGTAGAGCTTTTATTTAGATCTGGAAGATACAGGGCCAAGGTTTTAAGCTCTAACATTGCAAAAAAAGAAAAGTCAAACTTAAGACATTTGGAAAGCTACCGCAGGGGTATTGATCAACAGCCGGGCCCCCACTGCCCTCCCTAGCTGCTTTCCTTCTGGTCTCATTTTTTTTTTTTTTTTACCCCTTAGTCCTTCTACAAGGTTTTATTTGTCCCCTCTTCCTGTGGTCAGCCCACCCCACCACTTGGCTCAGGCCTAGGCCTGTGCTGTAATTTGAATGTGTACCCCCCAAAGGCTCATGTGCGACAGACTCAATCCTCACAGTCCTGTGTTGATGATATTCATCAATGGGGATTTGGGGAACTGATCAGGAGTTTGAGAAGTTCAAGTGTGAGGGCAGGGTCACTCTAAGGGCCTTCCTGGCTAGCCCCTTACCCTGTCAGGTTATAATGCACCGAGAAGACCCTCACCAGATGCTGGCCTCCAGAACCATGAGCCAAATAAACCTCTATCCTTTATCAATTATCCCAGCGAAGGTATTTGTTTTAGCAACAGAAGAGAGACCAAGACAGTCTGGCTCCAGACTGCTGGGATCACAGGGCTTACTGACCCCCAGAGGGCCTGAAGTCTAGGGGACCGTGGAGCCACACTTTTCATTAGCCCCTGGCACCCTAGGCTTAGTCTGGCACTGGGACCTGGGGAAGGTCTCCTCCTGGACTTGGGGACCAGTTCTCTTCCTCAGAGAGAGTCCACGGTTTCCCTCAGGGGTCAGGAATTGTCAGAACTCTTTGGCCATCTTAGATGGGGTCCTCTGAGCTGCCTTTGTCCCCAGCAAGAGCACATGAACCAGAAGACCTTGTGTGTTATCACCTGGTGGTCTCTGGTAGTGGGCCTGCCTGGGCAATGCCAGCTGACTCTGAGAGACACCCAGTAGGCCTTTTGCTGTGGCATAGAACATATCTGTGGAACATAAACATTTTTCTTCGCTGGGTGGTGATGGCGCTCGCCTTTAATCCCAGCACTCGGGAGGCAGAGGCAGGTGGCTCTCTGTAGTTCCAGGCCAGCCTGGTCTACAGAGTGAGTTTCAGGATAGCCAGGACTGTTTTGCAGAGAAACCCTGTCTTGAAAAACCAAAAGCCAAACCAATCAACCAACCAACCAAACAAAAAAACCCTTTTTCTTTGAGATGGGGTCTCATGTAGCCCAGGAAACCACTAAATAGGCTACGTTGGGCTTCTGATCCCCCTGCCTCCACCTCCCAAAGGGCTGGGTTTAGAGTATATACCACCGCTCTCATTTAAATGGGGCTGGGGATCCAACCTAGGGCTGTTGTGCATGCTGGGTAAGCACTGTACCAACTGAGGTACATCCCTAACCCCATGAACCATTTTGGAAAGAAAAAAAATCTCTGATCTTCAAAGTTCTGTTTGGTCTCTTTATTTTCTTTAGAAACTATTGACACACAAAGCCGGGCTTCACCTGCGGTAGAAGAAATCTATGACAAAGAAAATGAGCAGTGTGGGCCGGGGGCTCCTGGGTGGGTGGGGGCTGGCTTCCTCAGGCTCCTTATTTTTCTGGGGCACACGCGTCTTCCCGGGGCACACAGCCCTCCCCTCCCCCTCCCCCAGACCTTTCAGGTGAGAAAACTTTCCATTGTTGCCCTATCTCGCGGTAATCCACTCGCCTCCTTGCGGGAACCACAGGTGCACACAGATCTGAGGCCCGATCTGTTCCACTGGGTGCCAGGCAGGGCCGGGGACGCGAACCCCAGCATGAAATCGCGCCCGCAACCGCAAGGCCGGGTGTGCGCCCTCTGAAACCATAGGTAAAGACAATTACCGGCAGTTTCCAACCACCGTTTTGTTTTTTGTTCAAAGGCCACCGAGCATTCTCAGCAGCAGACCTGAGACGTAGTATGCCCACCACACGCCACCTTCACAAACGTGCGATAAAAGCTGTGGTCGCTTTGTCCCGGCTCTTCCTTTTAACAGTCAAACCTTCAAGTTTGATGTTGAAACTGCTTTTTTCTTCAAGTGGGCTCTGATGCTTAGATAACGCTTAGAGATAAGGAACCTGCCTTCAAAACCGCTCACTGTACCTCCGGCTCGCCACCAGGAGCGTCACAAGGGAAAATCAGACACCTGAGCTCATGAGAGGGAAGAATGTGCTGAGTCTGTGAAATGCTCCAGGGAGATTTGCAGGGGAGGAGGGAGGGAGGGAGGGAGGGAGGGAGGGAGGGAGGGAGGGAGGGAGGGAGGGAGGGCGAGCATTTGGGAATGTAATAGCTTAGTTGGTAGGGGGCTTGCATAGCATACTGGAAGCCACAGGTTCAATCCCCAGCATGACGTAAACCAGGAAACCAGGAATGGGCACCTGGGAGAGGGAGGCAGAAGGATCAAAAGTTCAAGGTCCTCCTTGGTTATGTATTAAGAAGTTCGGGGCTAGCTGTGTTTCAAACAAACAAATGAGGAGAGAGAGAGAGAGAGAGAGAGAGAGAGAGAGAGAGAGAGAGAGAGAGAGAGAGAGAGAGAAAGAAAGAGAGAGAGAGAGAGAGAGAGAAAGAACTGAGGACTCTAGCTTAGTTGGTAGAGGGCTTACCTAGCAGGCACAAAGCCCAGGGCCTCCAGTACTGTGTAAATTAATGATGTGACACACACTATAATCCCAGCATTTAGGGGATGGAGGCAGGAGGATCAGTAGTTCAAGGCAGCTTTGGCCACACAGGGAGTTAGAGGCTTGCCTGATCTATGAGACCCTGTCAACCTCCCCCTCCCCCCCCAAAAAAAGGGGAAGGAAAGAGAAAAAGGAAAAAGGCTGGGGTCGTCAGTACCACAGAAAGTAGGCACTGGGGGCATATGCTTGACATCTAGATCAATGGTTCAAGGCCATCCTTGGCTATGCAGTTGGAAGCCAGCCTGAGCTACATGAGATCCTTTCTCAATTAAAAACAAACAAACAAACAAACAAACAAAAAAACAAAAAACAATAGTAACAAAAAATGTCAGACTCGTCCATCAGTTTTGCTTAAATATATGACTGTGACAGCGAGCTGTGGTTTGTAATGCTAGGACTTCACAGGTAGAAGAAGAAGGATTGAGTTCTAGCTTAGCCTGGGCTGTACAGCAAGACACTACCTGAAAATAAGACCCTGTGAGGCTGTGAGGTGGTGCCAGCATCCCTTAGGACCTGGGACAACGGAGGGTCTTAGGAGGTGGTGCTGGCTCTAGATTCATTGGCTTCTGTGAGGGAGGTCAGGCTCATCAACATTTGCAATCTGCCAAGGCATAGAGGGCCACTTTGGTAATCCCTGCATTTAGGACGCTGGAGCAAGATGACCTTCGGTTCCAGACCAGCCTGAGCTGCGGCCACAGAGAAAATCCTGAGGCCAAGGGAAGGTCTCTTGGCAATGGCCCTTACAGTGTCTGTAGAGACAAGGTAAAGACTTCCAATTTCTCCTGCATCTTAAGACAAACTCCCTTGGCTCTTGGCTTTATTGTAATGCTTTTTGTCTGCTGTTCTTTAATTTTTTATTTGATTATTTTATATGCACAGATGTTTTGCCTACATGTGTGTCTATGCACCACGTGTGTTCAGTGCCCACAGAGGCCAGAAGAGGGCTTTGGGTCCCCTGGAACTGGAGTTATGGACCATTGTGAGCCACTATGTAGGTGCTGGGAATTAAACCTGGTCCTCTAGAAGAGCAGCCAGTGCTCTTAACCACTGAGCCATCTCTCTAACCCCACTTCTTTCTGTATTCCTTTTTTAGAGTCTCACGTAGCTCAGGCTATCCTAGAACTCTGTGTATAGCTGAGGATGACCTTATATTCCTGATCCTCCTAAATCTACCTCCCAAGTGCCGGGATCACAAATGTGCACTACCATGCCAGCTTTATGTTGTATTGGGGATGAAATCCAGGACTGCATTCATGTTAGCCAAACACTCTACTGAGCTCCTAACCAACCCTCATTTTTAGCTTTGCCTTGTGACCATGAACCCCAAGGATCCGAGCCTGAGGGGTTGAGGAGTGAGAGCCGCTATAGATCACAGAAATCAAGTCTTAAATTGTATCTTGCTAACTGTGTGACTTTAGGTGAGTTACTTCACCTCTCTGGGCTTCAACTTCGTTATCAGGAAAATGCAGGCTTCATAATAAAAGCTCTTTAGATGTGAGTGCCACTGCCAAGTGATACAGTCTGTGATTCTATGAACCGCCAGGATTTGCATAGGTTTAACATCTTATAGGTTTCTAAGTGTTTTCAGATCATTCAGCAGCTACTTTGATCTCTGTCACAGAAGCTGTGGGTACACAGGCAGATGTGCCAAGCTTTCATATTCCCATTTCAGAGATAGGAAAATGGAGGGATCAAGTAGCTAACAGAGGAACAAACAGTGATAAGCTGGTCGATGAGGCCTGGGCAGACATCTAGGGAGCTATGGACTCCTGTCTTATGGAGCAGCCCCCTGTGCCACAGAGAAAAAGAGACAAAGATAAAATTTTGCTTTGGTCCTTGGCAGCTTCATGACTACAGGCATTTGGCTTAACCTTCTGAGCTGGGATTAGAACCTAGGGCTTGGAGCTGGATGGACAAGAGCTCTACCATAGAGCCACACCACAGCTCTGGAGCCTAGAATTTGAATTTCATGAACTTTATGATTTAACATCCCTCCACGCACCCCTGCCTCTCCCTACTTAGCCTGGTTATATGACCTTGAACTTTTGGCATCCTCCTGCCTCTGCCTCCCAAGTGCAGAGAGTACAGATGTGTGCCACCATATCTGGCTATGATCTGACTTTAAAAGCCCAAGGCTTTCTTATGGAGGCAGGAGGGTCAGACGTTCAAGAGCATCCTTAACTACGCATCAAGTTCAAGGACATCCTGGGATACAAGAAACCCTTTCTCAGGAGGCTGGTAAAATGGCTTCATGAGTGAACGTGCTTGCCGCCATGCCTGATGACGAGTGTGATTTCTGGAACCCACGGGAAGGAAAGGGAGAACTGACTCCCAAAAGTTGTCCTCTGATGTCTGTACATACACCACAGCATGAGCATGCCTCTTCTTCCCAACATACACACATTGGTGATAAAAATGAATTTTAAAAATTTCTCAAAGAAACCCTGTCATTAATGATGATGATGATGATGATGATGATAAAATAAATGGAATGAGACATCAGCTCCCTCTGTCTGGGACAGGATAGGTACACAGTTAAGTGTCAGCTCCTGGTGCCCCTGCACTTAACCTGTGTGGGTGCCTTACCTCTCCAGGGTCTGGAAGTTTCTGTAGGGCCCTTTTTCATTAATGGGTCTGAAGCTGGGAGAGGACAAGAGCTCCTGCCCCTGGTCCCTCAGGAAGCTTATGCATACACACACACACACACACACACACACACACACACACACACACACACACAGCCTTCTTGGTCCAGCGTGGACCCCAGACCTCAAGCTGGGCAAAAGAGGACAACACCAATTTCCAAGGTTGTTTTCTGTGAATGGAGGCCACAGGGGACTGTGACTTCAGATGCCCTCCGTCTCTGATGCTTCGTCCTTATCGAGGACAACTGACCACAATGAGCAGCCTTCGAGAGGCCACAGCTCAAATGGCTTTGATGTCGCCTGGCCTGCGGCCTGCCTGCGTGGATGCATGGTTCCTTCTGTACACCCTTCCACCCCCTGGGCCCCGGGTCCCCTGCAAGCGACTGGAAGCCAGGCTTTGGGGCCCCTGTGAGAAGCCCCACCGCAGGCCGCCCAGCATTACTCACAGCTTCCAGTACCTGCCCAGGTTCAAACAGGAAGCCTGGGTTTTTCCTGTGTTGACGACAGCTCATGTTCTCTTTCTATTCAGCCTTGGGGCTCCCTGGTGGGGTGGGCTTCGGGGGATGAATGTTTGGGTATCCGTGAGCTTTGGGGTCCTTCTAGCAAACCACCTCCCCCAGGAAGGCTGGGCAAAGGCCTTTCTGTGGAGGCAGGAGGGTCAGACGTTCAAGGGCATCCTTGACTACGCATCAAGTTCAAGGACATCCTGGGATACAAGAAACCCCTTCTCACGAGGCCGGTAAAATGGCTTCATGAGTGAACGTGCTTGCCGCCATGCCTGATGACGAGTGTGATTTCTGGAACCCACAGGATGTGCCCTCAGGCCTGGAGGGTGACCTAGATCATTAATTGCTTTGCTGGTGAAGGTGGACTCTGGTCAAGTACCCAGTAGGCCTGCAATACACATGTGTGCAATCAGTCCACACTGAAGTTGCATGGACCAGACAAGCCAAGTTCTTGACGTGTTCCTGGGATAGCCCCTGCTCTGTGGCCACGGTCTAGACACCCTGGAGGTATTACCTGGCTCTCCTCTTCCTCATTTCCTTCCCTAGTAGAGACAAGTCCATCTGTCCTTCTTCCTCGGTGTCCCCAAGTTCAACCCCTCCCCTGCCATCTGTGAGGGTCTTCCTCCCCTGTGTCCTCACTGCCCTGCCGCATCTTTCCACCCACAGACTAGATGGTAGTTAGAGCATCTTCCTGGATACCTGAGGACCACGTCACAAACGGACATCTTTGTTTCTCATCCTCACCCACCTTCTGTGTGGTGAGTCCGGAGCCCCTGCTGTGGCCTCCCAGGCCCAGAGGAGCCTCTGTCCTCTTGGAGCTCATCCTTGTCTCTGTTTGTGTTGACAGAACCCAGTTCCTAAAGAGGTCACAGTCTTGCTGGTTTCCTGAGCTCCATGCAGGGTTCCAACTGAGCCTGCCTGCCCCCATCTCTGTCCTAGCTGCCAACTCTTACCCTCTGCTGATCCCCATCTCTCTCTTCACTGTCCTGGACCCCTTGATCTCAGAGTCAGTCTCCCTCCTCTGATGCAGTTTGTTCACCTGCTGGTTGGCTGGTTTTAAGACAGGGTCTCATGTAGTCCAGGCTGCCCTCTAATTCACTGTATAGCAGAGGGTGATCTTGAACTCCTGATCCATCTGATTCTCCTTCCCAAGTACTGGGATGACAGTATGTGCCCGCCACACCAGGTTTGATCTCTTTTCTTTGCATGTGTGTGGTGATCCATTCTATAAGCATCCTCTACAGGGGTCTCTGGCCTTAGAGAGCAGGGGTTGGATGTGGCTTCCTGTTTGAAGACCAGCCCCACCCTCCTTGGTTAAGAGAGTCCTTCCCAGTTTGGGGGGGGGGGGGAGGGTAGCACATATCCACTACTCTGAGTATATACTGAATGACCATCTCTCTATGCCTTTCAAAACGTAAAGGGATCAAGCCCAGGCCCCGAGACCCCTCTGCCTAACTCCCTGTTGGAGCATGTGAATGCAACTCTCTCTCCTAAAATGAAGTCTCTCTGTAGCCCAGCCTGCCTGCTCTTAGCCAGATTTGGGCCTCCCTGGAAACATACACGAGGTTGAAGGAATAATATGGCAAAAAAACATTGCAAATAAGAGTCCCTCATAAATAACATGAAGCATTTCTTCTTTTAAGAGACTAAACATTCACCTTAAACCTCTTTATTTTCTCAATCGCAAAGTCTTCCTTCCTGGGCAAAGGGGAAAATTATGTGAGAAGAAAACTTCAGCCCTACCTGAGCCTGAAAACCAAATACTCCAAACACACCCAGCAAACTCCCATCCCTCCCCAGACACGGTCTTCTGTATCCCAAACCCACCTCAGACTTGTTACCTTGCCAAAGATGGCCTTCAATTTCTGATCCTCCCCAGAACCCCAGAACCCCAGGCACATACCAGCCGGCCTGGTTTCGTGCATGGTTGGGAATCTAACCCGCGGCTTTGTGCTCAGTGGGCAAACTCTACCAGCTGAGATGCGTCTCCACTCCCAGCCAACCTACTGGGTGCTTACTGGGTGCAGCCTTCACAGCACATCCTCACGAGAAAAAGGACAGCGTGGTCCCACAGGTGTGGGGCCTTGTCTTCTCCACACTGGGACTTGCACACACTCTCTGCTGTGCTGGTGTGCCCCAGGGTCCATACCTGTGACTGTCGCTGTAACGTCAGAACTGACAGCCAGCCTGGTAACACATGATGTCGTCACAACTCTCAAATGACTGACTGAGACAGGAGGATAAGGCATTCAAGACCAGCCTGAGCAACATAGCGAGACCCTGTACCAAAAGAAAAGAACAGATGTGAGTCTCTGGGTTTAGAGTTTTATGTACATTCTCTCAGTCAATGTTACAACCCCACCTGGCAGGCCCTCATTGCACACTCACTGTAGGGGGACCAAGGCACAGAGAAAAACCAGGTCTCCTTTGGAACTTCCCGGTCATCCTGGCACAGTGATGGTGGGGTATGTTGCACTTTCTTCAGAGCCAAGGGAAATAAATGGAAGGTGGGTTGTCTGGGGGTCCCAAGTCTTGGCTGAGGTCAGATCTCCAGTTAACAGCAGGAAAGGACATTAAAGATACTCAATGCATATCCAGAAAAATTCGCCCGGAAGGCCAGAAGGAATTCTGGCCATACTCCCATTTAAGGCTCCCATAAATTTAAGGCCATAGAATCTTCCTAAAGCAAGCTACCAATCAGGTCCTGGTAGCACACTTCAGTCATCTCAGGCCTTGGGAAGCTACAGCAGGAGGCCAGGTCGGCTTAGAGTAGAATTCAAGCATTCCTTTAAAACAACCTGACCAGCTAGACATGGTGTGTGCCTTTAATCCCGGCTCACAGGAGGCAGAAGCCAATGGATCTCTATACTACCTACATAAGGAGTTCCAGGCTTGTGAGGGCTGCAAAGTGAGACCTTGTCTCAAAAACAACAACAACAAACAAACAAGCACACTGGGTTGGAACTGGGCATGATGTCACATGCTTGCGATCCTAGCACTTGGGAGACAGAAGCCTGCAGGATGAGGAAGGAGTTCAAGATTATCCTTGGCTAACAGAGTGAGTTGGAGGCCAGTATTGTCTGTCACCTGGCAATAAGCTATGATACAAATCCTAAATCCCTTCCTCAGCTCCTGAACCAGACACTCGGAGTCTCTGGCTTTGCCTCTACAGCTTTAAAAGTTCTCCAGGGAGTTCTCATGCACAACCGTGTTTGAGCATCACCAATGTGGAGTGACATTTTATCTCTTCTTGAATGCCTTCTCTGATGGAGGGCTCACCGCTCAACAAAGCAGCTAGCCTTTAGATGAGGTAGGCTGAGTTTAGTACAAGGGCATCTGCTAGAGTGCTGTTTGTGTTTGTGACAATCCGAACACAATGTGTGTTCTCAACAGTGGGGGAGTTGGTACACACTTGGAATACTGTACAGTCATCCACAAAGAATAAATAATCCCAGCCACCTGGGAAGCCAAACAGGAGGACCCCCAAATCAAGTTCTGCCTGGTTACAGAGTGAGATGGGGGCTAATGTGGGCAGCTTAGTGAGACCTTGTCTCAAAATCAAACATAAAAAGAAGGTTGGTGATCTAGGTCAGTGGGAGAGTGCTTACCCGCCAAAAGAGAGGCCTTAGGGTTAATTCCCACTACAAGAAAGGAAGAAAGCCTAGCACTTGGGAGGCACAGGCAGGTGGATCTCTGAGTTTGAGGCCAGCCTGATCTATAGATTGAGTTCCAGGACATTCAGGGCTACATAGAAAAACCGTGTTTCAGGAAAAATTAAAAAAATAAATAAATAAAAGAAGGAAGAAAAGGAGAAAAGAAGGAAGGAAGGGGAAGAAAGAAAGAGAGAGAGAGAGAAAGAGAAAGAAAGAAAGAAAGAAAGAAAGAAAGAAAGAAAGAAAGAAAGAAAGAAAGAAAGAAAGAAAGAAAGAAAGAAAGATGGGAAGTGGGTGATCTTCAAGATGTGCCATTAAATGAACAAGGAAAGAGCTAGGAGCTGGAGAGATGGCTCAGTGGTTAAGAGCACCGGCTGCTCTTCCAGAGGACCCGGGTTCAATTCCCAGCACCCACATCATAGCTTACAACCATCTGTAACTCTAGTTCCAGGAGATCCGAAACCCTCTCCTGGCCTCCACAGGCACCAGGCATGCACATGGTGCCAGACATACATACAGGAAAGAAACAAAGTAAAATTTAAAAAGAAGTTGCTAAATAAATACATGTAACTCCAATTTAAGGGCTCTGATAATGTAGCCCCTCTGTGGAGTGCTTGTCTGGCACGCACCAGACCTTGGGTTCTATCCCCAGCACCGCAGACAAAACAAAAACTCTCAGGCTTATGCAATATTCTGATATATTAGGGTACAGTATACTGCAAGCAAATCCATCCGTGTGTGTGTGTATGTGTGTATACATATATACACACATATTTTATAGATATATTTAATATATATAATGTAAAAAAAAAAAATGGTCCTGAGCTGACCAAGAAGATCCATTCATCTGGGGGCACTGGAGTTGGAGAACTCCTATTTCTCTTGGGAGTTGCAATTATTTATGTATAGATTAGAAGTCTATTTTATTTAAAAGCCTACTCCCGGTCTACAGAGAGTGTTCCAGGACAGTCAGATCTACACAGAGAAACTCTGTCTTGAAAAACAAACACACAAAAAGCTTATTTTAGTGCAGGTGAGATGGCTCAGCCGTCCTTGCCCGGCAACCTGAATTTGATCCTGAGGAGCCATGGGAAGAGGAGAACTCACTCCACAAAGTTGCACCCTGACCTACACACACACACACACACACACACACACACACACACACACACACACACACACACACAGAGAGAGACAGAGACAGAGACAGAGACAGAGACAAAGTCTACTTTATTTTTTTGGTTTTTCGAAATGGGTTTTTCTGTGTGTAGCCCTGGCTGTCCTAGAACTCATTCTGTAGACCAGGCTGGAGAGATCAGCCTGGGAGTTAGCTACCACCACTGCCCGCCCGGCTAACAAAGTCTATTTTAAAGAATGTTGTCTCTGGGGAGGAGGTCCGGGGGAGGAAACAAACACCAATCCCCTCTCCAGTGGAGGCTTCAGGGCCAGCATGCCCTCTGCGCTCTCCACATGGCTGCAAGAGGTCACATTGGACAGGGAGAAGCAGGACCCTAGGCCCTTGCAACTGAAGACCACCCGGAAGCAGCCATTGCTTTCCCAGGTCCTTCTGATGGCTTTGGCAGTTACTTCTGCAGCTGAGCAGGCAGCTCATCACTAGCCCGAGGGTAGTCTGGTTACAGGCTGAAAGCCAGACCTGGGGTGCATTTATCTCACACCTTTGCTAAAGAGCCATTTTGATGCCTTACGCTCCCCCCGGGTCCTTGCCCCTTACTCTGTCCTTGAGCATGGGTGACCTGATCTTCAGAAAGGGGCTCCCTCTTTATTGCAGGTATCCCGTGGGAGGCTGGGTCACCTGCCACAAATGGAAAGGGAGGAGAGCTGCTCCAGTCACCACCACTTGTGGGACACAGCTCGGATCCAGTCGTGATGCTAAGACGCCATAATGTTGCTAAGGCAGTGGTGTGCTGGGCAGCCCCTCTCTCACGGGGTTACCTCTGAAGTCCTGTCTGTCCCGGCTGATCTATACATGGGTGTGATCCCAGCACCTAGTTACGGACGCCTAGCAGACTCTGCTGAGGGAGTGAAGGAAGAGGTTAGGAGGCGTCTACAAGATGGGCTCAGCTGCGCAACCCCTACAAGTCAGGGCTACAAGGGACAGCCATTTAGGAAGCTGAGACCTCCCTGTGCCCTACAGTGGAGGAGACCGGGTCTCATCCCTAGAAACAACTTCTGCATCCAGGGTTAACTTGAGACACACTTAAGCCTCATGGGGCAAGGGCAAAGGCTTCCAGAGAGGAGTGAGGTGCGGTGAATCTGTGAGCATTTTCCAAACCTGCTGGAGCCCAAGCTGTGTCGATACCAACTAAGGGAACGGAGGGGCTCTGTCCAGGATCCCACCAGACACCCCTCACCCACTTACCCCTCCAACTCTGCAGTAATATTGGAACTAGGGTGGGGGTGGCGGTGGCAGAAGGTTTTAATCCTTTGTGACTCAAAACCAGACTTCTCATTTCTTTCAAGACTCTCTTCTAACCCAATAGACGACAGCGGAGCTCAGGGGAATTCTGCTCGGTGGAAAAGGTGTTAACTTTTGGACTGGGTGGTACAGGCCGAGGCCTTCCTTAACAGAGTGTCAGACTAAAAGCGCCCGTTGACTGGAGGGTCTGCGCATCCGACCTCAAAGGGGCTGAACCTGAGGAGATGGGGATAGGAGGGAGGGTACCCCTCGGCGGGGCCCAGGCTGGCCCCCTTCATCTGCTGTTCCCAAGTAGAGAGCTTTGAAGAGGCAGCTGCCCCAGGCTCCTCGGCTACGTCAGCATCAACCTGTCTGTGCCCCCCTCCCCCCTCCCCGCACCCCTCCCTGCCGCGCCAGCAGCTTTGGAGTAGCAGCGCGCGCTTTGCATAGGAATAGGTCGGTGACGCCCACAGGGCGCTCTTTGTTCTTTATGAATCCAAACCCTGGGAGTGGGACTAGGGGCTTCCCTGCAGACTCTGCCTTTGAGTGTTAGGGTGTAGGCGTGTTCGTTTGGCATCTTTCTGGGGACCCAGAGGGGGAACTATTCCAACACACAAGGGGTTCCCTCTGGAGGAGTGGGGAGGTCTGCACAGGGCCAACGTCCCCAAATGGACCTGCGCTTGGCAGAGTGAGGACCAAGGACCGGTTTCTAGTGAAATCCCTGTGCAGACTTTTGACCTATGAATAACATTGCTGAGAAGCAAACAAAGATATATGCGAAGACGCTTAGAATATTGTTTAGGATTGGGAAACAAATTCCAGAGCTGGGGAAAGAGAGAAATTGGCTGCGCTCAGTAAAAATCACTTGGTATTAGGTTGGCCAACTTTATAAGCCTACAGAATTGGGGTGTGGTGGGGTGATGGGGGGTGGGGTGGGTATAGACACCAAATGACTAGCAGGGGTTCTCTTTGGCTACTGGGTCAAGGGAGTCGGGACCGTTGTTATCTTAGGTTTTCCTGAAACCTTAAACATATTTTATACCGTACATTGTGTATTTGCATTTAGTTCTTTTACAGATGTTTATTTTGTGTGCGCAGAGGTCAGGGGACGACTTTTGGGAGTTGGGTCTCTCCTTCCATCATGTGGGTTCTAGAGCTCAAACTCGGGCTAAGCACATAGGGCGCCTGCCCCCAGCCATCCTGCCGTCTTCTTAAATACATTTTATTTCTTTCTATTTTATGTGTATGGATATTTTGCCTGCACGTATGTATGTGTGCCACATGCATGCATTGCCCGAAGGGGCTGTCAGAATTACCTTGGACTGGAGTTATAGACGGTTGTGTGCCAGACATGATGTGGGTCCTGGGAGTTGAACCCAGGTCCTCTGGAAGCACAGCCAGGGCTCTTAACCACTGAGCCATCTCTCCAGCGCCCATTTTATTTAAACAAAACTGTAGAGGCCGGAGTTGTAGATAAGTGATACCAAGCATGTGGTACACACACACACACACACACACACAAGAAACTTCAGTTGTGCTGGGCTGTGGTGGCGCACACCTTTAATCCCAGCACTCAGGAGGCAGAGGCAGGAGGATCTCTGTGAGTTCGAGGCCAGCCTGGTCTCCAAAGCGAGTTCCAGGAAAGGCACCAAAGCTACAAAGAGAAACCCTGTCTCGAAAAACCAAAAAAAGAAAAAAGAAAAAAGAAACTTCAGTTGTAAGAACAGAGGAGCTGGAGAGATGGCTCAGTGGTTAAGGGCACTTCCTGTTATTCCAGAGGAACTGGGTTCCATTCCCAGAACCCACATGGGACTTAAAACCATCTGTAACTCCAGTTCCAGGGGATTCAACACTCTCTTTTGGCCTCCTGGGGTACCAAGCATGCAAGTGACCCACATACATACATGCAGGCAAAAAACTCATACACATAAATTCTTAAAAAATTAAAGTTAAAAAAAAAGAAGAGAAATAAATACCTGCCAGATTTCTTGATAACTTCTGAATTTTTAAAAATTATGTTTTATGTGTATGTATACCTGTGTGTGTCTGTATATGTGTGTCTGTGTGACCATGTGTGTGTGTGTGCATGCACATGCATGCATGCATGCATACTACAGCATGTGTCTCTCTCCACTCTGTAGGTCCTAGAGACTGAATGCAGGTCATCAGTCATGGCCACCAGCAACTTTACGTGCAGAGTCCTATTACTTCTGGGTTTGAATGGCATCCGTTAGAGACTCAGAACATTTTAGCATACTTTTCTATTTTATTCTTTGAAACAGGCCCCTAGGCTGTCAGAGGTTCAGTCGGCTAGTATCTCCATTTTGTAGAAGGCTGGCTCCTGGCACTCCATCCTTCCATGGCTGAGTTCTTCCAGTTTGAGGGACATGGGTGGCGTCATAGCGTGGAAGACAGGGAGAGGCAGGAGTAGAGCCTCCTGACTGGATTCCCTTAGGTTGTGCCCATTGCTCAGTGCCACTTTTAGGGCATGGCCAGGATCCAAGCAGTCTTAGCTTCCCTGGTACCAACAGCACTCAGATGGCCTTGTCAGTGATGAGAGGGCAGTGACAGAGATCCACACTGCCAACCTCCTGGACTTTTAGGGACCTTGACGCAAGCCGAACCCGGGTTTGTGGCTTCGATGCTGAAAAGAATTTCAGGACTGGCCTGTTTACTGGGCTTGGCAACTTGATTAAATACATTTTAATGACTTTTTTAAAAAAAGATTTATATATTTATTATGTATACAGAAGAGGGCACCAGATCTCATTACAGATGGTTGTGAGCCACCATATGGGTGCTGGGAATTGAACTCAGGACCTCTGGAAGGGCAGTCAGTGCTCTTAACCTCTGAGCCATCCCTCCAGCCCCTTAATAACTTTTTAAAACATGCATTTTATTGTATTGTGTATACTTGTAGGTGCTTGTGCTACAGTGTTTGTACAGAGGTCAGAAGATACACTGCAGGGGTTGGTCCTCCCTTTCCATCAGGTAGGTAGCGGGGATTGAACTCAGGATGGCAGGCTTGGCGGCAAGCGCCTTTACTCACTGAACCATCTCACTGGCCCAAAGCTGTTTTAGTATAGGCTTAAGCATGATTTAGAAGAGAGACGTTCAGAAGAAAGTTAAGACATACCACATGGGGGGACTGCTTCTTATGAAGAGGAGGGAGTTAAGTCAGACATCTCAGCACAAGTCCAAGAGAAAACAAATGGTTCATTGTTTTAGCAGTGGCCATATGAACCCTTTTGGTAATTCTCAGGTTACATCCTCAGATGCTGCTAAGAACCACCCTCTTCTCTGCAACACGAATCTTAAAAGGTCTAAAAAACAAAAACAAAAATGAAAACCCAAAAAACCCGGAGCCAGATATTGGGGTGAAAGCTGAAAGATCAGAGAAACAGAACAAGCCAGCCACTAGCTTACCTCTATGAAATCCTCAGCCTCAAGAGAGTGAGTTCCTGTTTCCTTATGCCTTATATACCTTTCTCGGCCCTGACATCATTTCCTGGGATTAAAGGCAGGTGTGCTTCCCAAGCAAAGACATGAGACTAAGAACAGTGCCACCATGCCTGGCTCTGTTCCCACTGTGGCCTTGAACTCACAGAGATCAGATCTCTGTCTCCTGAGTGATAGGATTAAGGGTGTATGCTACCACTGTTTGACCTTTATGTCTAATCTAGTGGCTGGCTCTGTCCTCTGATCCCCAGATAAGTTTATTAGGGTACACAATATATCACCACATTTCCCCTTTTTTTTTTCTAAAATAATAAAAGTTTATAACTAATATAAGAAAAACTGTATACAATAGGTACAATAAGTATATATAATATATACAATCAAGAATTACATTAACACCGGGCAGTGGTGGCGCACACCTTTAGTCTCAGCACTCGGGAGGCAGAGGCAAGTGGATCTCTGTGAGTTCGAGGCCAGCCTGGTCTCCAAAGCAAGTTCCAGGAAAGGCACAAAGCTACACAGAGAAACCCTGTCTCGAAAAACAAAAAACAAAAAACAAAAAACAAAAAACAAAAAAATTACATTAGCAATGTCTAGTCCATTAACACTCCTCTCTGTTTTTTGATAAGAGATGAGAGACCCAAGGTGGCCCTGGAGGTAACCTGGATGTGATTTCAATCTGATAAGGTAAAACCAGGTACCACTAGGGTCACACAAGAAGGTCACTCCCTGTAAATGGAGTTTCTGGTGAGATTCCTAGAGAATTGAATGTTCACGGCTGGGAAGGAAAGACTCAAGTACTTGTCAGTTAGTTGGGCTGGAGTTCTTGATTTTTTTTTTTTTTTTTTGTTGTTGTTGTTTTTGTTTTTTTGAGACAGGGTTTCTCTGTGTAGCTTTGGCGCCTTTCCTGGATCTCACTCTGTAGACCAGGCTGGCCTCGAACTCACAGAGATCTGCCTGGCTCTGCCTCCCGAGTGCTGGGATTAAAGGTGTGTGGCTGGGCTGGAGATCTTGATCTTCTGCCAGCAAAGGTTTCAACTAGATTCCAGCTTGGCTGATGGGGGTGGGGAGTGTCCCTGCAGGTGTCAGTCAGGGAGGCAAATGGAGCAAGGAGATGGGAATGGAAATCAGTCAGATTGACCCCATCAACCTGGGCCAGACCATGGGGAGTCTAATGCCAGGTAGTTCGTTGTCAGCACATTTAAAACACAATACGATTTGGGAAAAGGTTTCCAGGCAACAATCATTCCCATTCCAGGTTTCCAGGCAACCATCTTCCCGATCCTGGTGCACAATAAAGCTTAAGGTGTGACAACTTGGAAACTCCTTTACAAAGTACATGTGGCCACGAAGATGGGTTCTATAGCCAAAGGGCCTAGAATCTAGTGTGGTCTCTTACTGAGATAGGATAGAGGTCAGCAGGCCATAAAGTACATGTGACGTCTCCCCTAAGGATGGGTAACGGTCCAGGGAGGGAAGAGATCAGGATAATCATTCTAGGGGATTTAGGTGAGAGTTGCCTCCAAAGGAAAAGGTGGGTGAGGTCTGCCTCCACAGATAGCGAAAAGATCACTAGGTTGTTAACAAAGTCCACTCCCAGCCTTCTGGGTGGGAAAACAGGTATCTTATCTCCTCCATTGAGAGGAGCCCCTGTGTGTTTAACCTTCCCTGTCTCCCTAGTGATCTGTAGGCACAAGGACCTTTGTGCCCCCAACACTTAGGGGCTTCCGCCCGCTTCCTTACTTCTCATGTCCCCAAGATTTTCCCTGCCTTTGTATCCTGTCTCAGGCCCGGCATGTATCTTCAGAGGTAGAACTTTGAGAGACATAGTAGGAAACAAGTATATAACACCCCCCACTCCCCTCCCATCCCCAGCCAAACCATCCTGTGAGACCCAGGGCTGTACATCCGTCACCTTTTCCCTCGTCTGCCCAGGAGGTGGTAGAACACTCCCCCCATGAAGCGTCCCTCCCCAAAGGTGGTGGCTGAGCCGGCTGTGGCAAAATCCCTCCATCCTGTGAGGTCGTTCCCACGGTTACCAATCCTGGTTTTTAGGGGATGGTCAGTGGAAGAAAAGCATCTCCAGTTATATTCAGAGGGTTTGGGCTACAGCCCATTACAACAGGCCCCTCATCATTTACCATAAGCTCGAGAGCACACACACACACACACACACACACACACACACACACACACACACACACACACGCAATCCCCTCTCTCTGAAGCCCTGGTGAGCCTTTGAAGCACAAACTTGGCAGTTTATTACTGTAAGTCGTTCTAAACTTCTGATTTCTTTTGCCATTCAGTTTTTACTTTCATCTGAGAGCAAGTAAAACCTAGTTGGGGAGACTGTGAGCAGGTGAGACTTGCTGGGGTTCCCAGGGGCGCTAGAAGTAAAATCTGCTTTTGCTAAATCTCCCTCTCTTCCCCTCTCTCCCTTTCCTTCTCCCCCAGCACAGACACACACACACACACAGACACACACACACACACACACACACTACACACACACACCACACACATACACCACACACACACACCACGGACACATATACCACACACACCACACACACACACACATACACACACACACACACACACACACCACACATACACACACACATACACACACACGCAGACACACACATACAACCATACACACTCCTCCCAGGGAAGTTGATTTTCTCCTAAATTCACTTTGAAGGCATGTACCAATTAAGCCCAGAGGTTTGAGTGTGTGTACATGCATTTGTTTTTTGGGATAGGGTTTCATATTTTCTGGACTGTTCTCAAAGTAACAGTTCTGCCTCAGTCTCGTGAGTATGAAGATTAAAGGTCCGTGTCACCATGAAAAGGCTGAGGAGAAATGAAGTGGTCCGCTTACATAGGTTGTTAGAGTGCTCAATAATGTGCACCAAGGCCTAGGCTTGAGCCTCAGCGTGAACTGAGGGTGGCAGTCCAGGACTGTACTCCTAGCTCTGAAGAGCTGGAGGCAGAAGGATTTTAGTTTAAGGCTTACATGACGACTCGTCTAGAAAATGATTTTTTACATTTTTATTTCAGTGGGGTGGGGTAGGAGGGTGTGTGGGCCACAGCTGGCATGCAGGTCAGAGAACAACTCTTTTTTTTTTTTTCAGAACTGAGGACCGAACCCAGGGCCTTGTGCTTGCTAGGCAAGTGCTCTACCACTGAGCTAAATCCCCAAGCCCAGAACAACTCTTTTTTTCTCTCCTTCCACCAGGTAGGCCTCAGGGACCGAACCCCTCTGTCAGCCACAAAAAGAGACCAGAAAACATTCTCAAAGTAAGAGGGAATCACCTCCTAAAGTACCACAGAAATGTGGTGCTGTTCCAGAAGGAGTGCCAGACAGACTTTTTTTGTTTTGCTTTGTTTGTTTTTGAGACACGGTTTCTCTATGTAGTCCTGGCTGTCCTGGAACTCACTCTGTAGGCCAGGCTGGCCTGGCCTCGAACTCAGAGGTCCTCCTGCCTCTGCCTCCAGGCTCAAACATCTGTAGTCCCAGCACTGGGAAGGCTGACGGGATCACCCTGAACTGGAGGCTAGCCTAAGCTACATAATGAGTTCTGGCCCTGCAAAGTAAGACCCTGTCTCAAGAAACAAAACGAAAAAAGGAGAGAGAAGAGAGAGGGCGTTGGAAGGTTACTTTGACGGGAGGGAGAAGGTGTGGTTTCCAGTTTTCCTGGGGGCACCCACCTCAGTGTTTAGTCCCGAGTTTCCTGAGGACCTTCCTGGTGCCAGGTACTGTGCCAAGTACTGGAAAGTGGCTGCGTTGGTGGTTGCACTGAGATAATGTGAGTTGGGCATCCTGGCATAGAGCTCTGGGTCAGCTGCCACTCCGTGGTGACCCCATTATTATTATGTTCATATCTCCCCTGATTTCTAAGACTTGGCACTGAGCTTTCCGCCGTGGGGCTTCAGGGCCAGGCACCCGTCAGCTCTGCTTCCTCGTATCCAAGGCACGCTCATTAGTCTGTGTTTGGCTGTTCCCTGTAGTCGCTAAGGCCACCAGCCCAGAGTGTAAACAAGTCATTGCCAGCAGAGCCCTGGGTGAGAGGCCCTCGGTGCAGCAGCCCAGGCCCTGGGGGGTCAGGAGGGAGCTTCTCAAGGAGACACACAGTCTCCCTGGGCCTCTGCCCGAGCCTGGCTTTGGTCCTCATGCCTTGGTGTGTGTGCCTTTCTGCAATCCTTTCAGCCACACGATCAAACATTTCTTTTTTTTTTTTTTTTTTTTTTTTTTTTTTTTTTTGGTTTTTCAAGACAGGGTTTCTCTGTGTAGCTTTGCGCCTTTCCTGGGACTCACTTGGTAGCCCAGGCTGGCCTCGAACTCACAGAGATTCGCCTGCCTCTGCCTCCCGAGTGCTGGGATTAAAGGCGTGCGCCACCACCGCCCGGCCGATCAAACATTTCTAACAAAAAGACAAGCTGAATGAGACAACAAATTCAGGGACCGTGGAAATTTGCTGTTGTGGAGAATGTAGTCCGGAGCTTACAGGAACATCGTTGGGGGGTAGGATGCAGTTGGCTTCATTCTATCAGCATGAAAATTCTCTGAACCTTCCAGAAGCCCCTGATGCCTTGGCTAAGCATGTGCCAGCGCTCAGAAGGCCTGCGGTGTGCCTGTTTGGTCCCAGAGGCAGTGCATTGGCCTCTGGCCTCCTGCTCTTGAACAAGGCAGCTCCAGGTCCCGGAGGATCTTGAGGGGTGCTGGAACCGACCTCCAGGGGCCACCCCCTGCGGTACAGAGCAGGCCCTCCGGCATGGCGCCCTCCGTAGCGGCAGTGGGGTGGGCGGCTCTGGCTTTGAGATTCCACTAGGCTCCGGTAAAGCCAGCCTCCTTCTGGTCTGAAGCCGAGGAAGTCCTGTGCCAGAGCATGTCCAAGGCTAGGCCTTGGCACTGCAGCCTGGCGGCTGGTAGGAAAGAAGCCGTAGGAGTGCCCTGCAGTGTGCAGGCCTGTCTGGGCCTTCCTTTTCCCATGGCCCCAAGCCTGGGGCTCCAGCGCTCCCTGCCAGCGTTGCCGCCTCACGGGCTGGCATGGCCCGCTCCTATGGAAGGCCTGTAATTTGTGACTCATGGCCTGTCGCCGACTAGGAGTTGGCAAGCCTGGTGCCCGGAAGTGCTGACTCACCAGGCTGGTCTGTTTCCTCAGCCTCCTCATGGGCTCTGGGAGTAGTCAGGTCCACCTGGAGCTGCTGAGAACAGCTGGTCCAGCCCCTGAGAAGGGCAAAGGTCAGAGACGGAACTGCCTGTGGGATAAGATGCTGGCCAGAGGTTCTTGTAGCCCGCATCATCGGTGCTGTGTCAGACATGCCAGCCTCTGCTTCAGGAAGGTTCAGGAAGGCCTTAGAACCCACTTGCCTGTGTTCCAGTAATAGTAAAATACTCATGAAAGGAATACTATTTCTTTATGGTCAAGACAACGGAAGTCTCTGGCCTGGGTTGAGATCTAACATTTAGTTAGGTAGGTCAATCACTTGGCTATAGGGCCAACCCCCTGGAAGGTGGGACCACCCATTAGGGAGGTAGATTTACCCTGGCCACGCTAAAGAGATAAGAGGAATACTTAATGCCTTTAATGAGATAATGCTCCTTTTACAACATTTACTCTTTGATTTTGTGTATGTGCACGTGCATGCTGTACCCAAAGAGGCCAGAAGAGGGCGCCAGATCCCTTGGAGCTGTTTTTTATACTTGTGAGCTACTCCACTTGGATGCTCAGAGCCAAACTCAAGTCATACAGAACAGCAAGGGTTTTTAACTACTGAGCCATCTCTCCAGCTCTGAGATAGCATACTTTTCTTTCCCATAATTTTCCTACTTCCGAGTGCATTTGCTGAGGGCGCTGCAGCTGTGCCGCTGACTTGGGAAGCTGGCTGGATTTCCTGAATTACTCAGAAACATGAACTTCCCCTTTGATCTCTTCCCTAGGCTTGCTTTCCAGAAGGGTTCGGCCTCACCCTTTCTCTAAGACGCCCTCCCTGCCCTTGGCTGTTTATCTGCCATGTGACTGACCCTTGTCAGCCAAACTCAAGGAACAGTGTTTTTCTCTTTATTCTCCCTCTTCTCCATCTCCCTCCTCTGGGCAGCTCTCAAGAGTTAACCTCACCTGCTTCAGAGCTTTTCTTCTGAATTCAAATGAAATTGTCCTGGAGCTTCCTTTAGAGTTGGTTCTTTTGGGGGTGGGGTTGGTTGTTTCGAGACAGGGTCTCTCTGTGTAGCTCTGGCTGTCCTGGAACTCACTCTGTAAACCAGGCTGACCTCCAACTCACAGAGATCCACCTGCCTCTGCCTCCTGAGTGTGGGGATTAAAGGCGTGCACCACCACCGCCCAGCTAGAGTTGGTTCCTAAATTCTTTTATTCCTGAGACTGAACCCCGAGAGTGAACCTGATTTCCCAATAAACCTGGGAACGGAAGTTCTTCCTCTTCCATCCCTCTGTGTCTGGAATGTACCCTGCACAGTCGAGGCTGCAACACTGTTCTGCCCAAGACCTCTCAAGATGGCTTATGAGTCAGTCACCAGCCAGGGGACATACAGCAAACCCAGCTGCTCCTGCCAGTCAGCCTCTCAGAGCATGAGCATGGAGGTCAGACCACGAGGAACACCTTTCTCTTTTCCTTCCGTGTTATCTGCCTCTCTGACTGGCAGGGAAACATAGATAAAGGACAAATGGTATCCAGCATTGAGAGAGGGAAGGGGGCTGAGTACTGTGGAACCCACCCAGGCTGTATCTGAAGTGTCATTTGGCAAGATCTGTAAAACTCAAATTGAATTTTATTTATGTGTATATTTATGTATTTATTTATAAATGTGTGTGCGCACGCGCGCGTCTGTGTGCATGCACAAGTGTGCACATGCACTCGTGTCATAGCATGTGTGTGGAGGTCAGAGGTCAACTTTGTGCAGTCAGTTCTCTGCCCTTACTTAGGTTTCGGGGACTGAGCTCAGGTGGTCAGGCTTGACCAGCAAGTGTTTTTACCTGACCCGTCTTGCCAGCCCTAATTTTCATTTGTTTTTGAGACAGGGTTTCATTACATATTCCTGGATGGCCTGGAACTCACTATGTAGACCAGGCTGGCTTCAAACACACAGAGATCTACCCGAGTTTGCCTCCTGAGTGCAGAGATTAAAGGTGTGTTCTACCACACCCAGCATAATTTTTATTTTTGGACTGAGTGAACAGGCTTTATTGAGAGGCTTAAAAGTTCAAGTCAGCATCAAGTGCATAGCAAGACCCTGCCTCATAAAGAGAGAGGCTGGGTGTCCTGCCCAGGATCCCAGCACTGGACGAGGGGGGTTGAAGCAGGAGGATCAGGAGTTTAAGATTCTCCTCAGCTATATAGCAAATTCTAGACCAGCTTGGGCTACGTGAGATGGTATCTCAAAAAACTAAAGGACACACACACACACACACACACACACACACACACACACACACACGGGAGAGAGAGAGAGAGAGAGACAGACAGACAGACAGACAGACAGACAGAGAATATGAATGAATCATATAGGAGCAGAGGCTCATCTTGAAGGCGTCAGGCGCTAATGCTACATCAGCCAGAGACTGGAAGACACACAGCACAACAGACTAAAGAGGACTAGAGTGGACTGGAGAGATGGCTCAGTACCACTTGCTGCTCTCTCAGAGGACCAGAGTTCAGTCCCCAGCACCCCAGTTGGGTGGCTCACAACTGCTTGTACATCACTTCCAGGAGGGGTGGAATGGGATCGCCTAGCTTCCATGGGGAGCTGCAATTACATGTCACTGCACACAAGTTGAGTTACACACAACTCTCACAGATACACCCACAAATTAAAGAAGAGTAGGCATGGTAGGGCACATAATCCCAGCACTCGGGAGGCAGAGGCAGTCAGAGCTCTGTGAGTTCAAGGACAACCTGTTCTACATAAAGAATTCCAAAACAGCCTGGACTACATAGTGAGACCCTGTCTCATAAGTAATAAGGATAATAATAATGAAGATGATGGTGATGATGTCAATCAGAGTGAGAAAGAGGGAATATGAGACAGATAATGCCAGCAGAATCTCTAACTCCTCCCGTGTGCTCCAGTTTGCAGGGTTTCTATAATAAACTGCCACTATGGGCTGGAGGGATGGCTCAGAGGTTAAGAGCACCGACTGCTCTTCCAGAGGTCCTGAGTTCAATTCCCAGCAACCACATGGTGGCTCACAATCATCTGTAATAAACTGCCACTAACCGGTGGCTCAATGCTACATGAACGAAGTGTCAATGCATTCTCTGAAATCTGGAGGCTGGGAGACATCACCGCCCACTGAGACCTCGTCACGTCCCAGCAGGTCAGCCCCACCCTTGACACCACATTGGCAGGACACCTTAAGCATTAGAAACCGAGTAATTGGTACTTCAGGATAGCTTCATTCAGAAAATTACTGCGCCGAGGAGGTGTCTCATTGAGAACCAACTTAATTAAAAGACACTTGGTGGATTCCTGTAAGAGGTGAGGATGGCGCTTTCCAGAAGTATAATGGAATGTTTTACTGCATATCAAGTAGTTATTAAATCCTTAATATCCTAATTCCTGAAGAATGCCATTGTTTTAGGGACGACCGCACACAACAAAGGAGTGAATTGTTCCCTCCTCTTGGCTCCAGAAGCCACAGGAAGTCAGAGGAGCCGGGCTCATCTGAGGTGCCCCTTTCCCTGCCTCTGCTCTGAGCGGAGGAAATGCCAGCTCTGCTGGGAAACTGGGGTTTATCTGGGTATGGCGGCATACTGCTGCAATCTTAGCACACTGGAGACAGAGGCAGGAGATCAGGAGTTCAAGGTCATCCTCAGCTACAAGATGAGTTTGAAGCAAGCCTAAGCTCTGTGAGACCTTGTCTTGAAACAGATTTTTAAAAAAAAGCTGTGCATAATATGTTTCATACTTTAGGAGGATTCACTAGCAAACAGTGTCCAGAGCACCGACAGTTTATTCTCCCCGCTTCTTACCCAGCTCTGACACTGACTCTCTAACACACCCACTGACTCCCCAGGGCCCGTGACTAAGTTATCTTACCCGGCAAACAGAACTTTGCAGATGTAAGAAAGCCAAAGACCTGGAGAGAGGCCGTTCCCGGATCATCTCAGTGACAGCCATTGCTGGGATGAACGTCAAAAGAGACCCTGAGAGCAGAAGCTGAGTCTGAAGATGTGCTGGCATGGGGACCAGGATGAAGTCATGAGCCAAGGAATGGCCGTGGCTTCAGGAAGTGGGGAAGGGCAGGGAGAGGATTCTGAAGGGCCACCGCTCTGCTGGCACCTCGGTCCTCTTGTTACTGCAGGATGTGAAGCCAACACCCTGGGCTATACACAAATGTGTGCGTGTGCGCATGCACGTGCGCGCGCGCACACACACACACACACACACACACACACGCTTGTGTATATATCTGATGGGGATAGAGTATGCCATGGTACACATGTGTAGGTCAGAGGACAACTTGCAGAAATCTGTTCCCTGCTTCTACCATGTGGCTCCCCAGGAGGGAACTCAGATTGTTGGGCTTGGCGGCAAATGCCTTTTCGTGGTGTGCCATCCTGCTCGTTAGAATCTGTAGTTTTATTCACTGTGGGCTCCGTGAGGGTTTGGCCTGTGATCCTCTGACTGAAGAGGACAAGGCACAGGGCTTTGCACGGTGGACCTTCTTGGGAGTTGCTGGACCCTTCCTGGTCCTGGCAGCAATTCACCAAAGCCCCAACTGCCCTCCAGTCTGGGTCCGGCCACCTGTCTAGAATGGCTGGGCTGAGGGTGTCTCCCAGGAAGGTGAGCTCATAAGGACTCAGAGACCTGTGTGGCTGGTCCCTCTGTGTGCTTAGATCCTGCACAGTGCCCAGGGAAGCGGTGTGGACTGGGTGGATGGAAGAGTCCCTGATGGGATGCAGTGTGGGCCCCAGTTACTTCTACACACATACACCAGCAGAGCTTAGGTACACACATGGAGTTCACACACATGAAAATACATGCAAGATGGGCAGTGGTGGCTCTCTTTAATCCCAGCACTCGGGAGGCAGAGGCAGGTGGATCTCTGAGTTTGAGGCCGGTCTGGTCTACAGAGCAAGTTCCAGGACAGCCAGGGTTACACAGAGAAACTGAGTCTTGGAAAACAAAAACAAAAACAAAAAACTGGGGCTGGAGAGATGGCTCAGCTGTTAAGAGCACTGACTGCTCTTTCAGAGGACCCAGGTTCAATTCCCAGCACCCACATGGCAGCTAACAACTGTCTGTAACTCCAAGATCTGACACCCTCACACAGACATACATGCAGGTAAAACAACAATGTACATAAAATAAGAATAAATAAATTAAAAAAAAAACCCACATACAGTTGGGGAGGTGCACATACAACCTGCACACATCATGTATATACACAAAACCATGCACACATAACTATACAGATAGTTGTGTATCAGAGATGCACACAGTCATGCACACTCCTGTGTCACAGAGCTGTGAGCTGAAGAAGAGCTGTGTGCATTATAGGAGCTAAGATGTCAACCAGCTGCACGCGGCCTTGGAAGGCTTTGTGGATGCCGACACCTGGGGCTTCTCTGTGTGCCCAGCAGCTGAGGGCACAGGCAAGAAGAGTGAGTGGCTCAGGTCTCCCGCTGGTGGAGAGCAGACCCCCCGGATGTCGGCCGGCTGCCGTTGGTGGGGCCGTTAACACACACCTGTGTGATGGAAGCTGCGTGAGGGTAGGAAGGAGCAGAGGCCCCTGCAAAAGTCACCCCAGTAAGAGGGGGGTGAGCCTGGTAGCTTAGGTCCCAAAGTACAGCTCATATCAATCCTAGAGCAGGATCACAGAAGGGAAGGGCCGGGAATCTGGTGTGTCAATATAATGAAGAGACAGGGTGGGAGGCAGAGAGCCCCTGCTTTGCGGTTGGAAAGGCACCATCTGCTGCTTTAGCTTTTTTAGATTTTTTTTCTTTTACATGTTATTGTGTGTCAGGAAGCACACATGCCATGGTACATGGGTGGAGGTGAGAAGACAATTTTTTTTTTTGTCGTTTGTTTTTGTTTTTCGAGATAGGGTTTCTCCTGGCTGTCCTGGAATGGGCTTTGTAGACCAGGCTGGCCTCGAATTCACAGGAATCTGCCTGCCTCTGCCTCCTGAGTGCTGGGATTAAAAGGCATGCGCCACCACCTCACAGCTGAGAAGACAGTTTTGTTGTTTGTCTCCTTCTACCTTTATGTGGGTCTCGGGAATCAAACTCAAGACACTAGGCTTGGGCAGCAAACGCCTGTCTCCTCAGCTGTCTCACCCACCTGCCGCTCTGGCTTCGTCAGCTCTGAAACGGGCTGATGAAGGTATCTCCCTTCAGGGATGCAGGGACGATTGGATGAGATTAGAGGAGAATGGAACTGAACCATGGTGGCTTCAGCAAATGGAGGCCTGTAACAAAAGCCTACCCACCCCCATCCTGGGCCAGCAGAGTAAGGGGTGTTGGTGAGAGTCCTCTGTAGTCTACCAGGCAGGAGCTACTTCCCGGCCCTGGATGTGGTCCAGGGCTGAGCTGGTTTTAGCTTTGTGGCTGATGCTGGCTGGCTGTGTGTCCTTCAATAACTCACTTTGCCTTTCTGAACCGCAGTGGCCTCCCCTTCTCTAGCTCAGCTAGGTGTGAAACTCAAAGGAGATGGTGTGTCAAAAACTATCAGGGAGACCCTGAATCAGCTGGGAGCCGCCACTCATTCAGGCGGTGTTGGGGTACCACTCCACAGCCATCTGCCTGTCACTACCCTTCAGACTCTGCTGTTCACAGATGCTGATGAACTCTGCTGATAGGCAGTCCCCACCAGCCTGTCTCCCACACCCATGCACTGTGTGTGTAGACCATGGGAGCCCCGAGAGGAGTGCTCTGGTCTCTGACCTACTGGGTGCACCCTCCTGGAGGCAGCAGGTACCTCAGGGATTCCAATTTCACCAGGAAGCCCAGATCCAATAGGCTGGTTGGGTGGGGGCCCGGCTGCACACCCCAGAGGCAGCCTGTACTAGATGGCCTCTCATCTCTCCCTTGGGGCAGAGCACCCTGCCCTGGACACCTAGCTTGGGCCTGGGAGCTAAGGGGTGGACATGAATTTGCACTAGGGGCCTGAACCAACCCAATCCACCCCCACCTATGGTTAGGAAGTCTGGGGCCATTAAATGGGAAGCCTGCCCCTCTCTGGGCCTAGCCACCCCCAATTCACATTACCTAGGGCGAGTGGGGGTGGCCGTGGCCCCAGTCCCCAAAAGTGGTGAGCAGACAGCTTCGTTGTTGGGTCCCCAGCCCTGCCCTGACTCATCCAGAAAGCATGTGGCCGCAAAGAGCCTGTCCCTTTGCCTCTGGTTTCTGCTCCCCACTTAAGCAGCCTTGTTTTCAAATAAAAACCCACAGAGCGCTTTCCCTCGCTCTGATCCCCCAAACAAACAAAGGATGTTGGTCTGTGTTTTGGTTTGTTTTGAAGCTGCTGTAGAGAGTGAGGGAAATGGGGTCACCTCAGAGCTCCAGGGTTGGTGGCTAAGGGGTGTGTGGTGGCCAGGGTGGTGGTGCCTAGCCCCGGGAGGACTGTTTGGCAAGGTCACCCTGGGTGGGCCCTAATCCTTAGGGAGTGACTCACCCACCTACAGGATTGCTCTGACCTGGGTTCTGACCTGCGCGCTCACGCTCAGGGGGTATGGGGGTGGTGGGGGGTGGTGGGGGTGGTTGGGGGGATGGGGTGGTGGGGGAGTGGGGGGGTGGGGGGTGGCGAGGGGTGGGGGGGTAGGGGGTGTCCTTGTGGGGATCAAGGGCAGGGCCACATGGGGAAGGCTATAATAGGCTGGGATCCTAGGCAAGGCTAAGAGGCCCTTTGCTGGGTGACATTAAGCAAAGCCTGTTTTTCTGTGCCATCCAGTTTCCAGGCTCCCAGGCTCAGCCCTGATCCTGAGCTGCAGGGCCTGGGCCTTGGGTAAGCACTGTCAGGCCTGAGGCCAAGAGGGCTGGCTCCCCCATCCCAGACCTCCTCCTGCATCTCCCCACTGGTCAGAAGAGGCTGCCACAGTACTTGGGACCCGTGTTCCATGACTATGCCCCTAGGGGACCCACGACTGTTCCTCAGAGGTGTGCAGGTCCTGGTAGCAGTAAAGAAGAAAAGTTATGGCGGTGACCTCTTTTCTTCTCGCCCATGCAGCAACCTGAATGCCAGCCAGCCCTTGAGGGATTGGTTTTTGAGACGAAGTCTCAAGGAACCAGGACTGACCTGAAATTCACTATGCAGCCAGAGATGAACTTGAACATCTGATCCTGTGGCTTCCACCATCCAAGTGCTGGTAACAAAGGCTTGCCCCATCACGCCCAGATTAAGCAGTGCTGGGGTCCGAACCCAGAGCTTCGTGCATGCTAGGCAAACACTCTACCATGTGAGCTGCCTCCCCAGCCATTTGACATAGGTCTTTCCATGTAGCCCAGGGTGGCCTTGAACTCATCCTGGTCCTCCTGCCTCAGCTTCTGCAGTGTTAAGCTTAAGGCTACCTCAGTGGTGCATGCTCAGTTCAAGTGTGTGTTTTGGCCTTTTCTGTGTCCTTAATCCTTCTTGTGAAAGCCGCAGTCCCTCTCGTTGGGGCAAGATGCACGTGCCTAATTTTGCACATTGTATAGAGAGGCTCACAGGCCTCCCAGCTTAGACCTCGGGCCAGTTAAGGAAATGCACACCTGCTTCTCACTTTAGAGTTAACACAGTCAATGCAGAGCTGCTGTCAGAGAAGATCAAAAGATGAGGTGGACTTTGTGGGGACCCTTCCCCTGGGCCCTGTTTTGGGGTTCTCCTGCCCCTGGAAGGGCTGTGCGGGTACCATTTGCTTTTCCACTGGCTACCATCGGTATGTGGGAAGGTGCTTTGGGTGGAGAGGGCTCTGCAGCCTACCCACCCCACTGAACAATCTAGAAAACATCTCCCATAAAATCCCGAGTGGGCCAGGAGTGGTGGAGCACTCTTGTAATCCCAGCACTGGGGGGATGGAGGCAGGAGGATCAGGAATTCAGAGTCAGTTTGTGCTACACGGTGAGTTGGAGGTCAGCCTGAAATACATGAGACCCTGTCTCATAAAAAGCCAAATAGGGATGGTGAGATGGTTCAGCAGGTAAAGGGGCTAGCCTGTCCCACAAGCCTGGCTACCCAAGTTCAATCCCCAGATGCCACATAAAGGTGGGAGGAGAAAACGGACTCTAGAGAGTCCTCTGCCTTCCACCTGAGTGCTTCTCTGCGTGCACACACATAATAATAATAAAAATTTTTATTTTATTTTATGTGAATTAGTGTTTTGCCTGCCTGTATGTCCGTGTGAGGGTGTGAGGTCCCCTGGAACTGGAATTACAGTCCGTTGTGAGCTGTTATGTAGGTGCTGGGAATTGAATCCAGGCCCTCTGGAAGAACAAGGCTCTTAACCTCTGAGCCATCTCTCCAGCCCCCAGTAAAATTTTTAAAAAGCTAAACAACCAAGCAGGCAAGCAAGCAAACAAACAAACCACCTCAAGTGGCCAGAGGCCAGGGCTTTCTTCCTTAATCTGAGGGTTCCCACCTCACTCTTTCTTACCATTTGGGCACCAGGAAGAAGGGATCCCTTCTCTTTGGTCATCTTCTAGCTCCATCTGGTGGCTAAGTCTTCACATAGCAACCGAGCTTCCAATAGACTTGGCTAGAGGGAGCTTCAACAAATGCAGATAATCTCAGCCAATGCAAAATGGTCTTTGGGGTAAAGGCCAACGTCAGTAGCATTCCCCAGACGATATCAACATAAGCCATGGTTGCAGAGTCACTGAGATTCCCATCCGTTGACTTTCTGTTTCTCTGCAGACCAGCAAGGAAGGGTGAGCGGGCTGGAGGGGAGACACCCCAGGGGCCTTCCAAAGAGCTTTACTTCCCTGGTGTGGAATCGCCCTTCACTGCCTAAGGACTCAGAGGTCTGCAGATGAGCGGGCACTGACCACCAGAATCGAGTATGGTGCAGATAACCCACTGAGCCCTTGACTGACCCTCAATGTCTGTAGTGTTTCACTGAGTCCCAATTGTCCATGTTTTGTGTGTCTTTATTTTTAGCCTAATGTCCTTTGAGTTAATGTGTGTGTGTGTGTGTGTGTGTGTGTGTGTGTGTGTGTGTGTGTGAGAGAGAGAGAGAGAGAGAGAGAGAGAGATTCATTTTGTAGCCCAGGCTAGCCCAGGTGGCCTTCTCCTTAGCCTTTTGAACCCTGAGATAATCAGCAATCTTCCCCCCCCCCCGCCCCTGCTCCCCCGAGACAGGGTTCTCTGTGTAATTTTGGTGCCTGTCCTGGACTTGCACTGTAGACCAGGCTGGCCTCGAACTCACAGAGATCCGCCTGCCTCTGCATCCTGAGTGCTGGGATTAAAGGCATGCGCCACCACCACCCGGCTCCACACTTGTTTCTTTATGCTGCTCTGAATCACCACAAATTTAGTGAGTCAGAGAAACACTGGTTTGAGACGGGAGTGTTGGTACAAACATACAACCCCAAACACTTGTGAGACAGAAACAGGAGGATCACCAAGACCCTCTGGTCTTTGTGCTGAGTACGAGGCCGGCTGCAGCTACAGAACGAGACCCTGTCTCACCAAAACCAGACAATACTTACAATGCTAGCAGCTAGGCCTGAAATGACTTCCCTGGGCGAGAACTAAGACATTGTCAGGCAAGCTTCCTCCCTGGCTCTTGGGGATATCCATGTGTTGTCTTCTCCAACCTGGGAGCCGCAGTTTCGGCTGTGTGTCCTCCTCCTCCCTCTCCAAAGCCAGCAGGTGACAGCTTCTCTTGTTACAGGAGCTTCTGAATAGGCTCTCCCGTTTCCCAATGTGAGGACACAGTTGAGTATACACGGCATCGGTCCCATAAGGTAACAAGATAAAGAATTCCTATTGCTGCCGGGCACTGGTGGCACAAGCCTTTAATCCCAGCACTCAGGAGGCAGAGGTAGGAGGATCTCTGAGTTCGAAGCCAGTATGGTCTACAAGGCAAGTTTCAGGACAGCCAGGGTTACATAGAGAAATCCTATCTCAAAAAAAAAAAAAAAAAAATCCTGTTGCCTACAGGTAGTATATCACATGTAACCCATCGATCCTGTATCCATGGTGATGCTAATGCAAACACACCCACTGCACCGCTAGCAATGTAAAAACAGAACATAGAGGGGCTGGAGAGCTGGCGTAACAGTTAGGAGTGCTTACTGCTCTTGTAGAGAGCGGAGTTTGGTTCCCAGCACCCACATCTCCTGCCCACACCCCATTACCTTTGTTAAAGTCCGCCCCTTTGATGTCTTCTGTCTTAGTCCTTCAGTGGACCCCACTATCACACTTTCCACCGTACAAAGACACTGTCTCTCCCTGTCGCCTGATCTCCTGGAAGGATGGCAGGGACTATGACATGCCCGGAGCCTCCAGGGTCCAGCACAGGGGCCTGCCTGTGCCTCCTGCTCAGCACTGTGTCCCTGATTCCTCATGGAGGTGGCTCTGAAGAAAGGCCGTGGGGATGCTGACGGTAAGGGAGACCGTGGAAGACCTTTCCTGCACTTCACAGTTCACTGCTCTTGAGAGTCTGGTTAATGGATGTCTCTCAGTCTTATCACTGTTGCCATTATGGGACAGATGCTTCTTTGTCATGGAAGTCTGTTCTGTGCAGCCCTTTGGCAGTGCCGATGGCCACGGCCCCCGTGACTCCAATATCTTAGCTATTTTTCCCAGTGCTGTGATGAAATCCCTAACAGATGACTGAAGACAAGGTTTATTCTGGCTAGTGACTTGAGGGTCCATGGTGCTGGGGAAGCCTTGGAGGCAGGAGAGAGAGGAGGCTGGTCATATTGCATCTGCAGGCAGGACATGGGGAGGATGCTGGCGATCAGCTGGCTCTCTCTCTTCCCCCGCTTTTATCCAGCCTTAGACCCCAGCCACGGGATGGTACCACCCACATGCAGAGGCTTCCCTCCTCTGCTAATCTTCCGTGTAACCGCCCTCACGGACGCACTTGGCTGTTTCCAAGGTGATTCCGAACCCAGGAAAGCTGACAATGCCCAGGAAAGCTGACAATGAAGATTAACTGTGACATCCTCCTACTCCCAACCTGTGAGGATCAAAAATACCCCTAGAGGTTGCAGGGTGCTCCCCAGAAGCAAGGATTGAATTTCCTCCGGGACCGGGTCAGGGAACCATCAGACACTCCAGTGGGGCTGAGACCTTTGCCTGAAGATGAGCTGCAGCTGTGAATCATTTTCTCCCCATCCCCACTTTCCTCATCAGTAAATATTGACTGGTGCCGATTCCCTGAAGGGAAACGAGGGAATTTACTTTTCAAGAGATTGCGTAGGCTTCCAAGTCAGCAATCTGTGGGGCGTGCTGCCACCTGTTGGTGAGTGGCTGGAAGTGCATTCCAGGAGGTTGGAAGACCCGTCCAGGAGGGAAAGCAAGTTGTCGCCAGGTGGGGTGGGCTGCCTGGTAAGGACCTTTGTCTAAGACTCAGCCAGGGAGCCCCAAGGAAGGCAGGGCAGAATGTGTAGAAAGCAGAGGAGCCAGCGGAAACAGGGCATTTTAACATCATGCTTGCTCAAATAGCGATGTTGAAAAGAAACCTGGTCTCGGTTCAACGCTTATTTATGTGGTCACTCACTAGGACCCTGCTTCCTTAGAATCTCTGACTATAAGCTTGGCTCTGTGTGTTCGCACCAGGGAAGGAGATCGGGAGGACGGCACAGCCAATGGCCATCCCCACCACCTTCCCTGGAACCCACCCATCCTCCAGCCCTTCCAGCTCAGTGGAGCTGTCTGTACACGAACTACAGCTTCAGTCCTTGAAGCCACGACTCTGCCTCGTCTAATCCATCCGACCCACCACCACCTTCGTCTTTGGGCCGCTCTCGTCTAAGCCAGAGGCTTCCCCGGGACGGCACTTTTGTCTCCCGTGATGCTGGCCGCAGTGTTAAGGGGCTGCATTCAGCTGGGAGCTTGGCTAGGTCTAGAATCTTCTATGGGACCGCTATAGATTACATACCTTGTAGCATCCCTGTTTGGGGGGAAATGGGGTGGGGAGGCTGCTGGGATCCTTTCCGCAGCTTCTTTTTAATTTTTTTTTTCTTCTTGAAACAGGGTCTAATTATATAATGCTGACTGGGCTAGAACTTGCTATGTAGACCAGGCTAGCCTCAAGCTCACAGAGATTCACCTCTTTCTGCTTCTCAAGTTCTGGGATTCAGGTGGGTGCCACTATGCCCAGCTAGCCCCCATTTTTTTTTTTTTTTTTTAAAGAAAAGGTTTCACATAGTTCAGGTCTCAACCTTTCTGTGTAGTCAAAGATGACCTTGAATTACAGATCATCTTTTCTGTACTCCAGAATGATTGGATTACAGGCACATGACACCGTGACCAGTCTTTTTTTTTTTTTTTTTAAATATATTTATTTATTTAATGTAAGAGTGCTCTATTTGCATGTATGCCTTTATTCCAGAAGAGGGCACCAGATCCCACTATAGATGGTTGTGCATCACCATGCTGGGAATTGAACTCAGAACCTCTGGAAGAGCAGTCAGTGCTCTTAACCATTGAGCCATCTCTCCAGGCCCCCATGACCAGTCTTTGCATGTTATTTGTATGGCATTTTGAGCGAAGTCCATCTCGTCCTCTGATTATGAGGTCTGTAAGGGAGGTGGCGGTGTCTGCTTCTCCCACATCCTATTCTGACTCAGTTCTTAGTTCTGGGAGAGCAAGGCTTACATTGAAACTGGGTGAGTGAAGGACCTCTGAGGGGGGGACAGACAGACAGAAGCTGAGGGGCAAAAAGGCATCCAGGCACAGATGTGCTTCCTCCTAATATAAGGGGCCCAGACCCTGAAGAAGAAACGGGGCTCCGATGGTTTGAATATCTCGTGTGTGTGTGTGTGTGTGTGTGTGTGTGTGTGTGTGTGTGTGTGCTTGAGACTTTATCCATGTAGCCCTGGTTGTCTTGGAACTCACACTGTAGACCAGGCTTGTAGTTGGAATTTTCTTTGGGCTACCAACCAGCTCCCAAATAAAGACATAGAGGTTTATTATTAATGATGAATTCTCAGCCTTAGCTTAGGCTTGTCCCACTATCTCTTTTAACTTAATTTAACCTGTTTCTTTTCATCTACATTTTGCCTCAGGGCTTTTAACCTTTCTTTCATTCTGTATGTCCTGCTTTCCTGATTCCTCCATGTCTGGCCCCTGGCATCTCCCTGGTGTCTCCTTTTCTTTCTTCCCCTCTTCCTTCCCTGACCCTAAATTCCTCTTCCTATTTACTCTCCCTGACCATAAGTCCCACCTATGCCTCCTCCCTCCCTATTGGCTGTTCAGTTTTTTATTAGACCAATCAGGTGCCTTAGGCAGGCAAGGTAAAACAGCAACATATCTTTGCATAGTTAAATATTCCACAATAAAGCCGGCCTCAAACTCAGAGATCTGCCTGCCTCTGCTTCCTGAGTGCTGGGATTAAAGCCATGTGCCACCACTGCCTGGCTTTGGCTCATATATTTGAATGCTTGGTCGCTAGTTGGTGAACTTTTTTGGGGACAAGTAGGCCTAGGTAGAGGAGGTATGTCACTGGGGGTGGGATTTGAGGTTTCAAAAGTCCGTGGCCAGACCCAGTCTCTCTCTGTCATGTGTTTATGATCAGGACGTAAGCCCTCAGCTACTCCCCCGGTGATATGGCTGCCTGCTGCCATGCTCCCTGCCGTGATGGTCATGGACTGAAACAGTAGGCAAGCCCCTTTCATAAGATGCCTTGGTGATGGTGTCTCTTCACAGCACTAGACAGTAACTAAGACAAAGGTTATAGTTCATTGTTTGTCCTTTCCAAAAGTCAGGTTGAAACTTAACTGCTAAGGCGGCTACAGAGGCCATTAAGTCACGAGAACTGTGATGATTAATGATGATTAATGCCAGTGTAGCAGGAGCTGCATTCTCTTGCTCACCCGACCTTTACCCCTCCATCATGTGATGTCCCCCACTATGGGAAGATGCATGCAGAAGCTCCTGTAGGTGCTGGTATGACACCTGCCAGCTTCTATGGCTGTAAGCCATCTGCTTCTCTTTATTTTAACTTACCCAGTCGTTTATAGCAGTTCTAATGAACTGAAAGATGAGTGCAAATAAAACCATCTTGGGGCCAGAAAGATGGCTCCGCAGTTAAGATTGAGCACTGCTCTTGCAGAGACCCCGAGTTCAGTTCCTCGCACCCACTCTGGGCAGCTCACAACCTTTTGTAACTCTAGCTCCAAGGAATCCGATGCCCTCTTCTGGTCATGGAAGGTACCTGTACTCATGTGTACACACACATAGACACACAAATACACACGGGCTTTAAAATCCAAAACAACAAAAACCCAGAAACACATTCTTGGCTAGTGAGATGGCTCAGAGGGTAAAGCCACCTGCTTCCAAGCCTGACACCCCAAGTTCAATCCCTGGGACCCACATGATGGAAGGAGAGAACACAGCCAACTTCAGCAAGTTATCTCTGATCTCCATCCTGTGGCTCACACACACCTGCATGTGCACGTGCACACACATACACACACACACACACACACACACACACACACACACACACACACACACACCTGCACACACATACACACACCTGCATGCACACACACCTGCACACACACACCTGCATACACACACATACACACATACACCCACGCACACACACACAAATATTTTTAAATATTTATTTATTTTTATTTTATATGTGTGACTATTTTGCCTGCATACACATAAATGTGCATACCTAGTGCCCAAAGTGGCCAGAGCTGGACCACATCCCCTGGTGTAGACGGTTGTGAGCCACCATGTGGGTGCTGGGAAGAGCCTGGGTCTTCTGCAAGAACAACAAATACTTTTAACTGCTGAGCCATATCTGTAGCCGCATTTATTTAAGTGATTTTTGTTGTTGTTTGAGACAATCTCTCTATTATGTAGACTAGGCTGGCCTTGAACTCACAGGGATCCACCTGCCCCTGCCTCTGTCTCCCAAGTGATGGAATTAAAGGTGTGCACCACCATTTCCAGCCTAATTTTTTTTGAATGTCTTGAAGTTCTCAGAATGGTCATACATGCCTGCAATCACAATATTTGAGAGGCTGAGGCAGGACAGTCTCTAGTTCAAAGCCACCCTAGAATACAGAAGGGGCCTTGTTTCTAAAGAAAATAAAGGAGAAAAAAGTTCTGGAATATTTTAAAAACAGGTTGAGCGTGGTAGCACATGCTTGAAGTCCTAGTACTTCAGAGTTTGAGGCAGAAAGATTGTCGCAAATTAAAGGCCAACCTGAGCTACAGGCCAACCTGAGCTACAGGCCAACCTGAGCTACAGGCCAACCTGAGCTACAGGATATAGGCCTCAAAAGGCTAAACCACCGTGTCCTGAACAGCAGCCACACTCTGGGTTTCTTTACTTTTGTCTTGCTAAAGGCACCCTTTTCTCTGGGCCTGCTGTTCTCAGGTGCCTTACGGTGCCTGGGGAGAATGTGAGTGACGGTGACGCTCCACAAGTAGAGTGGAGACCCCTGAGGTGGGCCGAGGTCCATGAGCAGCTCCCCCAGCCTTCCTTCCAGGACTCCCGGGGTGCAACCTGTTGAGAATCTACTTCTCTCCATTTCTCTCCACCAAGTTGGGACTTCTTCCCAGTACAGTGGCAATCTCCTTTAACGCCAGCAGCCTGGAGGCAGAAGTAGATGGAGCTTTGTGAGTTCAAAGCCATCCTGTGAGTTCTAAGACAACCAGGGCTACATAGTGAGATCCTATCTCAAAAAACCAAACCAAACCAAAATAAATTATCCTCAGCAATAAAACACAAAATTGAAATTGGGACTTTTTATTTTATTTTATTTGGAGACAGGGTGCCCAGGCTGGCCTGGGACTCATGTGGTGGCTGAGGTTAACCTTGGGCCCCTGATTCTCCTGCCCGTACCTTCCAAGTGCTGGAATTATAGGCATGTGCTCAGTTTGTTTGTTTGTTTTTAACCCAACATCTTATTCTGCTGCCCAGGATAGCCTGGAACTCACTATGTAACCTAGGCTGGTTTAAAATTCTCTGCAATCTTCCTGCCTAAGCCCCTGAGAACTGGGATTACAGGCATGAGCCACCATGCTCGGCTTCAAATTGGCATTTTTTCTTCAACTAATTTTTCCTCTAGAATACTGCCTTAGTTCCTTTTCTTATAAACTCTTACGAAAGAATGCATTTAATTTGTGGGTTGTTTACAGTTCCAGAGGGTTAGTCCTTGATCATGGTGGGAAGCAGACAGGCATGGTGCTGGAGCAGCAGCTGAGAGCTTGACATCCTGATCCACAGGCAGCAGGCAGAGAGAGACATTGGACCAGGTGTGAGCTTTTGAAACCTTAAAGCCCACCCCCAGTGACATACCTCCTAATCCTTCCCAAACAGTTCCACTAACTGGGGACCAAGTATTTAAACATTTGAGCCTATGGGGGCCATTCTCATTAAAACCACCATAGGGACTTAGTATCTCTTAGGGCCTTTGTGGTTTTTATTTTCATAGAAGGCTTTAGAAACAAGCAGTCTACAGGCTGGGCAGGGGGTCCAGTTTCCTCAAGCTGGGCAGGATCACCTGGCAGTCATCCCAAGACTCAGTGCGTGCTCTCTCTCTGTCTCTCTCTGTCTCTGTCTCTGTCTTTGTCTCTCTCTCTCTGTCTCTCTCTGTCTCTCTCTCTCTCTCTCTCTCTCTCCCCCTCTGTCTCTCTGTCTCTCTCTCTCTGCACTGGCAGATAGAATTATAAAGTTTGTGTTTGGGTCTTTGAGTGTGGAGAGAAGGGTAAGTGTCCTTGACAGAGGCAGCTTTGGCATAATGACCAGGAAACTTCAGGGAGGAGCTGGGGGGCTGAGGGAGCCGCAGAGGTCTGACCTGCTTATGTAAGAGTCACAGACCAACTTGTTTTCTGACCCCAGGCGGCAGAGCTGCTAAGTTTAGACTTGAACCTGAAACTTTTGATCCTGGAAAGGCATCCGAGGCTGGTGGCTCTGGCAAGAAGGGCTGTGTCCAGGGCTCCACAACGTGTGCCCTGCATCTGGGAAATGGTGGCTTTAGACAGAGGATAGACCTGTGGACTTGGGGGGGGAAGAAGTTAGAGCATGCCACAGCAAGCCCTGAAGGTCAGTCTCCTGCCTCCTTCCTCCAGAGTGCCCAGAAGCCGACCCCCTTGGCCGCTGATTTATTACCTGCCTACTTGTCATTGCTAAGATCAGGAAGAAAGTCCTGTCCCCGGAGGGACAGAGGGTGAGGCATTGTAGGAGAGGCCGCTGGGCAACAATGAACTCCTCTATTGGAGATGCCTGAGGGGTCCAGACCTTGCAGGCAACGCAGTGCCTGGTCTGACATCTCGGTCAGTGTGTGTGTGTGTGTGTGTGTGTGTGTGTGTGTGTGTGTGTGTGCACTCATGTGTTCTTGCATGTGTGCGTGTGATATGCATGGAGGTATGGCAGCAGGGAGCTGCCATAATGGAGGTAATACAGTGCTGTTAAAATAGGAAATAGTCTATCAGGCCACACCCACACCTCCAATTGCAAAGCTAGGGATCCCCAAAGCCACCCTCATATTTAAGAACTCATTGGGACCTCTGCCACCCTCACAGTCACAGGAAAAACCCAGCCAGGGAAGAGTAGGGTGGGTGCAGCCAGGAGGATCCCCACGGAGCTGTCTACTGTCCTCTGCAGATGGAGTCCCAGCTGGCACCCACCACTCTACCATGTGCCAACTCACACAGAGCATCGTCCCCTGCCTTGCTACCTAGAGTGTGGATTGGGGTTTCCTACTCGCTGCCTGTGAAGCCAGTACCAGTCCTTCAGACCTTCCAAGGTCCAGATGCTTATGCTTGGGTCAAAGCCCATAACCATATTGTTGATTCATCCTGTGTGGCCAACTCTCTCCCTAAATGAAAATCCTCCCCTTGGGCAGCACTTTCTGGAAGCTGGGGGCAAAGGCCAGGCCTCCCTTTGGACAGGGTAGAGCTCTTCACTTGTATGTAGATAAATTCAAGCCCCAGCCGGCATTACGCTGCAGAGTCCGTTCTTCCAGGGGGACTGAAACCCCCAAGGGCTTGGTCCACGTGTCCAGCGGTCCACATGTTCAGTAGAATGCAGGAGAAGGAGCCCAGTGGACTGGCCGCCTGCCTTCATGCTGACAGTCACCTAGCACCCACTGGTGGCGTGTTGAACACCAGTCACATGACAGTACTCTGAAAAAGGGACAAGGTGGACAAGTTAAAGCTAACCCTGACCCCTGGGCAGCATTCACTCTAGTAAGGAAGTTAGCAAAGCTGTGATTAGGTCTTTAGTTCCCCGGAGGAAGCAAAGAGCTGAGCTAAGAAGAAAATATGAAAGAGAGGATCTGCCTTTGATTAGGAGTGCAGGTGGTAACTCTGGGCTGAGGATACAGCTCAGCAGGTTGAGGGCTTTGCTTCTAGCAAGCAGGAAGCCCTGGGTTCAGGCCACAGCACTGCACAAACCGTGGGTGGTAGCTCATGCCTGTAATCCCAGCACTGGGAGGTGGAGGCAGGAGGATCATGAGTTCAAGGTCATCCTTGGCTATTTAACAGTGAGTTTGAGGCCAGCCTGGGCTACAGGAGACCATGTCTCAAACAAACAACAAACAAACAAACAAACAAACACCAGCTGTCTGGTGGCTTACACCTTTGATCCCAGCACTTGGAAAGCAAGGCCAGTCTGGTCTCTACTTAGTGAGTTCCAGGACAGCCAGAGATACATAGTGAGACTCCGTCTAAAAACAATAATAACAACAAGGACAAGGACAAGACAACAAAAATGCAGACATGAAGTCGTGTCTGTTAGCAGAGGCCACGCTAATAGGGGATTTGTTCAGGTCCCCAAGGACTTGGGTAGCTAAGTCAAGCAACAGAGGCAGGTCCAGTTTCGTCTCTAGGGAAAACCCCGTGTATCTATTCATTGTGTAGCCTGAGAAGACAATGCCTGTCCTTGCGGTAACTGGAATCTTAGCCAACACACACACACACACACACACACACACACACACACACACACACACACACACACACACACGCGCTGGCCAGAACGTGCTGAGCAAAGGAGAAACTGGCCTTCTTTCCGGCTGGGAGATGTCATCAGCTCAAAGGTCTCTGGTAGGAATGCAGCCTCCATCAAATCTACTCTCCACACTCAAACCCAAATCCAAGAACCTCACAGCTACCAGGGCAGGCAGATGGAGGGCTGGGTTTGCTAGCCAAGAGCAGAAATGACCTCACTCACTCCAAATCACAATCATTTTAATGCAGCAAATGTAGCAAGATCCTCTGCCTTTATTAAGAAAATATATCTATATTTTCACTTATTGCTTTGCTGCAGGCCACAGGAATACATCGTAAGAACTCAGGTGGTTATGGCAAAGTCACTACCTGGACGGATTAAGGATTTCCTCCAGAGGAAGTCAAATTCCAAGGAGCTTTTGGCTTGTTATATATCAGCTGTCTTCTGTTATGAAAATCATGTGTGCCTTCATAGTTTTCCCAATTGACTTTTCCCTAAGAAGGGCTAACAGTGTGGACTGATCACTCTCTGGACATACACATTCCAGGTATTTGGAGAACTGACTCAGGAAAGGCTTTCTCTAGAATCAGATATCTCCCTTAGCCACTTTCAAGGACTAGCAGTAACAACAGTCCACATGCAAGTCTCCTGATTTAAGGTAAATTCCACAAAGAGACACCGCCTAGGTCAGGTGGACATTAAGTAATAGCTTTACACAATTTAGCTCAGACCTTCCTTTTTTACAGCCTTTAACTCCTTACCTAACCACTTCTAGGAATATTTAGATAGCTTTCTGTGCTGACAGCTATGCTCAGCCAGAACCCCAGTTCAAGCCTCCCTGTAATTATCATCATTGGCAGCATCCGGCCAGGTCCATCCCCAGATGGAGGAAAGTACCTTATCAGAGATACCTCTGTACTCTCTAAGAACAGACTCAAGCATCCAGACTACCTGTTTGAGAAGTCCTGGCGGATGTGCCAATTAAACTTTACTTCCTCCTTTTCCAAACCTTACCTCTAGTTCCAGATCTCCTTTTAACTATCACCAGAGACATCTAGCTGTACACAGGTTGCCTAGCGACTGAGCACACCTTCCCCCACCCCACAGAAAAACAGCAGATAGTTTGGACAGATAGGAGCCACAGGAAAAAAGAAGACAGTTTTATTTTCTCCCATTGACCTAGCAACTTATAAATTCTTAACATTTTTTATCAATCATGTTTAAGACTATAGTTGAGCACATAAGATCCCTCTTCTTAGATTACCCGAATTTGGGCTGGAGAGATGGCTCAGAGATTAAGAGCACTGACTGCTCTTCCAGAGGTCCCGAGTTCACTTCCCAGCAACCACATGGTGGCTCACAACTATCTATAATGAGATCTGGTGCCTTCTTGTGGTGTGCAGACATACATACAAACAGAACATTGTATACATAATAATTAAATAAATCTTTGCTGGGCAGTGGTGGCACATGCCTTTAATCCCAGCACTCGGGAGGCAGAGGCAGGTGGATCTCTGTGAGTTCGAGGCCAGCCTGGGTTACAGAGTGAGTTCCAGGACAGGCTCCAAAGCTACACAGAGAAACCCTGTCTTGAAAAACAAAACAAACAAACAAACAAAAGATATTACCCGAATTTAGCCCCATTGGTCACTTCCCTTTGGGGTTGCAAATGGTAACAGTTACTGCCCCTCTCTGTGATTCTTATCACCCCTCCCTCCATTTGACCCTGGAAGCCTGGCTTTGCACTGTCAAGGGATTACTGCTTGTAAGTGTATATATACCAGGACTCCCAGGGCACAGGGGGATGGAGAAGAGAAAAGAGAATGGAAGAACTAGATGGGTAAGAACTTGAGAACAGGGAAATGGAGAACGGGGAGGAATAAGGAGAATTTTGACCAGAGAGTACGTGTGGACGAGATGGAAGATGAAGAAGAGTCAGATGGGGAAGTACTAGCTGGGTAAGAGTGAGATGAAAAGGACCTAGATGAGGCAGAATTAAGACGAAAGAATTAAGATAGAACTTAGAGGGAGCAGTAGATGAATATAGAGAGAAATCAGGCAAGAAAGGAGCTAGGCACTAGAACAGAACTGAAGCTGTGTATATAGGATGTTATGCCAGAGGAATTAAAGCAAGTGGACTATAGAGCTCGGTGTGCTGAGATTCTACTTCCCAAAAATAGTCCTCGTCATTAGTAGTTCTCTCTCCTGAGCCCCTGGGATGTATAATATTAAGGCTGGTCCTGCTAATATTATACAAGATTGCTTTTTTTTGAGACAATGTCTCACTAAACAGCTCTAGCTGTCCTGGAACACTTTGTAGATTAGGTTGGCTTTGAACTCACAGATATTTATCTGCCACTGCCTCCCAGGTGTTGGGATTAAAGGTGTGAGCACCACACTTGGCTAAGAAAAGATTTTAAAATACAAATGTGTGTGTGTGTGTGTGTGTGTGCGCGCGCGCGCGCGCGCGCGCGCGCGCGCGCGCGCGCGCGCATGACCCCATGACCCATGTCCCCATGACAGTTCCAGTCTTCTGACCTCAGCAGGTACCACACTCCTTCTTTCTTTCTTCCTTTCTTTTTTTCCCCAAACTTTATTTATTATGTATGTAATGTTCTGTCTGTATGCATGTCTATAGGCCAGAAGAGGGCACCAGATTTCATTACAGATGGTTGTGAGCCACCATGTGGTTGCTAGGAATTGAACTCAGGACCTCTGGAAGAGCAGTCAGTGCTCCTAACCTCTGAGTCATCTCTCCAGCCCGAAAAAGTTCTTAAAGCAGGTTGGAGATGAAGAGGAACAGCAGTTAAGAGCACTTGCAGATGACCCTGGTTCAGTTCCCAGCACCCACAAGGAGGTGCACTACCATCCTTAACTCTAGCTTCAGGGGGATCAGGCACCCTCTTCTGGCCTCCTTGGGCAATGCATGCACACGGTGCACAGGCGTATATGCAAGTAAAACACTCATACACATAAAACAAAAAATAAATCTTGTGGGCTGGAGAGATGGCTCAGAGGTTAAGAACACTGACTGCTTTTCCAGAGGTCCTGAGTTCAATTCCTAGCAACCACATGGTGGGTCACAACCATCTGTAATGAGATCTGGTGCCCTCTTCTGGCCTGCACTCATACATGATGTATACATAATAAATAAATAAAATTAAAAAAAAATAAATCTTGTAGCTGGAACTTTTCCTCTGTCCCATAGCCACTTGGTCCCAAATAAACACACAGAGGCTTAATATTAATAACAAACTGTTTGGTCTAAGGCTCAGGCTTCTTGCTAGCTAGCTCTTTCATCTTAAATTAATCTATTTCTATTAATCTATGTATTGCCATGTGGTCATGGCATTACTGGGTCTGTTGGCACGTTACTTCTTGGGCAGCAGGCTGGTATTTGCCCCAACTCTGCCCTTCTTTCTCTTTCTCTCTTTGAATTTCCCACCTGGCCATAACCTGTCTTACAATAGGCCAGAGCGGCTTCTTTATTAACCAATGGTAGCAACATATATTCAACAGCATACAGAAAGACCATCCCACAGAAAAATCTCTTTTTAAAAAGGCAGAAGGCCTGGGAAGTGGTGGTACATGCCTTTAATCCCAGCATTTGGGAGGCAGAGGCTGGCAGATCTCTCTGAGTTCAAGGCCAGCCTGGTCTACAAAGTGAGTTCCAGGACAGCCAGAGTTGTTACACAGAGAAACCTAGTCTTGAAAATCCAAACACCAAACAAACAAACAAAAACAAAACAAAAGGCAGGAGAGGTGGAGGAGTGGGTAGAGATGTGTGCTGTGCAAGCCTGAGGGTCTGCGTTTAACCTGTGTACGGAAGAGAACTGACCATACAACGCTCTTCATGTCCCCCTGCACCTCCTAATGATAAATAATCAAATCGTTCCTTTTCAAACTATTTCTTTAGTTTTCTCTTATATTTATTTATTTCTATGTGTGTGGATGCTTTAGGCATGCCTGTGCACCATGTTTATGCAGTGCACACAGAGGAGGAGGGTGTTGGATCCTCTAGACCGGAGTTACAGATGGCCAGGAACTACCATGTGGGTGCTGGGAATTGAACCCAGGTCCTTTGGGAGAGCAGTCAGTGCTGTTAAACCCTGAGCCATCTCTGCAGCCCCAGATTTCTTTAGTTTTATGTTATGTGTGTTAGAGCTCGCATGCACGTATGTAGATGCACCACAACTTCCCTGGTGTACACGGAGGCCAGAAGAGAGCGTCAGATTGCAAGGAACTGAAATTACAGGCATTTGTCAGCCACCATGTGGGTACTGGGAATGGAACCTGGTCCTCTGCAAGAGCAGCCAATGCTCTTCATGGCTGAGCCATCCCTCTAGTCTCTAAAAAGTCATCACAAGAAAATGTAGGCATGTGATTGGCATCTGTACAGGTTGTTGATGGTGATGGTTTCCTGGATATTTGTGTCTAGTCATGGAAATGCTTTCTTGTTGTTGTTGTTTTCCTGTTGTTGTTGTTTTTTATCCCAAGACAGAGTTTCTCTGAATAGCTCTGGTGGTCCTGGAACTCGCTCTGTAGCCCAGGCTGGCCTCGAACTCACAGAGATCCCCCTGCCTCTGTCTTCCAAGTCCTGAGATTAAAGGTGTGCACTACCACACCCAGCTGAAAGGTGGGAAATCTATGTATTAAGCATGTATAACTTTTTATATGCTAACCACACTTCAGAAAAGTTAAAAAAGTTTTTTTTTTGTATTATTTATGTATGCAGGCAGATATGTTTGTGAATGTGTCACATGTGTGCAGGTACCTGCAGAGGCCAGAAGAGGGCATCAGGTCCTCTTTAGCTACAGTCACAAAGGGTTGTGAGCTTCCTGATGTGTGTACTGGGAATTGAACTCAAGTCTTCTGCAAGAGCAGGAAGTGCTCTTAAGCACAGAGCTATCTCCAGCCCCAGGAAAATAGTTTTGTTTTTTAAAAAAAGATCTTTAGCCAGGCATGGTGGGGCATGCCTTTAATCCTAGGACTCAGGAGGCAGAGGCAGGAGGATTTCTGTGAGTTGAGGCCAGCTTGTTTTACATATTGAGCTCCAGGTAGCCAGGAGTACATAGAGAGATGCTGTCTCAAAAAACCAAAACCAAACAAATAAACAAAACAAAACATCCTGGCTGGTGAGTGGAGATTTACCTTAGTGGTCAAGAGCACTGATTGCTCATGCAAAGGGCCTGGGTTCAATCCTTAGCACCCACTTGGTGGTTCCTATTTCTTAGCATTCACATGATGGTTCACAACCATCCAGAACTCCAGGGGACCTAACACAATCTTCTGACTTCTGGGGGCACCAGGCATGCTTGTGGCACCTAGACCTATATACAGGCAACATACATAAAGTAAAATAAATGAATCCTTTTTAAAAAAAAGCATTTTGGCTGGGTATGGCGGTACATACCCATGATCCCAACAGTTAGGAGGCTGAGGCAGGAGGATCGCCATGAGTTAAAAGTCAGCTTTAGCTACACAGCAAGCCCCTGCTTTAAGGAATATACTCACAGGGCCCCATAAATAGGATGGGATAGGCGTCTCTGGACATTGTCTGGCTTGCCTGTAGTCTGTGATGTGGTCACAATAATGTGGATAGCATCATGATTGCTTCAATTAACATTATGAATGAGGGTTTCCCCACAGGAAGTCTCTGAAACACCTCAGCGAGCTGCAGATGATGGGGAGGACAGGACTGAGGCCCATCAATCCCCAGAACCCACATGGAGAAATGAAAGAACGGACCCTGCAAGCCATCCTTTAACCTGCACACCCACAGGGACACACGTAAATAAAATGTAAAATATAATAATAATGTAAAAAAGAAGACCTAGTATACGGAAGAACTTCCCTAAGGTGAATTTTTTTTTTTGAGTCAGGGTTTCATATAACCTAGGCTGGCTCTGAGCTCACTATGTAGCCAAGGGTACATTGAACTTCTGATCTAGCCTCTAAAGTAATGGAGTAAAACAGTCTTACACTCATAATCCATTTCAGTACCTCCCTAGATGGTTTACTTTGTTCTTTGTGAAGGAGGACAACAACTGGGTTTAGCACCTAAAAAAAAACCAAACAAACAAACAAAAAAAGGCGGGGGGAGGTGGGAACCTACCGTCTCAGATAACTGGGAAGCAGCAAGCGAGGCTAGAAGCAGGCTCACTCTAGCCACACAGCTGATCTCTGCCTCAGCTTTGATTTTAGGGAAAGTCTACTTCCACAGCTAGAGAACTCCTCCAGGGCCTCACTGGTTCCTCTCCAGAACCAGGGGAGAGCAGGGCTCTGTCACATGATGCTGCCCCCTGCCCCTGGAGTCAGCTCCAAGGAAGCTTGTGCTCTGAAAGAAAGTGATACAGGGTCACTTACCCCAAGAGAAACTATGGCGAGGACTGACCTGTCTCACAAGTCAGCAAGACCTCTCTGGACTCTCATGGAATCGAACTAGGTCTGGGGAACTCAAACTCAGGTGGGGTTCCGTGAGGAAATGGGCCCAAAGCCTCTGGCAACCCTACAGTGAGTTCTCTGCTTGCTTTTCGGGGCTGACAGAGATGCCAAGCCTGCCTTGAGGAGCTTGCCGACTGCAGAACCGACTGCAGGACCGTCCCCCTGCTTCCCTGACTCTGGATTTCTTAGTTCAAATTTGCAAGGAAGAGCCTGACTGGACAGGGTTGAATCAGGTTTTCCATCGCAGCCCAATCAGCTTTGGCAGGCTGGGAGGGGAGGCTGAGCAGCGTCCTATTAGAAAAGGTGACCTGCTGCTCCCTCTCCCTAAAGACTAAGATCAATGAGTCATCCTTCTAGAGTGCTTAGAGCCCAACCCCAAGGGCTCACTTCCTAGTCTAGCTGATTTTCTTTGCCTTTCTTGTGTAGCTAATTCCTTGGAATGGAAACTTTCTCTTCTGGAAGGAAAGAGATACATAAAACATCAGGAAGCTACCTAGCTTGCTCCAGGTTCTAGGCTCACTCCCCAGCACCAGAAAGTAAAATTAAAAACCCCAGGAAGCTGTTGAAGGATACGAGGCTTGGGAAGTTCAGTTTTCAGACTCATGAGGTCCCTCCCAAGGTTATCTAGATGGGCGCCGGAGAGGAGATGCTGGATGAACGGCCTGTAAGTTGTACACTGCTCTGGGGTTGCATGCGGCTTCTGTGTGTCCTGAGCCATGTTGGGCTGACCTTTTCAGCTACCTTGAGTCACCTTGCAAATAACTTAAACACCTTCATCGGTTTGCCAAGGGAGACTTTGGGTGGAACTCTTTAGTGGGTCATAAGTGCCCTCTATAATGAATAGTTGTTTATGTCCCCAGGAAAGTGACACAAACTGCTCACCGAGTCTTAGCAAGTGCTCCACCACTCTGCTCCATCCCCAGACCCACGTGCTTTATTTTAAACGCACACCAACACTCCTAAGTTGAGGTTCTGAGAAGCCCGACTTTCTGCCCAGGGCCACACAGCCAAAAGTGGCCCAGAAGTTGTCATAGTGATGTCAAATTCTACCTAGGGCAGCTGGGGGAGACAGAGACCACTGGAACTCTCCAGACTGAGGGTCCTGAAAGGGATGCTGGTACTTGGAGGGCTAGGAGGACCTTGAACATTGGCTCTCTGCCCCACAACTGGGCACCAGGGCCCAGGGCCAAGTGTAAGACTCTTGGAGACAAGGCTTCCCTGTCTCTCAGTGTCCCCAGCTCTTGTCCTTCCAACTCTCTCGCTGCACTCCCTGTGACTCAGCAGCTTTCCCGACCTGCTTTACTCTTGGAGTGGGTTGGGTTTTGGTTGTCAGGTGGATCTGCAGACTTGGGAAGCTATATAAAAACTGCATAAGCTATATAAAAGCTTGAACTCGAGTTCTTTCGAATGCTAAGCAAGCTCTACACCACTGCCCCCCCCCCCCCCGTCCCGTCCCGTCCCATCCTGAAGGGCTTTCCCTCCCAGTCTAAGTCAGATCTAGACTCAGCGCCCCCCCCCCCCCATTCACACACACACACACCTTTATTAGTTCCCTTCTTTCAGCCCACTGGATCAGCATTTTAAACCCAGAGTGGTCACCAATATCCCAGCTGCCTTATTCAGCCACAGCTGGTTGTGGGCAACCAACTGGCGCTTCCTCCACTGGACCCCAGATTCTCTTGGGACATCTGCTAGTTGAAGGCAAAAGGTGTGAGGTCTTCATTCACCTGCGACTTCACAGATTCTCCAAGCCTGTTTGGATTTGGTTTGGCTTGGGCAGCTGGGAGCCACTCAGTAGGGAAGGAGAACCTGTGCTGAGACCAGGCAGGGAGAAAGTGACCGTCCGCTCCACACTGCAGGAGACCAGACATCTAGAGCCCGCGTGACCTCTACATGCAGCGAGTCTCACAAAACTCACTTTCCTTTTCTAGTTTCGCAATTGCTTGGGAAATGGCGGCTAGCGGCTTTGCCACGAGGGAAAATTGCACGCAAATTTGCAGTGCAAAGCCGGGTGTCAGGGGAGTTTAATTCGGAATTCATTCGCTGACGCACGCGGGCGTGTCGCAGGCTCCGGAAACCTGGTGTAGCGAGGTCGGAGCGCAGAGGAGAGGACGACAGTAGCCGCTCTGCCCTATGCAGCGCCACCTCCGGAGCCCAGTGTCCCCACTGGGCATCAGGGTGACTCGCGGCCTCGAGGCTGCGCAGGAGCCACAAGACTCCAGCGCCCTTATCCATTGAGATCCCCAGGCCACCGCTCAGTGTGCCGGAAGCTCCCCTCCCCCTCTCCCCAATAGCTTTCAGCAGCCTGGAGGCTCCAGCAGTGACCCGCGTGTCCCCGCGCACGCACACACCTCACGCACGTCAGCCCCACGCCTCCCTAACGCCTCGTGCCCGGGTGCACGCAGGCCTTTACGCTCGGTCGCACATGGTCACAGAGCTACTGAGGGCCAGATAACTGCTCGCGGCGGGGTGGGAAGAGGACCCCGGGACAGGTCTGGGCGCTGGCTGGGGTGGAGCCGGGGGCGGAGCTCCGGGGCCGGGCGCGCAGAGCTGGGGCGTGTCCGCGCCGCCGTGCTCCGCGCCGCCCCGCCCTCGGCCCGCTCCCTGCTCTCCCAGCCTGCTCGTTGCAGCCCCCGCCGTAGCCGCCGCTGCTCCCGCCGTCACCGCCTCCGAGGTAGGCGCAGCAGAGAGGGCCCCGGCTATGCCTGAGTCCCTGGGGGCCTCGGGCAGCAATCCTGGGGAGTCTCGAGGGAGGCTATAGAGGGAGGATCGGGCTAGGGCGCAGGGCCTAGGAGCCCGGTCCCGGGAAGGGTGAACCAGGGAGGATCATCTCCGGCCTGGAGAGTCAGCGGGCGGGTAGAGGAGGCCTGGAGGGCGGGCGCCGAGCGGATCTCAGGAGGGAGAGATCCCAGCCAGAGCATCCAGAACACTTGCAGTTGGGAGCGAGGGGCGGTCCGAATATGCGAGCGGAAGGGCAAGGGCAGCCGCGTGGAGGCCTGGCGGGCCGCGGTGTAGGTGACCTTCCCCGGCGGCGCCCTCTGGCTCTAGATCCCGTCGGCATGGCTCTGGAAGAGACCCTCCCTCAGCCCAAACCCTTCCCCGCCAGCCAGGAGGGCCTGTGCAGACCCATCTTTCTCTACCGAGAGGACGAGCTCCTAGCATGGCCATGCCCTGGAACCCCCGGCCCCTACACGCCCTAGTCGGCCCACGCCCGGAGTAGGTGGCGCTGGGTCCCTCCCGCGCATGCCAGTGCCTTCCCGGACGGAACGGGCTGTCCTGAGTGGACTTAGGCCTCAGGGACAAGCACCTGGGCCTGGACTGGAGGCGAGACCCCATAGGGAGCGATATGCCTGGGCTCCTTGGCCTTAGGGATGGATTCCGTGTTCCGTGTCGCCATATGCGACTGTGCGTTAGGGAAACTGTTTTCGGGGCCTGACGTCTGATTGGAGGCCCACAACTCTTCATGGTTTGTCCAAGGTCACACTGGTAGGAAGATTTCAAACTTCAATTTTTTTTTTTATCTGCGAAATAGGAGCAATTATATATACTTCACTGAGTTTGGGGGCAAGAATAAAACGATCCGATTAACACAAAGCCTTGGGGCAATGCACAAGGAAACTTTGACACTTACCTAGGAGCTTTTGGGGAGGATTGAATTCACCGCCCCCTCCCCGCAGTCCTTTTGTTTTCTATGGTGTCCTGGAAGGGACTCAAATCTACAGTCCTGTTATTTTAATGCCATTGTGACTATGTTAGTAGCAAGCATTTGTGTACCACCAGCTACTCAGTAATTGGAGGATAATTCATGAAACACTGCCAGTTTAGAGACTGACAGGCATCAGGCTGGACCACTAAGTCTGACGGTAGACCCAGCTGAATTGCCGGAAGGGTCTGGGCCTAGCCCTGCCTTGTGCTATCTAAAGTCCCCTCCCCTTGACAAGAGAGATGGGCCAAGGGCTTCTTTACCCAGGCAGTTTTGTCTTCAGGGTCTTGGGAGGAACCACTGGGCACACATTAGGTGGGTTAGAAAGGTCTGTGTGTGTGTGTGTGGGGGGGGTAAATTCATTTTTTAAAATGTCTATTTAAATGTGTCTGTGCCTATGTGAATTTATGTGCATACATGCAGGTGCCCTCAGAGGCCAGAAGAGGGTATTGGATCCCCTGAACTGGAATTATAGGTAGTTATGAGCTGCCCAGTGTGGGTCTGGGAATCAAACCTGGGTCCTCTGCAAGAGCAGCAAGCACTCTTAACCCCTGAGCCATCTCTCCAGTCCCAATAAACCCATCTTTTCCATGCCATTCTTCACTACCCCAGCAAGTGACACGTGGTAGGTGCACATTAAATCGTGGAATCTTGAAGACCCGTTAGAAGACATGGGCCTCTCACTCACTCCTAGAGGCTTACCCTGGACTAGCAGAGTCACAGATGTTTAAAGAGCTATAATGGCACATGCCAACCTACAGCAGTAGCCGTGAGAGATGAGAAGGAACTCCTTTAACAACTTCCCAAGTCCTGTGGGAACTTGTCAGACGGGTGTATCTGGGCTCGAAGTAGAGTGATTGTGGGTAAATGGGATTCTGGCCAAGGCCTTAGACCTGTTACGCCTCCCCTTTCTGACAGGTGTGTGCGTCTGGTGGCTTCTACTATCGTGTGGCTTTGAGTAAGGTGCCTGGTCCCATCTGTAGCAGTGGGTGCTCCCGGGTGATTGCTTTGTTTTATTTCTGATACCCAGAACGAGGCTTTAGACTGGAGGTGTGGGACCATACAGTACTCATGCAGGACCTGAGGCAGGTGTAGACTCTGGACTCTTGAGGTGGTGGTGGTAAGGGCAACCCTTGAGCACCTTGAGCATTGTCAAGGTGCTCTGGGGCCCTTTGCTCTTGCTGAAATTTCCCACAGAATGATGGACACCTCCAGTAGTACTGATGGAGGGAAACTGTGGCCGAGAACTGCCCAAGTCAGGAGGTTAGCCTCCACAGGATTCCAGAAAGGTTGTGGTCTGTAACTTTGTACTTTCCTCGGGTTCCCGTGGTAGTCATCAAGAAAGGATGATGGATGGGGGCATGCTCAGCTGCGCCTGGGCAGGGACTGCCATTTCACTGTTAGTCAGAGGATTGAAGCACTTTACCTAGAGCTGAGCAAGAAAAAGCTCCAGAGGGCAGCCTGGGCTCTCAACCCTGATCGGACTGACAAAAGCCACAGGGTCTAGCTCAGGTTAAGTAGCTTTCTTATGTCTTAGTTTCTCTGTCATAAAGTGCTTTGTTTGTTTGTTTGTGTGTTTTTAATGATTTGTTTGGAGGTGGGGGAGCACATGGTGGGGTCAGAGGACAACTTGCGACCTTACAGTCTCCACCTGAGAGTTGGGGTTGTGGGTGTGCACCCCCCCCCCTGGGGTCCGCTGTAGAAGTGTGATTGTCACTGTTGGCCATCCTGGAGCTCCGGAGTGTGTGTGTAGTCTGTGACTCTGCCGTGTATACTTGGTGCCTGGGCACAGGGTAGTTCTCTGCTAGTATCCCACACTGCACTGCTGCTGTGCTTTGAGGAGCCCATAGGTGTGAGTCTGTAAAGTAGAAATCACTGTCTGGTTGGGAACAGAAAGAGATATGTGGCTGGTGCTGGCCATCTGCAGTGGACAGTGCCCAGAGGAATCAGTCCTGTTTCCAGCAAGGACCTTGGAGCTGAGTATTAGAAGGGCTGGTTTTCCCTGGGATGAGATGGGAGGTGTTCTTCCAGGACCTGGCCAGACAGTATCCAGTTAAACAATACCTCTTTATGGATAAAGAGGACTCTAGACCCTGTGGTTCAGGGTGAGTCTGACAAGATGCTCAGAAACCATTATTATAATAGTAAATATGCAAAACAAGGACTTGGTTAGATACCTAGCCACAAATATAGCAACAGAAACTAGCTATTGGACAGGCATGGAGCTCAGCAGAATGCTTGTCCAGCAGGTGGGAAGCCCTGGGTCCTGTCTCCAACACTGTGGAAAGTCAGTGTGGTGGGACACACACACTCTGGTGGAGGTGGAGGCAGGAGGATCAAATTCAAGGTGGCATAATGAATTTGAGACTCACTTATGGGCTACTTTATACCCTGTCTCAAAACAAAAACAAACTGGGAAGTGGTGGTTTACACTTTTAATCTCGTCACTTGGGCGGCAGAGGCAGGAAGGTCTCTGAATTCCAGGTTATCCTGGTCTACAGAGTGAGTTCCCGGACTGCCAGGGCTACATAGAAAAACCCAAACCAACCAATCAACCAAACAAAAACATTTATCCATCTGCTCATCAGTCAACAAGTTACCTATCGTCTATCACCTTGATGGAATTCTAGTTGTGTTTGTTCCATGCCTTCCGTATTAGCCACAGTATTAAGTGCTTTACATTTATGAAAAATGGGGTCAGAGAGACTAACTCAGGGTCTTCCACCTAGAAAGGGGAGTAGGAAGTGGGCCCAGATGCTCTTGGTTCCCGAGGCTGAGCGTTTAAAGAACTGCTTTGTGGGGGCTCTTGAGATGCCTATGGCTGTGCTGGAGCCCTGGTGTGCAGGGCCAGACCTTAGACCCTGGAGTGCTGGCTGCCAGCACAGCCTTCTCGTCTTCATGGGTGGGTGAGTGGGTAGGCAGGCTGCCCTGAGTCAGCTAATATTCTCCCAAGCCTTGGGAAGAAGACTGCTGTTGGTGGTGGCCCAGCTTCCAGAGTGTTTTAAAATAGAAGCAGCGCCTGGAAAGCCAGGCTGCCCCCTGTGAGACTCTGTGGAGGGGGGAGGGGAGGGCAGCTGCTTTGGGAACACAGCCTGCTTCCAGAGCAGAGGGCCAGTGCCTCGCTAGCATCTGGATCCAGTGACCAGTGACCCTTCCCTGGGCTGCCTTTGCTTGGAAAGACAGTACTGTGCTGTTGTGTGTGTGTGTGTGTGTTTATGTCTGTCTGTAGTGTGTGTGTGTGTGTGTGTGTGTGTGTGTGTGTGTGTGTGTGTGTGTGTGTAACTCCTGAGCTGGGCCTACCTTCTGCTGGGAGGTTGATCATTCACGTACACACACACACACACACACACACACACACACACACACACACACACACATACACACCACCTCACCCTCCCCCCTTCCCGTCCCCAGGGTTGGGGGATAGGTAGTTGATTTTGCTGTGATCGAACCTGGCCTCTTTTATTTTTAATTTTATGTGTATGAGTGTTTTCCCTGAACATATGTTAGCACATCACACTCTTTTGGGTCCAGAGGAGAGCATAAAACCCCCTGGACTGGAGAAGTTACAGGTGGTTATGAACCCCTGTGTGGGTGCTGGGAACCGAACTGTGGTCCTCTGCAAAAGCAGCCAGTGTTCTTAACTGCTGAACCATCTCCCCATCCCCTGCTACCTCTGTAAGCCTGTCCATTTTTGCTCTGGAAATCCACCCAAAACTGTTGGAGAAGCAGCGGAACCAGAGTTGTCCCGTGATTCTCTCTCTCGTTCTGAGGGGAATCCTGGCATGGGATGGAAGCGTTTGGTGGCTGGGTTGCTTTGGCTCCTGACAGTATCTGTGCACACTCTCATCTGGTTATCCCTGCAGTATAATGAGGAAGTCCTTTGCAAAGATGGCCCAGGGTATGGGGTACCGGAGAAAGGGTGTGCCTGTGGGTCTTTTCATACCCAGAGGCTCTTCTGCCCGGCTGATGACCTTTCATAATCACCTCTAGTCACCGGGATGGTCTGGGAGGTGCCATGGCAGGGTGGCCCCTGCTCTTTGAGGAGTTGTCCTGTTCCCCCCTTGCTTTTGGGGGCGGGGGATCTGAGCTCACTGGGGGTGTTGCCAATGTTCAGAATGTTCCTGGCTAGGTGTGAGAAGCCACCCTGCTGTCTGTGTCCCCCGTAGGCAGAGCCTCTGTCACCTTTGGGGTCCTGGTGGGTCTATGGTGAAGAGTGAGCTAGTCTTTTCTGTAGACCATTGCTGCCTGCTCCCAGGCGACTCGCATACACCGAAGTCAAGGAGCTCGGCCCTGCTTTCTGGGCAGAGTGGCTCAGATGTTGGTGGTCCCTCAGGAGTGGACTGGGCCCCCATGGCCTTACCTAGTGATAGGGCTACTGTCTCAGTTTGAATCGGTTCTTAGAACCAATATGGACACTGTCCAGACAGTTTTTCCTTCTGGCATCTTAAAAATTTCTTTTATGTCAATGGATGTTTAAGTGCATGTATATATGTACACCATTTGTATGCCTGGCGTCCTCAAAGAGCACTGGATCTTCTGGAACTGGAGTTACAGATGGTTGTAAGCCACCATGTGGGTGCTGGAAATTGAAAGTAGCCATTGCTTTAAACCTCTGAGCCACCACCTACCTCTCCAGTCCCTTCTGTTAAGGAAAAAAAATATTTATTTTTTATTTTATATGTCTGTGTTTGTATGCGCACCACGTGTGTGCAGTGCCTGAAAAGCCAGAAGAGGGCACAGGAGCCCTGGAGCTGGTTTTATAGATGATTGTAAGCCACCATGTAGGTGCTAGAAACCCAACCTGGGTCCTGTGTAGAATGGACAGTGCCCTTAACCTCTGTGCCGGCTCTCTAGCCCTCTGGCAATGTCTTGATTGCAGTGACATGTTGGAACATGGGTGAATTCCACTATTTTCTGTTCTTCACAACAACATTTAAATTATGAGGTAGAATAAAAAATGGAAACCATATCTGAACTCCACATGTACCTTCCCGAAACTATGTTCTCTCCCAGGGCAGCCATCCTGTCCACATGGGACCCATCTTTCCTGTTCTGTCCCGCTCATTTACAAATTCACGAATGTGTAAAGAGGGACACATAAAAAGACCTTACATTAATGATGTGGCATGCTATTTTCTTTCTTTTCTTTTTTTTGAGACAGTGTCTCGCTATGCAGCCCTGGCTGTCCTGAACTACTTACTATGTAGACCAGGCTAGCCTTGAACTCATAGACATCTCCCTGCTTCTGCTTCCTAAGGGCTGCAGCTTGGCTTTTTCTTTTCATTCAGCTGTACTTCGTGTTCTGTGTTCTCACATATAAATCTGCCACTTTTGTTATTGTTGTTTTGAGACAGTCTCATAACTCAGGCCACTCAAATTCCCTATGTAGTCAAGGATGACCTTGAACTTTTGATCCTCTGACCTCTGTCCCAAGGGCTGGAATTACAGGCTCTGCCACCATATCCACCTCACCTCATTGTTTTTGATGGCTAATGGTCTTCCTCAGTCTGTTAGGATCCCACTTTTGGCTCATCTTCCTAATGATGAGCATGTTGGTCACTTCTAGGATTGGTGTGACAGGCAGTGGGCATAGGTTTTGGGTGCCTGGAACACTGCAGTGGGGGTGTTCCTAGGAGTAGATTTAATGCTCAGTTAATTGTCCATCAATTGCCCTCCAAAAAATGGACTGTGTTCACACTGTTTCCTGGATCTCAGCATTGACATTTTGCCAGCCTTAGGGCTGTCATGCTGCAGTAGCTCTTGGAATGAAATCTGTGCCTGGTTTTGAGGCCTAAAGCAGCCAGTGTTTACCCCTGAGGGCCCTGGGTCCCTCAGCCTGGGCTCAGCTGTTTCCTAGTGGGGTCTCTGCTCTGGGGGTCTCCTAGTCTACTCTGCTCAGGCTTTCCAGCTGCCTTGCACCGGAAGCGCCTGTTTCCTGGTTACATTGTAATTTTCTTGTTCCTATTGTCTGACCGCAACTTTCTACCTTCCTCCTTTTGTTACAATGATACTCTTTTTACTGAGCGGGAGCTGGAATAATAGCCCTAGATCATCTAGTACTCCCCGCTTGGTCCCTCCCCTCCCCCTTTATTCTTTGCGCTGCTTCTTCCTTCACTTAAATTTTATGTGTGTGAGTGTTTTGCCTTTGCACGTGTGTGTGTATCATGTGTCCACAGAAGCCAGAAGAGGAAGTCTAGAATTATAGGTGGCTGTGGGAGCTGGGGCTCAAATCTGGGTCCTCTGCAAGAACAGCAAGTACCCTTAACTTCTGAGCCATCTCTCCGGCCTCTGCTCCCTGCCAGTTTTGAAACGGGGTCTTTTGTAGCTTAGGCAGGCTTTGAACTCACACTGACCTTGAATTTCTTGTAATTTTTTCTGCCTCTACCTCTTGAGGGCTGAGATTATAGTCATGTGCTACCAAGCCTGGTTTCTGCAGTGCTGGGGTAGTGCCCGGGGCTCTGTGCATGCTAATGCTAGGAAGTCACTCTATCAGTTGAGTCTCATCCCACCCCTTAAGCTATTCTCTGGCCTTAGCCTCTGAGGCTGCTGCAGCAAAGAGCATGCAGCAAACCCAGCTTGCAATGATACTTGGGGCTGATGAGATGGCTCAGTAGGCAAAGGCGCTTGCTGCCAGGTCTGAAGACCCGGGTTCAGTTCCCAGAACCCACATGGTGGGAGGAGAGAACTAACTCCTGTAAGTTGTCCTCTGACCTCCACAGGTGCACCATGGCACAGGCTCACTAAATACATGTAATTAAGAATATAATATGCTCTACTCACGAATGCCCATTATGTGCTAGGCCTTGACCTCATTATACACATTTGGACAAACATATGCTCAACAGGCTCTGAGGAGCTCTGAGTTCAGGGCGTGGTGTGGGAGGAGGAGTGGAGGGTGGGAGCATGGTGAATGAGCAGCTGTCACTGACATGTCGTTGATGAGTCAGGAAGATGTTGTTACACCCCCCCCCCCCCAAGATGGAGGTTATGTAAGTGTGTTGTGTAGACTGCTAGGTGATATACAATCCTTCCCCTCAGAGCTTCCAGGATGGCTGGGTATCCATTCCTTAGGCTGGAGTGGTGTTGGCATAATCTGTTCAAGGTCGGCCAGGGAAGACTTGGGTTGGTAGGCTGATAGACTGGACGGGAAGCAGGGAGCACTGTCTCTTGTGACTTGCTGGTCCTCTTCAAAGCTGCCATTGATCATAGCTGGTCTGCCTTGCCTCGTCCTGCTCACCTTGCTGTGTTCTTGCCTCTTAACTGGCATGAAGCCCCCAGGCTGAGCCTCAGTTCCAACACGGAGGCAGAGCTCTAGTCACGTCTTTTCAGGCCACCTTCTGACTGTGTGCGGGGCTGGCTGCCTGACTGTGTGCAGGGCTGACTGCCTGACTGTGTGCAGGGCTGACTGCCTGACTGTGTGCAGGGCTGACTGCCTGACTGTGTGCAGGGCTGACTGTCTGTGCAGGGCTGACTGCCTGACTGTGTGCAGGGCTGGCTGCCTGACTGTGTGCAGGGCTGACTGCCTGACTGTGTGCAGGGCTGACTGCCTGACTGTGTGCGGGGCTGACTGCCTGACTGTGTGCAGGGCTGGCTGCCTGACTGTGTGCGGGGCTGGCTGCCTGACTCTGCGGGGCTGACTGCTTGACTGTGTGCGGGGCTGACTGCCTGACTGTGTGCAGGGCTGGCTGCCTGACTGTGTGCAGGGCTGGCTGCCTGACTGTGTGCAGGGCTGGCTGCCTGACTCTGCGGGGCTGACTGCCTGACTGTGTGCGGGGCTGACTGCCTGACTGTGTGCAGGGCTGACTGCCTGACTGTGCGCAGGGCTGACTGCCTGACTGTGCAGGGCTGACTGCCTGACTGTGTGCAGGGCTGGCTGCCTGACTGTGTGCGGGGCTGACTGCCTGACTGTGCAGGGCTGACTGCGCGACTGTGTGCAGGGCTGACTGCCTGACTGTGTGCATGGCTGACTGCCTGACTGTGTGCGGGGCTGACTGCCTGACTGTGCAGGGCTGACTGCGCGACTGTGTGCAGGGCTGACTGCCTGACTGTGCACAGGGCTGACTGCCTGACTGTGCACAGGGCTGACTGCCTGACTATGTGCGGGGCTGACTGCCTGACTGTGTGCAGGGCTGACTGCCTGACTGTGCGCAGGGCTGACTGCCTGACTGTGCAGGGCTGACTGCCTGACTGTGTGCAGGGCTGGCTGCCTGGCCTGTGTCGGGCTGCTCTCCTTCATGCTGAGGGCTGGGCTTCTGAAGGGATGTGGGTGATGCTGCAGAGGGTGGTTCTGTGGAGACAGCTGTGTATCCACAGGGCATGGTGACTGATATTCTGGTGGGAGGAAGACCTAGGAGGGGCTTGGGCCAGGCTGCTCCCTCCTGGCTGGGTTAAGTGAGTGGGGGCGGGGCGGGGTGGGGAACGCACCCCTCTCTAACTCTCACTTCTGGCCTGAGGAACCTGAGCTCCATTCTCATCACGAAGGCATTTCTGAAGCAAGTTCTGAGAACTGTGTGGAAACGGGTGTCTTCTGGGCGCTGTTTATTTTTGTCTGAGCTGCTCCGGAGAGAGAGGCAGAACCCTCATTTTGTCTCAGGCTGCCCTTAATCCTGCTGGATAAATGCACCACAGGATGGGGTGTGGGTGCCCGAAGGGCAGAAGGGGAAGCCACTGCAACCTAGCAACAGGGGGCATTTGATGAGAGCTGAGCCATCCTTATGCTTAGAGGGGTGTTGCCTCAGGCCCAAGAGAGGATTTGACTCTCCTACGGTACATACCCCACCCCCATAAAGGTGGAGAGCACACCTTCTTGTCTGGGTGTGGACAAGCCTGTCACCTTGTCATAACGGCCCAGACTTGGGGACGTTCTGTTCCCCTCTCTGTTCATGGGACTTAGGAAAGGGTGTAACGTGCATGTGAGGAAGCTGGTATCCACCGTGGCTGACGTAAAGCGTTGGCAGTTAAGACTTGTTTTTGTGTGCTGTGGGTTCACTTACATGCAGCAGGTGCCAAATAAAGGCAGCGGTGGTAGAAGAATCAGAAGGGAGCTCCACAGAGCCTGGCCCCCTGCTCTGAGCTCTGGCATCCCGACTCTTGTCCTGGACACTAATCTCCTTAGTGCTGATGATTTAGCTGATATTTGCTGTGGGCTTTTTCTTTTTTGGCAGGTGGCTCTCCACGCTGGGTTTAGGATTAGTGTCCAAAGATGCATTTGGAGAACACTAAATAATGAGTGTCCTACCTTTTCCTGAAGGTGGGATCTGGTCTAGATGCAAAGGTGTCTGTCTGCAGGGTGAGTCCTGGGGGCTGACTTCTCTGTGAGGCCAGGGAAGAGTAGCAGGAAAGACCTGACCTCCGACAGACTGGAGACACAGCCCAGTGGTAGAGTGCTGGCCCAGCCTGCAGAGCCCCAACACTGCATACACCCGAAATGCTTGGCCTCCTGCACTGTCCGATGGAGACAGGAAGATCAGAAGCTCAAGGACATTCCTGTCTACATAGTGAGTTTGAGGCCAGCCTGGGCTATATAAAATCTAATCTCAAAGAAAAAAAAAAAAAACAGAAAAACAGGTACTTTTGGATGCACTATCTAGATGGCTCAAGAACACTGCTGTTTTACTTTATTTATTTATTTTTTGGTTTTTCAAAATATGATTTCTCTGTGTAGCCTTGGTTGTCCTGGAACTCACTCTGTAGGCCAGGCTGGCCCTGGGATAAAGGGCAAGGGCGAGTTTTAACATTAGACCTGAGTATGGTTCCCGACTCCCACATTGGGTGGTTCACAACCACCTGTAACTCCAGCTCCAAGAGATTGGTGTCTTCTTCTGGTCTCTGCAGGCACACACACACACACACACACACACACACACACACACACACACACACAAAGATAAAGTGAAATCTTAAAAACTGGTCAGAATTGGGGTGGGCTTTAGCGACCTTGGATGCTGTGGACGGGTCTGCTCCCTCTCTGCTCCTGCCAGTGGAAAGGGACAGCTCTGTCTCCAGATGGCTTTTTTTTGTTTGCTTTGCTTTGTTCAATGTTTATTTATGTATTTTATATGTATATATGTTTTGTCTGTGTGTGTGTCTGTGTGCCATGTGCATTGGACCCCCCCCCCCCAGAACTGAAGTTATGGACAGTTGTGAGTCACCATGTGGTACTGGGAATTGAACCCGGGTCCCCTGTAAGAGCAGCAAGTGCTCTTAACCAAGGAACCATCTCTCCATATCCCTGTTTTCGTATTTTCACAGACAGCTCTTAATCCAGGCAGAGCCGGGGAATGTTCTGTGCTCTCTGCCAAGATGTTCTGCAGGTCTGCTGGGCTGTGTTATCTTCCCGCCCAGGCGTGAGTGCTGTTGACTTTCCTTAGGAAGGGTCAGGCCCATCTGGCCTGAGGTGTGTGCCACTTTTCCTGGCCTGAGTGTGAAGTCTCCTGCCTGCCCCTGGGGGTACATGTGCCTGCGGGGTTAGTTTGAAGGAAGAGGCCAGTGGAAGAGGAGAGTCCCCAAGTTCTAGAAGAGCTGGCAGGGCAGTGTCAGGCAAATCTCTGCCCTCTTCTCTGCCCTGACCCTACTGTGACCCAGGGTTCCAGCCTGTTCGTGTGCGAGAAAGAAGAACAGCAGAAGCAGGGCAGGGTGGGCAGAGCCTCTGAAGCCAGTGCTCTGCAGCCTGGACTGTGCTCTGCAGCCTGGACTGTGCTCTGCAGCCTGGACTGTGCTCTGCAGCCTGGACTGTGCTCTGCAGCCTGGACTGCGGACCGGTTAGCACTGAGGCCCGTGGTTCGTTCTTTAGAGCGCGTACCTTGTTTGGTTGTGGACTGTCTTTCAGTTTTTTAAATGGCGTTTAATTATTTGTGTATTGATAGGTTGATTTATTGTGTGGAGGGCACAAGATAACTTTTGGGAGTTGGTTCTCCCTTCCTCCATGCAGGTTCCAAGGATCCAACTGAGATTGTCGGCTGTGGCAGCAGGTGCCTCTTCCTGTGGAATTATCTTTGGCCCTGCTGTGGGCTCTCTGTGGTCTTTGAAGTGAGGACTTTGGTCAGGTGATATTGGTTGTTCTCTGGGATCACCTGAATTCTTTCCCAGGGGGCTCTCACTTGCCAGAAGCATACAAATATATTCCTGTTTGTGAATGCCTATGTGTGTCATGTTAGGTGGCATGTATGCAGATTCAGTTTGATAATTTAGGTGTACAGTGTTTAAAAGTGAAAGGAATCAGGCTGGGAATTTAGCTCAGTTGGCAAAGTGCCTGCGCAGAGGTCAGAGGGCAACTTGCTGGGGGCGGGGCCTACCATGTGGGTCTTAAGGATTGAACTCAGGTAGCCAGGCTTGGTAGCAAAAGGCTAAAGAGCCCCCGAGTCATCTCCCTGGCCTCAGATTCCCTTTTGTAGCACGTGCCTGGATTTCTCTTCATGGTGAGGAGTTACTTACCTGGCTTGTCCTACAGGAAAGGTGGTCCCCGAAATGTGAAAATTCTGTGAAAAGTCGGGCTGGTGGTGGCACGTAAAAGTACTCTATTGATACTTGTTGAGAGCCTGAAATCAGAGCCATGGGCAAAATACATCGATTGCCATGGGAAACTGATTTCCCCTCAGTTACCGGCTGAGCAGCCGGCGTTTGTAAGAAGATATGTCGTATTGGCGAGAGGTCTGCGGTTCAGTTAAGTGGCTGGCTCCTGGGAGTGTGTCTTGGACAGTTCATTCATTCATCAAATATTGACTGACTCTCTCTGTGCTCTGGGTGTGTGCTTAGGCCTGGGGCGGCTAAAGACAGGTTGATCACCAAGCTCCTCCAGCTCTGGCCTCAAAGGAAGGGCGAGACAGCTCACGTCACACTCACACACCTGGCGGGGAAAGATGCCTGGGACTGTGGAGCCGGGTGATTTTTATTGGTTGTTTAATTATAATCAAATAACTTTTACTGGTGGTAAACTAATTTCCATAATTACCAAATGCATTCATTCATATTGGCGCTTCTTTTGTTGTGGCAGAAGATGGCTGTGCCTCCCACATATGCTGATCTTGGCAAGTCTGCCAGGGATGTCTTCACCAAGGGCTACGGTGAGTGTTGGAGGAAAGAGTCGGGAGCAATGGTGGAATGGAAGGCCTTTCACCTGCAAACAGGGTTGGCATGTTTGGGACACTTGGTGGTCAGTTCCCAGCTGGCAACTTATGTATCCAGTCCAAAGGATGCGCTTCCTGCGGCTCTGCGCCACCCGGTGGTGAGGCCCAGGCATTGCAGGACAAGTAGCTGATGGAGTCTCTTGCAAGCTCCAGCGCCCGCCCCGGTAGAATGCCATTCTAAATTTAGCCTGACGGGCCCACCAGGCCTGGTGACTGTGTCTCTGCCAGCTGCTGGGAACCTCCCCCCACCCCCAGGCCCTGCATGGGCACCGGTGCGGCCTGCATTCTCTCTGTCTGCCACTGTTCCACTGGCTTCCCATAAGCAGCGGTGGAGGCCAGGTACCCTCATCTCCTAGGGCTGCGGTGAGTTTCTTTAAGCCCTTCCGGGTGTCCAGGAGGAAGGCAGAGATGGCCTAGCTTTAAATTTTTATTATTTTTCTAGTGCTGCAGATCCAATCTCGGGCCTTGAACTTGTTAGCAATTGTTCTGTTACCGCTGAGCTACCCTTCCTACCCGTCTGGCTTAGTTAGTTAACCTGTTTGTGGTTGTTTTTTTATTTTTTTTTAGGCTTTGGCTTAATAAAACTTGATTTGAAAACGAAGTCTGAGAATGGATTGGTAAGTTGCTCAACTTGCATGGGACAGTGTATTTGTTCCTGACCAGTAGGGGCTGCTGTGGCCGGGCTGGCAGGGCCAAGAGCAGCTGCCTGTCTGGCCTGTGGCTGTTTGTGCTCGCTCCGTTGTCTTCTCTGTGTGGCAGGTACTCCGGGACTCTCGTAGAGCGGCCTCTGGCAAATGGTCCTTAGGTTTGTTGCTTTCTTACAAGTTGTTTTGTGGTGTTGGAAGGAACTCAAACTCTAGGCCCAATCCCTGTGGGCAAGTGCTCGGCCACTGACCAAAACCTCTAACCTGATCCATCCTTGATGTTTCTTTCTTACTTTAAAATTGAATCTTTCTTTCTTTCTTTCTTTTTCTTTTTAATAATTATTTAACTTTATTTTATGTGCATTGGTGTGAAGGTGTCAGATCCCCTGGAACTGCAGTTACAGACAGTTGTGAGCTGCCATGTAGGTGCTGGGAATTGAACCCAGGTCCTCTGGAAGAGCAGTCAGTGCTCTTAACCACTGAGCCATCTCTCCAGCCCTCTTCCTTTTTTTTCTTTCATTTTTCCCTTCCTTCCTTCCTTCCTTCCTTCCTTCCTTCCTTCCTTCCTTCCTTCCTTCCTTCCTTCCTTCTTCCCTCCCTCCCTCCCTCCCTCCCTCCCTCCCTCCTCTCTCTCTCTCTCTCTCTCTCTCTCTCTCTCTCTCTCTCTGAGACAGGGTCTGTGTCACTCTGGCTGTCCTGGATATCTCTCTGTAGCCCAGGCTGGCCTCAAACTCACAGAGATCCACCTGCCTCTGCCTCACGAGTGCTGGGACTAAAGGCGTACACTACCTTTGCTCAGCCTCTTTTTTCTTTTTTAAGACTTATGTGTGTGTGTGTGTGTGAGAGAGAGAGAGACAGAGACAGAGACAGAGACAGAGAGACAGAGAGGGTTTGTATGCACCACATGTTTGCAGCAACCTGGGGAGGACAAAAGAGGGTATCATATCTCCTGGAACTGGGGTTACTTTTACGGGTCGTTGTGAACTGCATTGTGGGTGCTGAGACTTGAACCCACGTCCTCTACAAGAGCAGTAAGTGCTCTAAACCACTGAGCCATCTCTTCAGCCCTATTGACCTATATTTTTATTTATTTTAGTTTAGTTTTTTTGAGACAGGGTCTCTACATGGCTATGGATGCCCTAGAACTCATTATGTAGAGCAGGCTGGCTTGAAATTCACAGAAATCCACTTGCCTCTGCCTCCTGGGTGCTGGTGTTAATGGTGTGCTCTACTTACCTAGGTTTTTAATGTTTCATTATTACTTAGAAACATCCTTGTTTTTAGGTTGTATTTGCAGCAGTTGTTGGGAGGAAGAGTGTGAGGTTTAGAATTCTGCTGTGTCAGCTTTTGCTCAATGGCTCTCTCTGTCTGAGGCTAGAGACAGCATGGAAGCTGGGTGATTTCCTGTCTAGACTTCAGGGCCTTAGGGGAGGAAGGAAGCTACCTTCCAAAGAACTCTGCAGAAGGTTCCTTTTGCTAGCAGGCTCTTTCACTGCTTTGTATTTTCAGTATCTAACTGAACTGTAGAAAAAGTTCTGCCTGGACATGCCAGGGACTCTTGCTTAAGGGCCTGGAGAGGTCCTGAGGGCAGGCTGGACTGTGGGCTGAGGGCAGGCTGGACTGTGAGCTCAGGGCAGGCTGGACTGTGAGCTCAGGGCAGGCTGGACTGTGGCTGAGAGGTGCTGAGGGCAGGCTGGACTGTGGCTGAGAGGTCCTGAGGGCAGGCTGGACTGTGGCTGAGAGGTCCTGAGGGCAGGCTGGACTGTGGCTGAGGGTCCTGAGGGCAGGCTGGACTGTGGCTGAGAGGTCCTGAGGGCAGGCTGGATGGTGGGCTGAGACTCTTTCTCTCTCCTTTAAGGAATTTACCAGCTCAGGCTCCGCCAACACAGAGACCACCAAAGTGAACGGCAGCCTGGAAACCAAGTACAGATGGACTGAGTACGGGCTGACGTTCACAGAGAAGTGGAACACAGACAACACCCTGGGCACCGAGATCACCGTGGAAGACCAGGTAAGGCCGGCCCCCGGAATTCCTGGCTCGGCTCCTTCCCATCACCGCACCCACGGCCCCGCCCTCAGCTAATCTGTACCTTCTCTCCCATGCAGCTCGCGCGTGGACTGAAGCTGACCTTTGATTCATCCTTCTCACCTAACACTGGGTAAGGAGCCCACCTTTGTCCCACGAGGACGTTTTAGGATGCTGTGGCCCTTGGAAGTCCTTCACGCCAAAGGATTTTGGTGTTAAGGATAACATCATGTTAAAGGCGGTCTCTAAACTGGGAGGCTGGAGGTTGAGGAGGGATCATGGGGTCAGGGCCAGCCAGGGCTGTATAGTGAGATTCCATGTCAAAGAACAAAAACCAACCAGACAACAATGGTAAGACGGCCTTGGTCCGAGCTCTATACATTCTGTGAGTTCTGTGGTGGTGTTTTGGCCAGGACCCATATGTCTATCTGTTAATGAGCTGGGCTGTAGCAAGCATTAGGAAATGCAAATGGTTTATCTAACAAATGGTTTTGTGTGTTCCTGTGCTCATTTGGGGATTGAGGGTGCCTGGGCCAGGATGCTATTTGCCCCAAGGAGCTTCCCTTTTCCTTTTTTTTTTTTTTTTTTTGCCTTTTTTCGAGACAGGGTTTCTCAGTGTAGCTTTGTGCCTTTCCTGGATCTTCCTCTGTAGACCAGGCTGGCCTCGAACTCACGAAGATTCACCTGCTTCTGCCTTCCGAGTGCTGGGATTAAAGGCGTGTGCCACCACCGCCCGGCCCCCCAGTTGATCTACTTTATTCAAAGATGCCAGTAACAAGAGTGGCCAAGGCTGGAGAGCAGAGGTGGCATTTGGGAGCAGGGGCTAACTGGTCACTGTTGCCGGCCTGTTTTGTAGGTGTGGAGGGCCTGAGACACTGAGATCTCAGGAGCTTCACCACAAGGTGGCTCCTGGGGCTGCCAGGTCCCCTGGCCAGAAACAGATGAGGCCTGTTGGTTGTTAACAAATCAAATCAGAGGGCAAAGAGAGCAAGTTGGTCTCCCTCGGCTCCTGAGGCTCTACAGGACTAGAAAGAACTCTTCCCCTCTAGAATCGTCTACACTCTTGTGATTTCATACTCAGAATGGTTGAGTCTCCTAAATCAGGGGAAGGTTGTTTTGCCCACTGATGATTGAGTCTAGGCTTTTACTAAATTCCAAGTCTTCGCTTTTTGCTTTGGCAAAACATGTATAAAATTTACCATCTGAATCATCTTTTACATCCACAGTTCAGTGGCGTGTGTTTTCATGGTTTGTGATCCTGTGCTTTTTCCCCCCGTCCTTTTCTGATTGCCTGCCTGTGCCTCCCCAGTGCTGGGATTCGAGTTGTGAGCTGCCGTGTGGGGGCTGGGAACTGAACCTGGGTCCTCTACAGGAGCAGCCAGTGCTCTCATGTTGAGTCAGCTCTCCAGCCCCCTCAGTTTAACCTTTCATTTTGAAATAATTTGCAGTTTTTATATAGAAAACTGTGATAAAAGTAACATGTAGAGTTCCCTTCTGTTTCTCCCCTAGCTCCCTCTGATGCTGAAATCTTATATCACATTAAAACCCAGTACATAATATATACCCATAATGTATATATAATATGCAGCCATTTACGACATACTATTTCAGTGGAGCACATGTAGGAACTTGAGATTTTAACAGCTCAGACATTCCGTACTGCCATCGAGGCACAGTGCATGTCTTGAGTGTGTGACAGTTGTCATACACGGCACCCACTCTGTTACTCCCCCATTTGTAATTATGTGCCTGTCCCAGTATTTGATGATGATATGGCCTGAGTGTGTGACTGGTTCCTGTGCACTCACTGTGCATTTTCCCATTAGAGTGTGTTCCTTATAAAATATTTACTGTGAACGCATGTGCTGGGGTACATTGCCCGCCTTGGGCATCTCGTATGTGCTCTGTCCCTTGGGTGCATCAGGAGGCCATGGTTGAGTGATTAACCATGGCCATCTGGGTTTCTGTAAGTGCACCCCATGATGTTTGCTTAATGACCAAATGACCCAGTGATGTAATTTTCAGACTGTGTCCCTGTCATTAAGCAATTGTGGCTGGAACACAGATCAGCGCCAGCGAGTGAACATTGGTACCACACTGTTAACTGTTGCCCTGCTGACTGACATCTTCTTCCTGGCTCGGGATCCAGTTCCGGATCCTCCATGGCATCAAACTGTCAGGTCTCCTCTGTGGTCCTGGGACATGCTCTCCATCCTTTTCTCTTGTGACCTGGACAGTTTTGAAGAATGGCTGAGAGTTCTTGGCAGAATGACCTTTTACTTGGGTTGCTCTGCTAATGTCTCCTGATTACATTCAGGTTGTATAGTTTTCGGCAGCTAAAGAAGTGGCACCTCATCGTGTCCATGGGGCATGCCGTCAGGAAGACCGCCATCACATCTCTTGACTGGTGATACAGACTTTGATTGCGTGGCTAACATGGCATTTGCTGGGTCTCTCCCCTGGAAAGCTGCTACTCTCTAGCTTTCTTCTCAGTAGATACGCAGCGGGAGACACTAAGGCTGCAAATGTTCTTTCTCATCATGCTTTGGGTCACACCCTTCAATTCTTTCTTGCCTCCGCCATTATTTTTGGTAGTTATTCCCATCATTCCTTTCTCACGGGGTTTTACCATAGGGAAAATGTCCTACTCCCCCACTCACTTAACCAGTTTTACCTTTGTTTTACATTTTATTTCGCTGTATTTATCTTTATGTGCAGGAGTATTTTGCTTACGTGTATGTGTGTGCATTGTGTGTGTGCCTGGTGCTTATCGAGGTTAGGAGAAGGCATTGGATTCCCTGGAACTGGGATTACAGATGGTTGTGAGCCACCATGTGGGGATGAAACATGTCTTCTGCAAGAGTACCCAGTGCTCTTAACTGCTGAACCATCTCTCCAGCACTTTAGTATTAAAAACAAGACAAAACAAAACAAAAAAACCCTACACATATACACACACACACACACATTTGTTCTTGTGTGTGTGTGCACCACAGTGTGCATGTGAACATTCGAGAACAACTTGCTGGGTTTGGTTTTCTCCTTTCTCCATGCTAGTCCCAGGGATTCGGCTCAGGTCATCAGGTTTGGCTACAATCCCTCTACCTGCTGAGCCATCTTGCCAGCGCCTCATCAGTGTTTGTGTTAGGACAGACTCTTGGACATTTATTCTGTGAGTTATAGTCACCTGCATCGTTTATGTCGTGGCTCAGGTTGTCTCAGTTGTGACACTTTGGAGCTCCTTCAGGTTGACATGTGTTGGCTTTGGGGAGCTCCTCCCGCTTGGAGCTCATCTGTGTTTCTTGTTTTAGAAGTTGGACGAGGTTCATCTTAAGGCTCTTTCTCCCCTAGTTCCGCTGCCAGCCATTCCTCCTCGGAGCCTGGGCTCCTCCTATTGGGTAGGGTGTTTCTCGGGTATGCTGGAGGCGCTAGGTGTGCTGGGTAGTTGAGCTTTGATGGCTCTTGACGTGGAAATGCACGCTGGCTTTCCGGAGCTCTGCTGATGCCTGGAAAGCACTGGCCACCCTTAGCCAGATGTGGGCCACAGCTAGGTGGGGCTGCAGACCCCATTTAGGGATTAGTACCACCCCCCCCCCCAGTGTTGCCTTTCACAGATGAAGCCTGCTTGCTAACCATCAGTGTGTCTCATGTCTCTCTTGAGTGCTTGTCAAATTAGCACCACCACTTAAGTAGCTTAAAAAAAAATCCCAGTGACATTTGAGAAAGGAAACCTCCCTAGCTGTGTGAGGAGCGGAGACCTGGGGATGGCTGAGTCACTCTGGCTGTAGCTCTGTCCTTTTTCTTTGGATGCTTGGACCCCTAGCTAGAATCCCGTGAGACAGTGAGTGGGGGCACTGTGCAAACTGGTGTGGGTGGTGCACACGGTTGGTCAGAGGCTCTGCCACAGGTACTGTACTTTGTGGTTAATAGCAGCTTTTCGTTGGTTTTGTCTTTTGAGAGAGGCTCTCATGTAGCCCAATCTTGTGTTGAGTTTCTATGTAACTGAGGCTGGCTGGCTTCTAACTCCTGATCCTCCTACCTCCATGCCCAGGTGTGTGCCACTCATGTTGTATTGAGGCAGAGTCTGACTATGTAGCCCAGGCTGGCTTCCAAGTTATGATCCTCTTACCTCAGCCTTGGGAGTTGGTTCTCTCCTTCCATCATGTGGGTCCTGGGGACCAAACTGAGGTCATTAGGCTTGGCAGCAAATGCCACTACCCTAAGCCGTACTACTGGCCCTAAACTAAACATCTTTTGATATATTTTAGTTTATTGCCAATACTGCTCTTACCAATGCTCACATTTTCCCATCTTGGGAGCCCCTGGGTGAGAACCTTCTTATTTTAGCAATTAGATCCATTTGCCCAATTCCTGGTCATCTCTGATAGCTTGGAAAGCTGCTTCAGGCTTACTTGGTATGTTTCCTGCCCTGGATCTGTAACTGGCCATTTCCCAAGAAACAGTAGGGCCTCTGGGGAGGGAATAGGTCCAGAGCCCATGGTCTGCATGCTTTAATCTCACTGTGCATAGGGGCAGGAGCGGGCAGGTCTGTGTGGTCCTCGGCACTCTGACCAGACCCGGTTTCTGTGGTCTAGGCTGAGAAAGCCATTGGCCAGGGAATGATCCCTTTTGCAAGCATGTGATAATAGTTTCATTTTATCCGATAGATTTGATCTTCAAAACATTTGTTTTACTGTATTTGTGTGTACATGGTGTGTGCACAGCTGCCACAGAGTACCCGTGGAGGTCAGAGGATGACTTCAGGTTTGCTCTCCTCTTCCCCCTTCTCGAGGCAGGATTCTGTCTCCTTTTTTTAATGATTTATTTACTTTTATTTTATGTGCATTGGTGTTTTGCCTGCATGTATGTCTGTGTGAGGGTGTTGTATCCCCTGGAACTGTAGTTATAGGCAGGTATGGGCTACCATGTGGGTGCTGGGAATTGAACCCAGGTCCTCTGGAAGAGGAGCCAGTGCCCTTAACCACTGAGCCACCTCTCCGGGATTTTTTTCTGTTCACTGCTATATATGCCAGGCTAGCAGGCTTTGGTGAGCTTCCTGTCTCTCCGTCCCATCTCCCCAGAGAGGTTTACTGGGATTACAGATACTTTTGCTATGCATACAGCATTTACTGGGTTCTGGGGACTTGAGCTTGGATCTTTAAGCTTGTCTGGCAAGCACTTTATCCACTGAGCTATCTGCTCAGCCCAAAAGATGCTCTTTTATTCTCTGGGGTTTGCTTTGGATAAAAATTATGACTCATCTACCCTTACTGAGGGACACTGGGGGTCTTGAAAAACAGTTGACAGACACTGAACTACCCGCTCTTAGATGCGAAGAATCTGGCATCACTGGGCCTGACATCAGGACTGCCAGGACTCTCAGTTGTGAACTCAGTGGTGTCTCAAGACTATGGCAGAAGCCGGGCGGTGGTGGTGCACGCCTTTAATCCCAGCACTTGGGAGGCAGAGGCAGGCGGATCTCTGTGAGTTCGAGGCCAGCCTGGGCTACCAAGTGAGTTCCAGGAAAGGCGCAAAGCTATACAGAGAAACCCTGTCTCGAAACCCCCCCCCCCCCAAAAAAAAAAAGAAGACTATGGCAGTACAAGCTCTCCTACTGCATTCACTAAGCAGGGAAAAGATTATTATTATTATTTGTGTGTGTGTGTGTGTGTGTGTGTGTGTGTGTGTGTGTGTGTGTGTGTGTATGCACCACATAGAAGCAGGTACCTGCAGAGGCCAGAACAGGTGTCAGATCTCCAGACAGTTGTGAGCTGCCAGTGTGGGTGTTAGAAACCGAATCGCAGTCTTCTGTATGAGCGCTTTTATCTCCCGAGCCTCCTCTCCAGCTGCAGGGATCTGCTATTTCTTTCTTTCTTTCTTTCTTTCTTTCTTTCTTTCTTTCTTTCTTTCTTTCTTTCTTTCTTTCTTTCTTTCTTTCTTTCTTTTTTTTTTTTTTTGCCACTTACTGGGTGAGCCACAAAGATGACCATCTCCCTCAAATTGCTGCTTGGGTAGCTTTGTGACATGCACCTCTCCTGTAGGTTTAGAAAACAACACACATGCCTGATAGATGCCAGTGTAGGGTGTGGGGTTAGGCACAGGGAGAGGCCGGGAAAGGAGCATGGTTGGCGCTCACTTTCTGGTCTCTTCCCGTGGCCTGCGCAACACAGTGTTGATGTAGCCTTTTGCAGACTAGATTTGAGCTCAGGAGAAGTTGTGTCCTGCTTGTGGTTCAGCAAGCAGGGTCAACTGGTCACCGACCTCGCCTCTCTGTTCCCTCCCTCCTACTCAAACTGGGACCAAACAACAACAATGTTTGTTCACACAGTCCTTAGCAGGATTGGGTCAATGTGACTTAGCTTGGCTTTAATACATTTCTTTTTCTTTTAGGAAAAAAAATGCTAAAATCAAGACAGGGTACAAGAGGGAGCATATCAACCTGGGCTGTGATGTGGACTTTGACATCGCCGGGCCCTCGATCCGTGGCGCCCTGGTGCTTGGCTATGAGGGTTGGCTGGCTGGCTACCAGATGAATTTTGAGACCGCGAAGTCCCGAGTGACCCAGAGCAACTTTGCCGTTGGCTACAAGACGGACGAATTCCAGCTTCATACTAATGTGTGAGTGTGGGGGTGGGGGGTGGGGGTGGGGGGTTGTCTTCGTTACGTTTCTAGTGCTGTGACAAAACACCATGACCAAGCAACTTGTCAAAGAAAGTGTTTAGAGTCCATGATGCTATAGCACAGAGTCAAAACAGCTGAGAGCTCACATCTGGATCCACAACCAAGAGGCCGAGAGAAAGAGAGAGAGAAAGAGCGAGCGGTGGGAATGGTGGGGGTCCTGGAGCCTCAAAGCCCACCCCCAGTGACACACCTCCTAATCCTTCCCAAACAGTTCCACCAACTGAGGACCAAGTTTTCAATTGGGGGCCAGTCTCGTTGAGAATGCCACAGGGGTGTCATGGATTGGCTAGGGTGGTTGCTTTTCATTTTTTTCCCCTGAGATCAGTTTTCAGTCATTTGGGTGAGGTGAGCCAAGGGGCCTGTTAGCATTTTTGTGTCCCATCCCATGGTGGATAATCAGGAATGCATAGGATTTTCTCTCTGTTGATAGGGTTAACTGTTTACTGACTGCTGGATGTTGGGGTGATGGGCAGGTTGGAGCTCGTCTGTCACTGGACTTGGAGGTTGAAGGACACTGATGATGTGAGGGAATCAAAAATTTCAACCATAAAATTAATCTTCTTTGGGGCTAGAGGGAAGCTGGTCAGTAAAGAGCACTTGCTGCTCTAGGAGAGGATACAAGGTTGGTTCCCAGCACTCTTGTTTTGCACGGGTTATAACCATCTGAAACTCGAGGGGATCCAATACACTCTCTTTTGGCCTCTGTGCCCACCCCACCCCACCCCCATCCCCGCCCCATACATATAAAAAGAAAAAAAAAGTAATTTTGTATGGGTTAGTTCCATGAAGCACTAACTTGTTCTTTCCACTAGAGGACGCTACAGAAGTAACATCTTATTCAGACCAGTAATGGTATTGCTCTAACCAAACACTAATCCATAGATAATAATTAAAGCATTTATTTCTGTGTGTGTGTGTGTGTGTGTGTGTGTGTGTGTGTGTGTGTGTGTGTGTGTATGTGTGTGTATGAACACCTATGTCTCCGTGTACATGTGGAGGTTAGAGAACAACTTGCAGTGAGTTCTCTACCTCCACATCCAAACCATAGCACTTGCCTTCCAAGGAATGTGGGGCCTGAGCTTTCCTGACCCTTCTGGCCATGTCTTTTCTCCTTGGCTTCCCTCCAACCATCTCTGACAGAATCACTTACAAAAGTAAAGACACAAACAGTAGAAAGCAGAAAGCTCTGCAGAATCCCATTTTTCTAGTTTCTGCTTCCGTTTTTAAAGAAACCAGTTTGTTTTTATTCGTGTGTATGTGTGTGTGTGTATCTGTGTGAGTGTATGTCACATGTGTGCCGGTGTCCATGGTGACCAGAAGAGAGTGTCGGCGTCTCTAGAGATGGAGTTATGGGCAGTTGTGAGCTGCCTGATGTAGGTTTGTGAACTCAGGACCTTTGGGAAAGCAGCAAGTACTCAACCACTGAGCCACCTCTTCAGTCCTATCTGCCTCCATTTTTAAAGGAGCATTTGGAAACAAATTTGAGGTTTTGTGCCATTCTGGTAGTTGTCTGGGGTGCCCTTGAGAGTTTCCAGTGATTGGTGAGATGTTTTATCTTCTGAAACTTCGAGACTCCAGTGTTAGTCCCGCTCTGTCCTGGCTTTCTGTATCTCAGTCCTCGGTTTGTGAAATTGGTTCTCCATATGGCTTGGTGCTGCTGACTCTGCCTGGGTCCAGCCCTGGTCCTCGGACAGCTGGACATCTATCTGTTGCTGTGCTTACTTGCAGGAACGATGGGACAGAGTTTGGCGGCTCCATTTATCAGAAGGTGAACAAGAAGTTGGAGACCGCTGTTAATCTCGCCTGGACCGCAGGAAACAGTAACACTCGCTTTGGAATAGCGGCCAAGTATCAGGTCGACCCTGATGCCTGCTTTTCGGTGGGTACCCATGAACCACCCTGAGCATGAGAGAATTCCTGTGCTTCCGCTTAGAGGTTCTCACTGGGCATTCTTGCGCTTAATCCCACTTGAAACAGATACTTAAATTTTTTTTTTTTTGTTTCTTTTTTTTTGGGGAGTGGGTGGGTAGGGGCACAGTCTCACTATGTGTCCCTGGCTGGCTAGGAACTCTCTGTATAGACTTCACAAAGATCCATGTGCCTCTGCCTCTCCAGTGCTGGGATTAAAGTCATGTGCCACCACAATTGACCTTCAGGTGTTTTTTTTTTTTTTTTTTTTTGCAACAGGGTTTTTGTATGTAGCCCTGGCCCCTGGCTGTCCTGGAACATTCTGTAGACTGGGTTGGCCTCGAACTCAGAGATCCACTTGCCTCTGCCTTCTGAGTACTGGAATTAAAGGCATCATGCACCACTCTGGTTCGTAAATCATCGGTATTTTTATTTTGGAGCTGAATGCTTATGGAGGTCAATTGGGTAACTTCCTTAAAGGCACACAGCACAGAGGAAGTACGTTCCCAGACCTGGTTTTGAGCAGACTGCTATGCTATTAGGCCACTTTCTTTAACCCGTTCCTGTCCCATCATGCAAACTGTAAAGGGAACTTCCCTTAAATGTTTTATTCTTATTCATTTTCATTTTGTTCCCAGTCCCTGTGGTCCGTATCCAGGTATCAATGGTCAGGATGAGGTATTCTAGTGGTAGAGTATACACATGCCAGGGCCTGGGCGTAAGCCATATTACCAGGGACAAAAGCAAACCAAAACAAGGCGAGGGCTGTAGCTCAGTTGGTCGAGTGCTTGCTTGGCATACGGAAAGCCTGGTGCTTGATCCCCAGCACAGCAGAAGCAGCAGGCAGAAGGATCAGAAGTTCAAGGTCTTTCTTGGCTATGGTGTAGCAAGAGTTCAAAGGCAACCTTGGGCTACGTAGTGAGAGCATCTCTCTGAAAAGACAAAACCAGGTAGTTGGTCAGTGAGCATCGTGTCTTGCCTACCCATGGCACTGGTCAGAGGCCCCGAGCTGCATAGGTTTTGTGGTGAACCTAGTTGAGCTGGCTTCTCTTGTCACACTACAGGTGGCCGCCCTTTCGGGGTGGAATGAGGAAGTGTCATGTTGCAGAATGTTTCTGCTGGTTGGTGTAACTCACAGTCTGTTTTAAGCCTCCTGACCTGGGAACAGGACTTGCTCCCTCAACATCAGCCATGCATGTAAAACTAAAGGACCAGGGGCCTCCTTGTTGGGATGTTGGGAGCATAAAGGAATGGTTAAAAGGCACATGGCCTGCCAAGAGCCGTATTCTCCTTGTTCTGTCCTTGGGAGTTCACAGGAGCGGGAAAGCACATGTACCTGCATTGGACACATCTCATGCTGAATATTATGAGATGGCCATGGGCAGGTACAATGTGGTACTGATAGCTGGGATCTGAGGAAGAAGGTATTATTTTGGAGGTAGACACATGGGATGTTTTTTCCCCAGGGTTGTGGGGCACTGTTTTCACTTGGGCTTATCTTTTTTCTTTCAGGCCAAAGTGAACAACTCTAGCCTGATCGGCTTAGGGTACACTCAGACCCTAAAGCCAGGTATGTGTTGCCTGTGTGTGAAGCTGGTTCTCTGTCTTAAAAAAAAAAAAATAATGGTTACGTTCTGCTGACTTCTGCGGGACAGTATACATGAGTGTATATAAACTTTTATAGTTGAATGTTTATAAAGGAATTGTGGGGTCATTGTCAAAAGAGAAAAAGAGTAAGAAATAGAAAGCCAGAAGGAAAGTGTCTGTAAATATCATGGTACGTCTCTGGTTATTTTCTTCCATCCTTTTCCTGGGGTGTGATACTTGTTACTTCCAGGCTGTTGTCAAATTTAGCCTGTCGGTCACCCTCACTATGGAAAGACAAGGGCATAGGAATGGTGGTTAGCGCCTCTACTTTGCATAGTTATCCCAGCCACTCACTGGTGTGTGAGGGCTCCAGGGGCTAATCCCACTTTTGAGCCCTCCGAGGCTGATTATGTGATGTGAGAACCAAGTTCTTCCCAGGAAAAAGAGCCCATCCGATCTAAAATTACAAACAAGTCCCAGGAGGGGGAGTGTATTGTTTGTGTGTGTGTGAGCATGGGTGCATACACATTATGGAGGTGAATGTGAGCCTGATACAGGATAGGGTTTCCCCCAAGGCGGTATTGCTCAAGCAGCTTACCGCATGCTACCAGAGGTCAAATGCTCATTGTGACGGGGGAGACTTGAGGGGGAAGGAAGGTGGATGTTCCAGCCGGGTTTCTGCTCTGTGTACCAGTCATGGCCGTTGCCTGTCTTCATCTGAGGATACCAGCAGGCCAGCTTGTATTGCACAATGCATCCTGAAGGGTTGCCTCGTTTGGCCACTGCTGATTGTTCTGGAACAAATTCTGACTTTGGTATTAACCTCTCTTCTCTTTCCTGTGTCTCTCTCTTTCCCTTTTCTTCCTCCAACTATCCCCCCTCCCTCCCCACACCCATGTCTCTCACCCTCCTGCAGGTATCAAACTGACCCTGTCGGCTCTGCTGGATGGCAAGAACGTCAATGCGGGTGGCCACAAGCTTGGTCTAGGACTGGAATTTCAAGCATAAATGAATATTGTACAATCGTTAATTTTAAACTATTTTGCAGTATAGCTACCTTCAGAATTTAGTGTACCTTTTAATGTTGTATGTTGGGGATGCGAGAATTGATAAATACCACATTAGATCTCCAGGCTAAGGATGACTCGGCTTTAAGGTGTTTACCATTTCAGAGGTACAGCAAAAACCCCATTCCTGAAAGGGTCCTTTTAGCTGTAGATGTGGGTTGGGGAGGAGCCCCTCTAGAGATGTCAGGCCCCAGGTGGAAGCTGGGGATGTGCGGGTCCTTTGTCAGTCTGTAGAGTCCACAGATGAAATTGTGACTTCCTGAGCATTGGTGTCCCAATCCTAGCTGCTGAGAAGCATGCACACACCTGTGTGAAATGGATTGTTTTAGACAGATCTCCGTGCCCTCTTCCCATCCTAGCCCATCAGTTACCTGTTTTACACCAAAAGTACCCTTCTGGTTAGCTATTTCTTTTGTGCCATTTTAGGGTGGAGAGGGTGGGCATGATGGAGCCAGTCATTCAGGACTTAATTCTTCCTTGTGGTGTGGTTTTCTCTTTCTTTCTTCCTCTTTCTCTCTCTCTCTCTTTTTTTTTTTTTTTTGCCATTGCACCAGAGTCTGAAACAGCTTCCGGGATCTCCAGCTCTAAGCTGTGCAGGTGATTGCAGTCACACCATGACAACACTAGGGATCTAAAGTGACCTCTGTTAGAGCCTCACCACTCTATTTTTTAGCCGTTTAATGGGTACATTATAGAGTCTTCCATTTTGTGTGGAATTAGCTCCTCCCCTTCAAATGCTGTAATTAACATCACTTAAAATAAAACTTGAATAAAATATTGAAACCTCATTCTCTTGTTGCTTTTGTTGAGAAAAAAATGAATGGCCCGGGCCGTCGGTTTAGGTTTGTGCTTTGTTCCTTTGCATTTTGTGCATTGATATGGTGTTTGCTCTTGGTGTCTAACAAATCACCAATAACCTGATGGCATACAAGAACACTCAGAAGCCTAGAGAGACAGCTCAGGGGTTAAGAGTGCTTCCTGTTCCTGTAGTGGACCTGAGGCTGCTCACAATTATCTGTAGCTCTGGGTTTGGGGTATCTGACTCACTCTTCTGGTGTCCTTAGGTACCCACATATATGTAACACACACACACACACACACACACACACACACACACACACACACACACAAAAGTAAATAAATATTAAAAAAAAAGTACTTGTGGTTGGGTGTGGTGACGTATCCCTGCACCTTGGAGACTGAGGCAAAAAGATACATAGCGAGACTGTTAGATCTGAGGATTGTGAGGAGAAAAGGCCAAATTCATGATCTGTCTTCCAAGTGCTGGGATTAAAGGCATGCACCACCATTGCCCAGTGGCAGCTCTTTCTTAAAAGTGAACGTTTAGAATCTGTCCAGAGACTTTGATCTGAACAAGGTGGTTTCTGGGTCCATGTAGTCAAGGGCCAAGCATAGTATTAAATGTTGTGAAGTGTAGAGAAGGCCCCCTGAGTATGATGGTGATTTAATTTCCCAGTTACTTATTGAATGTCTGCCTACAGTATGCAGTGTGTTGGATGGAATATCACTGCAAAATGTCTAGAGTTCATAATATCTCATTAATTAAAAGAATTTAGATGGGGTTACATGGCTCAGCAGTTAGAACCCTGGCTGTTCTTGCAGAGAACCTGGGGTTGGTTCCCAGCACCCACATGGTGGCTCACAACTGTCTGTAACTCCAGTTCCAAGGGATCTGATGCCATCTTCTAGTCTGTTAAGTCTCAACTCCTGGGACTTATCAAAGTGGACCTGGCTAGGTTCTCCCAGCATCCTGAAGTCCTCAGTTCTTACCTGTTACAGGAGCTGGGCTGCCCTTCCCCCACAGGCCCCTCCCTATATAATCCAGCCATTTTGGCCACCTGCTCCCTCTTAGTTTACCTAACCTCTTAGGTTACCTTTGCCCTCCTGGCTGCTGCACCTGGTCACCCTCTCTCCCTTCCCTTCCCCTCCCCCTCTGGTCACATGGCCAGGTCAGTCTGCTTGTGTACACTCAGGACTCTCCCAGATGTCTCTGCCTCTGGCTATGCTCTTCCTTTTAGCTACAATAAACTTTCTCCTCCACCATGCCTAGGAGCAGTCATGTCCCTTCCTTTTTATCTTTTTTTTCCCATTCAGTCTCTGATGACTCTGTACTCACATGCATAAATCCTGTAAGACAAGACACATACACATACTTAAAAATAAATCGGAAGCCGGGGCGGTGGTGGCACACGCCTTTTATCCCAGCACTCAGGAGTCAGAGGCAGGACAGCCAGGGCTACACAGTAAAATTCATGAAGAAACCTAAGCCAAACCAAACCAACAACAAAAAATGAATCCAGCTGATCTGTCACTGAGGACAAAAGCACACGGTAGATTAGAGAGGACGACGGGGCATCACAGAAATCGATCAATTGAAAACTATTTCCAAACAGGCAGAAGGTAGGATTGAGCTTATTCTCTGAACACTGGTATTTTCTGGACCAGCAGAAAGCAAAGCTTGGGAGACTTGGAAGGACAGTACCTTTGCATGCTAACCTGGATGGTTTGGGCACCATTCCATGTACATGGGCTTGCGGCACAGTCTGAATCAAGATGAATGACTTCTTAGTTTTCTTAACACAGAGTCTGTGTTTTTGAGCTGTCCTGGGGCCAAATACATCTGATTTGGGAGAACACAGGCCCTCCTCTACCCTGGAGAGGCAGCTCAGCTCTCCGGGGAGGAAATCGAAGAGGCGGCTGTGAAACTGGGTACAATAAATGGCAGCTCTAAGCTACACTGATTTCCCTGGAAATGAGTGAAATGGAACACGTAGGAATTGGAACCTATAGCTGTTTACTTAGGAAACAGTCCATGATATACCCACAGACACAAACTCTGTACCAGGGCCCTAGGCAAACTTTCTGAATTTACATTTTCATATACTGAGGGTTTTGTTTTCCAAAATGTAAAAAATGACAGGAGTCTACTTTTGGAAACCCTGAGGCTGTTCTCAATGGCAGCGGTTTCATTCTGACTTCTGGGCAGCTTTCTTGCTTTTCTTTCCTCACACAATCGCCCTGTTAAATAATATCCATTCTTACAGTGCCCCTCACAAGAAAGCAAGTCCCGAAAAAGCTGGCTCAAATTTGCTTTGTTTATTTATTGATGCACCCTTGAGTATGGGCAAGTGTTAAATACCCGATGAAACACTAAAGGATAAACCAGAGTAAATGGCTCATGCCCTTAATTCCAGCATCTGGGAGGTGGAGGTGCAGGAGTTCAAGGTCATCCTTGGGTATAAAGGGATTTCTAGGCCAGCCTGGTCTACATGAGATCTTGTTTCAAAAAGCAAAAACTAAAGGGTGCTGGAGAAATTATTCAGCAGTTAAGAGCACTTGTTGCTCTTGCAGAGGACCAGAGTGCGGTTCTTAGCATCCACATGGGGTGGCTCACAACCATGGCTCACTTCAGCTCTAACTCCAACTCCAGGGGTTCTGACACCCTCTTCTGGCGTCTGAAGGCACCTGCACTTACACATCATTTTAATATTCATTTTTGCTTGGCGTGGTGGCACATGCCTTTAACACATTGCATATTGCATAGAAATTTCTAAGATACACCAAGGACGGCATGCTTTTGGGCAGACTGCACATTATTTAAGTCATCATAATTATAGATTATAATGCATTTTAGGTGTTATTTTCAATAATTATGACATTTTTATTTATAAAAACAATTAAACAATTAAAGTGCCTAGTATTTTTATTTAACTTATGGTACTGCGTAAGACATTTTCCTCTATGAAGAGGGACCAAACAAATTTACTAGGAAGAGAATATCGCCTTTTCTGGAAAATATTATGTTACCTTTCTTCATTCTTGATATTTTCATTTTCAGATTTGGAGGTAAACCCCTACTCTCCCTAATAGGCCCAGACTCTAGTTTTGTTCTGTAGCAGCAATTCAGCAGTAGATGTAGCATTATAATTAATTATCCTTTAATTAATATCGTGCCGTATGCCAAGATAGGGTCCAAGGACTGAAAGGAAAGAACAGTTTCCGGCGAGTTCTTTGCTCAGCAGTGCATATCTCCATATTGCAGATAGAGCTGCTGCTAATCTCGCACACCATCTGAACAAATAAGCTGTATTTTCTTGTTTTTGCTGGGTTGTACATGTGAAATTTTAAATGTCCTCCATGGAATCATTCACTCATCCAAAGACAACTGTTGCTTTGGTTTGTGTATTGTTTGAAATTTATGCAGGAAATAATCCAGCACAGGGTAGATCTTGAAAAGTCTCCCTGAACAACTGGCCATTTGGCGTTATCATTGAAATGCCAGAATGTCCATATTTGCTCAAATCTGTGGCAACTCAATGTGGAAATATAGGGGTATATATCAAAGGATCTGTTGACCAATAGTCTCTCAAGCTATCTTTTCTTGTTTGGCCCATCAGAATAATCAGGCTGAGGAATTTCTTGATGTCCTTCTGTGTAGCCGGAGACCACTTCAGTGTTCTAGATGGCGTTTTGCATTTCATTTCGTTTTGACTGTGATCGTTGGGCAGCTCTTTGCACATCTCAAACAATTCATCACCAAAAAAAGAGATTGGTCACCGAGGGTACAGAGTCACACTGAGACGGAAATGTAGTGACCCCAGCATGACCTTCAAACATTTGTAGGTGTGCCAACTTCAGATCAACAGTTATCAGGAGCTTTGTCCGTGTGGGAATCTCTCGAAAGCATTGCCACCACCGGTCGTGGTGGCGCACTGGTGGCGAATGCCGGTAGGGTCTGCTGAAGGAGGTGGAGGCAGGAGGATCATGAGTTTGAGGCCAGCCTGGGCAAGAAAGAAAAAGAAAAAAAGAAAGCACTTCTTTACATGGTGGGAGAATTCCCACAGCTACAGCGGGTTTGACTCTGGAGTGTTAGCACCCAGCTTTGATCTGCCTTTTGTGATTGCTTCCCCCTGTCTATGCACCTTCTGTTTGAAGTCTTATCTGAGAATTTTCCTAGGGGATCAAAGCCTATGCAAACTGAGTTTAAGAACAACCCAGAGCACTGTGGTATTCTTTCCTGAGAATTTGCATTTGGCATTGTCCCTGGGGGTGGGGCTCAGATAAAAAGTTTGGGTATAGAAATTGACTAGCTAAAGATGTGAACTGTATAGCTTAAAGGGCCCTTTACTCAGCGACCAGCAGACCAGTCCATAGAGATGAATCCCTCCTGCAGCTGGGAAAGGCTAAAAAAATCATCCCGGAGGTGCCTCTGCACTTCTTTCCATGGACCCGCGTGAACCTCCATCCACTCCCAATATACAGTACTTAAAGATCTAAATAATTTCACTGTCAGTAGCATTGTCTCCATAATCCTCAAAACAGTCATCCACATCTTCGATCTTACTAGGAATATCTGATAAATTATCATTAAACATTTCTGGAAATGCATCAGTTTCGCTGGCTTTCCTCCTTTTTCTGAGAAAGCGCATTTCTAAAAGCGCCAGGAACTTGAAGATGGAAGACTATTCAAATGACCAAAGTACAGTGTAACTGCAGTGCTTTATGGGTTCATGCAATTATATAGTTTTTCATACAATAACCTGCATGGTTTCCACCAATGAGGTTGCTTCATTTGATGTGTACAAGACTGTGTTGACATCTAAGGTTCATAACAGATGGCGCATGAAAAAAATGAGAAAACCTGTGACACAGAGAAACCCTGTCTTGAAAAAGCAAACAAACAAAATAAGATTTATTTTTAGTTTAGGAATGGTTGCCTACATTTATTTATGTTCACCCTAGAGCGTAGTACCTGCCGAGGCCAAAAGAGGGGGTCAGATCCCTTGGAGCTGGAGTTAGAGGCAGTTGTGAGCTGCCTAACCTGGGTGCTGAGAATCCAGTTCTCTGCAAGAGTAGCAAGTGCTCTCAACAGCTGAACCATCTCTCCAGCCCCATACATATAATCGTTAAAAAACTTATTTAAGTGTCTAGGTGTTTTGTCTGTGTGTCTCTGCACCAGTTGCACGCCGTCACGTGGGTGCTGGGGACAGAACCCAGGTCCCCTGGAGGATCAGCTAGTTCTCTTAACAGATGAGCCACCTCTCCAGGTCCTAAAATAAATCTTGAGGACGACGAAGACGACAACAGATGAAAATAACCCCGCTCCCATTCACCTTTCTCAGCTCCCCTCTGCAATTCCGAGTTAACTTTCCCGGCTCCCTCCAGTTTCGGGGATGCGGCGTCATCACGTCGAGACGTAGCGGCTTCGGGGGCGCGCGCCTTCCGACGCGTACCTGACGTCACCACGCAGACCCTAGCAACAGCGCAGGCTCGGGGCCGAGTCCGTTATGGCCGCCGCCGCCCTGGGCAGAATGAGCGGGGCTGCGCGAGAGAAGCTGCTCCCCGGGCCGGGTGCCCGGGGCCTCGGCGTGCTGGCGCGGTCGCTGGTGCTGGCGTTGCTGCTCGCGCCGGTCTTGTGCTTTGGTAATGGACTCGGGGTGGCGGCGAGGGACGGGGCCGGGCTCGACCGGGACCGAGCGCCGCCGACTCACGGCGGTCCCCACCGGCCGAGTTCCCGGGGCCGGAGCTGGGCCCCGGCGTCGGAAGCGCTCCCCGTGCGATCTCCCAGGCCTGAGAAGTGGGATCGTGAGATTCCGGGGCCCGAGTGGGTGGGCGGGGACGTGAGGTGGCCGTGGCGTGGACGGAGTCTCGAAGAATACGCTCGGGGGAAGGGCGCTCCGGGTGGGGTGGGGGTAGGGGGTCCCTAGAATGCCTGAGAGTGGGGAGTTCGGAGGTCTTTCTTGCCGATTGGATGGGAGACAGGCTGGAGTGATGGCCGGGCTTGGGGAGAGTGATGTCTAGAGAGAGGCTTGAGGTTGCGGGGGACAAGCAAGGCTAGGCAAGTTTTTGTTTTGTGTTTTGTTTTGCCCTGGAAAAGCTGAGGTCAGATATAAAGATAGGGACAGTGACCCAGGGTCCGGACTAAACTGATTATTTCAGAGTGGAAGAAGGGGGAGCTGTTTGGAAGTTTCATCTCTGAGGTCCGGGAAGTTCTGGTGCTTTTGGTACAGAGGCGGAGTCCAGGGGCTCTGGACTGCTGAGGGTCTTGGGAGGTGGAGCGGCGTTTAGGAACAAAGGCGAGTCTTTGTCAGTTAGTGGTACCCCTCCTTGCGCTGAGAACACCTTCATTCTAATGGAGCGGTAGTATTTGAGACAGAATTTCCTTTCTTGCAAATGTTACAACATAAATCAGCATAGTAAAGCCTTTATTGGAAATGAAATCTGTAAACTATGGCAGAGATTTAGTGGGAAAAACCTAGTTAAGAACTTGATTAAAACATCACCTTGTTGAGTAATCATATTTTTCAATCCTTCCAAGGTGCAACCATTCTCTCCACAAATCTTTATTTTTTTGTTTTTATTTTTTGGATGAAAAATAGCCGGATAATTTTTTTCTTTGCCAAGGGCAACTGCCCGGCCAATCACTTTATTACAGGGCTAGATTGCATACACTGTTTCCTCAGCAACACTGAAGACAGGCAACTGACTGCCCTCCCTGGAGGGTTTTGGAGTCTGTGGGGGAAAGACTGGCGTTTCCTGGACTCTTTTATCTTTGGTAGGATGTAATGAGGATTTCCCAGGTGGATGCAGACATAGTTGTCTTGATTATTTAATCATCTCAAGCAACAGTCTCCAGCTTTAGGAGTAACGTGACCCCTCTGGCCTCTGTGGGTACTGCACCTAAGTTTGTGACACACACACACACACACACACACACACACACACACACACACACACACACACACACACACACACACACACACACCCTCTACCTGTTACCTTTAAACTTAGAGGCAGTACCGATTTGGAAAGGGTCCGGAAGGAACATTTAGCAGTCTCAGTGATACCTGTGTTTCTAAAGCTCAGACATGAAGTCTGTTAAGTGGGAGCTGTCTGACTTAAGTTGTTCTGATTTCTCTTTCCATTTGTCTGGATCAACTCATCTTTGCATCAGATGTTTCAGATAAAGCCTTACCTTATTTTCCTGTGCTATACTTGTATGTTTCTTCCACATTTTTATTTCTTGACTTACTTGGTGCCTAGGTATAGGCATTCTTCAATGAGGAGGGATTTTGCCTGGCTGGGATTGAGGGAAGGGCCTTTGAAGAGGCACAGTGGGTGTAGAGATGCTCTTTAGGGTGCAGTGTGCATTGTCATGAAATTAGGTCGGACGAGAGTACAATTAATGTTCATTCACTGAATGCTGTGACCTTTGAGGTAGATAGTATGGGGAGCAGTTAGGGAGATTAGGAAGTGGTCAAAGGGAAGATAGATTTCTTTTTTAAGATCTATTCATTTATTATGTATACAGTGTTCTGTTTGCATGTATCCCTGCAGGCCAGAAGAGGGAGCCAAATCTCATTACAGATGGTTGTGAGCCACCATATGGGTGCTGGGAATCGAACTCAGGACCTCTGGAAGAACAGCTAGTGTTCTTAACCTCTGAGCCATCTCTCCAGCCCTATAATTCTCTTTTATTTCCCCCTAGAGCTGAGGACCAAACCCAGGGCCTTGCGCTTGCTAGGCAAGCACTCTACCACTGAGCTAAATCCCCAACCCCGTTTTTTTTTTTTTTTTTTTTAAAGATTGTTTCTTTACACTTACTTACTTTGTGCGTGTGCGTGCGTGCGTGCGTGCGTGCGTGCGTGCGTGTGTGTGTGTGTGTGTGTGTGTGTGTGTGTGTAGGACAGGGAGTCAGTTCTTGCTTTCCGCCCTGTGGGTTCCAAAGTCCAAACTGTCTGCTTGCTGAGCCACTTCTCTGCCCTCAAATCGGATCTTGTAGACAGTTACTAAGGCTTTTTCAAGAAAGGGGAGCCTGAAGGTTTTTTTAAAAAATTGTGTGCCTGTGTCAGTCTCTCTGCTTTCCTGTCTGCCTGCCTGTCTGTGTCTGTGGGTATGTGGTGGTGAGTGCCAATGGAGGCCAGAGCATTGTTGAGTTGCAGATGGTTGTGAGCCTCCCAGTATGGGTGTTGGGAACAGAAATCTGGTCCTCTGGAAAGCAGTGTGTCATCTTAAATTCTGAGCCATCTCTCCAGCCTGCTAAAGGACGTGTCGTCCCCCCCCCCCCCCCCCCCCCCCCCCCCCCCCCCCCGCCCAAGACAGGGTTTCTCTGTGTAGTTTTGATGCCTGTCCTGGAACTCGCTCTGTAGCCCAGGCTGGCCTCGAACTCACAGAGATCCACCTGCCTCTGCCTCCCAAGTGCTGGGATTAAAGGCGTGCGTTCGGCTGCTAAAGGAAGTTTTAAGTAGAGGAATGACCTCAAGTAAGTTTCTACAGGATGACAGGCTGCTGTGTGGAATGTGGACAGCAGGGTTGGGGGGGAAGCAGGCAAAACATTTGCAAAGCTTAGAGGATGGTGGCTTGGACTAGGCATTGGCATTGAAGGGAAAGCCTTCGAATCTTATGCTTGCTGTAGGAATGGGCGTTGATTTATTTGTGTGTGTGTGTGTGTGTGTGTGTGTGTGTGTGTGTGGGTGTGTGTGTGGGTGTGTGGGTGGTGGGGGGGGGGTTGGTGTGCTGTAGTGCAAATGGAGGTCAGAGGGAACTTAGGCTCCCCTTTCTGTTTCCACCATGACTTTTGTTCTAGTTGGGTTGTTTATGTCCTTCACTTTTGAATTTTGAGAGTTTTTATTTTAGGAACACATACTTTGTTGGATATGGGACTTGCAAATAGTTGTCTTTTTGTCTTGCAGGGCTCTTCTCAGAGCAAAAATTTTGTCTTTTGAAGAATAGCTGTTACCAGTTTTTTCCCTTTTATATGTTTACTTTTTGGGTAAAATTTAAGAACTCTTTTTCCCAGCTCCATATTTCAAAGATTTTTCTCCTTTGTCTTTTTCTAGTTTTATCCTTTAATATTTTATATTTTACATGACTTATGTTTAGTTCATTTTTGTGTAAGATGTGAAAACTAGGTTCATCTGGCTTGGTAGTGTGTGGACTCCACTGATGGACTGTAAACATCACGTCCGCCTTGCAGCCTGGAATAAACAGCCACTTCCCCACATCCTCTTCCTCAGGTCTGTCTGGGTGGGGGTTGAACGCAGGGCCTTGCCTCACACAGCCAAGTCCATTCTTACTTTCTGTTGCTGGCGTAGAGAAGCTGAGAAGACTCGGAAGGAGGCAGGGCTTACTGCCCGTTATTTCAGGGGTTCCGTCTGTGGCTGCCTGGTGCATCGTTGTTGCCCTCCCTTCGCTGAGGTGGGCATCACAGAGGAGGAGTGTGTGGCAAAGGAGGCGGCTTACCTGTGGGGTGGAGTGAGCAGAGTTCTGGTGGTTTGTGGAAGTTCTCTTCTGATGATCGTTTTTTCTGAGAGAAGTCAGGCAGTGAGGTCACCAGTGCTTTGAGAAGAAAGGGGGTGGGTACCAGAGAAGGTGTTGGAAATTTGAGGATGCTTCAGGAAGTAGGGAGGAAACGGACAGTATAGCCACACGGGATTTCGGATGAAAGGAAAACAGTTTGTCTGTTTCCAGCTGTGGAAATAGAGGGTTTGATGTAGCCCTTGCAGATGAGTGAGACAGTGTGTGAGCGGGAAGGCAACTGGACACGGGTACAAGAGGGATTAGAGTTCTTGGCTGCAGCATTGAACATTGATAAAGAGAAGAGAATTCTTCAGCAAGATTTGGTAGAGGCCACCGGGGGCTGACAAAGTGAGGATGGGTGTGAGTCTTAATGGATTGAGAAGACCAGCAAATGAGTCCGAAAGCTAGGCGAGCATTCCAGGAAGCAGCATGCTGCAGATGGGTGCAGGGGGCGAGGGGGGGGGGAGGGGGAAGAAGGGATAAGGGTGGAGGTTGGGCTGACTCAGCAGAAGAGAGGTCATGGATTTTGAAATTCAGATAGGAGCTCTTCTCTGAGTGAGAACCCTGCAGTTAGGAGCGAAAGTCTTAGAATGTGGGGGCCTTCTAGGAGTTGGTGATAGGGGAGATGTGTGCCCCCAAGCCAGACACTTCTGGAGAAGAATGGGAAAATAGTGTGTGGTGGAGGTCTGCACCCCTCTCTGGTCTGTGCAGGGGTGTGGGAGAGAAACCAGCTGTGGAGCGGAACCAGCTGTGGAGAGAAACCAGCTGTGGAGCGGAACCAGCTGTGGAGCGAAGGGCTGCAGAGCCAGCGTGTTTAGAAGGGAATCAGGTTTCCGGTTCATCAACAGAGAAGCTTGAGGAGAGATCTGGAGGGCCCATTGGAGGGTTTCTGTCCTGCCCCTCCCGGCTCAGGTCCTTTAGAGACTCTCCAAAAAGTTTCACAGAGGAAGACTGATTGGTTTGGTTTGGAGACAGGGTCTCATAGCCCAGGGTGCCCTCTAGCTGGTAGACTAAGGGGGTGGCCTTGAACTTTGGAGCCTCCGCCTCCACTGCCCCTTTGCCCGCATCGTACGTGTGTGTTGCTATTCCTGGGCTCTAATTTACTATCTTTTAATATTTATTTATTTTTCTGGTGCTAGGGATCAAACTTAGTGCCCCATATACTAGGCTACATCCTAATTCTACTATCTTTTTAAGCGATTTTTTTTTTGGGGGGGGGGGTTAGGACATATTTTTCTAGGAGTCTTCTGTCCTCTTAAGACGCTGCTCCCTTCTCTATGTACAAAGTAGATGTCAGCTGTGCTGCTGAAATGAGACAGTATTTATACGGACAGTTGTTTTCTGTCCATGGGCGTGTTCGTGAAGGCCTGTGGCTTGTTTATATAGACTGAAGGTTTAGATCACACATAACAGGGTGTGCCTGTTTGAAGAGCGATAGGTGGCCCCCGAGTTCTTCAGGAGAGGCTACATTTGGGTACAGATTGGAGCACTGTTCAGCTTCTTCAACAGCTTTCCTCTAGACTGTACTTCAGTGGGCCTTTGTACTGTGTGGAGTTACTTCTGTGAAAGTCCTAGCTGCACCTCAGCAGACCTTCCTGAGGAAGTAGAGGCCCAGGCTGGGAGGTTGTGCAAGCATTTGGCTTCATTTCCATTCGGAGACTGCCTTCCCAGTCTTTAAAACAGGCCGTTGTCACTTAGCTTGCAAGTTCGAGTTTCTGGTTCCTGTCCCTTAGAATTTTGGTGTTTTGTAATTTTTTATTTTCGAAGAGTCTACAGCTTGTTTGTAGCTTCCTGTACTGGTTATACGCTTGAAACAAGAATTTTTAGAGGAAGAGCCTGGGCTCTGGCAGCCCCAGTGAGCTAGGCTCTGCCACCTCTCCCCAATGTGCAAATTAGAGTCAAGGAATGGTGAAGAGCAGGGAATTAATGCGGCCACACTGAGGAGAGAGAGAGACTGGGAAAGGGGTTCAGTGACCCCTAAGTCCTGTTTTTAGGATCCTGACATGAACTTTGAAGGTTATGCGAGGCGCAGGGAGGGGCAGATTGTGAGTAACTGAGCATCTTGGGCAGGGGATAGTCTGGGATCCTCGTCTCTGCTTTGGCTCTGCAGGGTGGTCGGAAGTTCCTATTGCTTGAGGGATTGTGGTGGGTCTTGGGGGATGATACACTTCTGTTTCAGGATGCGTCGTTTCCCTGGTGGGTCCCTGCTTTGTCCTTGGAGGGGCTGCTCTTCGTAGATCAGGGGCCTGCAGGGTTAGAGCAGCGGCTTATTTCTCTGCTTGCAACCTTGAAGGGGGATGCCAGGCTCACAGACACGTCCCTGAGTGCTTGCCCTACCAACCTGCAGAGGGAAGCAGGACACAGAAAAGGGAAGGCTTTTAACCAGAGCTCTAGTCGAGGGGTCAGTGTTTTTTAGCAAAGGCAGTTTCTAAGTACTTGTTCTATAGTGTACTTAGTTCCAGATTTTGTGTGTGTGGCAATTGATTTTTGTGACCCACTTGACCCAGGATTAGCCTCCTCCCTTTCTGCTATGGGGATGAGGTGGAGCCTGGACAAGGCTGACTGGAGTCCAGTCTTTGGTAAAGGGAAACAGTAGGGCTGGGCTGGGGTCCTGCTGACTTCGCCTGACCTGAAATCAGATGCTTACTTGCTCTTTGGGTAGCAGGCTGTGCCGCCGCCGCAGTGGGTCCCTTACTGGTTCAAGGTGTTACTGAGCAAAGCGATTGTTATCTGAGATTAATTGCCCAAGAAGAAATGTAATTGAATGCTGGTCATTGAGACTTACCAGATCTTAAGGGAAAGCGGCAGGAATTTGTTATACTCAGGAGAAATGCTTACTGAAAAATTGATAAATACTGTTTTCTCTTGGTGAAGAAAAGGTTGGCAATGTCGGGGTGCTTTTGTTTTTCAGATACTCCAGAGGACACTCCACACGACCCCACTGTTTCTCCTCCAGCTGTGCTGACAGCTGGAAACAACACCGAACCTTCTATTTCCCAGATCAGCACCACTGTTCCTCCCCCAGCCAGCACAGAGAAAAATGGAGGCACCTCTGTGGCACCCACCCCCTCTGCTTCCCCTTCTGTGTCCCAGGACGAGGCTGATAACAATGAAGATCCCAGCATGGAGGAGGAGGATCTTCTGGCCCTCAACAGTTCCCCGTCCACAGTCAAAGACACTCTGGACAATAGTGACTACGGAGAGCCTGACTATGACTGGACCACCAACCCCCGGGACGAGGAGCCTGATGATAATCTAAACCTCGAGCTGAGCAAAGCCGACAGGCGCTTCCAGCTGTTCGAGGACTCGGTGAAGGTGGTGAAACTCCCGCCCCCAAACCGAGAGGACAGCCATTTCTTCTTTCACCTCCTCATCTTTGCTTTCTGTGCAGCTGTTGTGTACGTTGCGTATCACAACAAAAGGAAGGTGAGTTGTAAGGCGTCAGGTCTCAGGCATACCCGAGTAGAGTCTTTCAGTCAGGCTGGAAGCGGTGATAAACTGTTACCGTTCCTAAGAAAGTTAGGAGCCTGGTACACTAGACAAATTAGGAATAATGCTACATGTGCTTCTAGGAAATGGCTTGATTTTTTTTCCCCCCATAATGAATGAAACCAAAGTCTAGCAAGTTATTTATTTTTCAGACAGGATCTTACTATATAGCCCTGGCTGTCAGGAACTCACTATGTAGATCAGGCTGGCTTTGAACTCGTGGAGATCCACCTGTCTCTGTCCACTAAGTGCTGGAGTCAAAGGCGTGTGCCATTATACCTGTCTTGCATTTGCAAGAATATTAACTTAATACTCCCTTTAATTTATTATGTATTGACTTGGAGATTTTACAGTACCATTATTTTCTGGATGTACAAGGATTGGGCTGGGGTTGTGGCTCCACTCATAGAGTACTTTCTAGCATATATGATGTCCTGGGCTCATACCCAGCACCACATAAACTTGCACATGGTAACACACTTCTGTAACTCCAGGGGAATTCAGGGGGTCTGAGATTCAAGGTTATTCATTGTCATCTTTGATTGAATATTGAGGGTCAGGATAGCTTGGGATATATATTTAAGACCCTGCCTCAAAAAAGAAAAAAGAAAAAGGGAGGAGGGACAGAAGGTCTTTATGTATAGCTGGTGTGGTGATACATGCTTGTAGTCTAGGCATCTGGATACTTGGGAGGTAGAGACAGGTGGATCACTAGTCTTCAAGGCTAAACTAGACTGTATGAAACCGTGTCTCAAAAGTAAACATCTGGGGATTGGAGAGATGGCTCAGTGATTAAGAGCACTGGCTGCTTTTGCAGAGGACTGGGTTTCAAGTGCCCAACGCAGCACCCACAAGGTAGTTCATAACCTATAACTCCAGCTCCAAGGGATCTGGCAATAAGTAAGTAAGTGAGATAAATAAATAAATGGATCTGGCTGTAAACAAACTCCCAGAACAATACATTTAATGTAGAGAATTCAGAAATCTAAAGACTTTAGGGGGAAAAAATTTAAGCTGCTACTCAGAGCATTCAAGTAAATTTTAGTGTATTTCCGGTCCACAAATATACACGCATGATGTAATTTCTTTTTTCTTTCTTGAGACAGGGTTTCTCTGTGTAGTCCTGGCTGTCCTGGAACTCACTCTGTAGACCAGGCTGGACTTGAACTCACAGATCCGCCTGCCTCTGCCTCCCGAGTGCTGGGATTAAAGGTGTGCCACTGCCTGGCTTGTGTATGTTTTCAGAGCTGTTTATTGGATAACCAGTTGGTATGTTCTTTACAGCTCTTAACATCTCTTAGTTGCCTATATTTCTTTGTGTAGAGCTGAGGTTTCATGAGCTTTCTGCCGTCCACTTTGGCACCATAACATATTATTTAAAAATATGGTTTAATATTTGCATAATTGATTGTGCTCTGTTCCTATTGGACAGTTAGATGATTCCAAGTTTTGGTTCAGAGGTAGCACCATGATGACTATTTCTGTTAGAATTGCTTTCCTGGGTTAAAGGAGTAACCTAATAACCTAGGCATAAGCTAACGGGGCGGTGGGGCTGGGATGGGGTGTCACTTAATGTTACTAAGTCGTCGAGCCTTTCAGAATCTAAAGGAACTCAAGCCCAGCTTCCTCAATGTGTGGTGCTCTTGGGAGCTTGGTTCTTGTGACTCCAGCTGTCTGTCTTCCTCTTCCTAATTTTCTTACCTGAGAAATGACAAAATGGACCAGTTGATTTCAGAATGTCTTCCAGCTCTGAGTGTCGGTGACCCAGTGACAGAAAGCAGCAGACAGACCACTGGAGTCCCCCTTGTTAACTGACCTGAGCTGAGTGTGCTAATACTGTGGGGCAAGTAGACTCCTGGTCTCCGCCCCCACCCACTGTCCTTTATTACTGTGATAAGCTTCTGTGTCCCCAAGCCTAAACAAGATCCTGCACTCTACATAAATGTTACCAGATACGTTTTCTCTTCGGTGTGTCTAATTGCTTTGTTTTATTTCAGATTTTCCTCCTAGTTCAAAGCAGGAAGTGGCGTGATGGCCTGTGTTCCAAAACAGTGGAGTACCATCGTCTGGACCAGAATGTGAATGAGGCCATGCCTTCCCTGAAGATCACCAATGATTATATTTTCTAAAGCACTGTGACTGGGGTTTGCTTCTTCTGTCATTTTATTTGCTTGACTTTTATATGATGTCATGCAGAATTCTGCCACAGGCAAGTGGTACTTAACTAAGAGGGGGCACTCTCTCTGGCCTTGGTGCTTTGGGAACTAAATGTCACAAATAAGGAGTATCTAATTTTTTAATCTGTTCTTTAGAGCTAGATGCAATCAGGTCTGGGAACTGTGAGTTGAACGTTACTGTATATTTTTGTGTAGGTGTTATTATTTCCCTTCATCGTGCCTCGGCAGCAGTGGCCTCCTCTTTGAAAGACCCCAGACAGAGCTGCAGTCTCCCAGGGCCAGCACTGCTCCTTTCCTCATGCGCTGCCATCCAAATGCCGGTTTCCTCTTTCCTTGATTCTGTTGCTAATTTTTGAGATAGGGTCTCACTAAATAGCCTAGGCTGGCCTTGAACAGTTGGTCCTCTTGCTTTGGACTCTCAAGTGCTGGTACTACAGGGGTGGCCGCCCACCCACTTGCAGATAGCATATTTTCAAACACATTTCTTTGCGTGTGTGGTACCAAACTTCAATGTACAAGGATATTGTGATTATAATGCTTTGCTTTAAAGTAACACGTTTTCCTCTCTCTCAAAACTGCATTGAAAGATGGATGGTAGGGGGGCTCAGTCAGTGAGGGCGCTTGCTGCCAAGCCTGAGAGCCTGAGTTCAGTCCCCAGGACCTGAGTGGCAGAGGGGAAGAGCGGATTCTTGCAGGTTGTCTTCTGACCTCCACATGTGTGCCACGGCGTTTGTGCACCTACACACACGCTTATACACACATAGTAAATAAATGTAATTATTTAAAAAAATGCTTTGGATGTTTTTAGGCACTTAAAACAGTGTAAGATAATGTGGCTGCTGCTTTACCAATCACACATTAAACTTGTTTAGAAATTCTTGCAAAATAGACTGCAATTCCCAGTGAACACAGCTGAAATGTTAGCTAATATCAGTTTTGGGTTTGGATTACTGAATGAAGTTTAGGGTGGAACTTGGTAGAATATTTAACCCATAAACAATGGTTGCTTTTAGTCAGCACTTGATTTTAGCAAGTTCCAAGGGTTCAGGTGATGAGCAGAATTTAAAAACTTAGATCAGAGTTTTTCAGTTTGTTTCTTGCTGCACAGTAAATTGAAGAGACTTTAGAGGCCATTATCACTTAAATGATGCTGTGTCTCAATCCTGCAGTTAAAGTGATAATCTGAATGAAGTTTACACACAGATCTGTGCAATAGTGACATTCAGACTCCTGCCACGTTTTATTATGTTGCCCTGCCCCCAGCAACTGGAATTATTTACTGTATTTCACGTTAGCCTGTTTTTTAGAGTTGATCAGGATGTAAATGTGTGATTTGAACCATGGTTGACTACCAAGCTTCGTTACAACTCTCCCAAAAGCGCAGCCTTTGCTGTGTGCTCAGTAAAGCCCAGGTGAGCCAGCAGCCACTGAGTGGCAGGGCTGTCCTCCCTTCAGGGACAGTCGACTGTCCGAAGGATGCGCAGCTTCGTCACATAGACCTGGACTGTTTTACCGCAGTAGTTTTTTTCATATCTGAAATTGTATTATTTAATATTTTGAATAAGATTTTAAGAAATAAATGGTAAAGATATCAATCTGTGCTTTCATCAGTGTGTTTATTACAGGGCTGACCTGGTGGTTGCAGGAGGCCTGTGCTGAGAACAAGTGTGCCCCAGCCAGTTGGGAGGTCTGCTCAGCCAAGGAGCTCTGCCTCCAGGATGCCACTTAGATTCTGAACTCTTCCTTAGGTTTGTCACTGGCTGCTCACGTCTGCTAACACTAGCAAACTAGGATGGCAGAGAAAGGCTCACAGGTGACCGCTTCCCAGGCCTGGGCTCCCTGCTGCCCTGTGAGGCTGTCCAGACCAGGAGAGTCAGCCCTGGTGGTGTTGTTCGCTGCCGAGGGTGCCGCCTTCAGTAGCTTCTGCCTTCAGGAGTACCAGGTCATGCGCAGGCTGGAAATGCTGCTGGGGTCTGACAGGCCCCTGAGCTGCTGGGTGAGGGACCCGTGATCCACATTTGACCCTCAGCACTCATGGAGCCAACTGGATGTGATCTGCTTGCTTCCAGACTGGCCACCTGGAACCTCTGCCCAGGGTTGGCACGACATGGCTCCTCTCTGTGTTCGCTGAAAAGGCATGTGTTAAAACTTGTCAGCATTTGTGTCTGTGGGCAGGCCTGTCTTGGTCTGTCTGTCTGTCTTTCAGTTTTTGAGACAGGGTCTTGTCATGTGTCACCATGCCTGGCTTGGCTGGGGTTCCTTTGGGGTGAGGGTTCTCATGTGAATTGTCCCTCAGACTGAGCTTGAACAGGAAGTGGTTGTTGCTTCTCCCTCCCCTAGCCTGGCAGTTCCCACACTCCTTTAAGCTTTAAGATGAAGTGTCTAAGGAATTAGAAGCAAGGCAGCCCCTGGCTCCTCCCAGGATTATGTAGTTGGCATCTCTGCCCCAGCTGCTCGCACCCAGGACACACCCACCTTCAGGGTAGGTGGGAACCAGCCTGCAGAGTGACAGCTGTCACACTCCTATGGGAAGATAAAGCACACACTGATGGTGAGGTCTCGGGGTATTTGGATATGTGTGTGTATGTGCGTGCATGCGTGCGTCTGTTGAGGCTGCACCTCTCAGCCTGGTTTGATGCTACAGCAGCTTGTACCCACTCTCCAATCCCCATGAAGCAGTTGAGATTTGTGTAGCCTGACTGGGCAGAGTCCCTGCCAGATCCACAGTATAGCAGTCTTTAACTCATTGGGATCTATTCGCTTGTGTCTTAACTTTCACTTAGGAGGGGGCGTTGTCCAGACAGGTTGGAATTGGAGTGGGGGCCTTCGACATGCCTCTGTGCTGGTAACCTGCTGTCTGTGTGCTGAGGTCTGATTGGGGGCAAGCAGAGTTTCTACCTGCAGAGCCTATGCCTAGTGCTCCTCCAGCCCTTTAAGAGGCCGGGCACGTTTGCTACCTGCTCACGAATGGCCTCTGTTGCCCTGATACTTCTGTAGTGAAACCTAGTAGAGAACTCCAGACACGTTATGTTCTGGTAGTTGACATCCTGACACCCTTCTCACGGGGCTTTTTGTGCCACTTCCTGGTGCATAGCACTGACACCCGAGACTCCCCAGATGGGTAGCACCCTTGGGTGGGAGCTCCAGTGTGCCTTGGAGTCACAGGCCTGTATTGGATTCCCCCACCGGATCTGGCCTCCAGGCTGAGTCTCTCATTTGCAGTCGTAGGGAGAAGTCAGTACATTCATGTCTGTTTCTTGGGAGGAAGAGAGGTATCTCAAGGGCTGGCTTAAATGTCCCATCCTTGTGGGAGCCAAGATAATCCTGGTCCACACTGTTCCACCTTTCCTGGAGCTGAGGTAGTCCTGCTCCATGCTCCTCTTAGCTCATCTGCTGGGAATTCAGACTGAAGAAGGCACGGAGGGAAAGGAGTGTGGGTTGAAGCCAGTGCTGGGCGACCTTGAGCTGAGTTCTGTCTCTCAGCCTGTACTTAGTGAGATAGGTAATTGATTAGTTCATAGAGTTGTTGGGAAAAGTAAATGGGTTCATTGTTCCAAAAAGACATTGTAGGTGGAGAAATGACTTACCATGTCATTAGCCATAGAAGGGACACACAAGCCTTGGACCCACCAGAGAGGGAATTCTCTAGCAAACTGTACAGGAGTGGTCTGTAGTCCTGGAGCTACCTCCCAGGTACACAGCTGGTCAGGGTTAGGTGTGTGCTGTGCCGAGCCTTCCAGGTATGTGTGGCCTTGCTAGGTGGTAGGTGGTGGCTTTTCTAGAGCTTTCCAATCTCATTCTTTTTTTTTTTTTTTTGGTTTTTCGAGACAGGGTTTCTCTGTGTAGCTTTGTGCCTTTCCTGGAACTCACTTGGTAGCCCAGGCTGGCCTCGAACTCACAGAGATCCGCCTGGCTCTGCCTCCCGAGTGCTGGGATTAAAGGCGTGCGCCACCACTGCCCGGCTTCCAATCTCATTCTTGTCCATCCTTGTCCTGAAACAAGGCCAGGGGTCAGTGGGATGGGGAAGGAGAGATGGAGAGAGAGAAAGGAAAGGATGGAGAGGAGAAAAGGAGGGATGGAGAGAGAGGGAGGGATGGAGACAGATGAGGGGGAGAGAGAAACTGTAGGCCCCTCCCCCTGGGGAGTGAGGACTGAGCAAGACTCAGGCTATAAGGTCGCCCTCAGGTTGCACATTCTCCCATTACCTGGGAAGACTTATTTGCCTGTAGTTCATTATTTAGGGTTGAGGCCCCGTAAGATTTTTCCATTCCATGTCAGTGTGTCTATCGGCGCGATCTTTTTCTGGTATTTAGGCAGTCATGTTGGTGAGGCTTGACAGGTATCGCTTCTCTGACATTTCTAGGAGATGCGGCCACACAGCAAACTTCCTGCTCTGGCCCTTACAACCTTTCTGCTCTGACTTAGGGTTTCTGTTGCTGTGAAGAGACACCATGACCGCACCAGCTCTTATAAAGGGAAACATTTAATTGGGGCTGGCTTACAGGTTCAGAGGTTTAGTCCATTACTGTCATGGCGGGCAGCATTGCAGAACACAGGCAGAGATGGTGCTGGAGAAGGAGCCCAGGGTTCTACATCTGGATCTGCAGGCAGCAGGCAGAGAGAGAAAGCCACCGGGTCTGGCTTTGAGCTTCTGAAACCTCAAAGCTCATCGTCCCCAATGACAGCATTCCTCCAAGAATGCCGCCCCTGTGAGCCTATGGGAGACATTTTCATTCAGACCACCACGTGCACCTTTTCCACAATCATCCTGGAGCCTTAGGAACAGGAGTTGTGTTGTAGATGCTTCAGGTTTATTCAGCCCCAGGGAATCTGATGCCCTCACTGGGCACCACAGGGTCACATGTTCTCTGCATTTTGATCAAGTGTGGGTTTTCTATAATGGTCCCCATCTGCTGCTGGATGTTCTTTAATGAGGGGTGAGACCTCTGCTTATCTGTGGGTATAAGGAGAAATGCTTAGAATGTAGTTAGGCTATGCTGTTTAAGAAGTGCATTTTCTTTTTTTTTTTTTCTTTTTTTTTTTTTTGGTTTTTCGAGACAGGGTTTCTCTGTGTAGCTTTGCGCCTTTCCTGGAGCTCACTTGGTAGCCCAGGCTGGCCTCGAACTCACAGAGATCCTCCTGCCTCCGCCTCCCGAGTGCTGGGATTAAAGGCGTGCGCCACCAACGCCCGGCGAAGTGCATTTTCTTAACTGCTGATCCATCTCCCAGCCCCGTTTACTGCTCTCCTGTTTAGTTCCTCCATCCATTAATGAAGTGGCCTATGGAAGTTTCCAATTATCATTACAGCTCTGTCTAGTTTTTGTCTCATACGTCCTGGGGCTCTGTTGTTTTGCAAATGTTTATAGTTGCTATGTCTTTATTTTTAATGTTTGAGACACTTTCATTTTTGGATAGAATAACTTCAAATAAGTGAAGAAAATGGCTTTAAGAAAGGATGCAAGGCAGGCTGGAGAGATGGCTCAGTAGTTAAGAGCACTGACTGCTCTTCCAAAGGCCCTGGGTTCAATCCCCACTGTCCACGGGGCTGCTGACAAGAGTCTGTAACTCCAGATCCAGGGGATCAGATGCTGCCCCCCTCTGGACCCCACCAGCACCGCACACATATGGTGTACCCACATGCTGACCACAAAACACCCATCCACATAAAACAAAAACCATCGTTTTGTGAAAGAAGGAAGGACACGCTCTGCTGGAAACATCTGAGAACATCCAACCTGCCGAATATGGGGAAAATGCGTATTAAAGCTAGGAAGGGGGCTGGCGAGGGGGCTCAGCAGGTAAAAGGGGGTGCTGCCAAGTCTGACAAGCTGAGTGTGACCCCCCAGACCTGCAGGGTGGAAGAAGTGACTCTCTAAAGTTATCCTCTGGCCCACACATACCTACCATGGCATTCGCCTTCCTGCACACAATAACTACAACAGAGGGAAGCTACAGTGGGACGGACAGAGTGTTTACAGCGGGTGGAGAGACGTCTGCTGGTCAGAGTACCTGCTGCTTTTGCAGAGGACCCACATGGCTGCTCACAGCTGTCAGTAACTTCAGCTCCAGGGAATCTGATGCCCTCATCTGAACTCTGCGGGCACCTGCCCACGCACAGACACACTTAGTTAAAAATAGTACCCATAGGCTTGTTTGTTTAGTTTTTTTCAAGATGGAGTTTCTCTGTGTAACCTTGCTCAGGCTGTCCTGGAACTTGCTTCGTAGACCAGGCTGGTCTGAACTCAGAGATCTGCCTGCCTCTGCCTTCTGAGTGCTGAGTTCTTAGTCCAGTGTGGGACGCTTTTTGGTCATTATTTCTTCAAATATTCCTTTTTCTCCTGTTTGCCTCTACTTCAGGGGCTTCCATAATGCCACATGGGTCCTGTAGACTGTTCATTTTCTATTTTTTTAAATGATTTATTGTGTATGTACATGTGCATGCTATGTGTGTGTGTGGATGTATGTGCTGCAGACACATGTGGAGGTCAGAGACAATTCTGTGAAGGCTGTCTTCTTCCACTTCTGTGTGTGTTTCAGGGATCAGACACAGGTCTCCAGGCTTGTGTGGAAAGTACCTTTACCTGTGAGCCGTTTCACTGGCCGTTATTTTATAATTGTTTATGGTAGAAGGGCCATACTCCATCATAGTTAGAGCTTTCTCTTTCCTCCCCTCCCCCATCCCTCCTCTTCCCCCCTTACCTCCCCTTCATCTCCCTTCCCTTCCTTCTATTGAGGCAAGTACCCTACGCTGGCCCCTATGTAATCAAAGATGGCTTTGAACTTCGGATACTCCTGTTTCTACTTCTGTCTTCCAAGCACTGGCATTACAGACACATGCCACCAGACCTGGTTTATGCGGTGCTGGGGGTCAAACCCAAGGCTTTGTGCATAGAAGGTGAGCACTCTACCAACGGAACCATATCCCCAGCTTCCCCCAACCCCCTTTTGCTGATTATTCTTGATGAAATGAACCATGTGTCGGTAGAGGTGCTGGGACAGGCATGAGCAGAGCTAGCCTCCTTTCCTGGCTTCTTGCCTCAGTCGGGTACCCATGAGCACCAATGCAATGCCTTGGTAGGCTGGAGAATGCGTGTACGATCTCTTGCAGTCATACTCCAAGTGAAGGCAGTTCTCCCACGTGACCTTTGGTGGCAAGATTATTTGGGATCTCAGAAGTCATTGGCCTTATTGTTGTCCACAAGGAAGTCTGCCTGTCTCTCATTCAGTTTCCAATTCTGCCTGTTTGCATCAAGGAAGCTGAGCTGAGCTGGTGCTCGGCTGAGGGTGGATGGAGACACAGTCTTTTCTAAGGCCTGCTGGGATGCTTTACTGCTGAATGTCTTTAACCCATAAGTCAGACTCTTGGCTTTGGGCCTGCAGGCAGAAAACCACATCTCAGCAATGTTCCAGAAGAAGGGGCCTGCAAGGGATGTCTGCGCTCACTAGGAAGGTGGCTTGGCCAAGGCAAACACCAGCATAGAGCCTGGCACCAAGACACACTGTACCTACAGAGTAATGAGAGCGTGGCGTCTCCTTTAGCTCCAGGAACCCATAGGCGGCCCATTCATGCTGCAGGCGCTTAATGATCATGCATCCGGAGCCAGGCCTTGAGCTGAGCTGCAGACAGATACAGGGCAAGGGCAAGGGTCATCAAACCTCAGCCCTTAAACTGCTCACTGGTCAAGTCTTAGCACCAAAGAAAACCGAGAAAAAGTCTTCGAGTGAACTCCTTTTCTTTCAAGAATGCAATATATGGACCAAGTTGATATTTTGGAAAGGCACCGCTGCCTTGAAGGCGGTCCCGGTTAGCCTCACCTGTTCTCCCTGACTCAGAATAGTCTCTGTAAGAGCTTGGGCTGAGCTGCGTTTCCACAGCTGAGGAGATGAACAAGCTTGGAGTGCTGGAGACTCCGGTTTCCTCCTCCCCTTCCAGCCGTCTGAGATGGTGGAGGTGGAGCCTGCGTTAGCACTGGGTGTGATCCTGTAGATCACACTGCTGTGGCACTAGGTGTGATCCTGTAGATCACACTGCTGTGGCACTGGGTGTGATCCTGTAGATCACACTGCTGTGGCACTGGGTGTGATCCTGTAGATCACACTGCTGTGGCACTGGGTGTGATCCTGTAGATCACACTGCTGTGGCATTGGGTGTGATCCTGTAGATCACACTGCTGTGGCACTGGGTGTGATCCTGTAGATCACACTGCTGTGGCACTGGGTGTGATCCTTTAGATCACACTGCTGTGGCATTGGGTGTGATCCTGTAGATCACACTGCTGTGGCACTGGGTATGATCCTGTAGATCACACTGCTGTGGCACTGGGTATGATCCTGTAGATCACACTGCTGTGGCATTGGGTGTGATCCTGTAGATCACACTGCTGTAGCACTGGGTGTCATCCTGTAGATCACACTGCTGTGGCATTGGGTGTGATCCTTTTGATTATACTGCTGTAGTATTGGCCTCAAACTCACAGAGAGCCACCTTCCTCTGCCTCCCCAGTGCTGGGATTAAAGGCGTGTGCCACTACTTCCTGGCTGTAAGATTTATTTTTAATTATTTTTAATTGTGTGTGTGTGTGTGTGTGTGTGTGTGTGTGTGTGTGTGTGTGTGCGCATGTGTGTGTGTGTGCGCGTGCGCACATATCAGTACAGGTGCTTACAGAATCCAGAAGAGTGCGTTGGATCCCCTGGTGTCCCATGTGAGCCACCTGGCATGGACACTGGGAACTGAACTCAAGTCCTCTGCAGGAGCAGTATATGCTCCTAGCCACTGAGCCATCTAGCACCCCACCCCCACCCCCGTGGGTAGGTTTCTAAGAAGTAGAAAGGGGTAGTTCTCTTTCCTGTGTCCTGAGCCCCCTCACACTGGGGCAGGAATTGGCATGGATCCTGTGGTTCTTGTGCCTGGATTTTTCCTGAAAATTCAGTTTCTAATGAAGGGAGGTCTGAAAGGCCCGATGCCTCAGGCTTTAGGAAGGTGTTGGGTGTGCAGAAACACATGCTTGGCTTCCTCTAGCGTTGTGTAGTTATACCCCTGACTTCCTTCATTGGCCATGGTCTTTGGCTTCGGTATAAAAAAAAGAAAAGAAGGCAGGGCTGTGGTTTGAGAAGTTGCTTTGGCCACGTTGGAGAAACAAGCCAGGTTGGGGTTCAGTGTGGAAGGCATCTTGGTCATTCCTTGCCCCGCTGCCCACCCTTGCTCTCTGTACCTCCTGCTGTAACCCTTATCTCCATCATCCCTGGCACGGTGATGCTTACATGCATGGTGCCATCCATGGGTAAGCTGAGATTGATCAGAAAACATATTTATTTCTAGGGAGAAAATATCTGTGATATGATAACCAGGATTAATAAAGATGACAAGTTTATGCATTAAAAATGAAAGGAAACAATTAGGTCTGGAAATGTCATTCCTGAAAACCTCCAAATACAAATATTTGGACCCAGTGGGATGTTGTGAATTGAGAATGGAGTGGGTAACTGAACTGGGAGGCCAGCGTTGGCTCCGTGAAGACAGAGAAAACGTTGCCTAGTGCCTCAAGGGGCCAGTAGCCGTGACCTGGGCCATGGCTGCAAGGCTGCCCTGCTCTCAGCACAGCAGGCATGAATACTGGGCTTTGGGAGAGAACACTGCTTCATTCATTGGCTTGGTACATAAAACAAGGACGCCATTTGATAACGCCCACTAAAGCTCACCAGGGAGGGGAGGCCCTGAGGTGTCAAAAAAGGTGGGGTGGGGTGAAGCTTGAGATTTTTCAGAAATGCCCCAGAAAAGGGAGAAGGGACAGGGGAGAGGGGCCAGGTCTAAGTACCTTGGGAAAAGATGTCAGCCAGTATTGGTCAGGTGTACCTGATGTGTTTTCAGGGACCAGAAGTGATACTCGCGGTTGGTAATCTACCCGGAGGCCTGGTGGGCGCCATTCATTCCCTTTCTCTCGGCTGACTCAGGGAGAGGCACTTTGGATGTAATTGGCCCTTGAAACATGACTGTAATCACTTTGAGGCCTCCTTCAGCTTATTTTTAATTACAAGGTCTATTGCATTGTTAAATTATTAACTCTCTCAATTACTTCTTGTGGTGTTTTCTTATCTTGATGGAACTGAAAACACCAAGGTCATGTTGGCTCATTTGAGATTCAGTCACTTACGTCAAGCTGAGTCAGGGATGCTCATGTCACAGTGTGGGAGCTGTTGGGACTGCAGAGGGTCTCTTCTGGGGATGGGGATAGAGAACGCAGCAAATAGGTGCATGTTCTGGGTGACGGGGCTGGCCAGAGCCTTGCCGTAGCAGTGGGAGGGTCCACAGGGTGGAAGTGGCAGCTTCTCCATCTAAGCAGAGCCCTTGTACATTTCCTCCTGACAGGAAGTGGCGTATGTCCCTCTGGCTCCTCTGCCAGGGCCCACGCCCTCTTCCCTTCAGCCTTGCCTGATTCTGGCCATTTCCTAAGCCTCGTTCAGGACCTCTTCATTCTTGCCTTTCTCAGATCAAGCTCCGTTCTCCCTTCTCTGATGCCCAGGAGGTGCTGATGGCTAACAACTAAACAACAAACACCGAGTGCTTACTGTGTGCTTGCTTAGTGGCCAATGTCCACAAATACATGTCCTCCTGGTCATGCTAAATTTGTCCAGCAGAGGGCAGTGTGACTACACTATTGAGTGAATTTTCTCTACTTTGAGGAAGAAGGGAGCTTTTAGTGTTTCTGCCCGATCCTGGAATGATGTTTCTGGCTTTGACAGCAAACCCAGGTCTATAACAACAGACTTGTATACGGAATAAACTCCTCCACTGCCATCCTCACTTTCCTCAAACTGTGAGAAGCCCAGGATCCATCAATTCATCCATTTCTCTCAAATTATCCTGAGTTCAGGCACTCCACTTGGTGTCCAAGGCTCCACCAAGGGTGAAGAACAGCCAGGCGGTGGTGGCACACACCTTTCATCCCAGCACTCGGGAGGCAGAGGACAGCCTGGCCTACAGAGTGAGTTCCAGGTCAGCCTGGTCTACAGAGTGAGTTCCAGGACAGCCAGGGCTACACACAGAGAAACCCTGTCTTGAAAAAAATGAAAACAAAACAAAAAGGGTGAAGGACAGCCATGGCTTGAGATGTGGCTTGGCCTTAGCTGATGGTGCTGAGTGACTTCATGAAGGGAACTTGAACTTGACAACTGCTTCTTTATAGATGGTGCAGGAGCCACCTGGTAGGAATCAGAGACCGAGGGTGTGCTAGTACCCGTGTGACCTTGGGGACTGGCAACTGCGGTTGAGGGACGGGCATCTGAGGTAGCGGGGTCAGCAGGCAAGTTCAGGATGGCAAGAGCTGGTGTGACCTGAAGCCCGTGGGGTGGTCCCGTCCTCCTTTCTTGGAGCCTGGGGACCCACAGTGCCCAGGCCCCATTTTGAAGATGAAGGGAATGTGTTTTGGTGGAATGTGGTAATGCCAGGCTTTGAGCACACTCGCCTGTGGCCGGGAGGCTGGACTTAGGCTGGTCGCCCCGCTCTGGACCAGTTTCAGGTGTGGTTTTGTGGTGTGATGGACATCACAGAAATGAATGACAACACTGGGACCTGGTCAGGACTCCGAAGACTGATGCATTTTTCCATGGGGAGAGGTTTTTGGTATCTGGTCCTTAGCAAAGACAGCCTGGGCAAAGATAATGGCTACCGGGAGGGAGAGGCGTTCTCTCCAGTGCTGTGGCCATTGTAAGTTACCCAGGCTCGTGTAAATAACTCCTCACTCGTGTTCTTCAAAGTAACACTCATTAAACTCATCGGTATGTGACACACACACACACACACACACTCACACACACACATACACACACACACACACTCACATACCTGCTGACCAGCTTCTGTGAGGCACTCAGAGGTTCAGAACCCAGGCCTTCCCAGCTCACATCGGAGGCTGTGGCTTGATGAACTGAAGCATGGCTGGTGTGCCAGCCCCTCGGTTTCAGAGGTGCCTACTGTGGTACATATGTGGGCCATTCTTTTTTGTTTTTGTCAAGACAGGGTTTCTCTGTATAACAGCCCTGGCTGTCCTGAACTCACTTTGTGGACCAGGATGGCTTTGAATTTACAGATTAAAGGTGTGCTCCACCACCTCCCAGCTTTTTGTTTTATTTTTTTAAAATACCATTGAATTTATTTTGTGTTGACCATCTAAGCCTCTTTCTTCTTCTAAAAATAATTTATTTATGCCAGGCGGTGGTGGCATACACCTTTAATCCCAGCACTTGGGAGGCAGAGGCAGGCGGATCTCTGTGAGTTGGAGGCCAGCCTTTGTCTACAGAGTGAGATCCAGGACAGGCACCAAAACTACACAGAGAAACCCTGTCTTGAAAAAAAAAATTGTTTATTTTATGTTCATTTGTGTTTTGCCTGCATGTATGTCTGTGTGAGGGTGTTGGATCCCCTGAAACTAGAGTCACGGGCAGCAATGAGTTGCCACGTAGGAGCTGGGAATTGAACCTGGGTCCTCTGGAAGAGTAGCCAGTGCTCTTAAGACCGCCCCCACGTCGGTCACTCTTACAGTTGCTGTCACAGGTACCTAAGGAAAGCTCCGTGAGGAAGAATTACAATTTGAGGTGATAGTCCTTCATGGCAGGGAGGCATGGAGACAGGGGTGTGGCTGGTCACATTGCTTCTGCAGTCAGAAGGCAGAGACAGACGGGAAGTGGGACCAGACTCTATAATCTCAAGGTCTGCCCCCAATGGCCCAGTTGTTCCAGCAAGACAAATCTGAAGGTTCCACAGCCTTCCACAACAGCACCAGCGGCTGCGTGGCCTTGGGGAGCATGTCACAATTGAGGCCACAAGAATTCACATGCTCAGATTGCCCACGACTTCTCCTTGTAACTTCTCCAATCCCTCCGCTGTCCTCTGGGCCCCTGCTTCCAGCAGATGCCCATCTGTCTTGGACTAGTGACTCTGAGATAAGCAGGTGCCCAGTGCTGGGCAGTGAGAGGAGACCATCCGGGAGCTGCAGGCTGGGAACTGGCAATGCCCATTGGATTAGTTACTTACCTCAAAACTAGGACCAGATACCAGCAGGAGCAGCCCGAGGGAGGAGGGGCTTATCCTGGCTCATACACTAAACATAGAGAAGGTAGTTTACCAGGGTGAGGAAGGCATGGTGGAGTTCAAGGTAGAGTTCATGGTGGAGTTCATGGTAGAGTTCATGGTGGAGTGAGCAGGGCATGGTGGAGTTCCTGGTGGAGTGAGCAGGGCATGGTGGAGTTCATAGTGGGGTTCATGGTGGAGTTCCTGGTGGGGTTCATGGTGGAGTTCCTGGTGGGGTTCATGGTGGAGTTCATAGTGGGGTTCATGGTGGAGTTCCTGGTGGGGTTCATGGTGGAGTTCCTGGTGGAGTTCCTGGTGGAGTGAGCAGGGCATGGTGGAGGTCATGACATGATTCCAGGAACACGTGGCCGAGTCTCCTCACATCTTGGCAGAGTAGGAACCAGACAGCTCAGACTGGAAGCTGAAATAGATACAGAGCCTTTAAGTCTCAGTCCTAGCAACCCACATCTCCTAGCCAGGCCACAGTCTCAAAGGGCCCACAGTATTCAAACAAAAATAAAAACAAAAACAAAAGAAAAAACAATGCCACCACCCACTGGGGACCAAGTGTTCAAATATATGAGCCTGTGAGGGCCCAGTTCACAGCAACTGGAACACCCATGGTTTAGGTCTCTGGCTGCCCATACTGAACTCCTCTGGTGCAGCTCCATTGTGCTGAGTTCAGAGCCCAGGGAAGCTGCCCAGGGAAACACACACACACACACACACACACACACACACACACACACACACACACACACACAGAGGGCCTTGGGGGTGTATGTGAGCTGCACAGGAAGTGGTGTCCCCTCCCCCACTGAGTGTCTTGGGGAGATTTGCCTTTCAATGCTTGAGATACAGGAGAAAAGATCCCCAAATTTCTGACCAGGAGGATCAATAGGCCCCGCTGTGTCTCTGGCTTCTACTGATACTAATATTAATATGGATATTAACACCAACAATGTTTCTTGAACACTCACTCCAGTGTGGACGAGGATCTTCACATGGATTAACCAACTTAATTCTCAGAAGGACCCTCTGACAACCGGAGTTTGATCTCTGGGCCCCCATGGTGGAAGGAACGTGCCAATTCCTGCATGTTGTTCTCTGACCTCCACAAAAGTGCTGTGGCACACATGATCAATTACAAATAAATTCAGTGCAACAAAGGCTAAAAAGAGAATCCTGTGGTGTAGGTACCACACGTGATATCTTCTGTATATCAGATACTGTAGTGTGTATAGCGAGCTTTCTGTCTGTGGTACTATTATGTAAGGTGACCCCAAGCCACAGAGAGGTTGGTTCAGTGGAAGGCCTCTCAGGGACTGAGTCCCAGAGCTAGCACTTTAGGAGTCAGGCTCTGAAGAGACCGGCTGGCAAGCTGAAGACAAGTTCCTCTTGCCAGTTGCTGCCACCCACCTGATCTGAGGGGACACAGTCATCAAGTACAGCCACCCACACTGCACTGTCCTGTCCCCAACACCACTGTTTGGGACGGGGAGGAGTGGTTCTGTCCCTCAAGTTTGAGAAAGCCATTCTGCTAGTCTTTGACCTGTTAGAATTCACTCGTTGGGATCCTGAGATGGGGGAAACTGAGGCAGAAAGGGCAGAGATTTGCTCAGCTTCTCAACATTCGTCACTAGTGGGGTTCCTGGCTCCTGGCTCTGCTCTATTATCTCCAAGACAATGCAGACCCCCGAGTCTGGGCTCTGAAAGACCTCCATAAGAATGCAGTCCAGCAAGATCAGAAAGAAATGGGCCCTTTTGAAAAAAAAAATCCATTTTGAGTCAGGCATGGTAGTGGCATACACCTGTAATTCTGGCTCTCAGGAACATGAGGCAGGAGGATTGCTGTGAGTTTGAGGACAGTCTTGGTTACACAGTGAGTTACAGACCAGCCTGGACGATACAGTAGAGCCTGTCTCAAAAGGCTATATATTTTTTTAAAAATCGGATTTAAAGTGTACTACATTTTTATTTTTGGATCTGCTAAAACATGCATGACAGATTAACTCAAGCAGTACAAAATGGCAAATTATGGCCATGAAATTGCTCCCATTCTGCTGTCCCCTGGTCCTGTGCCCTGCTGTAACTGCCGATGCTGGTATCACATAGTCATGCGCATGTAATCACAGATGCATATTAAACAGGTTAACATTTTCTACATTTTCTAATTATGTGTGTATGGATGTGAGCACACACATCTCCCAGCTTGTATGTGGGGGTTCAGAGAATAACTTGTGGGAGGTGGTTTTCTCCCTCCACTATATGGTTCCCAAAGGCTTGAACTTGGGTTTTCAGGCTCAACAACAATTTATCCACTAGGCCATCTTGCTGATCCAAAGAGGTTCAGAAGAAACTTTACCTATTTCATCTGAGTGTGCTAGGGCTGCTAGCCTAGCCAGGACCCTGGGAAGACACTTGGGTTAGCTTGATTCATTGTGTGGAGCTGGGGGAGAGCTGAAGAAGTGAGGCACAAAGGGGAGGGTGGGATAAGAAGGGGGGGGGCAAAGAAGGGGGGGCAGAGAGGAGGTGAGCTTGGCCTGGATACCCAAGTGTTCTTGTAGAACAGACATGGGCACTTGGAGCAGGGGCCATCCTGGATAGGAGAAGTGTGGGAGGCCAGCTCCCACCTTTTAAAAGGGGTTCCTATGAGGAGGAGAGAGGAATAAGAAACCTTTAGATAGAAAGATAGTAGAGAGGAGAAAGACAGAAGCACAGGCTAGCTTTGGGAGGACCTGGATCAAAACCCAACCACCCCTTCTGACTCTTCAAAAGGGCTTTTTATAACAATGTCAAGGGGCGGGGCAAAAGACCTCCCCCTCGCTAGATCAAAGCACCCTGCACAGCCAAGTGTAGACCCTTCAAAGCACCTGGTAACCACGGCCGTGGTCAAATCATCCCCTAATGTATCCCTGCTGGGTAAAGCAAGCTCTGATTCTCTGACCCTGAGTAATTTGGGCCTCCACAGAGAAGGCACCGTCAGCGGGAAGGTGACCACAGAGACAGATGGACTCTCCAATGTCCCAGAGATTGAGGAAGAAGCCAAGCAGGGAGCTGGTGGGAAATGCAACTCAGTGTCCTGTGCTGGCTTTCCAAAGAAGCCACAGAAGTGCTCACAAGAAGGTTAAATCCAGAGAATACCAGCTTTAAAAAAAAGATAATTTCTATTTATGTGTATGTGTGTACCTCTCTGTGTGTGGGTGCCTACAGAGATGACAAGAAGAGGGATCGATCCCCTGGGGCTGGAGTTAAAGGTGCTAGGGACTGAACTCAGGTCCTCTGCAAAAGCAGACAGTGCTCTTAACTGCTGAGCCATCTCTCCAACTCCCATCTCCCACCTCTGAAGGTTGCTCTATGCTGGGACAAGGCATAGTATAAAAAAAATCCATATGCTGAGCAGTGGTGGCGCACGCCTTTAATCCCAGCACCCAGGAGAGCCAGGCGGATCTCTGAGTCTGAGGCCGACCTGGTCCTACAGAGTGAGTTCCAGGACAGCCAGGGCTACACAGAAAAACCATATCTTGAAAAACAGAACAAAAACAAACAAGAAATCCATGTTATCTGTGGTCCCTTACTCACCAATCTGGCTCTGGACCACCCCTGGAAATGTCCTCTAATACTTGGGGGCGGATGTGAGGGGTGAGAATGGAAGGTGTACCACAGAGAGAAAAGTGGAGAAAAGAGCCCAGACTCTCGGCTGTCTTTTAAAACATGAAAAATGAAAAAATATTTAGCATTTTTTGCTTTGTGTTTAATATCGTGTTATGGTTTAATTCTTCTCCCCAAACGCTCCCCAGGGCCTCTGACTGTTTCTGCAGCCTCGTATTTGAAATTGCCTCTTTGTTTCCCAACCCCGGGGAAAGCTTGAAGTATGAGTCAGAACTCAAAGCGGGTCACCTTCTCTCCCCCTTCTTGTTGCGGAGTCCAGTGACGGCCATTTAATGGGCTGGAAATGAGGTCCCTAGTGTCTGTGTCAGGGCCTTGAGAATCTTATCTCCTCATGCAACTCTCACTCAGAATTAATGCCCTGCTGGGGAGGGGGGGGATCACCTCGTTAAGGGCACTAACCGATTTCCTCCTCATCACCTAACAACATCCATTGCACGGCTGTGCTCAGAATAATGTCTATTCTACAAGCCAAATGGGGAAAGGCTCTAATGCATTTCCCTGCACTGGGCCCACCACAGTTATAAATTACCTTGCTTAATGGACTTAGGGATTCTGTTATCTATTTGGAAACTTCTGAGCTCCCGGAGAAACAAATCAAGTGTCTTAGTTCCCCAGGAAGGGCCAGCGGGCTTCGAAGATTTACCCTCACCAAGTGTTTCTATTTTGTTTTATTTTTAAAAGATTTATTTATTTATTTTAATTTTGTGTGGATTGGTGTGCTGCCTGCACCTTTGTCTGACAAGCCCCACCCTGCGCCACAACCTTTAGGTGTTTTTACTAGGAGCAGCTCTACTGCTGCTATTACCACCACCACCACCACCACCACCACCACCACCACCACCACCACCACCCACCACCATCACCACCACCACCACCATTACCATCACCACCACCACCACCACCATTACCACCACCACACCACCATTACCATCACCACCACCACCACCACCACCACCACCACCACCACCACCACCAACCACCACCATTACCATCACCACATCACCATCACCACCACCACCATTACCATCACCACCACCACCATCACCACCACCATTACCATCACCACCACCACCACCACCACCACCACCATCACTACCATCACCACCACCACCATCACCACCACCATTACCACCACCACACCACCACCACCACCATCACCACCACCATCACCACATCACCATCACCACACCACCACCACCACCACCACCACCACCATCACCACCACCACCACCATCACCACACCACCACCACCACCACCACCACCACCACCACCACCACTACCACCACCATCACCACCACCACCACCACCACTATCACCACACCACCACCACCACCACCACCACCACCACCACCACCATCACCACCACCACCACCACCACCACCACCACCACCACCACCAACAACAACAACAGACTTTGTGTCTTTAATCCCAGCACTAGGGAGGCAGAGGCAGGTAGATCTCTGTGATTTTGAGGCCAGCCTTCCACATAGTGAGTTCCAGGTCAGCCAAGGGTACACACTGAGACCCTGTATCAAAACAGCAACAGGGGATGGAGAGATGGCTCAGAGGTTAAGAGCACTGACTGTTCTTCCAAAGGTCCTGAGTTCAATTCCCAGCAACCACATGGTGGCTCACAGCCATCTGTAAGGAGATCCGGCACCCTCTTATGGCCTGCAGTCATACATAATAAATAAATCTTTAAAAAAAAAAAAAAGACAGCAGCAACAGCTTCAGCCATCAGCTTACAGAGGGGCTTGGAGACTGATGCCATCTCATCTGATGATGCATAGAAACCTAGGCCCAGAGATGTCCCCTCCTAGCGAGGGCTGGAAACGGTGGAGCCCAGGCCTCCTGACTACCTGCTTGTCAAAGCTCCGTTTCCGTGATAGTTAATTCTATTTGCTAGCCTGACTAGGCCCCAGGGATGCCCCGATGTTTAGTGAGACATTGTTCTGAATGATTCTGTGGGGGATATTTTTGGAGGAGATTAACATTTAAATCGACTCTCATGGTTATGAAGCTGACAACTTCAAACTTTGCAGAGCTGATGTCCCAGGTCTCAGGCCACCGGATTCTTACTGGGAGATGGCAGTTTCAATTCTGTCAAGCCTTCAACTGATTGGCGGAGGCCCACCCACATTAGAGAGGCCATTCCTTGTAAGAGGTCTCACTGGTGGGCTGGTGAGATTGCTCAGCCGGTAAAGGAGCAATGTGCCACCAAGCCTGACAATCTGAATTTGATTTGGGGGGCCATGTAGTGGAAGAAGAGAATGCCTTCTGCAAGCTGTCCTCTGACCTCCACGTGACCTCCCCTTTCCCCCATTCCTTACACACACACACACACACACACACACACACACACACACACACACACACAAAACACATACACAGACACCTTTCACTGGTCCTTGTGGTAAGGTACAGGTCTGAGCTTGGAAAGAGGGGACATTAAAATTGGCTGTGAAATTTAATTAATTAATTAATTAATTAATACAGAGCTGAGGATTGAGCCCAGGACCTCATACATGCTAGACAAATGCTCTGCCACTGAGCCATAACTCTCCCCAAGTGTTTCTATTTCATTTTATTTCTAAAAGGCTTATTTATTTTTATTTTATGTGTATTGGTGTGTTACCTGCATCTTTGCCTGTGCTCTATGTACATGTAGTGCCTTCAGAAGCCAGGAGCGGCATCAGATTCCCTGGGAGTTATAGTAGTTGTGAGGCACTCTGTGGGTGCAGGGAATCGAACCTGAATCCTCTGGAAAATCAGCCAGTGATCTTAGCCACTGAGTTAACTCTCTGGTCCACAGCAATTTTAGTCTTTAACAACTGAGTCAGCTCTTTAGTTCCAACTTTAAAAAAAATTTTACTTTTATATTTAATTTTATTTTGGGAGACAGGGTTTCTCTGTGTAACCCTGGCTGTCCTGAAACTAGCTCTGCAGACCAGGCTGGCCTTGAACTCAGAGATCCACCTGCCTCTGCCTCCCAAGTGCTGGGATTAAAGGTGTGTACTGTCACCGCCTGGCATTGATTTCTTTTGACCTTTATTTTATTTTATTGTGTTCTGCCTGCCTGCATGTCTCTGTACCGTGTTTGTACAGCTCCTGTGGAGGCCGGGAGAAGGTTTGGATCCTCTGGGGTGGGAGTTTACAGACAATTTCCAGTCCTCATGTGGGTACTGGAACCCAGATCCTCTGGAAGAGCAAACAGTGCTCTTAACCATTGGGCCATCTGTCCAGATCTGTGTTTTTATTTTTAAAAAATTAAAAATTGATTTCTAATTGTGATAAAAGACACACCCCCCCCCTTCTTGAGGGTTTTGAGGTGCACCACTCAGCGGTTGTGTGTTCACGCTGTAAAGACTCAACTGGACCCTTAGTGAGCTCTTCCTTACAGCCAGAGGGACCCAAGCAGCGAGAAGAGCGATGGCATTTGGACATGAGTGGGAGAGTAAGGGAGAACGGTCTGGTTGGGTCGTGGAGCTGAGACCTGCTCAGTTGGACAGGGAGCCGGGAGGACACGAGGACAGGAGGACAGGGAGCCAGGAGGACATGAGGACAGGAGGGCCGGGAACAGGTGGCGGGGAGCAGCTGAGTCCAGGGAGTGTGGGTGGTGGGAGATGGGAGGGAGAGGGGCAAGCTGCCAGTGCCGAGCCCAGAGAGAATGATGTCCCCTGGCCCCCTGTGGCCAGGAAAGCACCCTGTGTCCCAAGCCTGTCCACTTTGGTTATCCCATCGCCTCAGTCAACCCCTGCCCTCCACGGCTTCGATTCTGGGGGAAACTCTGCCCACCTAGCCCCTCCATAGCCCATGAGCGAGAAGCAGGGCTTTATAAATAGCCCTGGTGAAAACACCTCAAAAATAGCACCCCCCCCCCCCCAGGGCTGTCATACCAGAGGCAGGGCTGTGTCATCCGGGGTGTGACAGTGTGGCTGGAAGGGGCCGGGTGTGGGGAGAGGATGTCCCTTTGTTCTGCTCCTTGAGCAGCCCAGGACTGCCATGAAGAAGTGGGTTCAGAGCTCCTGGGGACATAGCCCCTTCAGCTACACTGAGCTTCCCAACTCTCACGTGTGACCCCAGATTCCCTGTCCTCCATCTGATCCAAGAGAGCTGACTTCGCGTCTCTGTCCTGCCTGGCTTCTTAGAGGTCATTAATAGTGAGGGCATGGCCAGGGAAGTCTCAGGACGAACCTGAGTTCAGGGTCAGCCCGTGACCCTGCACACATGTTCCCTACCAATGACTCAGCCCCAAGAAAGGGGCACATCTCAGTCCTGGGAGTCCGAGTCCTGCCCGTTTCCTCCTTCACTGTGTTTTCACACTGTGGTCACAGTAACCTTTCTTTTTGATGCAGGGCCTCATTAGCCTAGGCTGACCCGGAACTCCCCATGTAGCTGAGGATGTCTTTGTCCTCTTGACCCTCCTGTCTCCACCTCCCAAGTGCTGCGCCACCACACCCAGTTTATGCCGAGCTTGGGATTGAACTGGACTTCCTGTATGCTGGGCAAGCAGTTTACCAACTGAACTACATCCTCGGCCCTCACAGTGGCTTTCCTTTGTGAACCCAGCTCTACCCAGTGGCATCCCTTGCCTGCCTGCAATAATCTCCCCTCTTTCCTTTCACTGGGTCCTTCTGCCCATCCTTCAAGTCCCAACTTCATTTCCGCAGACAGGACTTCCAAGCTCTCTTGGGAGGAGGTTAGGATCCTATCATGCACTGTGAACACTACATTTCACTCATGTATCTCTGGTTCTGAAAATCACTAGGGCTCGTGGGAATGGTGCGGGTTGAATGTCCTACACCTTTATAAGCTCCCTGGAGATTGCTGTTCCATGTCCCCAGTACCTATTAGGGGGCTTGGTACACAGTGGGTGTGCAATGAGTGAGCAGAGGAAGATAATCTAACAGAGCACACTTCCTAGAACCACAAACACACATCCCTACAACTGGGACCTTTTCCCACCTTCTAGAAACATCTGCCTGCTGGATCCAGCTGAAGGCAGTGGGGAGGCCAGCTGAGACATTGTGCCATGAAGCACTGAGGTCAGAGTTGAATACTTGGGGCTATGGTTTTTTCCAGACAGGAGTATGAAGGCAGAGAGATGCTGGCTGCCCCGTACATTTATCTCATCAGCTGTCCAAGTGGTCCAAGAGCGCAGAAGAGAGCCCTGGGTTACTATGGCAGGTTAGGAAGGGTGAGGCTTCCCCAGGGAAGGGCAATGTGGTCCTCTCAGGTTCCCAGGAGGGATGCTGGAGGCTTTAACAGGTGTAAGGGGTCACACACCTGGAAAGGGACAGGTGTTTGCCTGGTTTTCACAATCTCTGAGCCGGTCCTAAGGAGTGCAGGCTTTGTGTTACGGCAACAACTAGGTAATTCAGGTCACAACCAGAGTTCTAGAACATTGGCTCCCAGGGGACAAACTACTGAGCCCCAGGTGACAGGAAGAGGGCTAGCCCCAGGGAGGAGTGTGTCTACCTGGGGCCATTAAGAGCTCCATTGGCTTTCAGGGCTCAGATGTGTGTGTGTGTGTGTGTGTGTGTGTGTGTGTGTGTGTGTGTGTGTGTGAACATGTTGGGGGGGGGTCAGAAAGGCTTGACGAGATAGAGGGAAAAGGAGGAGATGAGGGTGGGAGATGGGAGAAGGCGGGCAGGCAGGGAGAAGGGAGAGAATGGAAGGAAGAAGAGAGAGAGACCTTGGTCTTGGAGACAGGGCCTCTCTTAGATGCTCCCTGGAGACACAGGGCTCGGCATGGCAGCCAGGGGCTGGAGTGGGCGGGGGGGGGGGGGGGGGGGGCGTTTGGCTTGAGCTCCGTATTGACAACCATCTCTTTGAGTGTAGACCTTGGGACTGATTCCAAGCAGGATTTTAATGTTAAAAGCAGCAATTTGTTAAGTGCAGGCATTTAAAGCGTGGGTGGGATTTATAGTCCCGTCTGTGGCATGCCTTTGCTCTTACAGGCTTAACCAAGTGGCAGCGGTCCAGGCCTTGGGCCTTGGTAGTCCCACCGAGAGGCCTTGGTGCTGATTGGTTTTTGTCACCCGGACACAGACTACCTGGGAAGAAGGAACCTTAATCGAGGAATTGTCTCCATCACATTAGCCTGTGGGCATGTCGATATGAGGCATTTTCTTGTTGAATGATTAATATGGGAGGGCTCAGTCTATTGTGCCACCCCCAGGCATGTGGCCCTGGGTTGTGCTAAGAAAGCAGGCTGAGCGAGCCTCGGGGAACAAGCCAGTAAGCAGCACCCCTCCATGGTCTCCACTTCAGTTCCTGCCTCCAGGTTCCTGCCTTGGCTTTCTTTGATGATGAACTGCGATGTGTCAGTTAAACCCAGCCATTTTCTCCTGGGGTTGCTTTTGGCCATGGTGTTTACGACAGCCATAGAGAGGTGAGCTCTGCCAGCCTTCCTCCGCAAGGACACAGCCCCGAGTTGTTTCTAGTTCCCTCGTCCCATCCCCGGCACACCTGTTTGCATCACCTTGCTGGCATTTTGCAGGTCCTCCAGCTCATCAAGCCTCCTCTGCAGGAACACCTACGTGATATTGTTCAGGAAATAACGACCAGAAAAGGTCTGCTCTTTGTTCGGTACAGCTGCGTTCATTCACGTTTCCCCCGAGTATTTTCTGCCTTCTGCTGCCTGACTCTCTAGATGCAAAACCAACGAGTTGAGAGGCCGACAGCCATGATTCACGAGAAGGCGAGAAGCCTGTTCTACCGTGGATGTCCACAGGTAGCCTTCGCTCTCACAGACGCTCGGAATTCTGCTGTTTCAACCTGCTGGTGTGTAGCTGTTTCTCCACTGTGGGTCATTTGGATTTTTCCAGCTATTTTCCTCTTATGGATAACGTTGCATAAAATATCTGTGAATATCCATCTTTACGCATATTCTCTCTGTCTCTCCATCTCTGTCTCCATCTCTGTCTCTCTCTCTCTCGGTACACACTTATGTGCATTGATTGGTATGCTCACATGGATGTTAGAGGTCAATGATGGTACTTTCTAAGTTTACCTTTTTTTTTTTGAAACTGTTTAACTCACTTTCCAAGCTTCTGAGTAACTTTCTTCAGTTCCTCAGAAGCTCACTGACTCATTTAGTGTGGTTGCTTATCAAGCCTGGGAGCCTCCTGTCTCCACCTCCTGAAGGGCTTGGATTAGGTATGTGCTGTATGGCTGGCTTTTGAAATATGTTTTAAACCCCATATTCTCTTGGCCCAGTCACCCAGAGCAAGAGGCAGGTACCTATCTGTAGTTCCCTTCCAGTCAGCGGAGATGTTCCTGCGTGTTCTCATCTAAATCTTCTCACAGCCCTGTGAGGTGACACCATTCCAGCCTGTGGCTGACACAGTGGGGAACTGAGACACACACAGAGGCTTAAGATTTTGGAGTCTATAAACATCGATACTGGGACTTCAAAACAAGACAAAACAAACAAATACAAACTGCCCAGCACAGCGTGAAAAGACCTTGGCTCTGTGAAAAGCACAGACCAGGCTGTCTGGAGTGGACTGATTCTCAGTGTGCACCCAGGGGTGGAGGCGGTTCCTTTCCTGTGGTTCACTCTTCCTGCTTGGGCTTCGTACACCCCATCTTCTGGGTGGGTGTTCTGAATGCTTCCAATTCAGGATTGTTGCACCTGACACTTCCTCTGCGCCTGTTCAGCTCAAGGCTCCTGTCCACCTCCACCCGCCACATCTGAAGTGGCGAGAAGAGAAACTCAAAATGCCATTGGAACAGGGAGGGAACGGCACATCCTCTGGTGGAGGGACTTGCTGTGACTCACAGTTGGGCTCTCAGCCACTGCAAAGTTTCTCCTAGCAAGGAGGCTGCTGTAGCCAGTAGAGCCTTTTTGAGATGCAGGCCTTGCTGAGCCGCCCCAGGAAAAGAGAATGCATCATGTGGTCTCTGGAAGGTTCTTGTCCTAGTTAGGGTTCCTATTACCTGATGAAACACCATGACCAAAGCAACTTCAGGAGGAAAAGGTTGGTTTGGTTTACACTTCCATATCACAGTTCATCACTGAAGGAAGTCAGGCAGGAACTCAAACATGGCAGGAACCTGGAGGCAGGAACTGATGCAGAGGCCATGGAGGAGTGCTGCTTACTGGTTTGCTTCCGATGGCTTGTTCAGCTTTCTTTCTTTTCTTTTCTTTTTTTTGTTCTTGTTTTGTTTGAGATAGAGTTTCTCTGTGTAGCTCTGGCTACTTGGAACTCACTCTGTTCTAGACCAGGCTGCCTCTGCCTCCTGAGTGCTGGGATTAAATGCGTGCACCACCACACCTGGCTCAGCCTGCTTTCTTATAGAACCCAGGACCACCAGCCCAGGAGTGGCACCACCCGCCATAGGCTGGGCCCTCTCATCTATTACTAATTAAGTAATGCCCTGCAGAATTGCCTACAGCCCAGTCTTATAGAGGCATTTTCTCAACTGAGGCCTCCTCTTCTCCGATGACTCTAGCTTGTGTCAAGTTGACCTAAAACTAGCCAGCACAGTTCTCATTGTCTCCCCGCGGGACCAGAGATGCCGTGAGGAGAGAAGTCCGGAGTGTGGATGAGTCAATCCCGTCACCACACATACTCTGGCCCTTTGCAAGTTCAGCAGCTGGTAAAGTTTCTGTTCATTTTTTTTTTTCCAGAATGTTTTCCTCCTGCTAAACCTGAGATGTTGATGAAGAAGGGCCAGAGGGGACTGTGATGCCGAGGAGAGTTCCAGGGGTGGAGGTGCTAGGAGTTGAACGTTGTCACTAAGAAAGATAAAGTCCTAATTCCCAGCACTTTGGAATATGACCTTATTAGAGATAGGGCCTTGGCTAATGCACGTCATTAAAACAAGGCAGGGCTGAATAAGGGTCACCTTACATCAGTGACTGTGTGTAAGAAGGTCATGGAATGGAGGTAGGTGGGAGTTGTAGTTTGGATGTGGAATGTCCCCCTATAGTCACGTATATCTGAATACTTGGTCCTCGGCTCTTGGGTACTGTCTTGAAAGGTTGTGGAATCTTCAGTAGGTGGAGGCTTGCTGGAGGAAGTGAGTCACTGGGGAGGAAGTGAGTCATGAGAGGTGGGCCTTGAGGTTTTCTAGGCAGGCCTCACTTCCTGCTCACTCTTTGCTTCCTGACTGAGGAAGTCATTACCACTACACCCACCTATGGGAGACTGTGAGTCAAACCCTTGCTTCCTTGGGTTGGTTCTTGGCAGGTGTTTATTTGGTCATGGCAGTGAGAAGGAGTGATGGAGCCGAGGACTGCTGGCTGTACCGGAAGCTGGGTGGCAGGTGAGGAAGGGCTCCCTCTGGGATTTTATTGGCATCTTGACTTTGGACTTAGCATCCAGAACCGTGAAAGAATAAATTTCAGTTGTTCAAAGCCGCCCAGTTTCTGGGCGCTGATACAGACAGGGTAAGTGATGCTTGGGCCAAGCTCAGGCACCACACTCCCGTCCTTGGAGGCTGGGAACGTGGTCTCAGGGATGAAGGAAGTGTTAGGGTTTTCCACCCAAATTCAGAGTGCAAGAAAAATGCTTTGAATGCCTGGCCCCCAACAGGCACACTAGGCAGTCTGTTCTCCCGTTCTTCATTCTGTAGCCTGTGTGGGTCCCATGGCACATGGCTGATATCTGAGGGTCTTAGTATGTCCAAACAAAAGAATATGAAGTGACTTTCATTAAATTACCTTAAACAGGTTTTTACTAGCATTTCAAGTCCATTGATCAGCACAAGGCTCATCATATTACTCTCTGATGTTCCCTGCTTTTCTTTTTTAATCAGAAAACAAATGTAATCTGAGAATTATTGAATGTGGGCATCCCCGATTCCCATATTCCCGCTTCCTTCCTCCTTCCTGAAGTGAATTTGAGGCCAGGAGCTGTAGGCAAAGGGGAGCGCGCCTCTGTTATTTGTGACCCTGGGCTGGGTCCTGCTGATTCATAGCTGTTACCAGCAGGGCCTCCATTGGTGTAGGCCAGAGCTGATGGTGGTATGTATCCAGCCTTGTCCTTTCTCAAGCTACAGCCCAAGTGGTCTGCCGAGGAGTCAAAGCTTTTGTCATCCAAACATCTAATCTTTCAAACACCTTCCACTCCCCTTTGAGTCTAGACCTTGGTGTTAACAGCCGCGTGTTTAATTGTGTGGGTGCTCAGTATGTCTTGTCCACTCAGAGACATAAACTCCAGGAGAACAGAGGTTCTGACCCTTCTGTCCACTGTGTGTCCCTTGGCCCTAGAAATGCCTAAGTGAGAGTGAGAACCCTCAAAATATTGATCAATATTTGATATTGATCAAAATATTGATCAAGGGAGACACATACTGTGTGGAAGGAGACAGTGAGGAACAAGCTATTTTCCTTGAGAGAAAGTAAGAATGGGGTTGGAGAGACGGCTCAGCAGTTAAGAGCACTTGCTGCTCTTCCAGAGGACCTGGGTTCAATTCCCAGCACATCATGGCAGCTCACAGCTGTCTATAACTCCAGTTCCAAGGAATCCCACATACAGACATGCATGCAGGCAAATTTTATGAACATAAAATAAATAAAAAATGGACTAAATAAATAAAAATAAATAAGCAATTAATTAAAAAAAGAAAATAAGAATAATCTAGCCGTGCCGGGTAACACACAGCACTTGGGAGGGTGAGGCTGGAGGATCGTGAGTTTGAGGCTGCATAAAGAGAGCTCTTTTTAAAAACCCCAAACCATCTACTTAATTGTCTGCTATCAGTTACTATCTGTGTGTGTGCACATGCATCTGTGCCACAGCACATGTGTGCAGGTCAAGAACAACTTGCAGGGGTTGTTTCTTTCCTACCGTGTGGGTCCTGGGAATTGAACTCAGGTTGCCAGTCTTGGTGGCAAGCAGCCATCCTATTGGGCCATCTTACTGGTACCCACTGACTTCCTTTTGTCCTTTCTTTTAATTTTGGATCTTCAAAGCCAGCCTCCCTCTCTTTGCCCTTCTGGTATTAACCTTTGCGTAGTGGATAAGTTGGACGCCATGGTTTCTTCCACAAAGGAAAAGCCCCTCTGGTGGTTTGAAAGGAAATGGCCCCCCAAGCGAGTGGCAGTGTTAGGAGGTGTGGCCTTGTTGGAGTAGGTGCGGTCTTGTTGGAGGAAGTGTGTCACTGTGGAGGCAGGCTTTGAGGTCTCATATATGCTCAAGCTACACTCAGTGAGACAGACCACTTCCTGTTGCCTGTGAGTCAAGATGCAAGGTCTCCCAGCTCCTTCTCCAGCACCATGTCTGCCTGCATGCTGCCTTGCTTCCCGCCATGATGGTAATGGATTAAACCTCTGAACTGTAAGCCAGCCACCACAATGACGTGTTTTCCCTTGTAAGAGCTGCTGTGGTCATGGTGTCTCTTCACAGCAATAGAAACCCTAACTAAGACAGCCCCCCTTCACCATGCCCAGCCATGGTACTGGGTGGGGGAGCATATGATTGGAAAATAGAGTTATAACCTAGGATCTGGCCACAAAGTCCATCTGGACTCCTCCTGCACTTGGTGGTCTTGGGATTATTAGACCTCTGTGATTGCTAATATTCACTGAGAGCCTGACTGGATTTTGAATCACCTTTGGAAACACTCTTTTGGCTCATTCTCTGAGGATATTTCTAGAAAGGTTTAGCTGAAGAGAGAAGACCCACCCCGAATGTGGGTGGCACCATCTCCAGAGCTTGGGTCCTGATCAGAATAAAAAGGAGCTGAGCGTCAACATTCATCTCTCTGTTTCCTAGTGTGAGCCCAGTGTGACTGACCTGCTGTCTCCTGTCCCTGCCGCTGCCCTTCTGTCCACAGTGGGCTGTACTCAGAATGACTCTTCCCTTCCCGAGCTGTTTTGTCAGCTCCCTGAGAGACAGGTGCTGAGGGAGCCTGCTGGGGAAGGAGCCGACCCCGGCAGCCATCACCGTCCTCCTGGAGCCCAGTGGAGCCCCCGGTTCTTTAGGTTCTTGCTGAGTAGTCCCGCCCACAGCTCCCCAGGCCTGACTGCGTTCCCTTCTCCGTGCAGATTCATCTCACACTTGTTTGATGCTTCTCCAAAGAGCTCCATCTGCTTCCCGCACCGTTCCTGACAGGTGGCTAACACAGCTCTCTGAGCCGCCCCCAAACACCAGGTGGCATCTTCCACAGAACCGTGTGGGCTTTTATGTCTCCCAGTCCTTATTCGCCGCAACCACAGACATTTGTAGGGAAATGGGATGGATATCTGTGAAGGGCTCATCGGCACAGGTGGCCTTGTGACCGGGCGCTGCGGGGGACAATCTAGCTGGCGCTGGCACCCACTCATGTGGCTCTGTGGCTCCAGTCCCCCACGGCTCCTCTAGACTCTGGGAAGAGACGGGCATCTTCCAGCTGGGATTTATGGCCCAAGTGGGTCTCCTTGGGTAACAGAGCACTGCATCAACATTGCACTCCTGTCGCTTTGCACCAAGCAGTGTGGGACCTGGGCTGGCCCTGCCTGTGGGCTTGTGTGGTGATCTTGGCGGGCAGGGAGATCCGGTTGGCTGGGTGACTACGGACAGGCTAACAGAAGTGGAGATGAGCTGGGCGGAGGACATCGCGAGAGAGGGCCAAGGGCTGTGTGTCACACAGATGCAAATGCTCGGTAGGCCGTCTCCCGTGTCCTGCGGTTCCGGAGTGCTGTCCTTTGCGTTGGGCGTTTTCAGGAAGGTGCTGCGTTCTGAATGCCACGCATTGTCAAATGCTGACCTCTGACCTCTCTCCGTGGTGATGGTAGGAGGGGCTAGTCAGATGAATGTGTGAGGATGAGACCCTCAGGATAGGGACCGTGCTCCAAGAAGGGAAATCAGAGCCCCTCTCCTCCACTGTGAGAAGAAACAGAGTACAGCTGCCTGCAAGCCCGGAGAAGGTCTCTCCAGAGCTGACGGTGCTGGCACCACCACCCTGGACCTCCGTCTTACAGGACTGTGAGAGATCACAGCTCTTGTTTAGGCCGCTTGGTCTGTGGTGTTTTGCTCTGACAGCCTGAGCTGACCAAGGCAGTGGGAAACATCTGTCTGAAGAAAGTTGGTTTGCTCCAGGTCACATGGCCCTGATCTCATGGCTCTGAATCCTAGCCCCCAGCCTGCTTTCTTATGGAACTCAGGACCACCAGCTCAGGATGGCACCACCCACAATGGGCTGGGCCCTTTCCTATCAATCACTAATTAAGAAAATGCCCTACAGCTGGATCTTATGGAGGCATTTTCTCAATTGAGGTTCCCTCCTTTCAGGTACCTCTAGCTTGTGTCACATTGACACAAGACTAGCCAGGACAGTGGAGAAAATAAGCATGCATGCATGCATGCATGCATGCATGCATCCATCCATCCATCCATCCATTCATTCATTGTTCTTGGCTCCTGACTGCGGGTGTCATGTGACCAGCTGCTTCAAGTTCCTGGTGCCTTGACTTCCCCACAGGGATGGACTGTGAGCCAGACAAATGCTCTCCCTGCCAGGTGTTCTATCACAGCAACAGGAAATGAAACCCAGACTGTGATGTTTGATTAAAGGTCTGAAGGTGGTAGAAACAGACTGCAAAACCCTAAGGCAGAAGAAGCATTGGGTGGGAGGGTGCCAAGAGCTCCCGGCACCTGCCGCGGTAGAGCAGAGGGGTGAGGACTTGGAGATGGTGGCAGACACCCCAGCATGCACTCTTCCACTGAGCTACATCCCCAGTCCTCTTTTTTACTTTGGGTTTTGAGACAGAGCTCCCTCTTAGTCTAGGCTGGTCTTGAACTCACTCTGTAGCTCAGGCAGGCCTTGGATGCGTGATCCCTCCTTCTTTAGCTTCTCGAGTAGCTTGATTCTAAGTCTGTTCCCTCAGCCCGGCTCTGAACTGGGTTTTTGTCAGTTGTCACAGGAAGGATCCTGACAGAGCAGTGATGTCCCGCCATGTTACCATCTAAGAGGGGAGAGTCCTTCTCCTCCATCCCCAGGATTGGCCCTGGTTGAACACCTTTTCTGTGGGGACTGAGTCCTCTTCCTGCTGCTTGTCCCCCTTGTCTGAGGCTGCCCAGGGAGGATGGAAGAGAAAGAGAGGGAGAATCATTGCTAGGAATGATTTTTTTCTTGGTGGTTTATGATTGATGTTTAAAATTTGTGTATTTTATTTAATTTAATGTTTTTGGAAACAGGGTCTCACTATGTAGCCATCACTGGCCTTGAACTTGAATTAATATTGCTTCTGCCTCCTGAGTGCCAGGATTACAGATGTGTACCACTCTGCCCAGCAGGATTTACTGATTTGTTTTAAAGTGAGGGAATAACAGGACCATTTCTGTGCCGTCCACCCCAAAGAGCCATGATGGAGGTGAAGCAATGGGCTGAGTCTTGGAAAAGGGGATGGGAGGGCTGGAGGAGTCAGGAAAATTGAATGCCTGATCAGAATAGTCAGGGTGATGGGGAGAGAGAGAGAGAGAGAGAGAGAGAGAGAGAGAGAGAGAGAGAGAGAACAACGATATCTCAGGAGTCTGGTCTTTCTTTCCATGTGGGTTCTGGGGATCAACTCAGGCTCAGGTCACCAGGTTTGGTGACAAGCAGTTCACCTGCAGAGCTGCCTTATTGACCTTCAGCTTATTCTCAGTCTCTTTCTCTGTTTACATTGTGTGTGTGTGTGTGTGTGTGTGTGTGTGTGTGTGTGTGTGTGTGTGTGATATGTATCCTAGGTTGGCCTCAAATCACTATGTAATGAGAGATAACCTTGAACTATGGATCCTCCTGCCTCCACCTCCAAGTGTTGGGGTTACAGGTGTGTGTTGCCTCACCTGACTTACATGTTTGCTTTTGAAGAACATTTTTTTCCCCTCCAGGCTTTAAAGTTACTTAACTCATTAATCCTTCAGCCATGTGCTCTATTTCATCATGTTATAATCTTCACAGTTATTAATTTGCATTTCATTTCCCTCAGTGACAGACCCCCCCCCACTCATGAAAAATGTTATTGTTGTAAATACTAATACTAGTCACAAACAATCACCACGCAGACCCACTTCTCACAGCAATGGCTCCCTTTGAGACTGGAAGGTTTCTAGAAACTATCAAAAGCAGGAGCTCAGCTTGTCCCCAGCGGAGAAGGAGACAGAATAGGTCAGGAGCCCCCAGACAATGCTGAAAGAGACAGGAGACCCGCACTTGGTGACAGGTGACAATTGGCTCTTGTACCTTATGTTACTCTTGACACAGACCCCACAGCTCGAGCACCTGCCTGTCTCAGAGGCTGATGAAGACAGATGATTGCTTCCACGCCTGTGGAGGGACAGGGTGACCAGGAGGCTGGAGCAGTGGACGGGTGTGGATAAGGACTTCCCTAAGGGACAGCCACGCAGCAGGTGTGAGGTGGCCCTGGAGGAGAGGAACAGATGGGCAGTGTCCAGCCCCAAGCCTCTTGATTGCGTCTGTCCTGGCCAGACAGCATGGTGTTCTGCTGGGGCATTTGAAAGGGACGTTGTATTGCAGTCCTTTTTCTACCCCGGAGATAGATGCATAGACTGTGCCTGGCCCCTGAAGGGCTGCATCTCTGTGTAGACTTGGCAAGAGACACCTGTTATTCATTAGGAAATGTTGCAGCTGTGTTGGAGTGAACTAGCCATGAAATAGGAGTGAGAGGATCCACCATCTGGGGCCCAGCACTGCACCAGGAGGGGGAGCCTGTGAATGGTCTCCTTTCCCTGTGGGCCCTGGACCCTGCCCGGCTCCAGAGTGCTTCTGGGTCCCATTCTGAGACACTCACTAGCTCCCTCTGCACCACACCCCGGGAAAAGCTCTGATCATCCAGGGTCTGCACCACACCCCGGGATAAGCTCTGATCGTCCAGGGTCTGCACCACACCCCGGGATAAGCTCTGATCATCCAGGGTCTGCACCACACCCCGGGATAAGCTCTGATCGTCCAGGGTCTGCACCACACCCCGGGATAAGCTCTGATCATCCAGGGTCTGCACTACACCCCGGGATAAGCTCTGATCGTCCAGGGTCTGCACTACACCCCGGGATAAGCTCTGATCGTCCAGGGTCTGCACTACACCCCGGGATAAGCTCTGATCATCCAGGGTCTGCACCACACCCCGGGATAAGCTCTGATCGTCCAGGGTCTGCACCACACCCCGGGAAAAGCTCTGATCGTCCAGGGTCTGCACTACACCCCGGGATAAGCTCTGATCGTCCAGGGTCTGCACCACACCCCGGGATAAGCTCTGATCGTCCAGGGCCTTATCTGAATGCTATCTCCAGGCAGCCCCACCTCTCTGCCCGTTCCAAGTCGGGACCCTGGCCCGTTTCTGTAACAGTTCCCAGCCCTGTCACAGTTCCCCATGTGGCCTGGCCTTGTGGGACCCCCAGACCCCCCTCTTCTCAACCCCAGCTCATAGACAAATGGGATAGTCTGGGTTTTAGCCTTTTAAAAACTACCCTTTTATGATTCTGAGGATTGAAAGAACTATGGCCTTCAGTTTGCTAGGCAAGTTCTGTACCACTGCGCTGCACCCCAAACCCCAGTTTTAGATTTTATTCATAATCCTTATTGGATCCAATTCTTTCTCCCCTCTCTCTCTTTTTGATTTTTCCCTTCCTCCTATCCTCCATTTTCTTTCTTTTCATTTTTTTCTCTTTCTTCTTCCATTTCTCTTCCTCCCTTTACTTCCTTTCTTGGTTTTCATTTTTATTAGTTTTAAATTTTCATAAAATTTACATTGTGGGTTAGGTATACCTCCTATCCCCATGCCCCCCCCCCACACCTCTCTTTTTCTGCCCCCACCAGCTTCCTGGTTGTAGCGTTTCCTCTCCACGCAGTAGCTGGCATTCTTAGGTACAGAAAAGATCTTCCCTTTTCTTTCTTCCCTCTTGTGTCATGGACTGCCCCCCCCATCAGAATCTCTATAGTATCCTTATCCTTTCTGATGTTAAATTTCCCAGATCTGGCCGGAAGCCTCCTTGAGGTTGGTTCCTGTGTCCTTTGTCTCCCAGTCCAGGATGCTCCAGGTACAATTGTGCTGTCACTACTTCAAGTCAGCTGCTTTACAGGGAAGCACCTCGTTCTGTCTCCTCTGTCTCCTTGTAGGCTAAGGCTAGGGAAGACACTTACTCTCTTCCCTCCTCCTTTTCGTGTGTGTGTGTGTGTGTGTGTGTGTGTGTGTGTGTGTGTGTGTGTGTAAGAGAGAGATTTATTTTGTGTGTGTACATTTATATGTATGTATGTATACCCCTTATACATATGGATGTTTAGCCTGCACATGTACCACATTTGTGCAGCGCTCTCGGAGGATGTCAGATGCCCTGGAACTGGAGTTACAGATGATTGTTAGCTGCCATGTGGGTGCTGGGAACTAGACTCAAGTCCTCTGGAAGAGCTGTCAGTGCTCTTAACTGCTGAGCCATCTCTCCAGCCCCCTAATTTGTGCTCTGGTATATGCACCTGACAAAATCAAATTATTACTCTATGTTAGAAGAGCCTAATGGAAATCTTTACCTAGAAACTGTATGATTGTGTAACAGGAGAGTGAGTTAAGTTTTGCTTAAGTGTGATGATGCCTGCCTGTTGCCAAAGCCCCTTCCTCTTCTCTTGTCTTAGAGAGACCAACTGCCACAGTCCTCTGCTCCAAGGTCGTATTGTGGAACCTGTTCCTTAAGAGAGAAATGTTCTAAGGACTACCTGCAAATGTCCCGTAAACTTCTTCACTATGGTGGCTACCTCCCTGGTGATCAGGGGACTCAAAGACCACTCTCAGATGATCATGCAGACAGGGGTTATGGCACTGCTATCCAACCTGTAAAGGCTGTAAGGAATTGTGTGCTGTGGCCTTCTCAGAGTCGTAGCATGGGTCCTGCCCACATGTTAATTGTCCTGCCCTCCTTCCCAACAAATGCATAAAGAGGAGTCCTCTTATCTCTCCCAGTGCATGTGTGATTCTTTGGTGTTGGATTTCCATGACATGTGCACGTGTGTGAGTGTGTGAGTGTGTGAGTGTGTGTGTGTGTGTGTGTGTGTGCATGCATGTGTGAGTGTGCTTATCTATGCAAGTGTGGAGGGCACTAGGTGTTATCATCTATTGCTTTCTACCTTATCTTTTAAAAATTATTTTAAGTTGCATGTGTATGTGTCTTTGTGTGGTTGTATGTACATGGGTACAGGCCCATGGAGGCCAGAAGAGGGTAGCTGATGCCTTAGAGCTCTCCAGATCTCACAACAGGTGGTTGTGAGCTGCCCAATGTGGGTGCTGGGAATTGAACTCAGGTCTTCTGCAAGAACAGCAATCGCTCCTAACCCAGAAGCCATCTCTTCACCTTATTTTTTGAGACAAGGTCCCTCGCTGAACCTGGAGCTTGCCATCAACTAGGGCAGTGGTTCTCAACCGTTCTAATGCTGTGACCCTTTAACACAGCTCCTCATGTTATGGCGACCCCCAACCATAAAATTATTTTTGTTGCTGCTCCATAACTGTAATTTTGCTACTGTTATAAATTGTAATGTGGCTCTCTGTGTTTTCTGATGGTCTTAGGTGACCCTTGTGAAAGAGTCATCCGACCCCCAGGTTGAGAACCGCTGTGCTAGGGTTATAGACACACACGATCACACCAGCTTCTACATCAGTTTTGGGGACCCCTGCTCAAATCCTCGTGTCTGTGCGGAAAGCACCATCCCCAGTGGGCTGTCTCCCCAGCTCCTCTCTGTGTCTTCTCTGCTCTGATTTAACTTAACGAGGCACATCGGCTGCAGGGCCCACATTGACCATGAAGGGAGGAGAAGGCAGACTTTCAAAGTCATCCCTAGGCTGCTCAGGTCTATCCCAGGGAAAGCTAGCTCCCGGGGGCTCAGGGTTCAGCTCCGCACAGTCGGAGCTCAGCCCCCTCGAGAACTTGTGACTATAGGCTTTCCTGAGCGTTTTTTTTGCTGCCACTGTGTTTTGGAACCTTCGAGAAGGTGAGTCAGATGAACTAGGTGGGGGACACAAGTTCCTGGTGGCCAAGGTCAGGAGGAAGAAGACTCCAGGGGACAGGTTTCTATAGAAACCTCACTCTCCTCTGGGATATGTAGTTGAGATGAGGCAGGGGATCTGACCTTGGGCCTGAGTGGAACCCTCCCTCCCCGGAACAACAAAACTGCTTTGACCCTCCTTCTCCTCGCTAACGGGCCAAACAGAACCATAAATTCCGATTAGGGAAAGATGCTGGTTGGCAATGACATTCCAAAAAGTTTGTGATTAGTGAACTGTAAAAGCTAACATGACATGCTCATAATTGGGATGTATTTACTGCGTGAGAAAAAAAAAAACAACCCACCATGTTGCCATTGGGGCAAAGTGACTTTGAGGGAACTTTCTCAAGGGGATGGACACAAGCTTCCCTCTTTTGCTTAGCAAACAGCAATATTTATTGACGGTGCTGTTTAAATGGTAGCTATGGGGGTTGGGAAGCTGTGACTCCTTGTCAAAGCTGCTTTACGGTGTCGTAGTTTCCAGGTGGTTAAGGAGCCCCGATCATTTGCGGCATTATCCCAGGTGATTTATGAACCCTCAAAGAGCCTACTCCATTTCGATGTTCAGGCATTTTTTTTTTTTTTTTTTTTTTTTTAAACAACAAACCTTATTCCAATATGATCAATAGAGGTTTCTCCTCCTGGTCTGGGAGGGGAGTGCCGTGTGGGTTTATAGCAAAATCAATATGAGGATAAATGGTCAGGCAAATGAGTCCCTTGTCAGGGTGGAGAAAGGCTGGTGAGGCCTGGGCCAGGCAGGAGGGGCCCGGCTAGAGGCTTGCTTTGTGGCTGCCCTGTCACTGACTTCCTCAGAGGGCCATCAGGGCAGAGCAGACGGTCGGGGGGGGTGGGGGGGGGGTGGGGGGTGGGGAGGCTCAGCCACACTTTTTAATATGACAATATCCCCTAACAGTTGGATATGTATTTTCTCTTCTTTCTCTCCTCCCTTTCCCCCTCCCCTCTCCTCCCCTCCCCTCTCCTCTTACACTAGCACAGGATGGCCTGGAACTCACTTTGTAAAACACGCTGGCTTCAAACTCATGTCAGTTTCCTGTGTCTGCCTCCCGAATGCAGAATGCAGGGATTCTAGGTGTGAGCTATCACTCACTCACACCCCTCCCTCACCCTGTGACACTTCCTCCCTCACCCTGCCACCTTTCTTTTGAAACACAGTCTAGATTTTTTTTTTTTTCTTTTGAGACAGGGTTTCTCTGTGTAGCTCTGTCTGTTCTGGAACTCACAGAGATCTGCCTGCCTCTGCCTCCAGAGGGCTAAGATTAAAAGTGTGCACCACCATGCCTGGTCCAGATTCTAGATTCTTTTTGGAAACAGAGTTTTTCCGTGAAACAGTCCTAGCTGTCCTGGAACTCCCTCTGTAGACCAGGCTGGCCTTGAACTCACAGAGATCCACCTGCCTCTGCCTCCCAAGTTAAATCACCACCCAGCAGAGTCTAGATTCTTGCATAGCCAAGATGGTCTCAAACTCATGATCTTTTGGCCTCAGCTTCCTAAGTACTTGAATTGCATGTGTGCTCCATGGTGTCTGGCTGAATGCGTGTTTCCTAATGTTGGTGCAAAGACACAATTCTCAAGTCAAAGGAGGTAAGATACAGTTTATTCTGGAGCCAAATATGAGTGACCAAGGCCTGGTAAGACTTCAGTGGGAATCTAGTAGAGTCATTGTATCTAGGGTAAACATTAGAATGTAACAGTTGCTTCTCACTGTGTCTAGGGTAACAGTTGAATGTTTTAGTGTTTGTTGAAGGTACCTAGATCTTGAAGAAATCATAGTAGAGAACAGTGACTGTTTTCTATGATTTATAGAGTTCTTTTTCTGAGGAAGTTTTCCATCATTGCTGACTTTGGTCACAAGCCTATCTATCCAGGCACACTTGGAGCATCTTGAGTTATTGGTACTGAAAACATTACACAATAAGAACTAAGGCTGTGGGCTGTGATGATTTCCTTCAGAGAACACAGAGAACAGATCCAAGGGGCTTTGGTGTGAGGAACTTGTACCCCAAACACAACCTTTGTTACACTTAGTATGCTTCTGGATGGAGGTTCGAGGTTCAGCTTTGGTATGAGGGACTTGTATCCCAAACACAAGTTTTGTGTACACTCAATAAATATGCTTCTGACCGGAGGTTCGAGGTTCAGTTCACAGAAACTGTCCCTCCCTGCTGTCACATTCTGGAGTGACACTTCTCTTTTGACTGTCCTGTGCCACACATGAAACCCTGACATAGGACAGATTTCCCTCACTCCAAACTCCGTGTTTCAACATTGAAATAGTTTCATAAAGTTTTTATATAATAAGAATAAGGAGTCTTAAGTCAAGACATTTTTAATTTTTTACTTACTTATTTATTTGGGTTTTCAAGATGGGGTTTCTCTGTGTAGCCCTAGCTGTCCTGGAATTTGCTCTGCAGGTCAGGCTGGCTTCGAACTCACAGAGATCTGTCTGCCTCTGCCTCCCAAGTGCTGGGATTTAAGGCATGCACCACCACTGCCTGAATTGCCCAAAATATTTAAACACACATTTCAGGGGGCTGGTGAGAAAGCTCAGTGGGTAAAGGTGCCAGCTGTCAAGGTGGACAACCTGAGTTCGAATCCCTGGGTGGATGGAGAGAACTTTCCTAAGCTGACCTCTGACCTCCACATATGTGTTGTGGTATACAGCCCCATCGACACAATAAATACACATACACTAGTAAATTAAAAAACACATTGTGGACATCCCACTACTTTATCCCTATTTCATTATGCACCTGTGAAAATAAGATAATACTCATATACAATCACAGGGCCATGATTGTACATAACAGTTTCCTGACACTGTCTAATTCCCTGTCCAACATCCCTAAACATGTCTTTATAGTCTTTTCAGTCAGCGTCTGATCAGGGACCCATTGCTGCCCTTGCTTGTCATCCATGACCTTCCAAGGAGCCCAGTGACCTGGGTCAGTGGCTTCTGCACTCTAGGGGATGACGGTGGTTGGCTGCAGGGCTGAGGAGATAATTGCTCATTATGGACAACCAGCACAATTGACTCATCATAACACACAGGGCTCAGCCCTGGTAATTTATGGGCCCCAATCATGGGCACTTACATCTCTTAAGTGCTTTCCATGGTTAGTTGGGTACACCAGGGTTACCTCCAGCAGAGCATGAGGAGAGGAGGGGCCGCTCAAGGGCACTGGGCTGGGGCAGGCTGAGCGTGTTCTGGGCCCTGTGCCCAGCTCCTGACAGCAAGCAAAAGCTCCTGGACCCCTCTCCAAGGGCAGAAGCTGAAGGCCAGATGGAGACGGGACCCGGGCACTGGGTCCAGCCTTCCTGTACCTGATTGAAAACAGCCTCTTCCCTGTTGGAGGAGTCCAGGAGCAAACAGTTTCTCACTGATAGGATACCAAAAATGGTGTCAGGTCAGTTTAAACACATTAAGGAAGTTGTGCTCTGGCCTCTGAGGTGGTTCGGCAAGTAACGATTGCCCTAAGCCTGATGACCTGAGTTCGAAACCAGGGTCTCACATGGCAGGAAGGGAGAACTGATTCTCACAAGTTGTCCTCTGATTTCCACACTTGTGCACTAGCATGTACATGCATGTGCATGCATATGTACAGATATGGTCACACACACACTAAATATAATAAAATATTTAAAAAATGTTTTATTCAATGTCCAATAAATCCTTCCCTAGAATAGATAATTCTTTGCCTTATGAATCATTTTTTCCTTAGTAGCTGGCATATAAAAAGCAATTAATAAATGTTGCCTGGCAGTTATTGTCATCTATATTATTTATTTTTTTTGAGGTAGGGACTCATGCAGCTCAGGCTGGCCTTGATGTATCCAAGAATGACTTTACTTCCTCAATTCTGAGATTATAGGCATGTGCCACCACACCTGCTTTATGTGGTGGTGGGATGGGAACCCAGGGTTTTGTACATGTTAGGTAGGAACTCTACCAACTGAGCCATATCCTAGCCCCATGCACTATTGATTTATTAACCAGACAAAGCCGTATCAAATTTAATGAACTCCTATCTAGACTACTAAAGCCTAGAGCAAGGCCTTGTGATGCAGTGCTGACAAGCTTGGGCTCCTGGTGGGCTGGGGAGGTCAGGCAGAACTGGGTTGTGTGGTGCTTAGGGGAGGGATCTGGGGCTGGCCCAGGCATTAGCCACCACACAGCTCCAGAAAAGTCTCGAGCTTATCTTGTCCAAAGTCCATTCAACACTGGAGTGTCTAAGACCAGCTCAGAACCAAGGCTTGGTCATGTTAATCTCCGTTAGCCTGTTTCCTTGTCTATCAGTTGAGCATATTAATGCTTGCTCCAGCGTGGTCAGGGTGGCATGGAGGTCAGACGACAGGACTTTGCCCAGGTCGGGCATGGGGTTTGCTAAGGATTCTCTTTGTAGTGCCAGCCTGAGGTCTAAACCTCCCCAGAGCAGAGCTGATGAGATGGCCTAGTGGGCTAAGGAGCTTGCTGCAAACGCTCTCATGCACTGAGCCATATCCCAAGTGCCCCCACCCCCGCCCTGGTACATTACATCTTATTTGTTGATAAGTTGTGGCTACAGTGGGAAAAATCTTTGCAATATTTTTATTCTCTGGGAATTTCAAATAATATATTTTCACCAGCTTTACCCCAACTGGTCCCTTTAACACCTCCCAGGTCCACCCCTACCTCCCTACCCCCAACTCATGTCCTCTTTTTAAAAAGCATATATATGTATATGAAAATACATATTTAATGTTTTTACAAATATATATAAAATGGCCCACTGACTCTAGTTTGTTGTGTCTATGTCCTGGGTGTTGCACCATCCACTGGAACGTGGTCAACATCACAGGACCCACACCTTGAAGAAAACCAAGTCTCCCTCCCCTAGAAGCCATAAACTGTTCACAGCTCTGCAGTTAGGGGTGGGAACTCATGGGTACCTTCCCCTTCCATGCCTGAATACTCAATGGCTTGATCATGCGCAGATTTTGTGTAAGCATCCACACCACAGGTGCTATGAGTCCATGTGTCATAAGCGCATGGCAGTGGTCCTGTCATGTCCAGAAGACACGGTTTCAGTCTGGTCCTTTCTGACCTCTGGCTCTTAGAATCTTTCTATCCTCTCTTCTGCAGTGGTACCCGAGCCTTAGGGAGGGAACGGGATCTAGAGGTCCCATCTGTGGCTCAGTACAGTGGGAGAATTTAATGGTGGAAGACAGGGGAGGCATGCTTGGTGGAGCATCAGTCTAGGAAATGACTGTTTGCTCCGAGGTACCCCCAAGCAATAAGGGAATAAGGTGGAGGAGGTAGTTCTAGGAGTTTCTTTTGAGCTGATGGATGGTCTGTGGTCCCGGCCAGTGAGGAGCTAGAGAGCATGTTCCCTGGTAGACCTGGATTTCCAGGTTGGAACTGTGGAGAAGGGAGATGGGGGCATGTGCTGGAGGCGTATTGACCGGAGCTGTGGGAACGTCACCCTTTGAAATAAGCAGTGAAGGGAGGGCTATGCTTATCTGCTCTCATGAAGCCTTCTGCTCTTAGCACACCTTTCCCCGAGTGTCCCTCCGAGGTGCTCAGCTGGTGCCGTCTCTGTAACCACTCCTTGAGTGTCCTGCCTCCGTGAGAAGCTTTCTTCAGTTAAAGCCGACGGAGGACGGCTCTACCCACTTACTGTCTCCAACCAGCAGCTCACAGTGATGTTTGCTTTGCCATCTTATGGGTCTCAGCCATCTTTGTGATAGGTATAGGAGTAGCAGAGTCCTTGTTCCCAGCTGCGTGGGGCATGTGCGGCGGGTGTTCTCAAGCACCAGATGTTTTAAGTGCCTCTGGCTGCAGGTTGCTTTGCTGGGGAAGAGGGTCTTCAAGGTACCCTTGGCTGCTGCTCTTCAGAACTTCTCCCAGTTGTCTGTGTGAAGCCAGGCCGATTGCCTGCCCAATGAGATGAAACAGGCATCTAGGTTTACAGGCACATCTCAAACCCTGTGGGTAAGACTTCCAGTTTCTCCCAAAGGGTTCAGTGTTGGAGCTGTCGAGACACTGACATGTCTTTGAATACTGATGCCCAGTGTCCCTGCAGGAGGACTTAGAGCAGCACCCTCCCAATCACAAGTGACAGCAGACAGACCATCGCTGTGTCTCGTTATCTTCTGCCTTCATTTACATAGGCTTTCTGCAAAGTGCTTTATAATCATTTCATTAGTCACGCATTTGCTTAATTGCATAAGCTTCAATTTGCTTAGAAAAGTCAGATTTTTTAAATTTCAGTTTCCATGGCCACAGGTTTTAATTCAGAGAACTTTTTATTCCCCCTACAGGTTGGAAACTCTTGGGAGTTTTGCTGGCCCTGTCTCATCAGCAGTGCCTGATTCTGGAGTCCAGAGTGAGAGGCAAAATTGAAAGTGACTGCAATGGGAGCTGGTGACGAAGGGCAGTGGTAGAATGTTTGCCTAGCAAGCATGAGGTCTCTCTCTCTCTCTCTCTCTCTCTCTCTCTCTCTCTCTCACACACACACACACACAGGCACATGTACACAAGTAGTTGTCATGTGGCCCTGGGTTTGATTCCCCGGCACACACACACACACACACACACACACACACACAGACACAGACACAGGCACATGTACACAAGTAGTTGTCATGTGGCCCTGGTTTGATTCCCCAGCACACACACACACACACACACACACACACACACACACACACACACACAGTGGTTGTCATGTGGCCTAATTCAAACGTGTAATTTAAAGTAGCAGAGAAATTCTGATTGTGATCTGGAGGTAGGAAGAGGGCCGAGTGCCCGCCCATCACAGCTGCTAGATAGGACTTGGTGGCTGAAGATACACAACCCCATGGCACTGATGCTTACAGCTCTATTGATTTTGTGTGAGACAGGCTGTGATGCAGCAGCGGCATTGCACAAAGGAGCTGCCACTGCAGCATGGTCTGGGAAGACTGCTCTGGATTGAGAGGTGTCTCCTGTGGGAAAGGCCATTCACCTGTTCTTTCTCTCCTGGTTTAATGGCATGCATGTGGGATTCTCGGATAGGAGTTCTGACTGGGAGTCTTGGCAAGGGCTTCCTAGATTGTGCTGGTCAGTGGTAGATTCTTACCATAGCACCAGCCTGATGGTGCTGCCTTTTGAAGGCCTTTCTGAGGCCAGATGCCAATCATCCATCTCACTGTTATCAATAAATGATGCTTTTGAGCTGGTACAGACTGCCAGAAATGCCTCAGACCTGTGATTGCAAAGCAATACTATTTACCACGAAGCTTCCTGCTGTGGCCAGGCCCCAGCGGTGTGCAGATCCACCTATTAGACCAATAACACAGCCCAGACCAACTCTAGGCCGGCTGGAATGAACTTTACAGCTCAAATGGGGAATGTAAGTGTGAATCTGGGGGGACTCCTGGGGAGCTTTGGGGCTCAGCCAATGGGGCATAGGGCTCCCTACTTTAACCACAGTCCTATTCCACAGTAGCCCAGGCCCCAGCCTACCCTAATTTCCTGTCCATTCTTTACCTTACTCCAAATTGATTTGACTACAGCTTTACTCAGATGTAGCTACCTACTGCTTTCTTTCTTTTCCTTAAAAAATATATTATTAATTAATTAATTAATTAATTATTTTTGTGTGTGTGTGTAGGTCAAAGGCCAACTTGCTAAAGTTGGTTTTCATCTTTTATAATATGGGACCCAGGGATTGAATTCGGGTCGTCAGGGTTGGCGGCAAGCATCTTTCCCTGCTGAGCCATCTTGCCAGTCCCTTTCTTTCTTTTTCATTTTAAAACACTATGTTTTGCGCCTTAATCTTGTTTATTGTTGTTGGTCCCACCAGAGTATAGGAGCCAAAAGGCAGAGGTTTATTTATTTACTTACTTATTTTGAGAAAGGGTCTCGTGTGACCCGAGCTGGCCTTGCCAAGGATGACTTTGAAATCTGGATTTCCCCCACCTCCACGTGCTGGGATTACGGTGTGTCCTGGGGCTTTAATGAGCCTGTTGTCATCCCTGGCCATTTCATACATGCCGAGGATGTGTTCCTTCCTCAACTCTCTCTCATCCTTCTCCTTCCTGACGCCTTTAGCGTCACCACCTTGTCCCTCCTTCCAGAGCCACTCTCCACGAGGAAATGTCACTTCCTCCTGGATACCCACCCACATGCTGCTTCCTTCAGCTCAAACCCTTTGTCACAGCATCTCATAAACGTCCCCAGACTCACCTCTGCTCCCATATGGTTATTTCAGTTACCACCTGCCTATTGGACTGTGGTACCTTGAAGGATTCTCTGACCACTCCATGGTCACCACCACCAGTGCCAGACGTTGGGCTACATCCTCCATGTGAATGACCCCATTTGATTTCTCAGCCTCCCCCGGAGGCAGGAACATGGCTACCTCCACTTTATACAGGGTGAAATGGAGGCTCAAAGAGGCTAGGAAAGTTATGTGGCATCACCGAGTTAGGAAGAGGTGAAGCAAGAATCTGGCTGAGGTCCTGTTCTGAAAACCTGTGGTCTTGACCATTCCTGTTCTGCCTGCCTTCCTTGTCTTAGGGTTTCTGTTGCTGTGAAGAGACACCATGACCATGGCAACTCTTATAAAGGAAAACGTTTAATTGGAGCTGGCTTACAGTTCATAGGTTTAGTTTATCATCATCATGGTGGGAAGCATGGCATCACACAGGCAGACATGGTGCTGGAGAGGAACTGAGAGTTCTACATGCAGATTGGCAGGCAGCAGGAAGAGAGAATAAGCCACTGGTCCTGGCTTGAGCTTCTGAAACCTTAAAGCCTACCCCCTTAGTGACACACTTCCTCCAACAAGGCCACACTCCTAATAGTGCAGCTCCTTTGGGGGCCGTTTTCATTCAAGCCACCACACTCCCCTGCCAGCTTGTTTAACTTTGCATATGCTGTCGTGTTAAGGGACATGTCACTTCCCATATGTCTGGCTCTCCACTCTTCCTAGCTTCTTGACTCACCTCTTGTTGTTCCTGACAGAGACAAAGTGAACATAATGTATACGGTCTGCTTTTTAATCTTTTCCTTTTTTATTTTGAGACAGGGCACCATATAGCTCAGGCTGGCCTCAAACTCACAAGGTAGCTGAGGGTGGACTTGAACTTCTGATCATCCTTTCTCTGATTCCCAAGTGTTGGGGTTATGGGTATGGGCCACCATGCCAGGACCTTCATGGATGCTAGGCAAGCACTCTACCCAGTGAGCTACATCCCCAGCCCTCCCCCCTTATTAATCTGTGGGTTCTGCATCCGTGGATTTAATCAACCACAGCTTGGAAATTCCTAGGGGAGAAATACACCTGTACTGAACTTGTGGCAGCTCCTGTCTTGTCAGTATTCCCCACGCAGCGCGGTATGACAGCTCTGTGCACAGCATTTACATTGTGTTAGGCATTGTAAGTCATCAGACTGATTTCAAGTACCCGGAGGATGAGCAGAGGCTATGTACAAACACTACGCCGTTCTGTAGAAGGGACCTGAGTGTCTGAGGATTTTGGTATCTGTGGAGGTGTCCTGGATTCTGTCCCCTGAGGGTGCTGAGGGATGGCTGCCCCTACTGGTATCTTCAATCAGGAGTCCTTGGACAGCATGTACTGGTGACTGCCCTCCAGGTCCCCTGAGTGATCGCAAGGCAGACCATGAAGAAATCAGTTTTCCTCAGATTTATTTTTTGTTTTTTAAATGCTGTGTGTGTGGAAGCCAGAGAAAATCCTCTGCATCATCCTCAGGTGTCATTCACCTTCTCAGGGTCACTTATTAGTCTGGAATTCACCAAGTAAGCTATGCTGGCTGTTCAGCAAGCCCTGGAAATACCCAGTGTAGGATTCTAAGTATAATCCACCAAGACTGGCTTTCAAAAACATGGGTTCTGGGGAATCAAAGTCAGGTATCCAAACCTACAAGGCAAGCATTTTAATGACTGAGCTATCACCCCAGATTTCTAATTTTTGTGTGTGTATGATATTTATGTATTTAATATGTGTGTTTGTGAGGAAACTAGATGATAACTTGCGGGGATGGGTCCTCTCCTTCTACCACATGGGTCCCAGAGATTGACCTCAGGTCCTCAGGTTCGGTGGCAAGTCCCTTCACCTGCTGAGCCATCTTTCTGGCCCCTTGTCCTCATATTTGAATCATGGTCCCTAATTCAGCTTATTTAGACCTTAGGGTGACCTTTGTCACCTTGTCTGCCTTGTCAGTTGATTCGGTGTCAGGTAGAGAAGAAAGCTTCTTGCCTGCCACCTGGGGGAGGGCAAGTGAAGTGTTTCTCAACTTGAACTGAAGTGGGAGAGGACAGTGAGGAGTCAGGAGGGGAAGGCAGATCAGGCTTTTCGAACATGATGGAGATGTTTTCAGCACATAACAGAGTCCAGGGGTCTGTAGAGATGGTTCTGAGGTTGAGTACTGCCCTTGCAGAGGATGGGATGCCATCTTCTGGCCTCTCTGGGTACTGCACTTACATGCACTCTATACACACACACACACACACACACACACACACACACACACACACACACACACGACACAACAAACCAAAAACTAAAGCAATTCCCCAGAACCGTGGGACCCAAGGAGCAGCTGTAATGATGTCTCAGGCCATGACTCTGGGCCTGGTAACTGCTCCGGAGGCTTAATGAGGTTGGGGTTGAGGAAAGAGGCCCCTGGAGCTTCTGTGCCGGCAGATACTGTGGGCACCGGTCCGACTGACCTGGCTTCCAACTGCTTGGCACACTGCAGGTGGCTCTGTGGCTGGTCTGCTAAGTGCATGAAGTACGATGGCCTCTCTGGAGAAGTGGGAGGATTTTGGGGTGTGTGTGTGTGTGTGTGTGTGTGTGTGTGTACCCTGCACCTGTTCAAACTGATACTCTGACATCTCCATCTTCCAAGTGGTCCCCTCACTAACTGTCTCTTAACAGCTCCAACATACGGGGCAGTTTGTAGCATTTGCTTCTGGCTTCTGACTTTCTGTGGGTGGTAGTATTGTCCCCATCCCAGAGAGCAGGACCATGAGCCCATCTACCTGCTGAGCTCTGGTAGAGTCACATGGTATCTGGGTCAGGTAGTCCAACGTATGACTGTGTGGTGCTTTGAAAGAAAATGACTCCCAATGGGAGTGGCATTATAAGGTATGGCTTTGTTGGAGTAGGTGTGGCCTTGTTGGAGGAGGTGTGTCACTGTGGGGGTGGGCTTTGAGGTCTCCTTTGCTCAAGCTATGCTCAGTGAGGTACACAGAGTTTACTTCCTGTTGCCTGTGGATCAAGAGATAGAACTCTCAGCTACCTCTCCAGCACCATGTCTGCCTGTGTGCTGCCATGTCTCATCATGGTAATGGACTAAACCTCTGAAACTGTAAGCCACCCCAATTAAATGTTTTCCTTTCTAAGAGTTGCCGAGGTCATGGTGTCTCTTCACAGCAGTCGAAACCCTAACTAAGACAGACTGCTACCCTGCAAGAGCATGGCTGTCAGTGAAGGACTGTGTGGCCACTCTCCGGCTAGCATTAGCTGCTGGGCCCAGACCCAAGGACAGATTAGTCTAGCCACTGCTTCTGGGATGTTGCAGAGAGAAGAGCACAGAAATGCAGAAATGCTACCTCTCCATCTTGGATGTATCCCACTAAGAGTACTGGATGATTTTTAATTGAACTAGTGCCTGTTTGCAAAGTGGCTTTGGGTAGCCCCTCAGCAAACCCTTGCCCTCCTCTTCTGTACTGAGGTCAGGGGCTCCTTCCTAGACCCCATAGGTCATCCCCACAGTGTTGTTTGCAGGAGAACTGCAAGTTGCTCTGAGGGCTAGGACAGCTGCCTTAGACCCATCTTAGGCTATCACTGTCTGCAGTGAGGCAGGTGTCCGGGGCCATGTCACAGTCAAGTCTCCAGACTAGGAGTTCCATTATGGAAACAACAGCAGCAACAGCAACAACAACAACAAAACCCTAAGTGGTGGTGGGGATGTGGCTCAGTTGGTAGAGTCCTTGCATAACATGCATGAAGCCCTGGGTTCAACTTCCAGCACCACATGAATTGGGCATGGTAGTATATGCTTGCAATTCTCTACATCACCACTAGGAGGTGGAGGCAGGAGAAGTAGGATTTCAAGGTGATCCTTGACTACATAGGGAGTTTGAGGCCAGTCTGGGATACATGAGACTTTGTCTAGACACAGATACATGCATGCATGCATGCATGAATGAATGGATGGATGAGTAAATGAATGAAAATATAAATAAAGACAGGCAGGCAGGCAAACCAAAGTGCCACTGTTGTGACTTGAAAGCAAGCAGGGTACCACCCAGTTCTGCCGGCAACACCACCTAGCACTTCTCTTTCCTAAGTTGGGAATCTGAGACCCAGAGGGCACCAAGAGCCCCTTGCAAGGCTTTCTGTGTAGAGATCAGGTTCAGGTTGCTGGAATGTGGGGGCTTCTTTCTCCATGGCTGTGAGAGGTAAAGGAGCTGGGTTTTGGGAACCGGGGTATGTTCCAGCCTGAAGCTGGCTGTCTCTCTGCTCATGGGAATGATCCTGCTGGGGAGGATCACTAAAGGCTTCTGTTCCTTTCCTACTGAAGACCAGTGTTTGCTGGTCCCTGGTCCTCCAACTGTCACTGTGTGAGCTTTGCTGCTTGGTGGGTTAGTCCTGTCCCGCTTGCCTGCTGACCTGGGAGAGGAGGTCAGGAACGATTGGTCTCAGCCCCACAGGGTGCCCTGGATCTATCAGGTCATACACTTGTTGCTGAGACAGATAGTCCTTGACGTCCAGATGACTTAGCTCACCTCAAACCCAACAGGGGTGACCCTGGTCAGGCAGCTCTCCTCCAAGCAGTGACCCAGGGTCCTTCCATGTCATGACATAGCTCAGAACTCCCATGATCTGCAGTCACTAAGGCAGTGATTCTCAACCTTCCTAATGCTGTGGCCCTTTAATACCGTTCCTTGTGTTGTGACCCAAACACATTATTTTTGTTGTTGCTTCATAACTGTAATTTTGACACTGTTATGAATCGTAATGTAAATATCTATGTTTTCCAATGGTCTTAGCTGACCCCTGTGAAAGGGTCACTTGACCCACTAAGGGGTCACAACCCACAGGCTGAGAACCACCACATTGGATCATCTCCCTTCCAGCCATCATGGAAATGTCCTCTGGGGTACATCTCTGGGGAAGGTTTATATGGGCTGGGCTTGCAAGGGGCCCCCACCACTGTGGTCAAATCCTGTTTTAGTAATTGTTGTATTGCTGGGTCCAAATCCCATTTATGGGCTGGGAAACAGCTCACTGGGTGAAGAGCTTGCCGCATAAGTATAAACTTGAACGAGACGACCTGAGTGTGAATTCCCAGGACTCACGTAAAGCCGGCTGTGGAGGTGCATATCTGTAATCCCAGCTGCCCTGAGAACATGGGAGGCAGGGATAGGAGAATCTTCAGAAGCTCATGGCCCAGCTAGTCTGTGTACACAGCCCAGTGGAAAATAACAGCGATCTTACCTACTTCAAACAAGATGAAAGATGGGGAGCGACACCCAAGGTTGACCTCTGACCTCTACCAGCCTGCCATAGCACGTATGTGCCTGCATACACATATACATGCACACACATTGACACACACACACACACACACCACCCTTCTTAAGGAAGGACGAGTTTCTGCTGACTAAGATTTGAGAGTCCAGTCCCTCATGTTGGGCACGTCAGAGGAGGCTGGACTGTGAGGCAGGCAGCCGGTCACGTCGTGTCCACCGTCAGGAAGCAGGAAGCGGCAGGCATTCAGATTGCTTTCTCCTCTTTATCTAGCCAGGAACCCCAGCCTGTGGCATGGTGCTGCCACGTTTAGGATGAGTCTGTCGTCCTCAGCTAAACCTCTCTAGAAACGACTTGAAGCGTGTCTCTTAGGCGACCCTAAACACAGTCCAGTTTAGTCCACAATAAAGAGTAAACCATTGGAGAGAATTCACGCTTGTGACCACACCTATCTCCAGGGGCTCCTGGGAAATGTTGGAAGTGGTGGATGTGGGTTGAGAACTGAGGCCTTCCTACGCGTTTGCGTCTTCTCCTTCACCCACGTGGTAGTGAAGGGCCAGTGGGCGGGGCTACTTCTATCTTACACAGTACGATGCCCCCAGGTCTGATTTGGCCGTGTGGGATGGACCAGCTGCAGCCTCAGAATGCCTGTGTGTCACCTGTCCCTCCTTAGGCTGTCTCTTGGACGCCATGTACTTCTTTCCGAAAGCCCTAGTGTCTCTGTAAAATGAGGAACTCTAAATAGTGAACCAGGAAAAGGGATGAGTTCTTGGCTTGATGCTCCGGGGGCCCTTGGGTGAGGCCTCCCTCTTCCCTCTTCACAGCCTCTCATCCCTTATGAGGGCAGGCTGCTTCTTGGAATCATTAGGGGAGAAGACCAAGGTAGCGGGGTGGGGGGGGGGGTGGGGGTGGATGAGCTGTGGAGGAGAAGGAAGGAGGGAGACATGGAACCACAGCTGGATAGCCCCTCTTACAGGCCGTGATTCCTAGGCCTGAGCGTGGCTGGGTACCTGCGGTGCAGGCCACCCACCTTGATGGTCTGTCTGATTTTCTAGTACCACATTCTGAGGCCCAGGGGATCTTGGTACATCAGTGCCATTCGATCCAGAGCTTCTTTCCTTCCGTTAAAAATAAGGTTCATAAATTGAGGCCACACCCTAGGGGACAGAAGTGTTATGAGCTTATCACCTGACAGTGTTCAAACCCAGTTATAAAAATACACAGCTCCTCCCCGCCGGGGAGCCGGTGACCTACTTTATGCCTCATGGATTTGACAGCGGTTCAGCCAGGGCGAGCGTCCAGGCCTCTTTCTGTTTTCCTGTTCTTGACCACCGAGGGTTCTGGCTGATTGCTTGTAAAGTTGGTAGCCTCACGAGTGTCTTTTCTGGGCTCCAGCTGCAGCCTGCCTGGCTGCTGGTTCTCACAGCTGGACTCCTTGCCCACGGCTTCCCTGGGTACCCGAGTGGAGACTTCTTGAGTTTCTTCCTGTCTCCATCGCCAGAGGGAAGGTCTCCTGGAGTGAGACCCTTCTAGAGGTTGGTGTCTGCTCTATTACTGTGCTTAGAACTGAGAGCCTGGTGGGATGGAGTTCCATTGTGGTTATCCTTATCCCTCATCTACAGTCGTTTCCAAAGCCTCTGCCCTGTTTACAGCCAAAAGACAGAGACACATGCACTCAGTTCTCCCTCACTCAGTGCAGGAATGTGGACTAAGCATGTGCCATGAGCCATCTGTGACATCTGATTCCATGCCACCTGAGCAGATCTAAATCTATGGTGGTGGTGGATGCTAAGAGAGAGGCACCCAGAGGCACAGTGTGGAGGTCAGGCCTAGTCACTGAACATAGGAAGAAGGCTTCTCAGAGGAGGTGATGAGGGAGGAGGTGATGAGGGAGCTGAGATCTGATGAATGTGTAGCACGAATCATATCCTGGAACTCACTCTGTAGCCCAGGCTGGCCTCGAACTCACAGAGATCCACCTGCCTCTGCCTCCCAAGTGCTGGGATTAAAGGCATGTGCCACTGCCGCTCATGTAGCACGAATCTGAAAAGGTCTTATTAATAAAAACAAATCTGGAGCCAGGTATTGGGGTGAATGCCGGAAGATCAGAGAAACAGAACAGGCCATAGCCACCTCACCTTGCCAATTCCTCAGCTGATCCTGTTTCCTCAGACTGGATGCCTCTCAGCTAAACTGTGCTGCTCAAAAGCCTAAAAGCTTAATCAGCTCTAGTTCCTGGTCTTCACATCTTATATACCTTCCTGCTTTCTGCCATCACTTCCTGGGATTAAAGGTGTGGCTGTTTCCAGTGTGGCTTTAAACTCACAGAGATCCGGATGGATCTCTGCCTCCCAAGTGATAGGATTAAAGGCGTGTGTGCCACCATTTTCTGGCCTCTATGTCTATCTGTCTGTTCTGTTCTCTGACCCCAAATAAGTTTATTAGGGTGCACAATATTTTGGGGAACACAATGTCACCACAAAGATGAGTAGGTTTGCAAGGGCTGCTGGGAAATGCCACCCATCCATAGTTGCAGTTAGTTTGGACTAGAATTTTCAAGGGGCCATGTCTCTGACTATTTATTCCTTTCCCATTCCTCTCTGTTAGCTTTGGAGTCCCGTGGGTGTGCCACAGACCTTGCCAGGATGAGTTCAAAAACAGTTCATTTCCAGTAGGCCTCCTAAACACTCGTGGGTTCTGCCATTGTTGTGGGCTCAAACCATCCTTCAAAGTCACCTGCCTGGCTGGGGTTGGAAGAACTGACAGGTGTACACGCTCTGCTTTGCAGTCACTTTGGTGGCAAATGCCTTTACTTGCTGCTACCATTTGACATGGATTTCAGACATGCTCTTGATATCATTTTGTGTGTGTGTTATATGTGCGCATTTGCATAGGTGTCTTCTTTAATCATCCCTCTTTCTTTCCTCCTTTCTTATTTATTATTATTTTATGTATATGTGTTTTGCCTGAATGTCTGTCCGTGTGCCCTGTGTGTACCTAGTGTCTGTGGAGGCAAGAAGAGGGTGTTGAATCCCTTAGAGCTGGAGTTACAGATGGTTGTGAGCCACTATGTGGATGCTGGGAATCCAACTTGGGTCCTCTGGAAGAGCAGTCAGTGCTTTTAACAGCTAAGCCCTTCCTCCTGCTTCCTTCCTTCCTTCCTTCCTTCCTTCCTTCCTTCCTTCCTTCCTTCCTTCCTTCCTTCCTTCCTTCTTTTCTTTTTTAATTTTTGAGACAAGATCTCACACTGAACTTGAAGCTTGTTGATTTGGGTACACTGGCTATCCAGCCAACTCCATCCTTCAGTTTCTGCCTCAGTTTAGGGCTTACAGACAGATGCTCTTTATGTGGATTCTGAGCTCTGGATTCAGGCCCCATGATCAAGTAATAGCACTTTACCCACCATGCTGTCCCCTCAGTCTCCTTGACATTTTTTTGTTTGCTTGTTTTTTTGAGACAGAGTTTCTGATGTAGCTCTGGCTGTCCTGGAACTTGCTTCATAGACCAGGCTGGCCTCAAACTCAAGAGATCCACCTGCCTCTGCCTCCTGAGTTCTAGGATTAAAGGTGTGTACCACCACTGCCTGGCATTTTTTTTTTTTTAAAGATAGAATGAGCACAGAGATTATTTACCAGCCTTGGGAGGGAGGTGCCTTCATAGCTGAGCTATTGAGACCTTGGGAGGGAGGTGCCTTCATAGCTGAGCTATTGAGAAGCAAGCTGACCTGAGCATGGCTGTCCCTCCTTCCTGTCTGTGGCCTCCTGTGGATGGAGACGTCTCCCTTACTGGGGGGAAGGGTGGCCAGATTGTGTGTCTCATGTGTTCTCTGTGGCTCCAGGTGGCCAGTAGGCTCATAGCTGGTGAGACCTTTAGAAGTGGTTCCAGACATTCTAAGTGACAGTAACGATTATGTCACTCCAAACAACACAGAGCATTCCCATCCTCTGAGACCCCCTGGAGGGCCAGCTATCTGACCTGGACGGGTGAGGCCCTCTTCAGCATGAAGGAAGGCCCCAGATGATGACTGCCTCTCTTTCCACAGCTCTGTTCTCTGCCCTCAATCCAGAGGAGCTGCAAGGGCTCCAGCTATACCTGCAAATGCAGCTTCCAGGGGGTTCTAGCAAATTCTTTGCATTATAGCTGGACTGGGCACCGACTAATCATTTGTAAGGCTATGAGTATAGAACCACACAGTCTTCTAAACTGGCCTCTGGAGGCAGAAGGAAGAAGACTTCCCCTTGCCAATTTCCCCCATCTAGGATGCCTGGAAGACCCAGCGCACGAGCTGTAACTTGGCACTAGAGACTGTGGCTAAAGAGAGTATTACTGATATTATAATTGTCTGCTTGCTGTGGGACAATTACAGTATAATTAGGCAAATGAATGAATTGGGCACACTGATTCACCGTGCTACATTGGTACTTACCCAAGAGCCTCTCTGGTTGAGCTCTCATTAGTTCAGTCTACAACGGTCCCCTGACATCAAGGGTCACTAGTCTCATTGGCCAAAGAAGGAAACTCAGGTGAAGTTGGACTAACCAAGTTTATTGCACAGAGCTGCAAAGGGATGTAACACCCTCCAGCCCGTGTGAACCTCCTCTGACGTGGAGAGGGGCAGTAGGGGTTGGTGCTGTGGCTTTAGGTCTGTGTGGTCTCTGGCCCACATAGAGAAAGTGTGTGTGTGTTGTATATATGCTTGTCTGTGTGGGTACCTGTGTCCATAGGCAGGCATGTAGATATATATATGCTTGTGTCTGTGTGGGTACTTGTGTCCACAGGCAGGCATGTGGAAGCCAGAGGAGGACCTGGGATGTCCTGCACCATCACTCTGTTTTGCTGCTTTGAGACAGAGTTGCCCACTAAACCTAGAACTAGGCTGGCATCCAGCAAGCACCAGTAATCCACCTGTCTCTACCTCCCACAGTGCTGAGATCAAAGGCATGTCCTTTATCCTGCTAGACTTTTTGTGCGGGTGCTTGGGGATTTGATCTCTGGTCCTCCCTGGTGCACTCTTAAATACTGCATTATCTCCCCACCCTCCTAATTCTCCCCACTCCGCTACAGATATTCCAGGACAAGAGAAGAATAAGAGAGCAGGGGGGACATGGTGCGGAAACTCTCAGCTAGACACCTGTGGCTCCAAAGGACCGGCAGAAGCACACAGCCAGGTCTTCCTGGCTTTTGGGACATCTAAGAGAGCAGAGGGAGCACTCTTGGCCAGATGAGGAAGGCACGTCTTGAGAACACTGTCCAGGTGGTAGTAGGCAAGGGAAAAAGGTCCCCTAAGGAGACCCGTCCTCAACGAGAGGTCACATTCATGTGTCCCCCAGGCTTCAGGAACCCCTGCTGGGGACTGTGTGATGCCTGTGTGGGAAGGGGCCCTATGGGAGCCAGGCTTTCTCATCAGTGTGCTCCGGGCAGAGTCCTCTTCTCTGTACCCCTCTGCCCTGCCCGATGCATTATTAATGAGGAGACTTCACCTCCAGTTTTTGGGCAGCTAATTTGTTCCTACAATCATGATTTCAAATATCACATGAATAATTCAGAAAATTATTTTACTGTAGTTAGATAAGCCTGTTAGCTGTCACATATCCAAATAAATTAGCTTCTCTATCCCATGGGGCACAGAGGGAGGCCCTGGCCATGCAGCAGGGGCCCAGCACAGGCCACCGTCCCACTCAGGACGTGACCAAGGACCAAGTCTGCCTTGGGGTTGGGGGGGGGTCATGAGTACTGTAATTTGTCATGGAGGAGCTCACTTGCTGCTGGGAATGGGCTGGTCACAAATGGCAATTGGTTTTCTCCCTCTCGAATCTGAATTAGAGGTGAATGTGGCTGCTTGGTAAGGGGCAACAATGACTCCTCCAGCTCACAAATGCAGACAAGTGTCCACCTTACTTGAGAGAGACTCTTGGAGTGACCTCACGCTATGAACTATGTTACCACAGAGAAGTTGCTGATGGGCATTGTAGGTTCAAAGCCAGTGTGTGCTTCATAGCAGGGTCTTGTCTTCAAAACAACTGGGGAGAGCTGAGTCAGTGAAGTGCTTGCCCTGCACGCACTGGGACCTGGGTTCCACCCTGGGCACGGTGACACACACTTGATCTGGGGGCCTGGACACAAGACAACCCCAGGGGCTTGCTGGGCAGCCAGCCAAGATGAACGGGCCAGTTCCAGGTCAGTGAGAGACCCTGCCTCAAAACACAAGGGTTGTCAAGAGGCCTTCGCTTGTAAAAGTGCTTGCCACAGGGGAGTGATGCACTGAGTTTGATCCCTGGAACCGAGTTAAAAGAAGACAGAGCTGGCACCGTGCATCTGTAATTCCAGTACTCCCATGGTGGAAAGGGAGGTAGAGACAGGAGACTTGCCTTGTAAGCTAGCAGGCCACCTATCCTGACACATGTGTCAGGGTAGGAATGACAAGAGAGACCTTGCAAACTGGAGGAAGAGAAATGACACCTGAATGCTGTTCTCTGACATGCTGTGGCATGTGTGCACCTGATCTCTCTCTCTGTGACACACACACACACACACACACACACACACACACACACACACACACACAATTACTAATAAATAAAGCCAAACCAAAAACCAAAGAAGATTGTGTCCTGAGGAACATCTGAAGCTGATTTTTGACTTCCACATGCACTTGCACACATGTTGACTCGTGTGCATGAGTGTGCACACCGCCCCCCCCCCCCACTACCACCACCACCATCACCACCACTACCACCATCGCCAGAACAAGACAATAAGGCTCACTTTGTTCAGTTATAAGCCGGGCATACTATTTCAGGGTCTGCTTCCTGCATGTGCTTCTGGGAGAAGGAAATTGAATGATGGATTGCATTCTACAAATCACAGAGGGCTGTGGAGATGGAAGGATAAGTCTGTGCTGGCCTACCACCCCAGCAAATACCCAAGAAAAGGCAGCCCAGCCTCAGATCACATGATAGGCAGCATGCCCCGGGCTCAGTCTTTTGCCGGCCTCCCCCCGCCACCTTGGTGTGCTATTCCCAGGAGCGGTTCTAGCTGCTTGTGACAATAACTTCTGACCCCTGCTGTAAAATTGGCTCTGACATAAACTTCTGTCTGAGATGCTCCATTGGTGTGGGCAGGAGAATCAAGGTTTCATCAGAGAGCAGCCTTTGACTCACAGACCAGAAGGATGAGAGAGGAAGGTCAGCGGTCACAGCATGTACTTACCCAGGATCCCTGGGAAGAACAGCTCAGTCTCTGAATCCTGCTCCAATGAAAGAGGCCTCATCTACATGTGGATTCTAGCCAGGGCTCAGCTTATGAATGAAGTGAGTGTAGCTGGTAGGGATTTTGGGGCGGTGGTGAGATCAGCAGCTGGGTGTCAGGGGCTGCTCGTAAGATCATGGGGAAATACGGTACTCTATTCGTGGGAACAGATGGAGAGGTGCTTGGGAGGGCAGCCAGGAAGGATAAACCAGTGGCCAGGGCTGTAGACCAAGCTGGAGTGCCAAGCATCATGGGAGTCGGAGAAACTGGTAAGGGCAGCATGGCTCAAGCCCTCAGCTCAGACCTAGGTCCATTCCTGATGCCACCACTTGGCCAGAGGTGTGCCATTCCCAGGCTGTGCCAAAACCCAGAGGTGTTTTCCCAGCTGCGTAGTGAAGGGGAGACACAGTCAGGTCTCCTGGAACTGTGTGCTACTGGTTACACAAGACATGAGGCCCTTGAACAGTAGCCTAGGGCCTAACAGGTAAGGAAGGCTTAATAAATGCTACCCACCGTGCCTACCAGGATCATCAGCGCTGTGCCCAGTAGTGAGATGGTTGTTAATATCCAGAACCTTCTCAGTTGCCCCAGATGGTAGAACTTCCCCTACGAGCCCTGACCAGGTAGGAGTAAGATTCTAAGACAGGATATTCTCCCTGTCTCCATTTTCCTCTGGACCAGACCCACAGGCCCAGCTTACATGTGCCCAGGGATACAGGGAAATGGAGAGCTCCACATCTTTAGGATATTTGGTTACACTGGCTGGGAAATGGTCCACAGACATCCCAGCGGCTTGGCATGTTAGGGCTGGGGGAGGATGTCTCGGGGAGGTGGCTGGAAAGCAGAATGACTTCCTGTGGGGGAAGTCATGGGTGGAATGGGCCAACAGACCTGCCAAGAGGGAGACTCAGCACTTTCCAAGGCCCCTGTGGAAGGAGGAATCTGTGGGGTGCTCAGAAAAGGGGATTGCCGTTCAGGATTCAGGGGTAAGCAGTGCTGCCGAGCAAACCATTTATCAGGATCTTGGCGACAGGTGTTTAAAAGAAAAAAAATATTTGCGTGAGTGTGTTTTTTCAAAATGATTAATATTCAAATTAATGTTGGGGATCCAAATAGCTAAAGTGTAACTAGGCAGAAAACTTCTCTGACAGTTTGTAATTTTCAGTCCGTTTTACATCCACTCCCGCCACCCGAGGGCCCAGAATTTTCTCTGAGTTTCTACTGACTTTTTCTAGAGAGGCAGTAGCTCCTGGGGGCGGGGGATTCAACTCCCAATTCTTGTATGTTGGGAGCACCTGACCATTGAAGACAAGAACTACATCCCTGTGGCTAGCTAGAGACTCGGGATGCCTAACCTTGCTGTGTACCCCCTCACCTATAGCCTCCTGAGATAGAGGTAACCATAGCAATCGCCGCTCCATGTACATTGCTGCATCTCCCTGCTTGCAAACACTCAAACTCCTTTTTCTAAAAATTATTGTAAGGCCCCAAACTGGCTTCCCAACCCTATAACTTCTGTTCTCATCGCTGCAGCTAAGTCAAACCTGGGCTGCAAGGCACCCTTCCACTGGGTGCTGGTCTGGTGGCAACCTGAATGTTCCTCCCCTTACCTGCGGCATGTGTTGCAAAGATTGCTGGGGCCCACTTGTCCTTTAGTCAATATAATCCTGTCTTGTAGTTCAGATTGCTGAGCAGGCAGAGGGGACTACGGCATGGAGGTTACTTTCTCATCTTGGGGTTAGAGCAGACTGTAAGAAACATCCAGTTCAGGGACAGTTTCAGATCTGGAATCCCTTTGACTGAGGAGCTCTCACTGAGCATGTGCCTATGAACCAACATCTAGCCAATTGGTTGTACTGAGCTATCATCCGCTCCATTCTCTCCCAGGCACTGGCATCTTATCCTTGACTTGCTGTTCTTGTTCTAGAATGACTGCTCCCTGAGGAGGTGAAATGTGTTATCATTGTCTGTGTTCCAGCATTTAGCATCTATCTACCTATTCACCAACTCTATCTGTCTACTTATCCATCCATCCATCCATCCATCCATCCATCCATCCATCCATCCACCCATCCATCCCATCCCACCATCCACCCACCCATCCCATCCCATCATCTATCCATCCATCATCCATCCATCCATCCATCCATCCATCCATCCATCCATCCATCCATCCATCCATTCTTTCTTCTATCCATCCTTCCATCTGTCCACTCATCCCTCTGTCCACCTACCTGTCCATCACCCATCTATTCACTCATCTATCTAGTCATATGTTTATCCATCTACCTACCCACCCATCTATTCACTCATCTATCTATCTATAGGTCTGTCCACCTACCCACCTACCTATCAAGTCATTTATTTTTCTATCTATCTACTTACTCATCTATGCATAAGTCTGTCTACCTACTCACCTGTCCATCTATTCATTTAGTTACTGACCCACCCCCCGCCATCTATCCATTAATCTAGTCACTATTTATTGAACTCATATTGAGTTCTATGTCCTTTACAACCTAAATGCATTTTTTTTTTTCGAGACAAGATTTCTCTGTGTAACAGCTCTGGCTGTCCTGGAGCTTGCTTTGTAGATCAGGCCGGCCTCGAATTCACAGAGATCTACTTGGCCTCCTAAGTGTTGGGATTACAGGTGTGTGCCAGCACTGCCCGGCTACTAAATGCATATATAGTAGCATATTTTTTTTCTTTCCAAAACTCCTTATCTAGCGGCAAAGCAAAGCGTGAGCAAGCAACTAAAGACCAGTCCAGTTGGAGGACTGTGGTTGGAGAGCCACACACCCAGGTGGGTTGGGGCAGGGGCAGAGGTGGACTTTCCGGTCCCTGGCATCAAGGCCTTGAAGATGGAGAGGTCAGGCTTTGGAGTCAGGTGGCCCTGGATTTAAAGCCCTGTTCCCTAGTCTGAGGGACTGAGAATGAGTGAACTTTCTCTACCTCAGTCTCTGCATCTGTGGAATGGAATGGGGGAGCTATCTCATAGGTCATGGTGAGAGTTTAGTGAAATAATGTGTATATGGACTCGGCAGAGAGCCTGGAGCTTAGTGCCTGCTCACATCCCACCTATGAAGCTAATCCTAGAGGCATGAATAAGAAGTAGCCCAAGGCAGACTGCTCTGAGCAGGAAACACAGGCCAAGAACCAGAGGCAGGAGAGAACACCAAGATTCTCTCTCTGAGGTAGACTCACCCTGTGTTCTCTCTCTCTGAGGTGGACTCACCCTGTGCTCTCTCTCTGAGGTGGACTCACACTGAGCTCCTCCCTCTCTGAGGTGGACTCACCCTGTGGTCTCTCTCTGAGGTGGACTCACCCTGTGTTCTCTCTCTCTGAGGTGGACTCACCCTATGCTCTCTCTCTCTGAGGTGGACTCACCCTGTGCTCTCTCTCTGAGGTGGACTCACCCTGTGTTCTCTCTCTCTCTCTGAGGTGGACTCACCTTGAGCTCTTCTCTCTCTGGGTGTGAGGATGTGGTATAAGCAGGCAGGGCCGTATCACTAGAGTAAACGCATGTGTGGCTATGGGAGCTAGCGGGGACAGCAGAAGCCAGTGAGTGCTCTGAGGAGCACGGCCCGGTGGGATGCCACAGGAGATAGAGTCAAGGCTAGCTGTGTCCTTGGTGGTCTGGAGTGATGGTCCCAGGACTCTGTGGTGGGCACATGGGTCTCTACCACACACGAGAAGGTTAGACAGAAATGAAAGATGCAATTTTGGGCACCTTACTACATGGGTATTTTAAAAAAGTTACCCCAAAAGACACATAAGCCAGGGGGAAAATCCAGGACAAAAAAATCAGAATGATTTAAGAAGACCATGCCTGTATAGAGCTGGGAGAGGATGGCTCAGTGCTTAAAACTATTTGCTGTTTGCAGAGGACCTGAGTTTAGTTCCCAGCACCCATTTTGCATGGCTTACAACAGTGTGTAATTCCAGCTTCAAGGGATCCAGCGCCCTCTTCTGGCCTCCCTGGCACTTGCACTCATGCACACATAGCCACACATAATTCATAATAATATACATAATATACATAATTCAAAATAAAAGCAAATCTTTACAAAAACACATGGGATGTTGCCAAACAATTCATTTAGCAAAATTGTGTTCTTCTAAAGCCTCATGTCGCTAGGGAGGATTAAATCCAGTGATCAGGGCTGGGGGGGGGGGGTAAAGTGCTTGACATGCACTAGTGAGGGCAGAGTTTGAATCCCCAGAAGCTATGGGAAAGCAGGGTGGGGCTGACAGCCTGCCTGTAATCCCAGGGCTCCAGAGGCAGTGATGGAATCCTCAGAGCAAGCTGGAAAGTGATCAAGGAAGTCATGTGATGTCAACCTCCGGCCTCCACATGCATGTTCACATACATGCACGTGCACCTGCACACGTGTGCCCAGACACATGTCAACATGCATTGTATACATACACACCAAGCACACAAACACACACAAATAAACCCAGTAAAAAAATACATATTCTTAGTGACCCAAGTCTCTAAAGGTCTTCGAGATACAAGAAAGAAGCCAGGAATATCAGGAAACTAACGAATAATAAAGCTGATTAAAGAAGACAGGAAAAAAAATGAGAATTGATAGGTAAAACCAATAACTAGGACTTTGAGGAAACCCACAAAGCCATTCATCCAATTGATCAAAGAAAGGATAAATACATAAACAAGGAAGAACAGAAACAAAACATGAGCCACAGTAAATACTATAGAAGAGATTTGTTAGGAGTTGGGTAGGATATTGATTTCATTTATTTGTGGGATGTCACGGCATAGATGCAGAAAGCCTGAGCCGCTGCACCCGACACTACTGCAGGCTTCCAGAGAACACGTGCCTTTTTCCATGTGCATCTGTGTGTACATGTTTGTATGTGTGTGCGCATGCAGGCATGCTGTGCATGTGTGTATGCAGATACGCTGTGCATGTGTGTGTGCAGGCACAGTGTGCATGTGTGTATGCAGATACGCTGTGCATGTGTGTATGCAGGCACAGTGTGCATGTGTGTGTGTAGGCACGCTGTGCATGTGTGTATGCAGGCACAGCGTGCATGTGTGTGTGTAGGCACGCTGTGCATGTGTGTATGCAGGCACAGTGTGCATGTGTGTGTGCAGGCACGCTGTGCATGTGTGTATGCAGGCACACTGTGCATATGTGTATGCAGGCACACATGCACAGCGTATCTGCATGCGCGCACACACATACAAACATGTACACACAGTTGCACATGGAAAAAGGCGCGTGTTCTCTGGAAGCCTGCAGTAGTGTCATTTAAAAATGAAAAGAAAGGAGTGAATATGAATGGATGAGTATGAATAGTGCGGGAAGGCAGAAGGAAAAACCACAAGGGAAGCAGAGAGGCAGAGAGCTGGAGGAGACAAGAGATGGAAAAGTTCCTGCTGTCGGTCCACGGTCCTGGGCTCTTTATGATATTTACAGTGTCCCTTCCTGGCCATGTCCCTGGTTGTGCTCCAAGGATGACAGGCATTTTTGACTAGGGTGAGATTAGCCATGGACAGTGTGGTCTCTCTCTCTTGTCTCAGTTCTCCCAAGCCCCAGGTCCCTTCCTGCCCCAACTACCCTCAGAGATCCTGAAAGCAGCTGTGATTGTTCTCTCTTCCTCAGACTCCTGAGTGAGCTACACCTCAAAGTCCTCTTTCCAATTGCAGCTGAGAATTCCCTGGGAACACAGACCCTACAGAGCAGGGCATCTCATTTTAAATCTCGGAGGCAGCTCCTCTTGGTCTGGGATCTCTTGTACCCTTGACTTGGAGAAGCTGCAGCTGTTACATAAAAGAGACCATTTTGCTTCACTTGCTCAGAGGCCAGATTGTTAGAAGGCCTTAACTCCCTCCTGAGCTAGGAGAAGGAGGTGCTGGAAGACCATGGTGAGCCTGTGGCAGGCCGTCTCTGGTCCTGCCCTCACCAGCCACACAATTCTCTATACTCAGGACAGCTAAGTCTGATGATGCCAGTCTCCTGGCTGCTGGCCCGTGCTGAGATGGCCACAGCAGCCCCTGGCAGGAGTCTGGACAGAGGCCTCTCTGTCCAGTGCATGTACCTTTTTCATTTTGATTTCCAGCTCCCACCTAGCCCTTAGAATGAGTACATTCATGAACCCCATAGGATCTCCCCAAGGCCTTCACGATTTAAGCTGCCTTTGCTGAAACATACTCTGTTAATGGCAGCTGAGGGGCTAACTCCTCGCTGACCTTCTGGGCTGGAAGATCTACCTTAGTCAGATTTATTTACCCAACCATCCTCAGCCATGGTGATCCTAAAAATCCATAAACCAAGCTGCCTGGGAGAGGGGTATGCGGCCCACACTAGGAGTTTCCCGTTCTGACCTTGAGAACCAGGGACATGGCAGGGGTGGGCACAGTCCTACTGCCCAGTCTTGGCCAGGTCAGATGCGACTGGGCACATTGTTCCCACAGTCAGGAAGCAGAGAGGGAAGAATGCTAGTGTTCAGTTCTCCGTCTGCTTTATATTCAGCCAGGTATCCCAGCCCGTGGGATAATACCACCCACATTGAGTAGGTCTTCCTAACTCAGTGGGTCTAATCTAGAAACTTCCTTACAGACATACCCAGAAGCTTATCTCCTAGGTTATTCTAGATCCTGTCAAGTTCATAATATTATAATATTAACTATTACATTCTTATGTCATCATATAATATTAACTATTTATAATATATAGAATATCATAATATTAATACCACAGCATCTATTGTCTTCCCCTGCATGACGGGGAGGAGTAGGCTGTGGGAGAGGTTGAATCTTATAACCTCCTTATACTCTTTGAATCTCTTTTCTACGCCAACCCAAGTCACTCAGAGGGAAGAGGAAACCCATCAAGTTCAGGCGGCCCTCAAGACCAAGTAGCCCTGGGAAGCCCGGGGTGCACGTGGGGTGGGGGTGGGGGAAGGTAGCAGCTGGCTCAGCGATGATCCCTCCTAGTGCTGGTTGCACTTGAACCCTAGCACCCCAATAACTCCCCCCCCATATATTCAGCCTGGAAATAGTCGAAATGTGCTAAAAATGCAGCGACAACAGGCGCCTTTGGAGGATATTTTTAAGGGTGGCAGATCCGAGAGTCATTAGCGCCAGAAACACGGGACTCATTTTTCTAAAACGAAGTCTCACATCTCCAGATGCCGTGGCCCACACCTCAGTCATGTTCTCAAACAACCACACCCTGTGTCTTGGAGCCTGGCTCCTGCCACCGAGTGCTGGGGACACAGTGAGACACTGGCTCCGGGCTTCACACCGTCCATACTCTGTCTCCCAGCTTAGTGACTTCTGCAGTTAGGGCTTTGGTTACGTGTGGTCTCTGGAGAAGGCAGGGCTGGCCCTCTAGCCAGTGTCTGAGGCCCTAGGCAAAGGGGACAGGAGCCACTCGGAGCCTCATGACTTGAGAGGAGGGTATGGCTCTCTCACTTGCTGTGCCACTCAGGAATAAAAAGCAGGCTGTTCAGACAGGGTGGGGGAGTGGGGTGGAGGAGAGAGGAAGGGGTGGTCCCCACTGGTGGTGAGAACTGCTCCCCAGGTGACATTTCCCTTCAGCTCAGTGCTGTCCCGTGCAAGTAGGATTGAGACCACAAGCCAGGCAGAATTCAGGAGAAGCAGAGTGAAGACACAAGATGTGGGGAAGTGGTTCATCAGGTAGAGACACTGCACCCGTCTCCGCCACAGGGCCCCCTGCACCCACTCCTCCCAGATGGCTTGAGTGGGATCCCCAACACCGGTACAGTGGAAGGAGACAGCCAACTCCTGCAAGCTGCCCTCTGACCTCCTAAGAATCACCGTAACATACATGCACGCGCGTGCGTGCGTACACACACACACACACACACACACACAAATACATACACATATACAAATACATACATTACATATATCCACACACAAATACATCCAAACACACACAGAAATACATCCACATACACACAAATACACACACGCACACACACAAATACATCTATACACACACTCACACATACATCCATACACACACACACACACACACACACACACACACACACACACACAACGTAACAACTTTCAGTGTGGGAGCAGTGGACAATCATAAGCACAAAGGAGAGAGTAAAAAGCAGAAAGGGAGGGGAAGCCTCAGGATGGCGTGACCTGTGATGGCTTTATAGAGAAGGCAGAGGAGGGGGCTGTAGAGAAATGTGAGGAGGGGCATTCTGGGTAAGGGCTCAGCAGACCCCCAGTATATGTTTTTGGAGACAGGTCTTACGTATCCACAGCTGGCCTTCACGGTGCTATTGAACGCTGACCTCCTGAGTGCTAGGACAATAATCACGGACCACTGTGCACTGTGTATGCAGTGCTGGGAATTGAACCTAGGGCTTCACGCTTGGTAGACAGTCACTCTACCACCTATGCTACCAGCTGATTTATATTTTAATGGGATCTATGTGGCTCCTCTTCAGAGAATATGCTGTGGGAGGGTAAGAGTGGGCACAGGGACACCCGCGACAGGACACGGATGCTGTGGTGGGTTGAGAGTAAAAGATGTTTGAAAAGTCATGTGGTCTGACTCCCTGAGCTCCAGATGGAGATCTGAGGGGGAGGAGGGGAGACTCTGGCCAAGTCCTCCCAAAAGCAGGTGGCTGATGGGACCTGAGATCTGGTCTCTGGCTTTTCTTCCCTTTGCTCTCTGGATGGGACCTGAGATCTGGGGTCTGGCTTTCCTTCCCTCTGCTCTCTGGATGGGACCTGAGATCTGGTCTCTGACTTTCCCTCCCTCTGCTCTCTGGATGGGACCTGAGATCTGGTCTCTGGCTTTCCCTCCCTCTGCTCTCTGGATGGGACCTGAGATCTGGTCTCTGGCTTTCCTTCCCTCTGCTCTCTGGATGGGACCTGAGATCTGGTCTCTGGCTTTCCTTCCCTCTGCTCTCTGGATGGGACCTGAGATCTGGTGTCTGGCTTTCCTTCCCTTTGCTCTCTGGATGGGACCTGAGATCTGGGGTCTGGCTCTCCTTCCCTTTGCTCTCTGGATGGCACCTGAGATCTGGTCTCTGGCTTTCCTTCCCTCTGCTCTCTGGATGGGACCCTTGGTTTGAAGGGTCGGGGTAGCAGTACAGAGGTCACACAAGCTCAGCTTTGTCCTATCTGCTCTTCACATCCTTTCCATATGGTGTCTACTCCTCAGGTTCCCTTTCTTCCTTGGCCTCTTCCTCATTGTTCTCTCTCCTGTGTCCTGGTTATAGGGAGGGTTGAATCCAATGTGATGTGTGGTGTCCTGTTGTTGAGGTCTGTGTGGTCTGAGGGTGTTATCTGGTCCCGTGGTTGGGGGAGTGAGATCTGAGATGGTTTTCTTGCCAGGTTCTGGCTCACAGGGCAAGAGCAGGATGTCTGGTTTCCTCTTCTGCCTGGGGAGAGGAGCCACCTTGAGGCTTCTCTGAGAGCTGAGGGGCCATCTTGGAGAAGCATCTGTGACCGTGACCTTCACAGGGCTCCTTTTTGGGCATGTGGTAAGTCATGTCATTAAGATGAATGTGTGTTTTGGGAGAGGGTGTAAATATATAAATAGCGTTCTTGCCAGCCCCATACATCACCCCGTGTTTATTCAGTGCCCGGTGCATAAGCTAGAAAGGCACGCATTGCTATTTGGGGCTGTTGAGGTTTAAAGTACATTAAAAGAGTTTACTGAAAACTCTTGGCAAACAGATAAAATACAATTACCCAATTCCCAAGGCGCTGCAGACAGAGTGTCCTGCTAACCTGCAGCGTAATAATTCACCCTGGCCTCGACAGGCGCCTTTGAGGCATCAGAAGCCACGCTTTTGTAAACTTCAGAGGCGGCCAAGAACCATCCCTCGGGAGTCACTCTTCCTGTTTTTATTAACCTCCCTGGTCCTGGCTGAGACACTGCAGGGGGATCTGGCCAGCAGTGCTGCCGTAGGCCCTGATGAGCTTTTCTAGGATCACCAAGCAGGGGGAGGAGGGGCGAGACCTCCTGTTCCCGTGTCGTCTGGCTGCACACGACTGTCCACGCAATGTTGAGCAGTAGGCATTGCTGGGCGGGCACTTTCACAAGGGAGAATTCACACTTCTCGTGTCCAGGACCCTCAGTCCTTTCCTGGTAAATGAGGCTGTGTGTGTGTGTGTGTGTGTGTGTGTGTGTGTGTGTGTGTGTGTGAGAGAGAGAGAGAGAGAGACAGACAGACAGACAGACAGACAGAGACAGACACAGAGACAGACAGACACAGAGACAGAGAGACAGAGATAGAGACTCATGTAGCCCTGGCTTGCAGGGAACTCACTATGGAGACCAGGTGGGCCTTGAACTCACATAGACTGGCTTGTCTGTTTCCCAAGTGCTAGGATTAAAGGTGTGTTACCACATCTTGTTAACGAGGCTTCTAAGGGTGCAGGTGGGCAGGAGGATAGTAGTGATTGGGTTTTTCAAGTCCTGGGAGACTTGAGGTCGATTTCTAAATTACGTGTAGGGAACACAAAGTAGTATCTAGTGTGGAGGTGGGGTTGCCACTCCCCAGGGCTTGAGTGACCCCAGAGGTGCTCTGTCTTGCTTCCAGGGCAATGGAGAAGTGCTCCTGAGCATTCGGTTTTCAGGCATTTCTGGGTAATTATCACCTTGTGCCTGCCATGGGCACTGGCACTATTCCCAGAGCCCCAAGAGAGCCCAGACAATTGTGGGGTGGAAGGACCCCAGGGCACCGGACACCTGTATGGCCAGTGGTGGGCAGCTGCTGGAAGTCAGGGTTCTTTCTCCTTAGCAGGCTCCTCCCTGATGCCGCTTGATTTCCGCTCCTTTAAGGCTGTATGTGGAGACTCACCTTGTCCAGAACTCGGCGCACATGGTTTCAGAGCAAGGTGACTTAGAGCCTGGGTAGGTCAGGGCCCTGCTGAGGGTGGGGATTAGGAACTTCCCTCCAGGTGTCCTCCATGGACTTGACCTGGCCAAGACCCAGGTTTACTGGGGCCAGAAAATCGATACTTGGGTTCAGACTTAATTGCTCAGCTAGAACAATATAGTGAGTCTCTTGAGGGAGACACAGAAATTAGTCTTGAGGGAGACATAGACATTAGCCCTGCTTATCTCGCCTGGCCCTTCTCAGCCTTGGCCCTGTTCCCCCTCACCTCCCAGACTGTGCAAGTGATGTTGCTTAAAGTAGTTGTTCAATGAGCAACGTATTAATCTAGCATTAGTTACGGCAGTTGAGCTCCTCGAGATAAGGAAATGTAAATGTGTCTCTGGAACATGCTGCCAGTTCTGCATCCAAACACACTCCTGAAGAAAAATGGCTGCAGTAAGATTCTGGGGAATATTAATTGTGTGGATTTACATACGCTACAGATGGCATTGCAGATGCCAGGTACAGCCAGGAGCCTCTGTGAGCCGCCAGAGAGGGGTCCAGCCTTTCTTTGCGCTTCCCATTGTGGGTGGTTGCTTTAACTAGTTTGAAGGTGTCCCACTGGAAGTTTATAGGTGAAGAAACATGAGCAAAGAATGTTTGAGAAACCTGTCCATGGCTGCGCAAGGTGAGGCGCTTCCAGCCTGAATTCATCCCTTGCCGTGTTTGGGAGGCTCTCAGGCTGCCCTACCCACCTGTCCTTGGCAGGGTCTCAACTAGCTACTGCCAAGCTGTCCCCACTGCCTACCTCCCGCACAGCCCTGTCACCAGGACAATGACCCTTACAGCCATAAAGAGCAGGCGATTATTACTTTTTAATCAACAAGTGTTCATTATTGAGTGCCCATGTGTGCCAGGCACCACGCCAGGCATCGGGTGGTGCTCACTCATGGGGCCTACGCCTCAGCAGTCAGCAAATAATCCTCATACAGAAGATGGGCACTTACCAACTACACGGAGTGCTGGGAAGGCCAAGTGAAGAGCATGACGGGAAAGAGAAAAATGTTAGTTGAGAGAGTGACTCCAAACCAACCTGCCTCCCTCTCTTCCATCCATTGTTCCCTCCTCCTTCCTCATTCTTTCGGGTTTTCTTCTTCTTTCTCCTTTTCTTCTGAGATAGGGCTTTGCTCCGTAGCCCAGGCTGGTCTGGCACTTGTCCTGGTGATCCTCCTGCCTCAGCTTTCTGAGTGCTGTGATTTCAGGTACATGCCAAGGCTCCTGGTATGACTCAAGTCATCTGGAGTGGACCCAGCTGTCCCTTTTGCCTCCTGCTGTCTTCACAGATGAAGAAACCAAGGCACAGAGAGGGTCAGCTTGTGTGCTGGCAGGCGTCCTGGATGCTTTTTGTCAATTTGACACAAACTAGAGTCACCTGAGAAGAAGGAGCCTCAAGTGAGGAATTGCCTCCACCCTGTTGGCCTGTGGGTTTGTCTGTGGGGCATTTTCTTGATTAATAATGGGTGTGGGAGGGTCCAGCCCACTGTGGGTGGTGCTGCCCCTGGGCAGGTGGTCCCTGGTTGCATAAGAAAGCCGACTGAGGGAGCCAGTGAATAGCATTCTTCTGTGGTTCTGCTTCAGTTCCTGCCCTGGCTTCCCTTGATGATGGAGTATAACATGTAAGCTGAAAAAAACAGGTAGCTTTTGCACAAGGTGTTTACCACAGAGACAGAGGAGCAAGGTAGAACAGCAAGCTTGTCCATGGGCAGAGAGCTCCTGAGACAGGAACCTACGATTTGAATCCCAAGTCTAGCTGCAAAGCCCTGCTGTCAATCACTGGCTTCTTTTAAAAATTATTTTTAAAAAACTTTTATTTTCTGTGTATAAGTGTTTTGTCTGCACGTATGGGTATGCACTATGTGTGTGTCTAGTGCCTATAGAGACCAGAAGCTCCTCACGTTTCCTGGAAGTGGACTGTTATGAGCTGCCTTGTGGGTGCTGGGAATCGAACCCTGTTCTCTGCAAGAGTGGTGAGTGCTAGAAACTGCTTAGCCACCTCTCCAGGCCCCTGTTGTCTCCCCTTTAAAAAGAAACAAACAACGAAGTCTCACTGTGTAGCCCCAGAACTCACTATGTGGACTAGCCTGGCTTTGAGCTTGCCAAGACCCTGCTGCCTCCTCAACCCCAGTGCCGAGATTGCACATGCACACCACCAAACCCAGCTTGATTGCCTCTTAAGAAACAAACGGCTCACACCTGTCGTCCTAGTACTTGGGGCCTGGGAGGAGGATTGCCTCCATGTTAAGGCCTGCCTGGGCTGTAGAGCAAGTACCAGATCAGCCTGGCGACAGGCCCTTGCCAGAAAAGACCAAAGTCAGAATGGAAACTGAAGAAAGCAGTAATTACTGGATTACTCTGGACATCCTGACCTTCCCAGGCCTGGAGTGCTGGGGGGACATTTCCCGGGGCGGGAGGGGGGAGGCTAGAGTATAAGAAAGAGCGAGGAAAGGGTTTGGACTCCTTATGGAGGTGTTAGTTTTCTTGGGGTGCATCTCAGTTTCATATGGCCTATGGTGGCTGGGGAATCATGTCTAAATCATGTCTAAATCATGTCTAAAGACACAGGAGGCTCTGTCAGGGTTGGACACATGGAGAAGAAAAGTGCATCCATTTTTGCATACGTGATTGTCCTCAAGGGGATAAGCCACTCTCCTGTGGCCAGTTTGGTGACTCGGTGTTTGGAATTGGGGCAGAAGATTCAAGTAAGGCGCTGTCTGTGGGCTTGGGAGGAGTCAGTTTTCAGATTGAAGAGGGATGGGAAAGCCAAGCCACATTAGCTCCTGCAATGGTCTGGACCTGGCACGGCAGAAGAGGCCAGGCAGAGCTGGAGGTTACATGTGTGAGGCTCCTTCTGAGACCATGTGATTGGTGAATGCATTAACCCTGACACACACATTTATCTCGAAGGGAGCTGTGGCCCAGCTGTGGCTATTGGAAAGATTACAGCCCTGGGGAAAGAAACGTGTTGGCTGGTAATGACCCGAGGTTTATGAGTCCCGGGTCGCCTGGCCCTTCTAAGGGAGCAACTGTTGGTGGTAAAGAAAGAAAGGTTCCTTTGTGGTTACAGTGTGTATGTTGGTGGTTGCTATGTATTTAAGAGTAGAAGGCTAGGGGGGAAAGAAATATTTCATTCTGTTATAAGCAGGAGAAACAAGCACGTGGCTCATCTTTCTTTTCTTTGTTATCTGTTCCCCTTTTGTGGGCACTTCTGGGAAAGGAGGCATGCTTTTCTCAGGAGTCCATTTCACCCAGAATTCAGTCTGTTAAAAGGTCTGTGGTTGGGGCATTTTTACCAAGCCCAGAGTGAAAGACTGGGTTTGAGACACTGACCGTGGAGGTCAGAGAACTGGAAACACACATTTTTTTTTTTCCTACAGAAAATGGGGATAGCTTGGGGGTCTAGTTGAGATGGGAGGGTGAGAATCCACCTGTAAGAAAGTGCAGCTGGGGCTGGCAAGGTGGCTCCATAGGTGAAAGTGCTTCTCCCCAAGTTGGATGGCCCAGGTTTGATCCCTGGGACCACATGGTAGCGGGAGAGAACTGTATCCTGCAGGTTGTCCTCTGACTTCTGCTTGAGGGCCACAGTGCCTCCCACACACTTATACAACGTGTAATTTTTAAAATTTTGAGGCAGGGTATCGTTAACTCTGGCCTCAAATTTATAGAGATCCACCTGTTTTTCTTCTTGGTTCATTTTATCTGGACCAGTCCGTTCTAAGGACATGTGTAAGATGGAGGTGATTTGAGTGACGAAGGTCCCTCATAGGCTCATGTGTTTGAACACTTTGTCCCCACTTGGTGGCGCTGTCTGGGGAGGTTATAGAGTCTTTAGGAGGGGGAGCCTTGCTAGAGAAAGCATGTCACTGGGGACGAGTTTTGAGGGTTTCTGCCTTCACCCCATGTCTAATTCTCCTTGTGCTTTGTGTGTGCAGTTGGGATGTACTCTCTCTGCTCCCTGCCCCTGTCGCCATGATTCTCTAGCCTCTCTCTGGAACAATCTGTGGACTCTCCCTCTGGAACAAACACACACATTTCTCCTTAGGTTGCTTTTGGTTATGGTATTTTATCACAGTATCAAAAAAGTAATATAAATACGTTTAATGACTGAAGTACCCCCTAAAGTTGATAAGTTCACAGGGTGAAGGGTAACACTGTGCATACTTCCCTGGGGAGGGAGTCTTTGAAGGTGTTAAGCCTGACTAGCTACAGTTAACCATCACCAAGTATCTTTACATTTGATTTTCCTGATCTTGGCCTGGCCCAGCTGGAGTGACCACCACTACTACCTGTTGCTCTTATGTCCTGTTTTTAGGAAGCTGTTGGTTAGTCCCTCTTGGAGCTAACCTCAGGCCTGACCCTTTCTTTTTTCCCACTCACCAAGTAGAGGGATTCCTGTAAACAGGGCCTGATGTAAAGTAGGTGAACATTTATGCAGTGAATGAATGAATGAATGAATGAATGAGTAAGGCTTTCCTGTTCTCTCCAGCTTTTGGAGTCTCACTAGATTTTTTATAACACCCCAACTGGCATTTATGAGTTCATTCCTATAATGGGTTAAGTGGCGTTCCTCCAAATCCAGGTACAATGAGAACTTTGGGCTGTGAGCTGATTGAAAACAGGGTCTGTTGTGGGTGTAACTAGTTAAGGATCCTGAGGTGAAAACCTCCCTGGGTTTACAGTTGAGTACTAAAGTAAATAACTTCTAATCCAAGACATCTAATGTCTTAGATGAAGGTAGAGACCCAGGGAGAAGTCAGGATGGTGATTGTGCCAAGATGGAGACAGAGATTGGAGTAATGTGACCAAAAGCCCAGAGCACTCAGATGGCTGGCCCCTGTCTGCAGTAAGAGAGGGACTTAGCTCTGCTACAGACTGCAGGAAACACCAGCCAACCTTGATTTTGAACTCCTGGCTTCCTAATATGTGAGGGAATGATTTCTGTTTTTTTTTTCTTCCTTTCTCTGTGTATATGTGTGCAGGTGTGCATGTATTGGGGTGTGTGCTTGTGGAGGTCTCAGCTGTCATTATTCCTCAGTCACTGTCCAACTGGTTTTTTTTTTTTTTTTTTGAGACAGTCTCTCTGGCTTGGAGCTCATCAAGTAAGCTAGGCCAGGGAGTCCAGAATTCCCTTGGCCTCTGCCTCTCCAGACTGGGATTACCAATATGTGCCACCATGTGTGACTTATTTTTAAAATGTGGGTTCTGGAGAATTGGGGGAGCTCAGGTCTTCATGCATGTGAGGAAAGCACGTTATCAGCTGAGTCATCACCCCATTACTAAGTTACCCTGTTTATGATAACTTGTTTTAGCATCCTTAAAACACTTAGATAACCCTATTAGTGTCTGATAGGCTGTTATTTTCCTTTAGTTCTCTAGTTTGATCAGCTTAGGGAAGGTCTGGTCACTGCTGAATGTCTGTGCCCTGCAAGTCAGGTGGCCAACTATCTTGGTTTGACTGGGACTTCTAGGGAGATTCCAAAAATATACAAGTTTACATTGAAATAGCAGATTGGTTGGGACAACTGGTCAACCTGCTAACCTGATATTTTAGTCAGTATTCTATTGCTATGAAGAGACACCATGACTACAGCAACTCTTATAAAGGAAAGCATTTAACTGGTGCTGGCTTATAGTTTCAGAGGTTTAGTCCATTGTCCTCATGGTGGGAAGCATGGTGGCACACAGGCAGACATGGTACTGGGGAAGTAGTTGAGAGTTCTATATCTGAATCCACAGGCAGCAAGAAGAGAGAGAGAGACACTGAGCTTGGCTTGGGCTTCTGAAACCCCAAAGCCCACCGCCCCAGTGACACACTTCATCCAATAAGGCCACACCTCTTAATCCCTCTCAAGTAGTGCCACTCCTGATGACTAAGCATTCAAATATATGAGCCTTTGGGGGCCAGTCTTTTTTTCTTTTCTTTTGTTTTTTGAGACAGAGTTTCTGGAACTCACTCTCTAGACCAGGTTGTCCTCAAACTCAGAGATCTGCCTGCCTCTGCCTCCCAAATGCTGGGATTAAAGGTGTACACCACCAGTGCCTGACTATGGGGGCCATTTTTGTTCAACCATCACACATGGTTATTAGTGCCAGATGGTACCTGATTGGCATGACAGTTCTTTCTTTAATCACATTTACTTATTTATTACCACTGGGACTATGCTTACTGTGGTGTGTGAGTGGAGGTCAGAGGACAACTTGTGGGAGCTGATTTGCTCCTCTCCCATATAGGTCCTGGGAATTGAACTCAGGTGTTCAGGCATGGCGGCAAGCACCTTTATCTGCTGAGCCCTCTCACCAGCCCCGGTTGTGTCTCACATACAGGGAGAGTGCACAGCTGGGCCAGCTGCAGATGGAGTATGCAAGCACCTTGTGAAAGATGAGCATAGGGCCTGATAGGAGAAGACTGAGGACTTAAAGTCTTCCCTGGGTATCAAGGACGCCTATAGGGCTATTCTGCAGAGGTTTGGGGATTCCTATTTTGGAATCCCTAGGGGTTCCCCCCGAGGTCTGTTTTTGAGGTGGGGGTGGCTCAGACACTTCTACACGGAGTAGTCTTCTGCCCCCAGGAAGCAGCTGGCACCTGCCATACTCAGGAGCTTCTTTTCTGGGACCAATACAGAATGAGCCACAGTTCCACACCCTCAGCCTCCTCTATTTGAATACTCTGAATGGAGCTGATTGCCTAAATTGAAGGTATTATGCTATAATGATTGTTATAATTAAAACTATTATCATCTGAAAGAGACCAGAGCATGAGACACCACTGCAAAGACTTTGAAAGCTTTTAAGGCATGTTTTTGAACCAGATAAAAGCGGCTTTGTGTGGAATAGTTTAAAGCGAGGGAAGAAGGTGAGCAGACACCTGTGGCCTCTGAAATGTGTGGCCCGACAGGGAGCCTGCTTCCCAGCGAGGTGGGTGGCAGCCTCAGGGGATTGGTCCACAGAAGGTGGCAGCTGCCACTTGGCTCAGAGCCCAGACGTAGACTTTGAGCAACACAAGCATACTAGGAGAGGTTTTGAGGCAACCAGGACCCGGCTGGGATCAGATGGGGCTGTGTTCTGAAAGCCAGGGCTGTTGAAATGGTTGACTTGTATTCTGCCATACTGGGGAACAATACCCCAAGCCTCAGTTCTGAGGGAGGAAGGGAGGTGGCATGTGGGCCCGGGAGGCTACAGGGCCTTCACACATCAGTAGGAGGGGCAGGGGCTCTAGAGGTGGGCACAGGAAGGGTCAGGGTTGGGGGCAGGATTCAGACTCACAGCAGTCTCTGGACTTGGCAGTTGGGTTACCCAAGGTTCAGGACTTGATAGGATGTGGAGGTGAGTCCAGGACAGCGGCCAGGAGCTTTTCTGAGACCATTTAGCTTCAACTCTCTTTGTCTAACCAGCAAGTGAGAAAACAAAGGTTTTGAAAGGGAGTGGACGATGCTAGGACTCTAGGCTCAGAAATCCAACTCGAGGCTGTGTTATGACCTTCACTTTGGGTCTCTCCCTTGAGAGCCAAGCTGGCCTTCCCAAATATACGTACATATGTGTGTGTGTGTGTGTGTGTGTGTGTGTGTGTGTGTGTGTGTGTGTGTGTTGATGCCCGGCATGAGGTCACATAGCTGGGCTGAGAGTCTGGTCAGGCTGACCCTGAGCTACTTACTTGATTCCTGTGCTATCCTGTGAAGCACCAGAATGTGCTCTCCACAGACGTGCTGCTCTGGAAGATATATTTTCAGCTAAAGGGAATTGAGAAGAGCCCTGGGGGAGAGAGCCCAATCAGGAAAGTGCTTGGCATGCAAGCACAAAGACCCCAGTTTGATCTCCCAGAACCCATATAATACAAGCTGGGAACGGTGGTAACACATTTGTTACTCCAGTGCTGGGGAGACAGACCCAGGTGGCTCTCAGGGCCTCACCAGCCAGACAGCCTAGCTAACTTGGCAAACTGCAGGTCGGTAAGAGCCCCTTTATCAAAAAACAAGTCAGAAGCTCATCAGGAGAAGGTGCTTGCTGCCAAACCTGAGGTCCGGAGTTTGGCACTTGGAACCTGCATGGTGGAGGGGCAGAACTGACTCCTGCTATTGGTCCCCACACATATGCTGTGCATATATGTGGCAGCCCCCCGGTAAGTAAGTAAATAAATAAGTGTGAAAATAATACCCAAGAAACAAAGTAGATGGTATCCTGAATTATATCCAAGATTGACTTCTGGCTTCTACCTGCATGCATGCACATGCGTACCTACATGCAAACACACACACACACACACACACACACACACACACACACACACAAATACACAAATGCAATACCAGCTCTCTGACAGAATTTGACCACCCGAGATTAAAGTTTAGATCCTTACCAGCCTACAGCCCACACTGAGGGCATCTATATAGCAAACCTTGCCGGTTTATCAACCCCTTGATTTCCATATATTTCCCTTCCATGGCTGGCCATTCCTAGAGACTTCAGGTTCTTGCCACTCTTCACACTTCTCTGGTAAGGATGCTATGGAAGCCAGAGTTCTAAGCTGCTGCTTTTGAGTTTTACCTGACACCTCTTTGCCCGTGTGTCCACAAGACAAACAGGCTCAGGTCTTCTGTTTGATTTTCCTCTGCTTTGTCTGCCTTTTGCTACAGGGTTTCCAGCTAAGAACTTGGGAAGACAGAAGGAAAATTATTTTTCATCCTTGTACAATTGCTTCCATTTGTTCCTGAGAGAACTCAAAGATCCCCCGTGGGATGTCCCCTCCTCTAACCTCACCCCTCCTCTCCCTGCAGAGAGGACCAGAGTTCCGACTTGGTAGGTTTTATTTCAGTCTTCTCCCGGAGTTTTATGAACTCGTGGAATGACTTTGGTCAGAGATAGAACATTTTAAGACTGAGTCGGGATCATCTGGCAGGCGATGAAGACTGACTCTGAGCGGCTTGCAGCTGTGACCACAATTTGACCCATCGAGTATAGACTCCTAGACTTCCACCCTCGCTTCTACCGCCTGTTGTAGGCTTTTGCTTTTCCTAAACCCAAGGCCCCTGTTGTCTTCTTGGAACACACCTTCATTTTGCCAAACACATGTCTCCTGGTCTGCAAGTCGCAAGGCCTCACATGAAGCTCTTTCGTAATTCACAGCTTGACCTTGATCAATTTTGTGGCGGTTTAAATGAGAAATATTCCCCCACAGACTCAGGCATTTGAACTTTGGTCCTCATTTGGTGGCTTTGTTTAGGGAGGTTTTGGAGATATGGCCTTGCTAGGGGAAGAGTGCTTCCAAAGGAGGGCTTTGAGTGTTTACATCCTTTCTCCACTTCCAGTTCACTCTCTGCTTCCTGCCTGTGGCTGCAGATTCGAGGTCTCAGCCTACAGCTCCAGTCTCCATGCCTGCTGCTTGCTGCCACACTTTGCAGCCATGATGGATTCTTATTTCTTTGAAACCATAAGCCAAAATAAACTCCTTTTCCCATAAGTCACTTTTCTATTTTATCACAGCAATGGAAAGGTAGCCAGGACAAATTTTTACACACACATACTGTGTGTGTGTGTGTGTGTGTGTGTGTGTGTGTGTGAGAGAGAGAGAGAGAGAGAGAGAGAGAGAGAGAGAGAGAGAGAGAGAGAGAGAGAGGGGTGTTCTATAATCTACTACATGTAGTTTGAATGAGAACATCCCCCATAGGCTCATATGTTTGAATAGTTGGTCCCCAGTTGGTAGAACTGTTTGGGAAGGATTAAGAGGTGTGGCCTTATTGAAGGAGGCATGTCATTTAGGGTGGGCTTTGAGGTTTTAAAAGACTAACACCATTTCCAGTGTGTCCTCTGTCTCCTGCTTGCAGTTTTGAGATGTGAGCCCTCAACTGTGCCTGCTGCCATGTAAGCCCCCAGTAAACCCTTCCTTCCATAGGCTGTCTTGGTCACACTGTTTTATCACAGCAATAGCAAAGTAACCAATATAGAATATAATTGTTTGCAACTTGCATAGCTTACCAAACAATACACCTTGGAGATAACTTTCCTGCCAACACCTTATTATTTTGAACTGTTGCAGCATTTGCATTTATATATTGTATGCTAGTAATTGTAAAGATGAAAATTTAAAAAAAGATGTAATTCTTTCAGTTGGCAGTTGAACACACTTAAAAGAGAAGGATACTTTGGAGAGTCAGGAGGCTGGGGATGTAACTCAGTTGGTGAAGTGCTTGAGTAGCATGCAAGGTCCTGGGTTCCACTTCCAGTACTGCGCAAGCCAGGTCCACACTTGTAATTTCAGCACTCAGAAGGTTGGGCAGGAGGATTGGGGACAAGGTCATTCTGGCATATATAACAACTTTGAGGCTAGCCTGGGCTACATGAGGCACTGTGTCAAGAGAAGGGCAAGAGGTGTGTGTGTGTGGCGGGGGTGGGGGGATGTGAGAAGAGAAGGAAAGACTCAGCAGGGACTATGTAGAATTTTCTCTTATTGTTGGTTGGAATGTGACTGGGATCTTGCTGTGGAATATCCTCAGCTCCCTGGTCCCCATGGTCTCTGTCAAAAGAATTCACAGGGTGTAGTGTAGGAGACAAGGTTTATTACAAAGTGGACACCCTCAAGGGACAATTGTGGGCACGGGCAAAGGAATATTGAGGAGCAGAGAGTGGCTAGTGACCAGAGAGACCATTGTGACAGCCTGCAGTTTTAGGTAGCCTTTCTCTTACTTTTTAAAGTTCCTGGAACAGACAACTTCCTGGGGGTCACTTCCTGTCTAGGTGATTGGCAGGCCCATTTGGATTAACTCTTAAAAGGGGACAGTGTTATATCTCTAGCTTCTAACATTCTTACCATCTTTTGGGCAGTTGAGAAGGTCATGTCTCCATGCAGGGATGAGATAAGACTCAGTAATCAAAGTTATATAGTTTGAGTTTATGGTTTTACAATCTTCTGATTATGAGGGAGAAGGTTCATCCTAATGACCTCCAGGCCTGCTGATAATCTGACCGGGTCCCTCAGTGATGTGCACTGATACAGAGTCTCGTGTGTGTGTCGGGGGCATGCACTTGTCTAAACTACCTGCTCCTAGCTCTGCAGCCTACATGACACAGAGAATGTCCATCAGTGTCTGTACCCCATGTCACAGTGCAGCAGGAAAGGCAGCCAGTTTGAGTGTTGGGTGGATTTTAAGTTCCTGAGGTCAGGTGTTGGGTCTTCAGTGGAGTCACAGCTGACGGGAAATGTAAACAGATCTCACATACTCAGAGATCTGCCACTTTCTAGCTCATTACTTTTTAACGATCCAGGCTCTAGATATATGAGTACCTAAGAATGGCCGCTGGAGTTAGGACTTAAAATAAAAGATGACAGTGCCTGTCATCTTGGCACTTGCTTCCGGCTTCCAAGAAGCACCTGTTCCAATATTTAAGCATTTCTATTATGCTGTTTATGTTTTCACCACATTTCTATACAACTTAAATGAACAGCCATTTCTTGACTTCTAAGAGTTTTTAGATGTGATCCATTCATTGAGTTTCCGTTTGTGGAAGGGGACACAGCCTCTCTGCCTCCCCAGAACACCTGTCCCCCTCCCCCATCCTCTGGAGCACATTAAATCTTTATTCAGGTCAAATCAGTATTCAGGTCAAATTCAGTGTTTACATGATTATGTACATGTAGCCATTCTTCATCGTGAGCCACATGTTACAGTAAGTACTAGGATTATATTTCTCTCTTTTACAATTTTTAATGTTCTCAGAAGTTAATATTTGCTCCATCTCCTTTCATTTGTTTTGCTTTCTAGGTACCGATTACAGATTATTTCCCAAGCTCCATGACGGAACTGACAGTCTCTGAATATTTCAACTACACCAGGAAATCTGCTTTCTTTATTTGTTTTGGGTGCAGCCATTAAAGAGGCTTCCAATGTCTCCCCATTTGGACCATTGTTCTCCAGCAGATTTTCATTGTAGGGCTTTTTCATCACAGTCTTTGGGGTATCCCCTGGGGCTTGTGTTCCACACACAGGAAGGGACAGTGTCTTAATACCTTCTTCAAGGGCCTGTCCTACATGACCTAACTTTTCCCCATGAAGTTGGTTCCATAGCCTCTCAGTGGCACGGGCTGGTGTCCTAGTTAGAGCTGTCACCTTGACACAGCCTAGAGTCATCTGAGAGGGAGTTTAGTTGAGAGATTGCCCAGATCCTATTGGCCTGTGGGCATGTCTGTGGGAAATTGTCTTGATTGATAATTGATGTTGGAGGATGCAGCCCACTATGGGCAGCCCCATTCCCTATGCAGGTGGTCTTAGTCTGTATAAGAAAGCGAGCCTGTGAGTGAGCCAGTAAACAGTATTCTTTCATGGTTTCTGCTTCAGGTTCCTGCCCCAACTTCCCTCAATGATGAACTGTGACCTGGAAGTGTTAAGTCAAACTCTTTTTCCCCTAAGTTGCTTTAGGTCACTAAAGTGCTCTTCACTGCTGAGCCATCTCTCCAGCCTCCATATTTTTTCTTTTACAGAGTTTCTATGTGTAGCCCAAGCCTGGCTTTGAATGCACAATACTCCTGCCTCAGCCTCCCAAGTGTTGAGATTGCAGGCATGTACCATGATGCTGGGCTCAGTCTGTACCTCTTATTTGGGGCATCAAGGGCATCCCTATTCAGAGTTACAACTGAAAAGTATAGACTAGTTCTTGTGATCCATTTTTTGCTCCTAAGATATGATACTTTCCTAATTTTCATTTGCTTATTTACTCTTCCAGTGGGATTTATTTTTTTTCCTGTGCTGTTGTGGCCATGGTTATCTTTCTCATCTCTACAGGGTGTTTTCAGGTATCTTCTCTGGTGTTGACTTAGTGGCCATGGATTCTTTAGTTTATGCTTATCTTCGGAAGATTTTATTTCTGTTTTTATTCTGGAGGATTACTGCTGGGATAGCAATCTGGATTGTACCTCTTCTCTTTCAGGCTCAAATAATGCCGCCCATGCTCACCTGGCTCTCAGAGTTTCTGTTGAAAATCTGCTGCTGTCCTGGTGAGTTTGCCTTTTCTGTTGACACACACACACACACACACACACACACACACACACACACACACACACACACACATTGATGTACATGTATAATATAATTAAATAAGTAAATGTATATATATATATACATATATATATATATATTTATGAGGTCTTATGAACTTGTCATATAAACAAGAATGATCCTGAACTTCTCATCTTCCTGCCTCCACCTCCCAAGTCCTAGGATTGTAGGCATGTGCTACCATGGCCAGTTTTGTGTGATGCTGGGGATTGAAACCAAGGCTTTGTGCATCCTGGACAGGCATGCTACCAACTCATCAGTACCCCAGGCTCTTTGTCTTTGTAAGTGAGTTGGTATTTCTCTGCCAGTTTTCAATATTCTTCCTTTGTTCTACACTTTTTGTGTTTTATCTCTAATATGACACGGGGAGGTGCTTTTAAGGTCATGTCTGTTTGGGATTCTAAACACCTGACTGTCCTATCTTTTTTTCAATTTGCAATTTGTTTGATGCTTTCAGTGTGTAGGCATTAGTCCCTTCCCATTGATGTGATGGAAAACCTGACAGAAACAAGTCACCAAAGAGAAGGTTTACACAGCGTCATGGTTTTAGAGACTGTCAGGCCATATTGACAGATGGCTAATATGGTGGTAGTATCAGCTTCTCTCTGGGATGGCAGGAACTTGTAGCTCACATCTTGGTGGATCAGGGAACAGGAGGCTTGGGCCAAAGTAATGCTGTGCTATAACTGTCAAGATCTGCTCCTAGAGGTCCATATCAGCCAGCCAGACCCTCTAATGCAAAGGTTCCACAGCAGTGTGAACATCTGGGGACCAAGTGTTTCAACACATGAGCCTGTTGGGGACATTCACATTCAGACTAAAGCATTAGGGTTCTATACCTCTAGTCTGTAATTCTTCTAGAGAAAAAAATGCCTGTTATCTTTTAATTGTGTCCCAGAGGTCTTACATGTCTTGTTCACAACTTTTGTTCCTTTATTACTGTCTGAATGGCTTAATTCGGCAGCTTTATCTACATGCTCTGGAATTCTCTCTCCGTGGTTTAGTGTTTATGGTCTAATGTGGCAGCTTTGTCTACATGCTCTGGAATTACCTCTTCCTGGTTTAGTGTGTTGGTGAGGTTTTCCATTATGTTTTATTTATTTAAGATTTATTATTTTTATTTATGTATATGTGTGAGTTGATCTGTGTCAGGTATAAGTAGGTGTCCGAAGAGGCCAGAGGATGTTGGATCCCCTTTATATGGAATTATAGTTGGTTTTGAGACACCTGATATGGGTGCTGGGACTTGAACCCAGGTCCTCTGCAAAAACAGTAAATGCTCTTAGTCTCTGAGCCATGTCTCCAGCACCCACGATCACTCTCCTGCCCCACTTTAAGCTGTGCTTTAAAAAGTTCTTTGACAATATTGGATCTAATCTAATAGTTTTTTTTCAAATCACCAATAATGACAGACATGATAAAATGTAGGCCTAAGACTTACAGAATCATCCTAACTTCATGACCCATGATATAATGGTTGCAAAGGACTCAATATGAAATGCTTGTGATGAATGAGGCTGTGGTTAAATAACGTTAACATGGGTCTCAGATCAAGACATTAATTCTTTGAGTCTTTCATGATGTATATAACACATGCTGGTTACTCTCCTCCTCCCCTCTTATCTCTCTCCCATTCCCATCAACGAACAACCCCCGCCTGTCCCTCTCTCAGATTCATGACTTGGTTTTGTTGTGCGACTTACTTGGGTCAACCAATGCCATCTGAGTGCCCCTTGCATTGGAACACTATTTGTCAAAGCCCCAACTCACCGTGTAGCCCTGGCTTGCTCCAAACTAATAACCATCCCCCTGCCTCAGCCTTCCAAATGCTCAGATGAGCCACCACATCCATCTGTTTTTTAATTTTTAAAATATTCTGGTGTTGGGGTTTGAATCCAGACTGGTGCAAGCTAGGCAAGCACCCTACTACTGAGCTATACCCCAGTCCTCTGATGTTTAAAAAAAAAAATCATGTGATTTTCTCTCCAACACTCCATCCACATCCATATCTCTGGAGCCCCTTTATTGGTGGAAGTATTAAGGCAACTCCTGGGAGTTAAAAGGGAGGTTTATTTTGGGGGGTTTACTTACAACAAGTAAAGGGATAGGTTACAGGGTCCGGGAGAGGTGAAGTGCAGTCCAGCGGTGTTCTCTGGAGAACTCTGATTGGTCTACCATCCAACATGCAGGCTTACCAGGAACCGAGAGAGCAGCACATCTGGATCTCAGGTCTTAAGGGCTCCTGTCTAGGCGTGACAGTTACTGGAAGCCTCAATGGGGGTAGTACTTCCAGGTCAAAGCTGGACCAGCTGCCCTCCACACCCCTTGCTGGAAGACCAGCTCTTGTAACGTTCATGTTGCCTTGTGTTTTCTTTCTGTCTGTTCACATTCTGTGCTGAGATTTGTGTGTTATGTTGGGATGGGTACCACTTCATCTGTATGTGACAGAAAGGGAAAGGACGTCGTATTCAAAAAGTGAAAAGAGGAGAATGGTTGAAAGTGAAGGCTGGAAAGAGGAGAGGGAAGGGGTGGGGGGAGAGATAGGGAGAGCAGGAGGGGAGGGAAAGAGTGGCAGAAAGCGTGCGCGTGTGTGCATACATAGGGGTGTATGTGTGTCATGGCTTGTGTATAAAGGGCAGAGGACAACTCTGGGAGTCGGGTTTCTTTTTCCACCAGGTGGGTCCCAGGGATTGAACACAACAGTCAGTCTTGGCTGCAAGTGCCTTTACCTACTGAGCCATCTTGTCTGCCCCTCAGAAAGAGTCTTAATGGAAAAAACAAAACAAAACAAAGTGTTGTCCCCAGTGAGGTTCGGGCAAGAGTAAGTATTTGCTCCCTCTACAAGTCTATAATCCTCCTCTGTGACCTTGCATTCTGCGACCTTGGGAGAGGGTGAAAGCTGGGATGGCCACCACTTTCCTGCTCATCTTTGGTGTTTTGCCTGCGTGTATGTTTGTGCATCGTGTGCCTGCAGTGCCTGCGGAGGCCAGAAGAGGGCACCAGATCCCCTGGCGCTGGAGTTATTGATGCTTCTGAGCCATCCCAATCCCTGGGAATCTAGGTCATGAATGAATTCCCTCAAACAAAACCAGGATTAGGTTTCATCTGGACCTGATCTGCTCAGCCATCAAGTTCGGGTCTCTCTTTGCTTTCCAACTTCCAGAATCTTTTCACGAGGATCCTGTTTCCTCGATAGCATGCTGTTGTATACTGAACTAAAAACCCAATTCAAATAGTTTAACCAGTAGAATTGTCTCATCCGGCAGGGTCTGGCTTTGGCTGATTCTCAGCAGCGACATCAAGGCACCGTTCATTTCTATTTCCTCACTCCATGTGATCTCCTTCACGATCACAAAATGGCTCCTGCGGTCACACCAGCCTACATTCTTTTTTTTTTTTTTAAATACATTAAAATTTTATTAATGTAATCATTCACTCAACATATACTAATGTTTCACAGGTTTTACAGTTTAGATGGTTATCATTAAACATATTAATTCCTAATTACGTGAAATTATAACTGTATTGTGACAATAATTATGAAAAAATATTCTTTGTTTTTTATTTTTTTAAATTAAATTAAATTAAATTTAATTCAATTTTATTTTACAATACCATTCAGTTCTACATATCAGCCACGGGTTCCCCTATTCTCCCCCCTCCCACCCCCTCCCCTTACCGCCAGCCTACCCCCCATTCCCACCTCCTCCAGGGCAAATCCTCCCCTGAGGACTGCGATCAACCTGGTAGACTCAGTCCAGGTAGGTCCAGTCCCTTCCTCCCAGACTGAGCCAAGTGTCCCTGCATAAGCTCCAGGTTTCAAACAGCCAACTCATGCAGTGAGCACAGGACTTGGTCCCACTGCCTAGTAGCCTCCCAAACTGATCAAGCCAATCAACTGTCTCACCTATTCAGAGGGCCTGATCCAGCTGGGGGCCCCTCAGCCTTTGGTTCATAGTTCATGTGTTTCCATTCATTTGGCTATTTTTTTTCAATAATTGAGTAAAACCGAAATTTATTATAAGCCACAGTCGTCCTAGGGACCTCCATGCTATATATATAGCCTCTATGGTTCTATGGGTTGTGGTCTGATTGTTCTTTATTTTATATCTAGAATCCACTTATGAGTGAGTACATACCATGACTGTCTTTCTGGGTTTGGGTTACCTCACTCAGGATGATTTTTTCTAGTTCATCCATTTGCCTGCAAATTTCATGCTTTCATTGTTTTTCTCTACTGAGTAGTACTCCAGCCTACATTCTTTTCCTTTCTTCCTACCTGTTTCAGAACTGTTTGCTTTTTTTATTTTATCATTTGAAAATTTAGTATACGCATATAGTGTGTTTTCAGCAAACCATTTCCTCCTTTCCAATTGTGCCTTCGTCGTCCTCCTCCTCCCCCTCCCAACCCCATGTGCTCTCTTTTAATCCCACTGTATTCACTTAGTGCTGCCTGCATGTGCATTGGGGGTCAGGCTACCTGCTGGAGCACGGACCTCATCTCTGAAGCAAACTGACTCTCCCACCCTCTGCAGCCGCCAGTTACTACCATCTCCTCCATCAGGGACGGGGCTTGATGACTCCCTTCTCTGCCCATGCTAGGATTTTGTCTGGCTCCCTCCTGAGCAGTTAGAGCTGCTGTGAGTTTGGGTGGGCCATGGCCCTGTTACGTCCAGCAAGGAATGTTTTCTTGCAGATGCCAGCTGCTCCTGCCGGCCCATGTTTTTACACGTGGATGTCCTCAGGGAGAAAAGATGAAAATCTCTGCTGTCCATCTGTCCAGGCTGGCCTAGACCTCATGAGGTAGACCGGGCTGTTTTGGAGTGAGTGGCAATTCTTCTGGCTCTGCTTCTGGAGTGCTGGGACTGCAGGCATGTACCACAATGCCTGGTGCACACCCCCTCTGTGTGTGAGTGAGTGTGTGTGTGTGTGTGTGTGTGTGTGTGTGTGTGTACAGTATGTGGAGAACAGAGGACAACCTCAGGGGTTGTTCTTCAGAAAGCTGTATTTTTGGAGGGATGGTCTCTTCCTAGCCTTGAACACTCTAAATAAACTAGTCTGGCTGACCATTAAGGCCTGGAAGTCTGCCTGTCTCTGCTCCCAGCTCTGGGGGTTCTAAATGCCTGCACCCCCACACCTGATCATTTCTGCAGATTCTGGGGATCCAACCCCTCATGCTTGCAGAGTAAGCATCTTCTGATTAAGCCGTCTGGAGCAATTCCTCCACTCTCTTTTTAAGATACCTAATTGTTTGAGTAAGTGTTATCTACATAGGTTTGCAAATCTAAAAGGCACATAATAGAATGTGTCCCTTTTATTCCTGCCTTTATCTGTCTGTAAATTGGGCTTCATATTCTCCCATAACTACTTTATATAACAATGAACAAGAAAATATGAATGTATAGTTTTGTCTATCCTACCCCTATTTTGCCAAACAATAGCATATTGTATGCATTTTCTGACATTTTGTTTTTATTGCCTATTGAAATATTTTGACATATAAAATGTACCTGCACTATGGTTTTATAGCTGTGTCATATTGCATTCTGTGGATATAACCTTATTTGTTTAACCTGTCATCTTTTGATAGATATTTAGGTTGTTTTCAATCTACTATTATAACCAATTCTGCAAATATGTTAGTATTCTTGTAGGATAAATTCCCAGAGGTGGAATGGCTCAGGCAAGAGGGATGTACATTAGTAACCTTGACAGCGATCTTCAAATTGCCCTTCTAGGATCCGCTCAGTTCACGCTCCCGTCAGCAGTATTTAAAGGGCCCACTTCCCCACACCAGCACGATGTGTTCTCAGGCTCTTGGTATCTTGCCAATTGGGTGGATGAAAATGCTCTGTGCATCTCTATTTAAGTGCTAAGAGACCACTCCCGGCTGCTCCTCCAGCAGTCCTGTGTTTCTGAGCAATGTCTCCTTGGCCAGAATTTTGTCATGGATTTCTTCCTAAATCATCCATCAACAGAAGGAACAAAATCATCCTAATTGGTCTGAAGTTAATCCAGTTTTACATCCTGTGGCGGGGCTGGGACATGGGCCAGCCCTTCACTGCATAGTGCCTTCGTGGCACCAGGTCTCTGATCATAAGGAGGTTGGTGGTCATGGACGCTGGGTAGGTGCTTGGCAGTGTCTGAGTACCCAGACCACCTGCCTGTTAGAGGATGTCTCGGACCTGGGCTGTTAAGGTCAGGCAATGCTGCCCTCATGACTTTCCATCTTCTGTGGTTGGTGGTACTTGGCTGCCCTGGGGTGGGATGATGTCTGTGGATGTAGGGAAACCTTGTTCCAAGATCAGATCCAAGATATTGGTTCTGCCATGGAGGAGCATAGGTTTTAAAGTTGGCCATCTGGGTTCAAATTCCCACTCAACATTTGCTGTGTGTGTGTATTTATGTGTTTGTGTAGGCCAGTGGTAGATTGACGTGTCTTCCTCTATTGCTCTTTAACTTATTTACCCTAACAAAATTTTATTTATTTGTGTGTGTGTACGTGCACACACATTCATGCCACAGCATGTATGTAGAGGTCAGAGGATAAATTTCCAGAAGTGGGTTTTCTCCTTTCACCGTATGTGGATCCTAGGGATCAAAGTCAGATTGCCAGACTTGATGGCAAGTGCCCTCACCCACTGAGCCATGCCACTGGCCCTTCACTTTGGTTTTTGAGGCAGGATCTCTCACCAACTCAGGAGTTCACTCACCAGTTAAGTAGTAAGTAAGGAGTTCAATCACTGGTTGGTTTGCTGGCCAGCAAGCTCCAGGGCCCTCTTTATTTTATTTTATTTTATTTTTATTTTTATTTTTCAAGACAGGGTTTCTCTGTGTAGCCCTGGCTGTCCTGGATCTCGCTCTGTAGATCAGGCTGGCCTGGAATTCACAGAGATCCGCTTGCCTCTGCCTCCCAAGTGCTGGGATTAAAGGGCGTGCGCCACCTCTTATCTCTGCCTCTTTAGGGCTACCTAGGGTTTCTTGTCCCTGGCTTTTTACATGGATGTCCTGGATCAGAACTCATGTCCTCATACTTGGCAGGAGTCATCCCCTCCTCCACACTCTAAGTCTTTCTAAGCCTCTGTGTTCTCAGCTGTAAAGTTGAGCCAGGGACAAAGATCTATGTCAGGGGCCACTTAAGTCACCGAGGTTGCAAAACTCTGCAACCTGCACACCCCAGGGGCTTTCTTGAACCAGGCTGTCCCCTGTCACAAGTAAGATTCTGCCAGTTTCTCTCTAGGTTTTGAGCCCCTGGGAACAGCGTGGGAGGCTCAGTTGTCCCAGTGTCCCCAGGCCAGGTATATAGCCAGGCACACAAAAGGTGGTTGTGGAATGAATGAGAGACTAGCAATAATTTAGGGCAGAAGAGGCCGCTGTACATCCTAATGGTGTTTGGCATTCTCAGCCATATTGAGGCGGGAGACCCCCGATACCAGCCCATGTGGAATCCTTCTCACACGTGTGCCTCCTGATGATGTGCAATGTTTATCTATGGCACCGGATTGCATTGATTTATCAATGCCCATTTTACAGTCAGATCAATAGCTTAATTGCATCTCTGGTTGACAGGAGGATACAACCTGTTTGCAGTAAGGAGAACAACCTTGAGCTGAGAACCTGCCAGAGCATTGTTAGTGCTCCAATTTGGAGCTGCCTTTATGACCAGAGACCAGAGGTTGTCACTCCAACACAGGGAAGTCGAACCAAGGGAGGCCCGAGGACTGTGATGGGTGTGTGTGTAGGAGTCTGAGTGGCAGAGGGGAGGGCTTAGGGCCTGCATCTGTGGTGGGCATCACCCCATTTAGTCTCTAGTCTCTGGTCATGTTTCTTGTCCGCTGAACATACTTAGATGTCCAGGGTCTGTCCCACACGGTAGGGTCTGGTAGAATGTTGGCGAACAAATGTCTTGGTGCTCTTGTAGGGCTTTGGGGATGGTGTGAGAGAAGGTGGCCACACGCCGGCAGTAGGTGGCGCTGTGTCAAAGTCTGAAGCTTGGGTCTGGAAAGAAAAAGCTTTTCCTGGGAGCCTCCAAGTCCTCAAAGAAAACTGAAAACGATGATGAAGCATTCCTGACTTTTAAAATCTTCAAACAACACAGAAAGGACTTACTTTGTAGACACAAAGGAATTTCAGTCAGTGAATAGAATGTCCATTTATTAAGCACCTACTAAGTGCCTGGTATGATATTAGCATATTAATTCTGCTGGAGTGTTCTTTATATCACACACACACCCCCACCCCATCTAATCCATCTCTATTGCTTACCTTTTAGAGGCCTACATTGATGAATTGTTCTATTAAAGAAGGATAACGATATTTAAAGTCTTTAATGGGAGAGGAATCACAAAGGAGTTTTTAAGACTAATTTAGACTTGTGTGGAACATTCAACACATTATGCTAATTTTTTTTCAGAAGCTGAACAGCTTAGAAGGGGAAAAAAAATCAGCCTGTTTTCGTCTTGTTGCCAAATCGGGGTGATCTAGGCCCCATCAATGCTAACAAATGGACCCCTAATAGCAGTTTGTGTTTGTCAGGCTGAGCAATGCGTCTCTGGAAGACATTATTAGTGCTTATATTATCTTACAGATTACACTCGCGCTCCACCCAGGGTCCCAGGAAAAATATAATGGCAGATTGAAGCCGATGGGCTATTTTTATGGGAGAGACTTCATTATTTTGCAAAGCTGAAAGAAATCTCTGAAAATTCAGGGATGTGCCACGTACACGCACACACGCGCACGCGCACTCAGACGTGCGCGCGCGCACGCAGGCGAGTCCAGGTTGGCTGAGGAGTGTAGCTGCAGCCTTTTAAGTCCCAGGCACTTCCTTGCAAGCCGGGGGAGTTGAATGAGATTGTGGGGTGGCAGCGCTGCAAGTCTCCCCAAAGTGGGCAGAGGGAGAAGCCGCGAGGCCATGCCCCACTCCCAGCTGGAGCGCTACATTGCTGCTCAGCAGTCACCTTTGCTAGGCCCTTGGCTCCGTGGGTTCCGTGGGTTCCGTGGGCCCCGTGGGCTCCGTGGGTTCTGTGGGCTAGGGAGCAGGGCTTCTGATTCCCGCTGTCCCTTCACTGCCAGGGCAGTACTTGGCATCCCTGAAAGCATCAGTACCCCAGGTTGGTCAGGGGCTGTTAACCTATGGGACCAGTAGCCAGAGAGACTAGTTAGACTGGGGGTTACCCAGATCCTCAGCAGGCACTACTCTGCCACATGGGCCACCTTTGGGAGTCATAGGTTTAGGGTGTACTTGAGGGGCAGCCCTGTGGTTCTGGAGGGCTTAGTGAGAAGGCAGAGGAGAGGGAAGTCTTCCTGGACCACAGGCACAAGGATGGCTCCTGAAGGAGGCAGGCGCGACAAGGGGAGGAGAGGATGCGGTCACGGGAGGAAGGCTGCAGGTCAGGGCAGAAAGCAGGAGTGAGGTTTGGGGTTCCATAGAAAGGCAGGTGACGCCCTGATTTCTGCCCTTTGTGTCCTTTGATCCAAGATGTAGTTCCGCGAGGTTTTTCTCTTTAAAGGGGCTGCTTCTTCCCCCTCAAAGGCCATTCCCCTGCTGCCAAGCGAGGAAGCAGAGGAGCAGTTGTGTCTGAGATCTGTGGTACTGACCGGCAGGGAGGGGTTCTGTGACAGAATCCCACCTGTGTGCTCACCCTGACACTGTGAAGCATCTGGCACGACTCCAAGGAAGGCCCTGCACCCTCACCAGGGAGGGTGCTCCCTTGAGCTCCTATCCAGTGGAAGAACCAGAGGTCAGAGTCAGGTGGGCCATGCAGTTCAAATGCCGCATCAGGCCTTTGTGTCCTCAGGCCGAGCAGGGACATTGGGAACTCAGATGTGAACTGGAGTTTTGAGCCAGTTCGTACATCAGGTAGGACCAGTGTCTACCTATCAGGGGGAAGGCATTTTAGGCTGCTGCTGTGGTAAGGATAATGGCTGGGAGGTGGGAAAATGTAGCCCTATTAAGGGAGGATCCAGTGTGTATGATTCATGGGGTACAAGAAAGGGGAATCTATTATACTTTCTAGGCCAGATCTCAGAGTGCCTGAGGTACCAGAACCAGGCTCTGCCCTTCCTCTTCCTGCTGGAATGCCAAACGGGTATGCTCAGATGGGGTGGTGACTGAATGCAAATGGCCTCCTGAGGTTGGGCCGACATCCCACCCCCACAAAAGGCTGGGAGTTCTAGAAGTGCACAGAAGACCAGAGGCCTTGCCTAAAGTCCGGCTTCACCCTCTGACACAGAACCTTGTTCTGGAAGGAGGAATGATCTGAGGAGGTCCAACGGTCTCTCCGGGGGACTAGGGGCTGCCGTGGTGGCTGTCGTGTCTTCAGCTTTGATGGGTCTTGAGTTCTCTGAGGTCTGTGTGACCTTGACCTGGGGGTGTCGAGATCCAGAAAGGGAACACACTAGGCTGCCGCATCTCTTTGGATGCTGTGTATAAATGAGAATCCTTGCTCACTCATTACAAACGTCCAGGGTCAGTACCAGAGAAGATGCCCTGCTCCTGGAGCTCTAGGCTGGTGGTTAGGCCCAGACAGAACCCATGTGTGGGGAAGCGCAGGTCCGGTCTGGGTGCTGTCTGAGGTGGAAGAACAGTGGTGGACTCCGGCCTTTGCTTACAAGTAGGAGCCTGGGTGTCTATGTGTAGTGTCGTGCGCCCCCCCAACCCCCCCCCCCTGCAAGGCGGATGCTTTTCCTCCTATAGCTTAGGTTAGAGAAATCCAGGGCAGGATGACCTATTCTGGAAGAGAACAGAGGAAACAAATACCCCTCACCATGCATGGGCACGTGGAAGGACCCCTGAGTGGGCCAGGGATTTGCAAAGAGCAGAATGATGGGCCACTGTCACCCACTGTCAGCCTTGGGGAGTCAAGGCAGAATGGCACCATAGTATTTAACTGAATGTCAGAAGACCCCCGTAAGGCTGCTTCAGGCTCTCACACTGTGGTCTTGCCTACTCTCATCTCTGGTCCATCCCTGGTGGCTTCCCTGGACTCCTTTCACCGTCAGCCTTCTGTGTTTCCAGTGCCCTGTGCGATCCAGTCCTGACTCAGTACCCTTTTTCTCCCAGAAGGCTCACCTGGCTCATCAGAGCTGTGGCCCCTGTGTTTTGGTTTCATTTCTGTTGCCATGGTAACATGATCTGTGGTGGTTTGAATGAAAAAACGCTCCCAGCAGGTTCGTGTCATTGAGCACCTAGTTCCTGGTTGGGGATGCTGTTTGGGAGGAGCCTTGCTGGAGGACATGTCACTGGGGATGGGCTTTGGGAGTTTATAACCCCACCCCATTTCTAGTTCATTCTCTTAACTCTCTGCATGTGGTTGAAGACATGATCTCTCAGCTTCCTGATGCAGTTGCCTGCTGCCAGGCCTCACCTGATGTTATGGATGCCCTGTCTGGAACTGTAAGTCCGAATAAACTCTTCTGTAAGTCACTTTGGGGTATGGTATTTTATCATAGAAACAAGAGGTAAGTAATACACATCCTGACCAAATGCAACAGGGAACAAACAGGGTTATTTTAGCTTACAATTCTTGGGTATGGTCTATTATTGAGGAAAAGTCAAGGCAGGAACTTAAGCAATTAATTGCATCACATTCACAGGAGTGGGAAAGGAATGCATTCATGTTGCCTTCTTCTTGTATCTAGCTTTTTCCTGTCCTCTGTAGTCCAGGATTCCCTGTCTAGGGAATGATGCCACCCACAATGGGCTAGATCTTCCTACATCAATTCACAACCAAGACAGTCCCCAACAGACATGCACACAGGTCAATCTGACCTAGAGAATTCTTCAGTTGTGGCTCTCTCCCCAACAGGGCTCACCTCAACACTCACCACACATGTGCCAGTCTCTTGAGTCTCTGCCTCTCCTGTTAGATGTTTGGGTATCTTGAGTGGCTCTCTCCCTCTCTTCCTCTCTCCCTTTCTCCCTCCCTCCCTCTTCTCTTCTTTTTTCTTTTTGTTTGCAGCTTTAGGGCCTTGCCTGGGGGCTGAGACGATGAGAATGAATGAGGCTGAAGAGGATACATTGTGACAATTTTCGGGTCACAGATAAGGTTGTATGGGAATCCTCAAAGAGTCGGTGCTAAGCAGGCAGTATCCAGTCTCTGGAGACCTGTGTGATTGCTCCAGTTCTTCCTCTGTGGTGATCCTGAAGTTACCAAGGCCATGTACCTTATTTTCTACATCCTTGCATTATCCCAGTCAAGTTTGGGACAAAGTAGTCAGTAGGAATTATTCCCAAGGTGAATAAACGAGAATGGGAGCTGAGTGCCAGAATTCATCTTTTTCTGTTCCCTGACTACCGCTCAACGTAACTGGTTACCATAGTGCCTGCCACCGTTTCCTCCCTCCGTGCTGGACTGTGCTCTCAGACTATGAGCCCAAACAAACTCTTCCTTCAGGTGCTTTTCTCAGAGCAATAAGAAGAGCAACGAACATATTTAGCCAAGGGGTTGAAGAAAAATTCCCCAGTAGCCATCAGTGGCCAATAGCTCCTCAGCTGAGGGTGTGGCCTCATGTACCCCTTCCCCATGCTGGAATGTTGACCGGCTTGATGTTGTGCAGGCGACCACAGCTACTGTGAGTTCTTTTTGGTTTTCGAGACAGGGTTTCTCTGTGTAGCTTTGGAGCCTGTCCTGGATCTCACTCTGTAGCCCAGGCTGGCCTCAAACTCACAGAGATCCACCTGTCTCTGCCTTCCGAGTGCTGGGATTAAAGGCGTGTGCCACCACCGCCCGGCCTGCTGTGAGTTCTTGAACACATCCACGGAGTCACGGGGCTTGGACTTCCTTGATTCCTTTCGCTTTGTTAGTGGTCATTTGCAGAAGCCACCAGCATTCTGTGGTCTAGCCTGAGGAAGCTCAATGGCTCGGGGCTTCGGTTTTTCCACTACAAGGAAAGAGAGAAATTCTCTGTGATCACCTCTCACTCAACCACCAGGAAATGTGGTACAGCTCAGGCCAGCTGTCACCGAAGCAAGAAGGCCACAGGAGCCTGGGCCTTGCCTGGGAGGCGGGGTAGAGAGGGTCTCCTGTTGGAGTTGTTACTCAGTTGTTTTCACACTGAGGGGCTTCTCAGAGTACATTAAGTGGAGGCTCTGGGTTTATTGTCCCAAGTCGGGGGTGGGCCTGTGGAGAAAAGGGGGTGGACCATCGGCACAAAAGGTGAGGCAGGCTGTGCAATCACCCCCTCCCTCTCCACCCCCACCCCTACCCCGGTCTCCCCGGCTCAGCTCACAGCCGCAGAGAGGCCAAGTGTAGATCCGTGGGTTGCTGGGCAGGGGTGGCTCCCAGCTTAGCTTCAGCTGAGGAGAACAGGCACTGTCTCCTCTCTCTTCCCTTCTGCTGACTTCTTGCTTCCTTCCTTCTCTGTCAGTCTGGTTTCTTGAGGAATCTGGAGGAAAGAAGCTCTCGAAGGAGGCCATAAAACCTCCCTGAATTCTGATCTCTATTACCCGGGAGAATGTGGAAGCTGATGATAGCCCATGAAAATTCAATAACCCTTGAAAATGGCGCCAGGGTTGCTCTCCGTAAATTAAAATAATGGGTACCGAGGAATTGTCTCTCACTTTCCTCTACTGTGGAGAATGTGGCACCAAAGTGGCTTAATTAGGTGCCCATTTTTTTTTCTAGGAAAAAAAAATAGTTCATTTATCTCCATCAATGACAGATGCAGAAGGTGGCTGATGATTGTGTTTAATAACACCCAACCAGCAAAAGCCTCTTTGCCTCTCGCAGTTGGGGACAAGTAAACAGATACCCAGAAATTCACATCTCAATGGCAGTTGCAAAGACTAAACCTCGCCTGTGCCAATGTAGTTTGTTAGGTGGCCCCCAAAGGTCCCTGTGGCTGTGGGAATGTTAAAAGGCACAGAAGGGTGCTGGTGGCATGACCAGGTCCCTGCCCCATCTGACTGGAAGCCCTCCCCCCACTCCCCCATCCTCTTTCTGTGAGAAGCCTTGAGCTGAAGCTCTGTGGGTGCCTGGGGACTTGTGGGGGTCATTCCTCTTAGCTCCCCGGATGCCTGGGCATGGCTGTGTGGGTTCTGGAGGGGTGTGTCTGCCTGCCTGCCTACCTGTGTATCTCTGTGCATGTATGTACCTATGTTGTGTCAGTGTATGTGTGCATATGTTTGCATTTTTGTCTGTCTGTGTATATCCTTGTAACGCTGTGTGTCTGTTTATATATATGTATGTCTGTATATCTCTGTGTATATGTCTGAGCATGTGCTTGTGTGTGTCTGTATGTGTCTGTGTAGCTCTGTATGTTTAAATAGCTGTTTCTGTATGCATCTCTATATGTATATATAAGTCTCTATGTATATACAGCATATGTATATGTGTGTACATATGTGCCTGTATGTACATGTATGTGCCTATGTACATCTGTGTATATACATCTATATCTGTGTGTCTCTGTGCATTCGTATCTATGTATTTTTTGTATCTCTCTCTGTGCCTCTGTGTTTGTGCCTACACATGAGGGTCTCTGCTTCAGTGCCAGTATATGTGTATCTGTGTCTATGTCTCTCTGCGTGCCTTTGTCTGTGTGTATTTGTGCCTTTGTGTGCCTTTTCTCTCTCACCGTGGTTTTTATGGAATCAGGTGGCCATGGGGCTAGGAAACGATGTGTCTATATGTGTGTTTATCTGCATATCTGTCTCTGTGCTTCTGTGCTTATGTATATGCCTCTCTGGTCTCTCTGTGTACATCTGTATGTCTGTCTCTCTCTGTGTATCTGCATATATATGTCTCTAAGTATGTCTGTGAATATCTGTGTCTAACCCCCCCCCTCTCTGTATGTATGTATGTATGTGTATGTACGTATATTTGAAATAGGAGCCATGCTTCTCCCTACTCAGTCACACACAGTGTTCCCCTCTTGCAGAATTCCCATTTCAGAAACTCAGGATCTGGGCATCCGGTTCCGGCAAGTGACAAACTGGTGGAGCAGAAGACAGTCTGCCTGAGGGGGATTAATTAACTCCCTTTTTAGGACAAAGAACATTCTCTCTAGGATCTGCAACTCCTCCACAGTCCTTGTGTGGCTGCAGGTGGGAGGCGAGGCACTGTGCAGAGTCCAAACCTACAGGCGATCTGGAACTGGAGGTTCTCCTGGGTCCTCAAATCTGAGCCATCCGTTTCTTTGACCCCGGCTGGTCATGTGCCCAGTGCCAGGCTCCGTGCTGTTGAACTCTGTGGAAGGATGACAGGGACCATGGAGAACTCCACCGCTCTCAGCTGAGTGTGGTGGTGGCTCCCAGGGAGATGGCTACCTACTGAGGGCAAGCTTCTGCTTGTTCTCACATGTGCCTCTTGTGTGCTGTGTGTGCCTCCCGTGGGTCTCCGGTGTGCACAGAGATGCACTCGGTGTATGAGCCTCTGTCTCCATTTATGCATATGCGTGCACACGTACACGCACCCCAACAGCAAGCTGAGTTCACCCTGCTGTGGCAGCCAGGGACCCCCCACTGTGAGGAAACGGATCAAAGGATGCTAATGGATCAAATATTAAATGGCGGTTAAACACCGCACTGAATAATTCACCTTTCTTCATGTGAGCAACTTTGCACCGACTGGAATAGGAAGTGGTTTTCGTGCTGATAACGATGTTAGCGGGGGAAGCAGGCTGTGCTGTTTGTTTTCCTGAAGTGTTGGAAAATGTGTGAGAATCCAAGTCTTCACTTATTAAATTCAGTCCTGTGGGAAAACAGTGTCAAGATTTTTCTCTCTCACCTTGGTTTTTATGGAATCGGGTGGCAGCGAGGCTGGGAAACATGGAAGGGGACTATGGATGAAGGCATTGGAATTGGAGATGCTTTGCCTGGAGAAAGGGAAACTCAGAAAACAAGGTGGGGGACCCCACTCGGATATGATAGGCCAACCCATACCTTGTCGTGGTCCCTAACCTGTGCCTATCCACCCTTGCCTGGCCAAGGACTTTGAAGAGGTGATTAACTAAACTCTCGAGACAGGCAGAGTGTGCTGATCTCTCCAGGTGGGCCTCCCGAAGTCATAGGGGTCTTTTAAAGAGAGACAGGAGTGTCAGAGGCAGGGGGTGTGGCAGCAGGAGGAGGGCTTAGGGGGAGGCTGCTGTGAGCTGAGGAACGAGGGTACCCTCTAGGAGTTGGAAGAGGGATGACCCCTGAAGGGGGGATGCAGCTGGGCTCATGCTGTCATTCCAGCCAAGCGTCATCCACTTTAAACTGGTGACTTCCTAAGCGCTGGAGGGAATATATTGTATTTCAAGCAAATAAATTTGCTGTCATTTGTTATGGTGACATTAGGAGGCTGTCATGTGGGTTCTAGATCTTTCTCCCTGCGGCTCTGTATTATTCCAAATGAAGTCATCAGGCTGGAGTTTCCCACTTGTGGGAAGCAGGTGTACTTTGTTCCAATTACGGCTGTAATTAGTGTGTCACACTCTGTATAGGAGCTCTACCTGTATTACCCTGTGTGGTTTTTGCAAGGCCTCTATAGTCAGGCACTGTTACTAGCTACACTGTGTTAGTTAGCTACTGCTGTGTAACAAATGACGCCAAACAGTTCAAACTCCAAAGCATCCTATGCAGAGGATTCACAGGAGTGCAAATCTTGAAGGCAGATGCACCACAGGTAGTCAGTCTCAGGACCTGCCTACCTTCTTGTGATTGTTAATCTTGTCATCACAATGGGATGTAGAGTCACTAAGGAGACACATCTCTGGGCATGTCTGAGGGCTTTTCCAGAGAGATTTAACGGAGGGGGGAAAACCCACCATGATCGTGTGTTCCTGCCATTCTATGGGCTGGGGTCTGGACTGAATCAAAAGGAGAGGATGAGCTGAGCTGCAACACTGTCTCTCTCTGCTTCCTGAACGTGGATACAATGTGACGAGTGGGGTCACACTCCCACACTCAGGCCTTCCCTGCCATTGTGGCCTGTGTTCCTTTGAACCACGAGCTAAAATACATCCTTTCTTGACTTGGTTTTGTCAGGCATGTTATTACAGTCATGAGAAATACACTCCCTTCTGGATAATAGAAGACCAGAGAGGTTGAGTTAGTTAAGCCCAGCAAGAACCTTTATCCAACTCCAGGGGCTCAAGGTCCACATCCCTAACCATTTTTCTGTCTTGTTTGATAGAGTCTATGTTCTACATTAGCCACCCTTGAGTCTTATTTGAATGCCTCATAGATGCACCTGTGACCCTGGTGTACCCTTTGTCTTGGCACGGACTGCTTAGCATCACTGTGCGTGGTTTAATGTTGCTCTCTAAGTTGGCATGGTGGGACAACATGGTAGACAGCAGAAGAAGGAATGATTGACGTGCTGCTGAAGAGAGAGAGCTACCCAGGTGACATGGGGCTGCAGGGTGAGGGGCTGGGGGACAGAGAGGGCCGCATGGACAGATGTCTGCTTCCTGCATTTAGTTAACTCGGTGTGGCTTTCCCAGGGCTGCAGACACTCACCAGCTTGGCTGCATTCCTGACAGCCCTTCATCTCCTGGATACCAACCAGTGCCGTGGTACAGTGTGAGAAAAAGCAGTGTCTAAGGCCCAAGGTTAATTAATGGCTTCATTGTAGGGAAAAAAAGGGTATAATGTCCCCTGGATGTAAGTCAGAGGAGCAGTGTCCACTGTCCAGAGACCTCTCCTTTGTGGGGGACAGATAGAAGAGTCCCCAGGTCAAGGTCCCCCCACAGTGGTGACACAGATCTCCCCTTTCTGGGTTCATCATACTAGTGTGCCTTGCTCATAAACACCATTTGCTAGAAGCTACCTAGCAGTGGCTAGGTACCAGAACCCAAAGGCTGGGTACCAGCCCTGTTAACCCCTTCTGGGTCTCCTTAACCTGGCACATTCCCAGCCCCTACCCCCAGGCTTACTGAATTGGAAACTCTGGTGTATGTCCCCCAAATTCTGAGTGTTTGAATATTCTCCAAGTGACTTTGATTCAGATAATTTAGATTTCTTGATTTTTTTTGCCTTTAAATTCTAACAAATTTTTGATATTTCTAAAAAAAAAAATCACTTATTACGGTGTGTAGACCTAGGAATATCCATAATGCTTGAGAAAATTGAGAGTTTTTTGCTTTAACAATTGGTTTGGATGTTTTTTTGAGGGGGGCATGGTTTCACTCTGTCGCTCAGCCTGGCTTGGAACTCATTTTGTATCGCAGGCTGGCCTCACACTCAAAGCAATCCTCCAGCTTCAGCTCCCTGAGAGCATCCTGGCTTTGTGTGTTTGTTGAACACTTGCGTCTTGGACACTGTGTGGTGACTGCACACTTATCCAAGGCTGTGTGGTCATTGGGATGCACTGTCATCAGCCCGTCCCTGTGACTGATGGATGTAGACTTCAGAGAGGATGCTGATTTTGAACTTGGCTCAGACATGCTCACAGTGTGAACATATGGTGACCAGAGCCAATTACCCTCTCTGACCTGTTTAGGATTGGAACCTGGACTAGCGTGGAGCCTTGTGAGAGTTCAGGGCTGGGTTTGGACACTTCTGCAAGGCTAGGAGACTGGCCCATGAAGGACACTTGAAGGAGATACCCCAAGTCCAGTGACACCCAGAAATTACTTTCATCAGGGAGGAGAGTCATGGGATTGATACCCCCTTAACAGTATAAGATATAAAAAGTCCACATTCTGATCTCATTTCTTTGCACAAAGAAGAAAAACCCATGAAAACAAAAATTTGTCTTTATATGCATAGAGAAATGCGTGGAGGGCTATAAACCAAGGTGCTAATGCGATTTTGGAACAGTGATGTTATGAGGTATTTTCATTTTCTTCTTATTGCTTATCTGTATTTTTGAATTTTCTATAATGAGCATCCATTACTTTTGTAATAAAAAACACTGAAAAGAAGACCAGGGAAATCAGGAAGAGCTACTGTTTGGGGTGGAAGATACTAGAAGGTGTGTTACCTTGTGTTGAGTGAAACTTATTCCTGAGGTCCTGGGCCAGGCTGAGCACTCTGAGGCTGGAGAGGTCATTGGGAACTACCTGTTTTTGATAGAAGGACTTTGGGGGCCCTGCAGCCTGGCATCCCTAAGTCCTGTGTGTGTGTGTGTGTGTGTGTGTGTGTGTGTGTGTGTGTGTGTGTGTTCCCAGCCTGATTAATCAACAAAGTGACTTTGAAGGCTGGAACTGGCTTTGGGCAGCAGAGACCTGGGGTGTGGATATGGTTAGGCATCTTGTCCTGATGAGGATTAGAGAGAGAGAAAGTCAGGGCTATTAACCCCTCTACTTCTCCTGGGCCTCCCACATATCACAATGCCCTAAAGGAGCGAAACTTGAAAGACAGTGCTCAAATGAGTTTCCATGACATCTGATCCAACACTGAAGGGGCTTCGCTGTGTTTTTTTTTTCTTTTTATTAAAGTTCATTACTTCCAATTGCAAAAGAGGGGGTTTGGTGGGTTTACCTCGTAAATCTAATTGAACCATTTCTCCCCATGCTTCTCCCCAGTGTAAAACATTCTTGCCCTTTGGTGCAGAGAAAGAACAGAGAGGACTCTTTCTTAATTTGAAAAAAAAAACAAAACCCATATTTATCCTTGAAAACCACAGAGAATTGAAGGAAACTCATCCTTGAAAGGGCTTAGAATGAAAGCGAAGAAAACAGCCTTGGTTTTCAAGTGAAGAGCAGGGCCTACTGTGTAGGGAGCTAGCCATCCCTGGGTCCCCTAAACTCTCACCCAGTGGTTGGGGGTGTTGATAGTGTAAACAAGGATTCCTGGGACTTTGTTGGTGGAATTCAGCCAGTTAGTCTGTGTGCTGGGAGCCAGGGGACAGCTTTCCTGTGGAAGCGCACAGGTTGATGGAGCAACCGTGGATGCGGGCTGAGACTGACAGAGCTTTCTCTCTTCTGTTGTTCTTTCAACAAGATCCTTGGCCTGAAAGAAAAAAGATACTGTGGCAAGAAGTGCTTGAGAAGCTCCGAGTTCCATAGAGAGCGTGAGGTTGGGGGCCCGGGCACATGGGGCAGATCACGAGAGAGTCGGCAAACCTGGCAAGCTCCTGTACTCAGAGCTTACTGCTATGCTCCTGGGTACTAGTCTTTGATCTCATCTGGCTCTTCCTCTCCCCTCCTCCCCAACCTTCCCTCTCTTTTTGGCAGAGTCTCACGCTTCCCAGGTTGGCTTTGAACTTCTGGATCTCCAGCCCCCACTTCACAAGTGCTGGGATTATAGGCGTCTATCCTCAGGCCTGGTTTATGTGGAACTGGGAATTGAACCCAGGGCCTTGTGTGTTCTAGATAAGCACTCTGCTGAATGAGCCGCATCCCCAGCCCGCCAGCTTGTTTCTAGGGCAGTTCCATAGAAGTCTAAATTGGCAAGGGTGTGACTCAGAGCGTGACGAGACGTGGGCTTGGGGATTAGGACCTAGGAATCTTGAGCCTTGTTGTGTGACAGCAGAGTTGGAAGGCTCTACCACATTCCATGGACAAGGATCTCACTTCCCTTGTTCCTGGTGTAAGTGCAACCATGCCGTCATCTCCCCAGACAGGAGCCAGTGTGGTAGTGGTGGGATCGGGACAGGAGAAGCTTGGAGAAGTGAATCCCGGGCTTCTGATTCTTTGGTTTCCTGCTTTGAATTTAGGTCTGAAGGGAGATGGTTACAGGGCCCTAGGAGAGGGGACTGCTGATGGAGAGGAGGGGAGGTTGACTGCCCTAGAGTGTGGTCTAGCATCTGTCTGGTCCTAGCAGCTGGTTCTCGGACCCTTCTCCTGGAAGCTCTCCATTCTGACCTCCCTGTCAAACGGCCGTGTTGCTTTTATTGCGGGGCAGCGTGGGACTGGCTGGAGGGTTACAAAATGACAAGATGATGTTCCTAGTGGCTGCGAGCTTGCTAGTTAGCAAAGATAATGCTGCATGGCCAAGGCTGACTGTGCTAGCAGGGGGTGATGAGGATTCCCGAAGAGGGACTTTCTGTAACCTCCAGAGGGCTATAGGGGTTAAGGGATTGTTCCTTGGGCCTCTGTAGGATTTCACAGGGGACTTTTTAGAAGAGGGTGTTTTAGTTGAGTCTGGCAAGGAGGAGGGAGGGAGGGAGGGAGAACTAATGAGGAGCCTGGACCATGAGACGGGAGGAGGGGAGTCTGGGGATGTTGCCAGTTTGGGAGCGACTTGGTGTCCTAGTTCTGTTCCTGTTGTGGTAAAATATCCCGACAGAAAAATCACCCTAGGGAGAAAGGATCATAATTTGGAATCATAATTCTAGGTTACCATGAGTCATAGTGGGGAAGTCAAGGCAGGAACTGCAAACCGCTAGTCACATCCCATCCTCAGTCGAGAGCACAGAGAAATGAATGCGCTTATGCTCACTGACTTGCTGCGCTCAGCTCCAGTTTCTCACTCTTGGACAGTTCAGGACCCTCTGTCTAGGGGTTGATGCTACCCATAGTGGGCTGAGGTCTTACAACATTAATTAATTAATTAGGATGATCACTCACAGATCCTTACTGAGACTCTTTTCTAGGTGAGTCTAGGTTATGTCAAGTCAGAAATTAAACTAACCACACTTGGTTAGTTCTTATATTAAAAAAAAAAAAGGTTTGAGAGGCTGCCTGCTGAGTCTGAGATTGGCTTGCAGCCTGGGAAGAGAAGGCGAGGGAGTACTTGAGAAACGTTGGGAAGGGACGATGGGATTATCTTCCTCAGCACCCTGCCTATCACCATGGAATGGGTGGCTGAAGAGTAAACCAGCCAAAAATGTCCCAGGCGCTCTGACTCTTGGTAGTCTGGGGCGTTGGCTAGGAAACTTGGGGGTGCCAGCTCTTAACCCTAGTGTTAAGAGCTGGTTTTCTATGCAGCCAGTGTCTTCCCGGGTAGAGCCCATGATGCCAGTGTCCTGTCTTAAAGGACCAGAAATCTCATGTTAATTACCCGGATCATGTGTGCTGTCGGGATCCCATCTGCTGAAGGGCCTACCCTCTCTTGGCTCCCCTTCTCCCCCATCTCCCACCTAGGGCTCTGAGGGTCCTATGCTAACATCCCAAGAAAGCCTTGTAAACTGAAGATCCTACCAGCCAGCAGGTTCCTGGGAAGCTTGTGATGGAGGGGTAGTAAGGATGGGGAGCCCAGGGCTGGCACTTGCAATGTGTAATTGTTTTATTAAAGTTTAAAATTTAATAAAATGAGATCCATGGGGGGAGGTTCCAGCTCTGTGTACATCATTCCACTTTCTGCTGACGAAGCAAGTTTTCCGCACAGCCAAGCTTCTCATCCTCTACATGTCAAAAGTCAAAGGCTCGGTGGCAGTTGATGGCTTGTGGGGCCGGAGATGGGCTCGAGACCAGCTGGTGGCATTGCCCCTACGCACTCACTAGGGCTGAGATGCAGTGAGGCTGGGCCACAGTCACGTTCTTGATACTGCTGGAGAAGTCATTAGACTAGTCAGTGTCAGACTCCAGTCCAGACTGCTATTCAGGCCACGCCCACCTGCCACCTCTTTCTTACAGCTAAAGGAAATGGTGGGCCCTCAACTAAGATGTGAATCTCTAGTCCCTCACAGACAAACTCACCGCCCTAAGGAAGTTTACAGGCCCAGGCTGCCAGCCTCTGGAACATCACATGGCAGCCAGGGTAATGGTTACCACTCTATGCCCCTCCCTCTCACATTATCCTCTTATTTACGTATTCTTTCCTGGCAATGCAAGAAGCTCCCTCCCCCCCCCCCCTGCCTCAGGCCAGGGAATCAAAGACAGCCCCACAGCCTGAAATAGCACCTTTCCTCTGAGAACCCTAGGATGGAACCCTCCACTGTGCATCATGGGTTTGAACTCTCCCCAGCCCTGATCATGCCTGTCTGTCTATGGCATTAATAATTCTGTTAGTAACTCTCTAACTGAAAGGACATCCTGCCTCAGTGTCTCCCTTGAACTTCAAGCCTGAACCCTTTATAACAGTAGTCTGCTCTGGATTCTGTCACTCACCCTGCCTCACCTTTCTATCTTTGTTGGAATAGCGTGTTCCTGAGCTAGTCAGTGAGGGTGAAGGGCAGAAGCTTAAAGACCTAAGAGGCGAAGGAAGGGACTGCAAAGTCTTCCCTGCCGTCTCCTTGCCTGTAGGATGGTGGTCACGAGAGATCTGCCCTTTCTGGGTTCTAGCCAGGTAGTACCTGAGCACTCGGCATGTACCAAGCCTTCCGTGAGTACTAGGCAAGAAATCACTGTATAATATGGGATAGATACTGAGTATGAAGTCCCAGCCCTCAGGGAGTCTGCAAGTGGGGAGATGAGTGAGTGTAGATTCACAGGCACGTGACACACTTGGAGATGTGCCTCAAGTGCTGAGAACCCTGTGCAACCCAGGGAAGTCCCTAAAAGGAGCGTGCTAAAAAAAAAAATTAGGTCTGGGGAGCTGGAGAGATGGCTCAGAGGTTAAGAGCACTGACTGTTCTTCCAGAGGATCTGGGTTCAATTCCCAGCACCCACATAGCAGCTTACCACTGTCTGTAACTCTAAGATCTGACACTCTCACACAAACATGCATGAAGGCAAAAGACCAAGGCACATAAAATAAAAATAAATTATTTAAAAAAGTTCTGTTGACATGGCTCAGGGGTAAAAGCACCTGCTGGTAAGGCTGATAGCCTGGGTTTGACCGCTGTATCCCCACAGTGGAAGGTGAGTGAAAACAAGGAGTCCAAAGAGGACATGCCTGCTCCCAGGTGTGTGGAGGAGGTTTATTGTAGCTATGAGGGAGAGCACAGCCCGAGGCAGAGACATCTCTTTGGAACGGTCCAGACTGAATATGACAGGCCAACTGAGCTAGCCATATAAAGAGGTGGGAGAGGAGAGAGAGAGAGAGAGGGGAACCTGGAATGGTGGCCCAAAGGCAAAAAGGTAAAAGGGACTGAGGGATGCTGGGAGAACTTGGCAGCTTGCTCGCTTTGTTTAATATGTACCTTGGTACTTTGTCCTGGCTTTGAGACCAAACTTCCACAATCTGTCCTCTGACTTCCTCATACCTGCCTCCTGCAAATAAGTGGATGTAATTGAAAACAGTTTATGGGAAATGGGAAGAATACTGTGTCAGCCAGTTGATCAAGGTCAGCATCAAGGATGGACTGCTGTGGATATCGCTCTGTATGCTGTGAATGTGTTGCTCTGATTGGTTAATAAATAGAATGCTGATTGGCCAGTAGCCAGGCAGGAAGTATAAGCAGGACAAGCAGAGAAGAGAATTCTGGGAAGAGTCAGGAGTTGCCAGCTCAACACAGAGGAAGCAAGATGTGAAGGCAGAACTGAGAAAAGGTACCAAGTCATGTGGCTAAACATAAATAAAAATAAAAATTATGGGTTAATTTAAGTGTAAGAGCTAGTCAATAGTTAGCTTGAGCTAATGGCCAAGCAGTTTTAATTAATATAAGCCTCTGTGTGTTTACTTGGGTCCCACAGGACCAAAACAACTCCAGCTACAATGGACCCCACTTTATGGTTTATCTCCCCCAAGTCCACAACCATACTCATGAGAAAAACACCAGCCATATCCCCAAAGACACTTTACACAGTACCCCAGCAGGGCCTCTCCCAACCATCACGGTCATTGCCACAGGAGAAATTTGGGGATTCTCACAACCTGAAGGAGTGGTTTTTGACAGCTGAGTGTCACTGGTGTCCTGGTCAGGCCCTGGAATAGGAATGCATCAGACAAAAACCAATAAAATTTGAATAAAGCATGTGGATTGTTAGCTTCTTTTTCTTTCCTTCCTCTTTTTTTTGTTTGTTTTTTTGAGACAGGGTTTCTCTGTGTAGTTTTGCGCCTGTCCTGGACCTTGCTCTGTAGACCAGGTTGGCCTCAAACTCGCAGAGATCCGCCTGGCTCTGCCTCCCAAGTGCTGGGATTAAAGGCATGTGCCACCACCGCCTGGCTCCTCTTTTTTTTTTTTTTTTTTTTTTTAAAGTGGTAAGTTGTTTCTCTGAAAAAGGGCAGGTTGAAAAATTTAGCACAGTTCCAAGGAATTATTGATTGGTGACTAAAGGCTTAGAACAAAGGGCTAACACTCTAACCATCACTGACTCTGATGATGATGGTGGTGGTGGTGGTGGTGATGATGGTGGTGGTGGTAGTGATGATGATGATGATGAAGAGAATGAGTCATTGGGGCTGCAGTGGATGTAACCCAGGGATGGAGTGCATGTCTAGCATGTTCGAGGCTCTATCATCAGTCCTTCAGGTTCAATCTTCAGCCCTTCAGACAAACAGCTGTGGGCTGTAAGGAGGGTTGGTGAGCATGCGCACTGGCCTTCGCAGCGGTCTGGCTCTGGGATGCCCTCTGATGCCAGTGCTGGAGACCTGTTGTGTGCATCCTACTTCAGACCCTAGCTCCATCAGAGACTGAGCCCAACCCTTCCAAAGCAGCTGGATGCCAACACTTTTTAAAAATCAGAGAAATGATTACAGTTTGTCCCAGATTTTTGGAGCCGAGAGAGTAGCGAGATATTTTCACGAAGGCCTCGGAGGGTCTGGAACTCTCTTCAGTCATTTGTGGCTTTCCTTTTAATCGCTATTTATTTTTAAATATCTAATACACACTGAGGCTTTGGAGGCCATCGCCTCCCCCTTTCAGCTGTGTACCTAAAATCCCATTTACAGAGGACAAATAGCTTTTGGGTAAAGAGTCTTCAAAGCAGCAGTTAGCTGCTCTGCGCTCTCGGATGGTTCCTATCTGGGGTTGGGGCACTGTGACAAGATTATTTTAATTCCATTAGAACCCTCTGGGTGGTCTGGCTGTCTGTCGGGGAGGCTGCTGCTGTCTTTGCTTTCTTCTCTTCTGGAGAAGGCTGTATAAGTTCCTTGGGGTGGCTGGGGAGGGGTAGGGCAGTATGGTACCTGTGGGGGTCTGTCTCCACCTCCGGGCCCCCAATAAGGCTGGAGGGACCTGCCCATCTTTTCTTTGAACTTCAAAGGCTCCATGAGCAGGTTTCTCCTGTTGTGACTCAGGAGGGTGTTTGCTGAGTTTGTCTTGTAGGTAGGAATGCCCTGGGCCATGTGGATTTAAGAAGCCAGTTTGAATATTCTATAAGCCGGAACTTACCGAGCCCCAACTGTGTCAGACTCGCTGGCCACACACAGATGCCCGGTCACTCCCCAGTTCGGTGGGATGGAAAATTCTACTGAGGGAGGAGGTAGCGTGCCGGGGTATGGAGAAGAGGGGTACCCACTTTAGTTAAATGAGGGCTTCCAAGAGGAGGTGAGACCTCATCTGGGCACTGTAAAATGAGCAGATGGGGACCTTTCTCCTGCACTGGGTCTGTCTCATGAGGGCCTGGCATTGTGGGAAGGAATGTTGTGGGGTGGAGACATGGCCGGACCCAAGTAGCTCAGAGGATTGTGGAGGTGACAGGGGCAGACGGCTGGCTCCAGAGTCCAGCTGGCATGGTGAGGCAGTTTGGGGTGGGGCTGGAGACAGGGTGTTCCTTGTCCTCAGACTCTTGGACCAGTTAGGGGACAACATGGGTGGGACAAATGGCTGTCACACCTCCCAGAGAGGAAGACTTGGCTGAGAAGAGGTGCTTTCTGGGAAGGAAGGCAATCCATTATTTTACTAACTGCAACAGCCAAGAAATGTCAGTGAGTAACCCATATCAAGGGCGACACAGGGACAATATAGGGTCCCAAATGGTCTCCCCTGCTGAACCCTCCTCTCCCTCAGGGGTCACCGGGAAATCAGGTACTCTTCTCTTCCTATGCGGTATACAAGGGCCCAGAAGTTCTTTTTGTCGTTGTTGAACATAGACATGGCTATTCCAGGGCTTGGGGTGTGTAGATTCCTGGCTGGGGGCGCGGGGGGCAGCCTGAGGTGTCCTTTTCAGGAACATGGAGACAGGCAGGGTCTGAGGACCGCTGACTCAGCTCTGTGGTGTCCTTGAGAGCGACAAAGCTTCTTGGCCTGGAGGAGTCTGGGTCCCGGATGAGATTCTCTACCCTTTGAGTGAGCGGCATCCTGGGACTGGAGAGTAGGCTCCCTGAGCATCCTGGAGGCCAGTCCTCGGTGCCCCTTTCGTGCCCCAAGGGGAGCCAGGGATGGGAGAGGCTCACCTACATCTGGCGGGATGGTGGCCTCAGAGGAGGAACAGCTTTTAGAAAACTTGGGCCCTGGACAGCATTTGCTGGTTCTATTGTCAGGCTACCTGGTCTGGCTTTATACCCCCACCCGCTCCTTTCTCCTCCTTTTCATCTTCCTCCTCCTCCTCCTCCTCATGTTCAGTTCTGATAGCTGTGCAGTGTGGGTAGCTAACATTAAATGTGCCATTCACAGGGTATGTGGCAAGCCTTCTGTCCCCACCTGCTCCTGTGTTCCTCAGAGTTCCTTCTCCCAGCTTTCTCCCAGGTGTCTGGGACCCAGCAAGCGGCCAGAATGGAACGCCTACCAGGACCCACCTCTCTGGTGACTCAGCTCTTGAATTCATCACGGGAAAAAGTCAGAGCAGAAGATGTGAAGAGGAACTCAACGGGGCTCAGAATAGCCCCGCCGACAGCTTGGGATGGGTGGGCGGCACTAATTTTGTCTGCCTGCAGTTCCTCGAGTCACGGTGACAGCAAAGTGCCCTTCCCAGATGGCTCGGGTGGCTTTGGAGGGGGATCGCCCCTCAGCAGACTCTGTGTGAACACGGACTCCCACTCCTGCAAGGCCGGGCGTTCACTGATGGGGAGTCCATTTCTGTCCGGCTGAAGCCTGTTACTGAGCCCTCCCCTCCCACGGCAGTCTTCCCCGGGTTCAGGGTCCAGTGGTAGGCAGGCATTGCCGTCTCCATTTTGCAGATAGAAAGAGTGAGGGCCAATGTTTTACTAACTCTTTAGGTGGTGCCATTTGGGGAGACTGTGGGACCTTAGGATAGGAGGTGGAGCACACATGCAGGCATGCTCCTGTCACCATGGGGATGAGTACCACCATGATGGACTGTATCCCTGCAAACACTGAGCTGAAGTGAACTTCTGTGTCCTCCTTGTGCTTCTTGTGAGGGTCACAGCAATGAGGAAAACAACGCGATGTCACACACTGAGTCTGGGGCAAGCTCAGGGTAGAGCTTCAGTTCTTTCGGTATGGTCCAACGGTAGGCTACCCTACAGGGCCTCTCTCCTCATCTTCTTTCCCTTTCTTCCCATCCTGCATTCATCAGAAGCGACTCACTGACCAGCTGTATTAGTTACAGTCTCATTATTGTGACCAGAAACATGAAAGGCTTATTTTGGCTTATAGTTTGAGGGTACAGTCCATCATGATGGATGCAGGAGAATGATGTGAAGATTACGTTACATCCACAGTCAGGATGCAGAAAGAAATGGATGCTGGTGCTCAGCTCACTTTCTCCTCTTTTCTCAGCCTAGGACTTGATTCCTGGTGCTGTCCACATTCGGGGTGGCTCTCCCTCTCCTCTGTTAAACCTCTCTAGAAATACCCTCACAGGCACACCCAGAGATGTGTCTCTGATGTGATTCTAAAGTCCAGTCAAGTTGACCGTGAAGATTTACAGGTCGCACGCACCAACTCACATGGAAGCAGGTAGGTCACCTCTCTAATGGGAGGGTGTGGGGAAACCTGCAGACTTGCTGGTGCAAATTCAATGACAGAAGACAAGCAGGGTAGGTGGAGAATGCATAGTGAAGGAGAGAAGGTGGGCAGGGCATTCTAGCTGGAGGGGTGTGGAGGACAAAGGGTCAGAAGGGTATGGGCCCTGGGTGATGATAAGGCCAGTGAGAGGTTCCTGTGCAGACCTGGGCATCAGTGGGTAGGAATGGGGATGTATTGCTCTAAACGCCATCTGGGTCTACGTTTGAATTCTCATGGACTCATTTCCATACAGACCGGCTCCTTAGAACCTAGAGCCAACTAGCTTCTGCCACTCTCTGGGCTTGCAGGGCCCGTTGACAGCAGCTGACAGCAGACAGGACTTCTCCCTCAGAGCCCTGGGAACACTCTTGCTGGGGGATTTGCTAAGGCGGTCCGGGATCTGAGGTCCTGGGAACCCGTATGTCCCCACTGTTCCCCAGTGCTTTGGGACTAGCCATCAACCTTGCTACCTTCCTTATGAAGAACTGCTCCGGAGAGTCTAGGACCAGGCAAGGACATGACCCGTGGTTGGTGGGGTTTGTATCCCCTCCGTCATCCTGGAGATCTTTTGAGCTGAGAGGTCTGAGGAAGGACTTCCTTCTGGTTGAATGTGAATCATAGCCACTCAAGTGAAGAAGCCGCATGGGGAAATGTCCCAGCCATGCTGAGCTCCTCAGTGATGGATTCCTCTGTGTGCTTCAATACCTCCCTCATACATTCTGTGACTCACACTGACAGTTCTCCGATCTGCTCTCCCCTGGGCCGGGAGCCCAGGCCTGGTGTGGGGAGCAGCTGGCAGACCGTCTAGGTTCTTCTCTGGTGTGGGGAGAGGGGACTGAATTTAGATTAAGGTTCAGCTGCTGACTAGGAACTGTACAGAGGAAGATGAAGGAGTGAGAGGCAGCACTCCCTGGACATGAGGTGCAAAACTGGAGGGAGATTCTCTGCTGGCTTTGGAGAGGTAAGGGGCCCGAGGGCTGCCATGGGGCTGAAACCGAACCCCGCTTATTGTCAGCCAGCAGGGTGGGGTTCAAGTAACTGAATTTGCAAACAGTGGGAGTAAGCCCAGAAGTGAGGTTTACTGTTGAGTCTGCAGCTGAGAACACAGTCCACAACCACTTTGGTCTGCGGCCTCCAGTGTCTGTAGTCTATAGTGTTCTGGAGCGGAGAACCCAGGAAGCTACAGAACTGCGAGATATCTCACAGGAGTGACTTGAAACTGCTGGGTTCGTGATCATTTGTTAGTTGGAATAGACATTGACTACAGGGGTGGTCACACTTGTCGGCTTAGATGGTACTTGGGCTTATGGCAGTTGGGAACTGCAGGGCCATGGCCAGGATGTGACTTGCCTGGTGGCCATGGTGCCTCAGCTCCCTGTGGTCTTGTGGCACAGAGCTACTGAGAGTCACATGACAGTTCACTTTTATGTCCAGCACAGCCACATTTTATTGTTGAATTAGCAGGAATAACAGCGGCGTTTTAGTGGCTGATTGGGACCCGTATATTAGCAACTGTATTAATAAGTGCACAGTGACAGAAGACCAAGGAGAGTGAGAAAATGAGACATGGTATTTATCCCCAGTGCAAAATCCTTTTTATTATTAAAGACACTGTGTTAACTGAGGATAGATTTAAGGCCTGCTGGTAATTTTATTGAACGATCAGCAGCCCATGATTCCCACAGCAGTCTGAGCCCAAACCCTCTCATCTGGGGTTCCTGGAAAAGTCATAGAGACCTGGTACTTACTTGATACCCCTCCCCCAACCTCCCTGAGTTTCCTGTGGGTGGGTCCTTGGCAAGAGACATGGTGAGTCCTTGTCTGCCTAGACGGGAGGAAGGCAAAGCCAGTGGGTGTCCTGGGGTGTCTGAAGAGAGAGCCTGTTGAGCCATTGTTAGAATGGTGTAGTGATGACTTGGGACTCACTCACAGGTGTGTCTAACCCATAGCCTATGGGCTGCGTGTGCCCAGGACAGCTTGAATGTGGCCAACACAAAGTCCATCAACGTGTGTGTGTGTGTGTGTGTGTGTGTGTGTGTGTGTGTGTCTCAGTCAGAATGGCCTCTGGCACTGCCCTTCACCTTAATTTTTTTGAGGTAACATCTCTCGCTGGACCTGACTAGGTTGGCTGGCTAATAAACTTTAGGGATCCACCTGTCTCTGTGGGCTGGGGTTAAAGATTCATGCCATCATGCCTGACTTTTTACATGAATTCTGGGATCCGAACTCAGGTCTTGATGCGTGTGTAGCAAGTACTTCATCTTGTTGCCATTCTGAGATCTTCCTTGCTTTTTTTTTTAATTTTATTTATTTATTTATTTATTTATTTTTGTAACTCTATTGTGTAGTTCTCTAGTGTGAACTTTGTGGATGGCAACATGGTGTCACCATGTCAGAAAGCTGGACATGCCTGCAAGTACTTGGTTTCTCCAAGGAGGCTAGACACCTAGAGGATCCTTATATTGTGGGGACAGCCAGACTGGACACTTCATCCGTGCTTGGTCTTGTCCAGGGCCTAATGGATCCAGGTTCCCAGTTTTTTTTTTTTTTTGGTTTTTCGAGGCAGGGTTTCTTTGTGTAGCTTTGCGCCTTTCCTGGAACTCACTTGGTAGATCAGGCTGGCCTCGAACTCACAGAAATCCGCCTGCCTCTGCCTCCCGAGTGCTGGGATTAAAGGCGTGCGCCACCACCGCCCAGCTCAGGTTCCCAGTTTTGCTGAGGGATGGGTGCACCTGGCACTGGCTGGAGGAACCCTGGAGCAAAGGGCATCTGGAGAGGAGGGGCCCCTGAGCGGGAGGGGCCTTGGGTGGCAGAGTTTCATTGGCTTTCTGGAGTACAGCATGCCTCTGGCAAAGGACCAATAGTTAAGATCCCAGCAAGCTGTTCGTCCTCTGACCAATTTAGAGGCTAGGTTATGAGACGGGGTGGGGGGTGGGGGGGTGGGGGGATAGGGGTGAGGGTGGGGGGGGTGGGGGGCGGTGGGTGGGTGGGGGTGGGGAGGACTGAGGATGTGTGTAGCTCGGGGGTAGAGTACTTGCCTGCCCTGCACAGTAGGGTTTGATCCTAGCACCATGACAAAGAAGACAGACAGAACCCCCGAGGGCTGGCAGCAGCAGTGGGAGCCAGGCCTGCTTCTGGACAGACAGACAGACACTTGAGCACTTACACTGCTCTGCTGCAGATCCTTTCCCTGCTTCTGGGGAGGTTCTACTCAGCATCCTACTTAACCCTGCCTCTTCCTGGTCTTCCCACGGACTTGGGGGTGATCTCTTTGCACCTCTAGCTCCCTCTCAGCAGGCCAGATAGAACATTCTGGGAGGAGAAGAGCTTCTGGGGCACAGGTAATGAAGAGAAAGAATGTGGGCTTGGGGACACGACTACCTGGGCTGCCCTTCAGCCCTCCACTGTGCTGGCCTCGTGATGTCCACCTTAGATGGATGACTGACATCTGTAAGCCTTACGGCCCTCAGCGGCTAGTGTTGACCACCGTTTCTAACTCACAGGGACAAAGCAGTAAGGACCCAAAGAAAGTGAATGAATGAATGAATGAATGCACATAAAGGGGTTTCATCTCTGCATATGGGGCGCACTCAGTATAGGGCACACTACGAATTCTTGAAAGCATTTTCTGACTCTCAGAAAAACTTCCTGGCATATAAGGAGGTCAGTTTTTGAGTTGCTCTTTCTGCAGGCATCTGGTGCTGTGTGTTAGCAGTATCATGTGAGTCAAACAGTAGGTGCTCAATAAATGCTTAGTCCTACACTTAGGGGGTGGGTCTGGTGGAGAGGGCGTCTGGTCTTCAGCACACTTAATCTCATTCTGCTTCCCAGTGCCAAGGAAACCCTAGAGATGGGATGTGGCCAGGGCTCTCTGGGAGAGAAGGCAATCCTTTGCTGCGGCAGGGAGTCTTAGTGCCCAAGGCCACAGCCTGCCTTTCTTAGCCTCCTGTGAGCACCGGAAGGCCTTTTCCCCTCCTATCCCCTTCCTTTCCGCTGTGGTTTGTGTGAGACTGTCCCCCAGGACTCGTTCATTTGAACACTTGGTCACTAGTTGAAGGTGCTGTTCTAGGAGGTTTAGGAGATGTGTGAGCCCATGCAGGAAGAGGAGAATTGACATTTTGGAGTCCAATTCCTTACCTCCACGATGGAGTCTCCATTTCCAGGGTCTGTTTGGAGTACACTTCTGACTTGACAGCCGCCCGCTGTGGAGAGCCATCTTTAGAAGCAGTCAGTGAAGTAGAAGTTGGCTCTCCTGCCTGCTGCCCTTGGTGTTGAAGGAAGCAGATGGAAGAGGGAACGGCTGTGGGTGCCTGGGCCCTGGAGCACATGGAGGGCATCTCAAGGGCCTAGCGGTTGTCAGCCTTTGGGGACCCTAAGACTGTCATCTTCATAAATTAATTGATCAGAGTTTATCAAGGATCTGGGGCCCTGAGATGGCTCAGCCATTCTGGGGCTGAACACCGGAAACTCTGGGTGATTGTTTATCGCCTCTATTTTTTATTATCAGCAAAACTTTAATTACAGCTCTCACTAAACCGACTACCTTCTGCCAGCATTTACAAGGCAATAAATTTCCCTTTCTCTCCTTTCACAATCTGAACCTGCAATAGGGCAGTGCGTATGCATGGGAAGATATTGATTCCCCAAAGAAATTATAACGGCATTTGTTCTCAAGTAAACACACGGAGCGGCTATTATAGCGCAGGGAAGAGTCGATTGTCTTTGCTTTATTAAACAACACAGTGCTCAATGGGAAAGCCCATCCGAATTATCAAGAGATTGGTAGAGCAGACAGGCAGCAAGGCCTGCGGAGGGCCTTGAGTAGGAGGTGAGAAGGGGGACTTTGTCTCTCTCCCCTTCATCCAATCACCTGGCTCCTCCCATCCCCCCCTGCAATCCTTTAACATCAGAGGGGCATTGATCGTGGCTTTCACAAGGGGGTGGGCAGCCCACTGCAGGCTGGCAGACACACAGCACATTCGAGGCCTGCCAACTGGCTAATGGCCCCATGGGTATTGGCAGACAGTAAACAAAAGCCTTTTAAAAAACTTCCTGTTGTGTTACTGGCAGGTAGAGAAGGTTGATGCGTCCATCAGTCTAATTTGGAAAATGGAACATGGCCCAGCATTGCTTTGGGAGACTCAGAAACGTACCCTGCTCAGCAAGAGAGGGTGGTGGGCCATGACCTAGCGCCCAGAAGGCAATTTGAAGCAGAATGCTTTATTGTGCACAACTCAGTGTGTAGTCCCACAAGAGCTGTGATGAGAGCAACAATCTGAGGACGTCTGGGCCGTGTTAGAGCATTCTATACATTTTTTTTTTTTTCACATAATGGGAGTTGGTATCCAGTTAAGAAAAAGATAACTCCCTGGACCCACTTTCCATGATGAAATAAGCTCATAAAACATGAAACAAAGCTAAAGTTCTTTGTAGTAGGACTTTCAAAGTCTTTATGATAATGTGCATTATGAATCTGGAAGAAGAGAAATAATATATAAAATTATCAGGAAAAAAAATAAATCTAAGTTTTATGTTTATGTAGTGAGGGTAGGATGGGAAAGTCAGAGCACAGCTTGCAGAAGTTGGTTCTCTCCTTCTGCTGTGTGGGTCCCGGGGATCAAACTCAGGCAGTCAGGCTTGGTGGCAAGCGCCCTTACCTGCTGAGCCATCCCACAATAGAAGTTTACATCTTGTAGGACTGTGGAGTTAGCGGACTCTGCTTTGTGAGTACTAGCCTTTCCGGATGGAACAAGGGTGGACTAGAGTGAGGAATAGGTTTCCTTTGCTGTGGGGTGGCTAGAACCAGCTGCTGAGCGAGCCTGGGGCGGGGCGTAGTAGGTGCTTTCCATATCGCTGGGACAGAACATCTGTCAAAACCGACTTCAGGAAGAAAGCATCTATTTTGGGTATGGGCTGTGAGATGTCGCCCTGCCTCTGCCCAGCATCTGGATCAGGACCCTTGAGAGAGTATAGCAATAGTCCAAGGTGTGTCCTTAGTCCCCTGAATAGCCTGGGCTTCCTCTAGGTGGTCTACCTCATGTGGTTTGAACATGGTCTGTCACTCCAAACTCACAGGGAGGCCTAATTCCTCAATACAGTTGTGTTAGGCAGTGGATGTTTTGAGATAATTAGGTCAGAGGTGCCCCCTCACGAATGGGTTGATGCTAAGTAGCGGCAGGCCCAGCTGTCAGGGTTACTCTCCAGCACAGGCGGTTATTAGCACCTGGCTCTTTCGTTCCTTCTCTTTTTGTACATGTTATTCATTCTGTTCACCAAGCGCCCACCATGAAGTCGTCTCTCCCTGTTGTTATACAGTTGGGGGACCTTACCAGAAACAGCCTCGTGCTGTTTAGACTTTCCAGCCACCAGAATTGTGAGCAAACAGACTTCATTTTCTCTATCAAGTATCCGGCCTTGGATATTTTGTTATAGCAATGTAAGATGAACCGTGACACCATTTTTCCAATCAGTAACGATCGAGTCCAGGACCACTGAGGTTGTTATATGTATGTACAAGGAGCTGGTCTAGGTGACTTAGTTCTGGGAGCAAACCTACTTGAAATAGCTGGATTTTTTTTTCTCATTTCATTTTTTAAAAGTTTCTGAAGTTAAGTTCAGCATTGAGCACTCAGAAGAAAGAGACCAGCAGGAAGAGACGAATCACCCATGGTCTTAACCCTGAGGCAGAACTACACTCCTTTTGGCTTTCTTGGTGACTAAAACAGACTATGAACACATATTATTTAATAGCTTTTTAGTTTCTCAACTAAAATGTTGAAAATGTGCCATTCAGGATGTGCAGGAGGAAGGAAATATTTAGTTAAGGTCTACCCATTATATAGGTAGAGAGTAAATTAAATGCCAAGGGTAAAATATACCCTTAACTGTATTAAGGGCATATTTTAAAACCAGCAAATACATATATTTACACTTGTAAACATTTTTAGTTTATTTTATGTGTGTGGGTGGTTTGTCTGCATGAAGGTCTGTTCACCACATGCATGCAGTACCTGTGGAGGCCAGAAGATGGTCCTGCATCTCCTGGACCCTGAGTTAAAGATGGTTGTGAGCTGCCCTGTGGGTGCTGGGAAACAAACCTGAGTCCTCCGTAAGAGCAGCCAGTGTTCCTAACCACTGAGCCATCTCTCCAGCCCCAATTTATACTTTTTAAATTTTTAGTGCTATTTTCTGTTTTTTTTTTTCAAATTCTCTAATAGCATGAAAAATGTAAAAAATGTAGACCAGAAAATTAGCATCTCTTAAAATGGTCCCTCTATTTGTGGCAAATAATTCCCAGCTTCTTTGGCACATAGAGACAATTTTTACTTTTTATTAGGCTGCACCTACACAGGGCAGCGTTTTAATGGCTGATGGCGTGGAACTGTGTCAAGCTGCCATCTTTTATTTATGTGGCTCCTCATGGTGGGTCATTTGTTGCTTCTAATTTTCTTTTTTTGTCATTGGAAACAGAGTTTCACCCAGCGTTTGTATCTCTGTATGTGTGTGTCACAAATGCAGGCTTTATTTTCTCCAGAAAAAAATGTTAAGGCAGGAGAAGCGCCAGCCAAAGGGTATGCTGGTCTACCTCAATAATCAACTTGATTGGCTCGAGGGTCATCCAGATGTGGAAGGTGCATCTGTGCATGTGTCTCTGATGACATTCCCGGGAGGAACTCCTAAGGGAGGAGGATCCCCTTCAGGGATGTAGTCACAGCAATGGAAAAGCTAACAAAAGGGCGAGTCCATGTTTATGGCTTTCAAGTCACACCGTGTATTAAGCTCTAGAGAAGCCACAGGGGACTCTCTTTCCCGTGAGCACGGGGCTCTTCATTTTCATTTTCACCCACACTGGGCATGGTTCACGGTACAAGTCTTTGCTAAGCAAGCAGATAGAAAAGAACTTCAAGTTTTGATGCTTTAGATGCAGAGATCCACAGGCAAGCCCCAGGCCGGGCTCAAAGAGAGGAAAGAGAGTCAGAGAGAGGGAAGAGGGATTCTATGAGCAGGGGGTGGGGTGTCAAGATCATGATGGGGAAATCTACAGAGACAACTGAACCAAGCTCGTGGGAACTCACGAACATTAGATCGACAGCTGTGGAACCTGCATGGGACCGGATTAGACCCTCTTCATAGGGGAGAGAGAGATGTAGCTGGGTCTCTTTGAGGGGCCCCTGGCAGTGGGATCAGGATCTGTCCCTGGTGCATGAGCAGGCTTTTTGGACCCCATTACCTATGGTGGGACACCTTGCTCACCCTTGATGCAGCAGGAAGGGGCTTGGTCCTGCCTCAACTGAATGTTCCAGGCTTAGCTGTCCCCCCATGGGAGAACTTACCTTTTAGGAGGAGGGGATGAGGGGTAGAGAGGAGGAGGAATGAGAGGGGGACCTGTGGTTGGTATGTAAAATGAATAAAAAAATTAAAAACCAGTTTTGATACTTTACCTCTAGCTGAGGCTGCCCATCTTTGTATGTCCCTGGTAGGTCTGTTTTCATTAGCTTCACGGTCTAGGTCAGTTCTGCAGAATCGAGTGAGGCTGTTCCTGACTTCAGGCGAAGGTTCCTGTACAAACTAGAGCGAGTTGTATGAAGACTCTTTCTGTTTTTTTTTTTGTAGTCAAACCCAGAAGTGTTTATTTAAAATTGTCTCCTGGAAATTGCACCTGGACTCAGAACTGCTAACTCTAACCAGAGCTTGTAGAGGCCTTTGTTCCATTTTTCAGTTTGACAGGCAGGAAACTGAGGCCCAGAAAGATCAAGGTTCCTGGCCTCAAGTCGGAGGATGTGCTCTCCTGTCTCTGTCTGCCACTCGCTTCCTCATGAACGTGTCGTGAAAGTGTGGGATTTGGGGCTGGGGAGATGGTGGGTGCAGCTCTGGCTGCACAGGTGTGAGAGCTGGAGTTCGGATCTCCAATACACGCGTAAACAGAAACCAGGTGAGTGTAGGCTGCAGGCACCCCAGCACTCAGGCAGAGACAAGATAATCCCCGGAGAAGCTGGCTAGCTAGACCAGCTGCGAGCCCCAGAGAGGCCGCCTCCACACACAAAACAGAAAGCAATTGAGGAAGATACCCATGCCAACCTCTGACCTCCACACACATGTTCACACATGCGAGCATATGCCTTCACACATCTGTGCACCTACAAACTTGTGGACGCACACAGCACACGCATATATACATGCAGAAGCAAACGAAACATGGGGGGGGGGTGTTCATTCTGTCTGGAAACATCTTGAACTCCTCCTCCTGTATGGAAAGATTGGGCGGGTCTGAACCTCCTCACTGCTGGGACAGGGTGGGAGAGAGGCCAGTCCAAAGGGGACCGTCTTTGCCAAAGCAATGCAGAGTCACGGCTGGAAATCAGCCCTTTGTGATGCTAAGCAGACTTGGGAGATGTTGTCATGTTTTCGCATATTAAGGATTTGCTTTAATGAGCAGATTAAAATCACTTATGCATAATTTATGACTTTATTGAAAATGGTGGTATAAAAGGTGTTTAAAATCATTTCTTTCCTTAACACACCTTTAATATCACTCTTTTTGGTTTATTCCATTAAGTCTCTTAGAGAAATACTTCCTCGACCATTTTTAGAAGCTGGGCCCTGCAGTTAACGGCTCTCCATGCTGGCTAGTTCCTGTCAACTTGATAGGATCTGGAGTCATTAGGGGAGAGGGAACCTCAACTGAGGAGTTGCTTCCTGCAGATAGGCCTGTAGGCAAGTCTCGGGGGGCACTTTCTTGGTAAGTGATTGATGTGGGAGGGCCCAGCCCACGGTGGTAGTGACACCTCTGGGCATGCGGTCCTGTGTTGTGTAAGAAAGAAGACTGAGCAAACCAGTAAGCAATGTCCCTCCATGGTCTCTGCTTCAATTGCTGCCTCCGGGTTCTTGTTTGAGTTCTTCCCTTGGACTCCCTCAGTGATGGACTGTGATCTGGAAGTGTTAAGATGAAATGAATCATTTCTTCTCCACGTTGCTTTTGGTCAGTGTTTTATCACAGGAACAGAGAAGCGGACAAGGACACCTCCACCCCCAGGTCTCAAGGGCTTAAACAAAGGAAATTCTATTTCTCGGCATGGCCAGTGGAGAGCGGTAGGGTCTTTGACAATTTGACTGTAGAATGCCCCCATAGGGTCAGTTGTTTGAACACTCGGTCTCTCCACTGATGTGCTGTGTGGTGAGGTGATGGGACCTAGTTGGAGAAAGTGTGATTCTTGGTGGGGTGGGCCTTGAGGTGTGTCGCTCAGCTTGCTTCCTGTGTGTAGAGATGTGACCAACAGCCTCAAGCTCTTATTGTTGCAGTTTCAAGCCACCCTTGCCTTCCTTGACACACTGTGAGCCACAATAGACACTTTGTCCTGTAAATTGCCTCTATGAGGGAGTTTGCCTCCATAGTGAGAAAAGCGGCTGACATGGAGAATTTGTTGGCAAAGTCCTGAGGTCATCAAAGGACTTGGGGACCTGGCCTGACCGAGGCCATCACCTCCACAGAAGTCTATGCCATCTGTGCAAAGGACAGGGGCACAGAAAATCACTATATATATATATATATATATATAATATTAATATATAAATTTAAATATATATATATATTTAAAAATAGAGGTTCACAAATTGTGGTCTTTGGGCCAAGTCTGACTTGTCGCTAGTTCTTGTACATTTTCTAACCAGAAATAATGTTTGTATTTTGAAATGGTTAAGAAAAAAATCAAAAGGATAGTATTTTGTGTCATCAAAAGAGCATGAAATTCCCAAGTTGAGCATCTATAGATGCGGTTGTATTAGGATGTAGTCACACTTTTGATTCTGTGGTATTTGTGGTACTGTGGTGCCAGAGACTCATGGTTGAATAGTTGTGACTCTGGTCATCTGGCCCACAAAGCTTATGTCTGGCTTTTCAGTGAAAATTTGCTGATACCTTACTTTAAAGCAGCTGTCTGGAAACAGCGTGTGTTTCTTTCTTTTCCTTTAAAAATACTTATTTTATTATGTGCCCATGTGTCTGTGGGGAGATATGTGCAAGGTGCCCAGGGAGGCCCGGGGGGGGGGGGACACATTAGATCCCCTGGAGCTAGAGTTCCTGGTGGTTATATGCCATCTGATGTGGGTACTGGGAACTGAACCCAGGTCTTTGAAAAAGCAATGAGTGCTCCTAACTCCCGAACCATCTCTCCAACTGTTGTACCCAGAGTCCCCAAAGACCATCAAGAGACCAAATCCGATGCAAAAGCAAAGAGTCATTTTATTGCATGTTAACTCGGGGCTCTCCATCTGTCTGACACAGCAGCAGAGCAGGAGAGACCCTGAGTAGCAATGGGGGCTTGGGGGTCTACAGACTACATAGGAACAGACTCAGGATTGGTTTATGCCAGTGGCAATCATGTCAGTAACTTTTAATTGGCTAGGGTTATTGAGGGTTACAGTTATCCATTTTGGGGCAGGCCTGGACAAGTCCCAGGCTTTGTCCTTGAGCTGTCATGGAGGCTGGCTGGCCTAGCACATACTGACTGTGGGGCCTGGCTCAGTGGCCTAGGCTTTCATACTGACCCGTGCATGTAGCTCTAAGTTGGTGAGGGGTCCCAGACAGTAAACAACTGGCTGAACTCTGAGCAGTGCAGAAAGGGAGCTACTGCAAGGACTATGTCTTTTGTTTATGGCCCTCCCAGAAACTGCTTGCTCAAGTCTCAGGAAACTGAAATTGAGGCCTGATCTCTGAGAGAAGACCGTTATGGCGTCTGCTTGGTTCTTTCACAACTATTACCATTCTTTCTGATAGCGTCTCATGCTGTCCAGGCTGGACTCAAGCACACCATGTAGCTGAGGATGACCTTGAACATCTGATCCTTGTGTTTCTACTTTCTGAGTACTGAAGTTATAGGCGTACATCATCATGTCTGGTTTATAAGGTGCTCGGGATGGAACCCAGGGCTTTGTGCATATGAGGCTAACACACTACTACCAAGTCCTCTGACATGTGATTTTCATGCTTAAGTTTCAACTGCCACAAGTCCCGTGTCCTAGCTTGGGTTTAAAAGAGGCATGGAAACGAAGCAGGGAACCAGGAGCTGTCTGGTGAGGACCAGTAGTAGCTGACTGATGTGTCTCACCAGGGCATGGAACCCAGGCCCTCACACATTCATGAATGATTGTTCAAAGCTCCTACGCAGGCCTGGCCCTTCCTCAGAATGATGCAATCGATCTGCAATTTTGCTCATAACTGTAATTTACAACTTGATAAGAACATCTGGAGAAATTTATAAGCAACTCAATGAGCAGTTCAAGAGAAAAAAAAATCAATTCCAGTTTTCCAAAGTGTAAGGGGACATTTAATACTGTAAATTGCCTGAGCTCAGCTAGGAAAGGAAAAAAAAAAAGCAACAAAAACAAAAGCAAAGATAAAAGCGCTTACTTATTCACAGGCTCCCTCAGACAGGTGCTTTTTTACTTAATTAATTTTTTATGTGTTGAGGGCTTGTCTATATGTATATATGTGCATGGTGTCTGAAGAGGCCAGAAGGTGTCCGATCCCCTGCATCTCGAATTATAGAAAGTTGTGAGCCACTCAGTGGGTGTTGGGACCCAAACCGGGGTGCTGGGAACAGAACCCAGGTCCCCTGCCAGGGCAGCAAGTGCTCTTTGCTGCTGAGCCGACTCTGCAGCCCCACGATAGGTGCTTCTGATCATCGTCAATTAAGTGTCAAGGTCACGGTCAATTAGGAATTAAGCTTTCTGCACAGTGCGCAGGGAGAAGTGTGAGGCTCGCTCGCGGCACTCCGAGACAAGGTAGAGTGCCTCCCAACAGTTTTCACTTAAAGCCCCTTGCTACTTAAACCAGTGGGTCTTCAAGCAGGGCTTCAGAGCCCCCTCAGGAGAGGTGAGACCCATGCTTGACTTCCTCCCCCGGGGCTCCACGGATACTGATACCATGTGTTTCCTCCTGGGCAGCAGCAGCTTGTGTGTGCCCCGCCTCTGTCCTACTTGTGAGGTTTCAAACCCGGGACAAAGGGCTGAGACGCTTATTTAGTATATCAAAGCAGACCTGGCCAACACGGTCTCCCAACATCCCTCAGCCCCTACCTGTTACAAGGCTCTCCTGGCTGTCATCCCTCCCTTACCAAACTTCTCCAGCCCAGGGGGCTAGGCTGCTCTTGGCTATATAATCCATCCATTTTGGTTACTCGACCTTTGTACCTTTGGGTCTCCTGGCTGCTCCACCTGGTCCTTTTCTCTTCTGTCTCCCTTCCCCTCTCCCCACAAGGCACAGCTCAGGGTCATGTCCACTCTGGACTCTCCCAGATGTTGCCGCCTCTGGCTATGATCGCCCACACATCAACAAACTTCTCCTCCACCATGCCCAGGACCAATCATATCTTTCCTTTTTCTTTCTTTCTTTCTTTCTTTCTTTCTTTCTTTCTTTCTTTCTTTCTTTCTTTCTTTCTTTCTTTCTTTCTTTCTTTCTTTCTTTCTTTCTTTCTTTTTCATTCTCTGGGCAGGAATGCAGATAGAGACACCTTCTCTTGGGCTGTCAGACAATTAAAACAATGGTCCTCCAGGAAACTGAAATTTCCCCAGGAATCTCATACTGGGGGAAGGAAAAGGCTGAAACCTGGGGCCAGTGGAGGTAGACTTGGTCTCTCAGAAAGAGATTTCACACAGTTCTGACAACTTGTCCACTCACCTCTCAGGCGAGACGGGAGCCCACATAGTGGACAAGCACACCTTGTCCACAACTGCTTTAATTATGTATACCTCTTGACTTTAATCACTAGGTCAGGATCCCGAAGATGGATGGGGGAGACGGAGAGGGAGCCACTGATCTTCTTTGTCACCTTCCCAAAGTGAGTGCATTAAATAAGTCTTTCTCTGCTTTTTGCTATTACTTGTCAGTATCTTTGGCCTGTTGAGGATGGTGACTGAGGCTAGCCTGTGAGGGAGGACTGCCAGGGCTAGCCTCTGACCCTAACTGACACTGACACTTTCTGCCAAAAGTGGACACACAGACCCAAGAGGGTGAGCCCGGGACACCTGCCCAGCGATCCTCTGTGCCAGCCCATAGTACTCAGCTGGCGATGCCTGAGATCTGGTCAGTGCGCTTTCTCACAAATTCCAACTCCTTTCTCTCTAAGAATCTCCAGACAGTTCTTATACTGTGGCAAACCACAATCATTCGTAATGAATCATCCCCAGAGGGCATGTCTTCATGGAGTCTCTCCTCCTTCCTTATGCTCTGGCAGCTGAGCAATCAGAGGACGTAAGAGCTCTTGTCGCTACCATAAAGGAAGTTTATAGAGATATAATTAGCAGTAGTATTATCTTCATTTGGACTTAGCTGTGCTAAATGTCCTATAAGAGTTGTTTACGAGGCCATATGAATGGTTATGGTATTAATAACACGATTAGCCAGCAGTATCAATATTTCCCAACACTTATGCCTCTTAATGAGGTTGTATGTAGAGTTCCGGGAAACGGATGAGCTGTTGGATTTGTAGAAAGTTGTAAGGAAGCAATCAGGAGTCATTAAAAAGAATATGGCCGTGCCAAAATTTATGGCCCTTTCCCATCTGTGAGTAGCCCAGAGGCGTCTGGGTACAGCTCCTAGTGGCCCAGGACCCACTGTGCTCTTGATGTCTCCATCTCACCTAGATGTACCTTTCTGTGATGCCTAGCTCTCCTGTGGATTCCTTCTGGAAAGCCTTGGTCCTCATGGCTGGGGGAATTCAGACCTACAAGGACCCTTTCACGCCTGGGCAAAGAGAGGCCCTGTGTACTTTCTAGAGCTGCTACCCTTGTTCTGTAATTTCTACCCCGCCCCCACCTAGGTACAGAATGCATCCTAGAAGTCCTAAGACTTGTAGAGAAGAGAGCTGTGGAGCTGTAGATGCTGTCTAGTTAGCTGTAGAGAAGAGAGCTGAGGAGCTGTAGATGCTGTCTAGGTGAGCTGGCCAGTTTTATATGGCAAAAAGCTCAGGCTCAGGCAGGTGGTATGTTTTGCTAGAGTTGGTTTTGTATGAGGCAGGGTCCCTCATTTGGCCTGACTTCACCAAGTAGCTGGATATTAAACTTCTGAAGACCCTCCTGTCTGCTTTCCGTTCACCCACTGGGATTTGCAAGGACCTCCCATGGTGCTTTTTTTACATGTTTTTTTTTTTTTTTTCCCACATGGGGTTCTGGGGCTCCAAACTTAGGTCCTCAAACTTTCAAAGCAATCATTTTATGGACTGAGCAATCTCTCCAGTCTATGCTTGGCTTTTAAGTGGATAGATGGAAAGGAACTTGTCCAGCAAGTGATGGCCTAGACCATTTCCCCCTAGAGTCTTAGATGTGTCTCCAAGAGAGCCTCTTCTAGGTTCTGCAGCACACTGTCAGGAAGGGAGCATTGGGGTGGAGGCAGGGCTGACATCAGGTACCAGACCTGTCCCTTGGCCATGCCTGAGCCTCAGTTTACTCCTCTGTGAAATGGGTATCCTTCTCGTCCTAATGATCTCCCTGTGTGTCTATGAGAATCACATGGAGGTCTCACTGAGGACATGTCATGAGGAGGGTTCCTTCCCTTTGCCTGGGTAGAGAGGGCTGGGGATGGAAGAAGAGCAAGCAGAGTGAGCTGACCCTGTCTCTATGCTTGTCCCCATTGTTGGCGATGGTGGCCCTTCCCTTGCTTCAGCCATGTGGGTGGATGATGCTTCCAGCCTGGGTTCTGAGCAGGGACTCTGGGAAGCTGCTCCTAGCTAGCCAGGCTGGGCAGCACCCGAGTGGTTGGCTTGGTGGATGCTGATGCAGCCTCCTGACTTGTAGCCAAGGGGCTACTCATCCTGCGATTACCTCATTGCCATGCTGCTGTGGGCCTCCCTCCTCTCTGAGCCTGTGTTTCCACTCTGGAATTCAGGCCCCGCACAAAATGAAAGCCACAGCTGTGGCATCAGGACTCTGATGCTCTTGTTAGCCCATCTGTTCACCGAGAAAGGCACATACTTGTTGATCTGGTCCCTGGAACTTACGTGTCATGGAGACGTACTCATAACATCTTCAAGACAGAGCAGAGCTGACCCTAGCCATCCCTAGAGGGAACCCTGCTCCTCAGAGGGACAAGGGTCTGGGTCAAGACTCTCTGTGGAGATGCTGGACCCTTTCTTACCACAGGGGTGATCTCTTCCTGGGCAGAGAGACATTGGCTCTGAAGAAGAGGAAGGTTGGCCAGCTCCCGGAGCAAGCCTGGCACACTCTGTGAGTGACAATGAGGACATGGCCGCTCCCAGTATGCACGAAGAGAAGGATTTTATTGTAGATGTGAGGGAGAGTTCAGCCAGAGGCATCTGGAAGGCTCCAGAACAGGGAGAGAAAGTAGCAGACTGAACAGCCAGCAGACTGGACCTGCCATGAGAGGAGAGGGGATAGGGGAGAGTGAGAGAGGAAGAGAAGAGAGAGGGACAAGAGAGAAGACCAAGAGAGAGCCACGAGGACCAAGAGAATGCAAGGCCAAAAGGGCAGGTTCTGTAGGAAAGAGAAGCTGGAGGAGGAGCAGTGGAGCGAGGTCTAGGGTAGGGAGAAGGGTGGAGGCGAGCTGAGAGAGCCCCAGCTGAGAGTGAGCCTAGGGGCCTAGCAGATGTTTGGTATGTTAATAGGCACCCCAGGTAGCCATTTGTCCTGGGTTTCTCTGGGACCTGACTCTTGGTCTCTGGCAAGGCTTCTTCCTCAGGCCTGGCAGTGAAGGTTTTTCTCTGAACAACATTGACGCCCATGGTTTAGGCTCTCTCCTAATATGGCGAGGACATGAGGGATGGCCCGACCATTGTTCTTTCTCTTCCTTTGACATCCCTTGACACAATGTCAAGGCACTCTTGGGCAGCAAGACCGCCAGTCTGCAGTTTTGCGGCTCCTCTCAGCCCACTCATCCTACTCCACCAGTGTAATTTGAGTTACAGCAGCAGCTTCTTCACGTGCATTGCAACTGTTTCCTCTACTCAGTGTGCTGGAGACATGCAACTGTTTCCTCTACTCAGTGTGCTGGACACATGCAACTGTTTCCTCTCTACACAGTGTGCTGAACACATGCAACTGTTTCCTCTCCATACAGTGTGCTGGACACATGCACCTGTTTCCTCTCTACACAGTGTGCTGGACACATGCAACTGTTTCCTCTCTACTCAGTGTGCTGGACACATGCACCTGTTTCCTCTCTATACAGTGTGCTGGACACATGCACCTGTTTCCTCTCCATACAGTGTGCTGGACACATGCACCTGTTTCCTCTACTCAGTGTGCTGGACACATGCAACTGTTTCCTCTACTCAGTGTGCTGGACACATGCAACTGTTTCCTCTCTATACAGTGTGCTGGACACATGCAACTGTTTCCTCTCCATACAGTGTGCTGGACACATGCAACTGTTTCTTTTCTATACAGTGTGCTGGACACATGCAACTGTTTCCTTTCTATACAGTGTGCTGGAGACATGCAACTGTTTCCTCTCTATACAGTGTGCTGGAGACATGTAAGGGGCTGGGTAAAGAAACTGCCAACAGACTGCTCCATAACATGGTTAAGGTTTTAATTGTGGATATGAGAGAGAGAGAACAGCCAGAGGCATTTGGAAGACTCTGGAGCAGAGAGAAAAAGAATCGGACTGACATGGTCAGCAAGCTGGACATGGCCAGGGCTGGAAAGTTGGAGAGCGAGAGTGAGAGAGTGAGGGCCGGGGAGAGAAAGTCAGGGACTAGTAGAGAGTAGAGGCATGCTATGAGGAGGGTGAGTAAGTAGCTGGGGGAGGGAAGGGCCAGGAGACTGCTATGGGAGCTTTGAAATGTATAAGAAATACTTGTGAATAGGGACTAAGGGAGCCTGGAGGCCAGCATGGGCTTTGACATGCAGCCGCAGGTATAGTCAAGGGAGAGTCATGTGTCCCTCCTGCCAGAGGAAAGGGAAATGACTCCGTTCACAAGTTCCTGAAGAAAGCTGGCTTTGATTCAACCCCCAGAAATCCTATCGTCCAACCTGGGCTCATTTCTGGATATTTGGACAGCCTGAGACCTAACAGTGGACACTGCAGACCACTTGGTTATACAGTAGGCGCTCAGTAAAAGAATGAGCAGGGAGGCACGCGAAAGAGAGGGCTGTCTCGCTTGTCTTTTGACACCAAAGCAGTCAAGAAATGCCTGGGTCTCCCTTGAAGGAAAGAGAGAATCTGAATATTCTGGGATGGGGTGGAGCCTTTGGGAGGTCTCGGCGATAGGCGTGGGACAGGCACACAATGCCAAGCCACTCTTGGGCAGCAAGACCGCCAGTCTGCAGTTTTGCAGCTTCTCTCAGCCCACTCAGATCCTACTCCACCAGCGTAACTGGAGTTACAGCAGCAGAATCTTTGTTTAGCGAACCAGGCACTCACTCCATGTTAGCGACTACATCCATATCCGTCTGGTTACTTCGCATCGTCTTTGTTGAGCCTGCCAGCATATCCTAGAGGAAGAAGCTGTAAAGCCCAAGTGATTGATGAAGTCTATGTTGTTCTCTTGGTTGTTTTTAAGTGGTATAAACAGTGGAGCTGGGGTTCTGGCATTTGTGTGCGTGGCAGAGATGATGTTCCAGGGTCCCCAATGGTCCTGGAGGGTCACAGTGCCTGGAACTCGGCAGACACCCATGACTAGGGGTATAGATGCATTTCCTCTATTATCAAAACTGCTGTTAATAATCAACATGTAGGGCACAGGTTCCTACACAGTGAGCGTGTGGATATTATAGCAGGCCACTGAACTATAGTTATGCTGTCTCATGAAAGTATTCCTAAGAGTGCTTTAAGTGAGAAAGCTGTCTTAGGTAAAACTGGTCTCTGGTCACTTAGACCAACCATAAATTCCTAAGGTGGACCGGTCTCTGGACCATCCCTAAATTCCTATACAATGTGACCCTGAGCTAGAAAGTACCTGCCTGACCATTTTAACTGTTAGATCTCCACTTCTGTAAACAACACCTGCCTGATACAGATGTCAAGAGCCTTTCTATATATGTCATGATTGCATCTTTTGCCCTTAAAAATCAACTGGGGGCTGAGGCTGCTTCCCACTTATCTGCCTGGGACAGTCCCCAGGTTGGTTAATAAAGACTCCATTCAACTTATTCAGACCTCTCAGGAGGTTTTCTCTTTAGGTACCCCATAGCAAGATGAACATTAGAAAGATGGCCAATTTGTGTATCTTAAGAAGAGCTCTTTCCTTCTTTGATAAGAGTATTATGGTATATATTGCAGAAAATGTGTAAATCCAGACAAAACATGGTCAACAATAAAGCCCAACCTTGGGACTTAGGCTGGAACACTACCAACACCTTGCAGTCTAACCTTTTATATTCTTCTAGGTGTGACATTCCTTAAGGCTGGAGGTACAGGTGGCTGAGAGCATCATGTAGGCTCTGAGGATTGAATTCAGGTCCTTTGCAAGGATAGCGAATGCCCTTTCTTAACTTCTGAGCCATCTCTCTGGCCCTTGGTACTAGGGAAAAGGACCAAAGGTGTATTTGTTCTTTTCCCACATAATCATGGTGTTTCTGGTTTCCCAGGAAACCACCTGGTGCATCAGCTCACCCAGAACCTCTGTGCACTGGCCATTTCCCTCCCCTGAAGAATCGCTTCAGTTTTCCTGCACCAGGGCAACCTAAGACTGACTGTTGGTATATGGTCAGTGCCCACAGCCCTGTGACTTGTGGACTGTGTTCTGCTGCATGGCACAGCGGTGGGAATGGTCTATCCGGTAGCTTTCTTCTATGGTTCCATCACTCTGGAAATACTAGGCTGCTCTGAGTCCTTGGCAGTAGTTTCCTGTTCCCAAGAAAGGGATAGCTCTGGATATAAAATAGCTGGCCCTGTTTGCATCTCAGGCTTAGGCAAATTGTGACGCTTAACCCCTTTGTGCCCATGCTTCTTGCTCTGTCCTTGGTTACTACCTGGGTTAATGGACATGGTCTTTCCCTGCTTGTGTTTGGCTCTGGGGAGGTAGGTGACCAGCCTTGTGTAAAATGCAGCATTTGGGGTGGAATGGTGGTGGGAGCCCACGGCTGTGGCGGCCTTTTCAGCTTGGGGAAGGAAACAATCCAAGAGGGGTCTGCAACCATGCGTGTTTTCTCTCTGGCCTCAGGAAAAGCTCACTTTCAAGGGAAGTTGAGGGTCTCCATTTGGGTGCTGATGCAGGGTCTGCTGTTCATTTTCCCAGGGAACAATCCTCCTGTCAGATAGTGTCCTGAGACCATATCTGTATAAAAATCAGTCAAACACACGGCTCCAGAGGAAAGGGAGGAGGATCTGGGACTGGGGCACGAATCCCTGGTCAATACTCCCTGACCTCTGAGCTCACCCTGTCTTTGTTCAGTCAATTTTTTTTTTTTCTTTGCTGCTCGCCTGCAGGCCTGTCCTTGAACATGGCTGAGTGATTCATCACCTGTCAGAGGCAGCCAGCCATGTCTGCACATGGCCATGCTGGGGGCTTGCGTAGTTGTCCTAGTAATTAAAAGCAAACAAAGACTAGATGGAGATGAATCGGTGGTGGTGCGGGTGCTGAGGCAGAGTCAAGAGGGAAGATGAGTTAGGTACCGGAGCCAAGAAGGACTTGGCTTTGGAGAGGTACAGATAGTGCTCATCCTCCAGATTGGGGAAATGGGCTCTACTTTAAGCTATTAAAAAATAAAAAAAAATTGTTTTGAGGCAGGGTCTTATAGAGTCCAGAATGGCTTCAAACTCAGTGTGTAGCTGAGGATGACCTTGAACTCCTAATTCCCCTGCCTCTACCTTATGAATACTAGAATGACAGCCATCCACCACAGCCCATAGTTGATGGGTTTGGGCATGCTAAGCAAGCAGTTCACCAACTGAACTACATCCCCAGCCCACACCATAGGCCATCTCTTTGGACCCACAAAGTTCCTGTTTCCCTTTGGGTCTGGTGTGAGCCTGTCTCTGAGCCAGTGTGGCCTTATGGGGTGAGAGAGATGGGAAGGATGGCCTTTTCTTAGATCTCTGCCCTGCTGACTCCCATATTGGAATGAAACTCTGTGTTGGTGGCATCCTAAGAACAAACTGAAGCCGGGCGGTGGTACCTTTCATCCCAGCCCTCAGGAGGCAGAGGCAGGTGGATCTCCGAGTTTGGGGCCAGCCTGGTCTACGGAGTGAGTTCCAGGACAGTCAGGGCTACACAGAGAAACCCTGTCTTAAACAAAACAAAACAAACAAAAACAAAAACAAACAAACAAACCTTTTAACCAAGGCATCATCATTTTGAATATTAGAGGTGGCCTTGACAGTGGTGGTGGCCTGGATTGTAGAGCCATGGGGTGCTCTCTGAATCTGCTTTCTCTGATCACATGGCTAACACCATAGTGTCTGTGTCCTTTTTGAGCACCCTGGGGTCCCTAACCGTGGAGCGCAGTGAAAGCTGACCTGATGTTGCATGCATTTTTTATGAATGGATCTTGCTCAGTATGGAGGTTGCCTTTTTCTTGCCTGGGGAGATTGGCAGGAACTTGGTGCTGTTTTGGGTTGTCTTACCGGCCGCTGACCTCACAGGAGGGTTATAAATAGCAACCAGGGATGGGTTCTGAGTGCCTCAGAGCGGAAGTGCAGTCATCTGATGACAGCTGAGCACAGGGGAGACAGCACTACGCTGGGGGCCGTTGCGCCTCCCCTGCTCTGATGGTAATCAGAACAGGCAGATGTCTCCAACAGCTGGGCCTAATGGGCTGTCAGACAGGGCTGGACCAGCCTGGGACATCCCGAATGCTCCCCGGTGCAGATCCAGGCCAGACGGAGGGCACTCGAGCATGGGGCTGTTGGAAGGATGGTAGTGGCACCTGCTTGGGGAGGCCGTACCCTGCCCAGCCCAGTGAGGCCTCGGGAGGAGGGGCTCGGCACCTCCCATCCCGGATGGCTTTAGTTTTCCATTTGTGGGAAATGGTCATTTGAATTATTGACGGGAGATTAAAAGTAAGCTAATTCAGCTCAATTTCTCCGATAGACAAAAGTATTTATAATTAACCTGGAAGCAAAGGTCAGTGCGGAGGCAAATGGCTGCAGAGGTAGAGGAATGGAAATGCAGGGCTGGTTTGTAAGACGGTGCAGGTCATTCGAGTCCCTTCATCACTGAGAAGCACATCAGTAGGACTTTGTGAGTCCAGTCAGGAGTTTGCTGCTACGTGAGGGACCTTCACCTCAGTTTGGAGGCTCTTTAAGTTTTATCTTTGAGGTGAGGTCGTACCCTGGAGTCCAGACTACCCTGAAACCCATGATCCTCTTGTCTCAGCCACTTGAGTGCTGGAATTACGTGAGTGCTCACCATGCTTCAGTCTCTTGGAGACTGCTTTTTAAAAATACATTATTTTTCATTTTTATTTTATGCATTTGGGTGTTATCTGTATGTATGTTCATGTACCATATGCGTGCAGTACCCAAAGAGGCCAGAAGAGGGTATTAGATCTCTTGGGACTAGAATTACAGATAGTTGTGAACCAACCATGTAGGTACTGGGAATCAAACCCAGGTCCTCTAGAAGAGCGGCCAGTGCTGTTAACTGCTGAGCTATTTCTCTGGTCCCTGTAGGCTGTGATTGTTGTCATTTCCTTCCTTCCTCCCTCCCTCCCTCCCTCCCTCCCTCCCTCCCTCCCTCCCTCCCTCCCTCCCTTCCTTCCTTCCTCTCCTCCTCCTCCCCCTCTTCTTCCACCACCACCTCCTCCTCCTCCTCCTCATTCATGTGTGCACACTTGGGTAAAGCCACAATGTGCTGGCCTCCCTATCCCCTTGAGAGAGAGTCTTATGCAGACCAGTGGTCCTTAAACTCACTGTGTGCTGAGGCTGGCCTTGAACTCTTGATCCTCCTGCCTCTACCTCCCAAGCGTTAGGATTACAAGTGTGCATGACTGTGTGTGTCTTCCAGGTGTGTGACTGAGTACAGTCTTGGGAGAGGGTGCTGTGGAGAAGTGTCAGGCTGGATCACACAGGGCCTAGAAGCCAGGAGGCTCCCACTTCATGTGGGCAGCAGGGAGCCACTGAGAATTCTTGAGCAGCATAATCACAAAAATGGAAGATCTACAGAGAGAGCAGGAAGCGAGATGCTCATGGTGAGGAGACTGTGTAGGAATTCTGGTACTGGGGGTACAGGAAGAGGGTCATGAAAGTCAGGGGTACCAGTCTCCAAGTGTCTTATTGGAGAATAGAGAGGGTTCAGTGAGGGGAAGATTGAAGACGAGAGACCACAAGGCCAGACTTGTGCACATTTCTAAGTCAAGCCTGCTGGACTTCTGATTGACAGCAATGATTTTCCTTCAAGATGAGGCGTAGGAAGAAAGAGAAAAGCTGATATGACAAAATGCTAAGAATTATGTCTTTGATGTATGAAGGCTCTCCACCCCTTTGGACCCTTATAAACAGAGTTCACTCCAGGGTCACTAGATGGGTCTAAGGGGAACAATTTCAATATCAAGAGGTCCCCCAAGGTAGATTTACTCTTGTAATTGCGGGGTGATTTCCATTTTGAGGGGTTTGGCGTTGCCTCTGATTAATTGTTAAGTTAGCCTTTCGAGACCTCAATTTCTATGCCGCATTGACCGGCATTTACAGATAATCTGACAGAGCCCAGAAGAGGTCCTTAGGATATTAATGTAATAGTTTTGGCTCAGTACAGGGGAGTGTGTTCTCAGAGAACTTGGGCACGTCAGCTGTGTCTTACCCCGTTCTCTGTCTCCAGGCTGACATGCTTAGCTTAAGCCTGTCATGCATGTCTTCTCACCTTGGGAGCTTTTTTAAGTGACACGTGAGCTTCTAAGTTGAGGTTATGAGGCTACCTGCTAGGGCCTCTTAGTTTTTCCCTGGCTTGATACTTATCATTGGATAATACTTATCATTGGGTAATTTCCAGTTGGTGGGTAGTGGAGCCTGGATTTGGAGGGCAGGGTCTCCAGCAGGACGGGTCCTAACTCTGAGTATCAGGAATGAGGCCACATACATGAACAGTGTCACTCAGTTATGTATGCTTGTGACATACATGTTATCTCTCCCGTGTGTGCTTGTGATGTAGGCATGTCTTTGTGTGTACATGGGTACCTGCTCACAGGAGCCCACCTGCGTGTGGGGGCCAGAGGTGGATGTTGGTGTCCTTCTTTACTTGCTTTCCATCTCATTTTTTGAGAAAAGCCCTTACTGCCCCTGGAACTCACCAGTTTGGAAGTACTACCTGGCCGACAATTCCCAGGGATCTTCCTGTCTCTGCCTCCCCAGTGCCAGGATTACAGGCGTGCCCCACCATACGCGGCTTTTTGAACATGGATGCTGGGATCTGAACTTCGCCCTGCATGCTTGCACAGTAAGCAGGCACCAGCGGAGCCAGTCCCCAGCACACTTGAATCTTCCTGAATCTTCTGTCCTCAAAATGTCCATCTTTAAGAGCAGAGCCTGCTTCTGCCCACGTGTAGTTGAAAATGCCTGGTGTGTACTTTCCAGCTTCCCTGATGACTGGGTGGCAGGAAGGGACCATCTGTGGACTCCAGACTGGTGGGGGTGGCAGCAATGGTGTGGGCAGTGGTCTGATGACAATGCCCTAAAGTGCTGGTGGCAGCTCCAGCCGAGGGGCTTATACCCATTGCCATGGCATTGCTGCTGGCTTCTTGGGACTGGTTCTAGAATGCCTGTGGAGGTCTGTCCTTGGTGAGGTGAGTCTAGAGCTGTCCTCGGGCTTCCAGGGGACTCTGGAAAGGCCCGATCAGATTCAAGTTTAACTGTCTAGGCAAGACTGGTTTAAGGCAGTGTCATGGTATTAGTCTGTGTAGTGTCTGGAGTATTATTATATTTGTGTCCCAACTCTTATGGCTACCATGTATGACCAGTAGGTTCATCTTGTTATAGCCTGAATATTTCATTTAAAAATAAATTTCCCTCTTATAACAGCAAGTAACTTGTGAATGCTAATTTTCATCCTGTATCCCCTCCCTTAATTTTTCACTGAATTTAGTATTCACTGGTCATCTGGTCAATATCTTTTTTTTTTTTTTTTCAGAGAGGAGGGCAGGCTATGAGTTAGGGCCTCACATTGTAGCCCAGGTTGGTTTTGAATATACTATGCTCATTTGGGCTGATCCTGAACTCATAGTCATCCTACTGCTTCAACCTTCTACGAGCTGGGATTACAGGTAGTGGCCACCATGCCTGGCCTTATCAATGTATTTTAATAGATTTGTTTTCTCCTTCAGTCTACCAGTGTGAATGCTATATATTTATGTTTGGGGCAAGATTTCAAGGAAGAAAACTTCTTGGTGCTTTCTCTTACATTTTCAGTTATTGCAAGTCTTCTCTTTTAAAGGAAGACGTGTGTGTGTGTGTGTGTGTGTGTGTGTGTGTGTGTGTGTGTGTGTTCAAATGTGCATGTGTGTGGAGTGCCATCCCCAGGATCTGGAGTCTTCTGTGAGGGGTGTGCTTCCAGCCCAAATGGAAGCAAAGCCATGTTGTAACTAGGAACACGGCTCCTCCGTGTTTGATAGTGCTGTAATAGCATAAACAATGACAAGTTTCATAAACATCACCAATGGGGAAATTTGCCTTGAAGTTTCTTCTGGGATCAAATTTAAAGGCACAGTGATGAAACTGAGGTCAGGAGGGAGGCCGACATCAGCAGAGAAAAATGTGGTGTGACAGCTGCGCTTCCCCCCCCCCCCCCCATCCTGCAGGGTACAGGGCTGTTCAAGGGAAGGGCTCTGGAAATAGCTGCTGGGGAGTGACCCTGGACTAACCCTTCAGGACTGCTAATCCCAGGTGCTCTGAGATAGCAGCCATGTGTTGCTGTGAAGAGGAAAGAGGACCCAGAGCTCAAAGAGCCAGGTTTGAGTCTCTCATCTGCCATTTACTAGAGCCGAGAGATCTGTACCCTGAGTCACCAATCACACGACAAATGGAGTTGGAACTAATAAGGCTGCTGGGGGCATTGAAAACAAGCACAAGTCTGAGGACAGAGGGGGGCTGTCATACTGTCATCTGATTGACAGAGAAGGCCTGGCTGGGGACGGTTTATGTTGGCTCACCCACCATAACAATTTCTTCCTGTTTAAAGATCTCATGGTTCTGGGGAAATGGTTTTTCTTGGGTAAAATCAGAGCTGGGAAGCTGAAGGTGGAAGCTATCTCGGGTGTCATCTAGACTTTAGAACAACGTGCGTGGGCAACTGAGTTGCCTCTTGATCTGCACATGTGCTGTGAATGTCCCAGGTCACCTAAACCTGCCTGCAGCTCCAACAAAGCGGGAAGCAAGCGAGTGTGGAGCGCAGCAAGACCCTTACATTAGAGCCTGAGACTCAAGGAGGCCCTCAGGCTGAGCATCACTCTGCAGCCTGGGGCCCAGCGCTGTGCCCATGCCAGAGTGAAGCGAAGAGATGCTCTGAGCTCAGCTGAGACACGTCTGTACTTTCTAGCCATCGAGTGGGGAGCTGAGGCCTGCAGTCCTCGGGTGTCATCAGGACCTGTTATCTAAGAGTCTGTCAGAGGGCTGTACACCACATGCTTTCTATGTCCCCATAGAGCTGGGGACAGAGTATCTGGTTATTTTCAAAAATGACGTTCTGTTGTGGGCAATCCTTGTTTTAGGGGCTCCTTGTGCTGGCACTTCCCAGGTGTGTGCCGAACATAGAAGATGAGGACACAGGGACCCAAGTTCAGGCTGGAGCACTAAGGATCGGAGCAGCTGTGTCTGTGGGGTGGGCATATGGGTAAAGGGCTGGGTTGATCTCTTAGGTTCTAAATTCCTCTGAAGAAAGGGGGAGATCGCTAAGTCAGTAAAAGTTTTGCTGTATATCGTGAGCATAGTTTAATAAAAAAGCCTTTTTAGACACGTAAAAATATCTTAGTTAGGAACCCCACCACACCCAAGGCTGCACCTGATAACCAGAACCCGGTGATATTACTCACTCAAGATAACCAGACACAGAACTAGAACTGCAGGACACCCACTGGACAGTGTTTAAGCAGAGACCAAGAGCAATGCCTACCCTGAACATCTTCAGGACTGCTAGAGACTGCTGGAGAGATGCCACCTTGATCTGCTCTACACCTGGAGACTGCCTTGGGATCCTGACCCTGGAACTGTAGACTACAGTTAGAGACTGGACCCGACCTTTGGCTAAAGTATGTCACACCAGTGAGCAGCCTTGGGGAGATATGCTTAGGACCTGTCTTGTTAGGGTTTCTACTGCTGTGAAGAGACATCATGACTACAGCAATTCTTAGAAAGGAAAGCATTTAATTGGGTTGGCTTACAGTTTCAGAGGTTCAGTCCATTATCCTCATGGCAAGAGGCATGGTGGCATGCAGGCAGACATGGTGCTGGAGAAGGAGCTGAGAGTTCTACATTTTGATCTGCAGGTGGCAGGAGTCTGTGTCTACACTGGGTATACTTGAGCATTAGGAGACCTCAAAGCCTGCCCCTACAGTGACACACTTCTTCCAACAAGGCCACATCTCCTGATAGTGCCAACTCCCCATGAGCTTATGGGAACCAGTTATGTTCAGACTACCACAGGACTGTAGCTAAAAACTTCGAGTGTGAACTTCATGTGATGACCCTCAGCATAACAAACTATAACTTTTGTTGTACTAACTATGCATATCTGCCTTCTTGCTCACAACACTGCACAAGCATAGAGCTGAGTTGGAGCCTCAGTACCCACATAAAAATCCGGGTGTGGTGATGTGTGCTTACAGACACTGTTGGGGAGATGGGGCACTGAGTCGAAGTGACTTCTGGGATTTGCTGCTCAGCCAGCATAGCTCCATGGGAGAATTTCCATTCAGCAAGAGATCGCGTCTCTAATAACAAGACGGGGGACTGGAGAGATGGCTCAGCAGTTCAGAGTGTTTGCTGCTCTTCCAAAGGTTCCAAGTTTGATTTCCAGCACTCATGCTAGGCAGTTCACAACTGCCTATAACCCCAGCTGGCCTCTATGGGCATCCACAGACACATGCATATGCATAAATAAATAAAAAAGAAAGTAAATCTTTAACAAAATAAAAACAATTGGCTTTCACACACGTATGTACACATGTGAATAGGCATACCTGTGTGCATGTACATGTATGCGTGTGCACGCACACGTATACACATACATCTTGGAAATAGTATCTACATGTCTTTTGTCCTCAGACCTATCTCTCCTTGAGATTTGATAGAGTAAAGGGCTGTGTGTGTGAGGGGGGGCGCTAAGCCATGTGCCTTTCTGAGGTGAGTTCTCTATGTGTACACAATTTTGGTAGTGCTTTCTTCTCAAAGGAGTCTGAGAGAGCGAGCTTTGGTGTGGTGCTGTGGGAAGTGTAGTGCCACACAGATCTGTTGATTAAGGCAGCTTAGACAGGAGCCTCCCCTGGCATCAGCGGGAAATGTCTGCAGCCTTCCGTGGCTTGGCAGCTTATGCAGCCATCACAATGCATTGTGTGAGCAGGCAGCAGCGGCGGGAGCGGCTTTAATTTCCTGTCCGCTGGGAGATCCCAGCAGTGTTTCCGTGGTGCGGAATCGTTATTTACAATGAAGCACTTACGGGGAAGTAGTAAAGTTAATGGAGGTTTCGGTGGAATTAGCCTTGTTAAGTTCTCCAGTGACACAGCGGGCTCCTTTCACTAGCAATCGCATCCAGCAAGGAGACGGGGCTTCGGGAGGGAACAATTTGGGATGTGGGTAAAGCAGGGAAGGACCCAAAGCTTCAAGCCACAGGGCTTCTGATCCCGGCCTGAGGCTGGGCTCCGTGGCAGGGCTGCCTCCTTGGAGATAGCCCTGGCCAGCCTTGCTGGGGCTGCCAGGTCCTGGCAGTGTCTGCAGAGTCGGGGAATGGGGTCTACAGCTTGCTCTTGGCTCTGGTTATCACCGTCAGGAAGGCTGAGAACTGCAGAGTGAAGATAGGAGATACAAGTCACCCTGTGTGTACCTTCTTCAAAGGGGCTGCATCATATGGAAGATGACTCACCGGTGGGGCATGTGACATTGAGTCTTTCATCCAACTTTTCCCAAGCAAGACTTCCATGTGTGTATCCAGTTTCCTGGGTGTAGGAGTCAGGCAGATGTGTGTTTAAATCGGGATTCTCCCAGATGACCTTGGGCATGTTATGTAGGCTCTCAGTCTTCCTTTTCTCTGTCTCTAAAATAAGGACTACCACCACACCAGTGACAGAGGCCGTTGGGAAGACTTGACTGTGGCACTCCTTCCATTTCCCCTCAGCTTCTGTTACCTGTCTACCCGCTGTGATGCTGGGCCGGAATGTCCAAACTACATTTCCCATAATCCATTTCTCAGGTATTTTCCGTTAGGTTCTGCACAGAGGAGGCTAGAAAAAAGCTTTTTCAGGTGGTGTCTTCCAAAGTAGGCAGTAGTAGAGGAAGAGTGTAAATTCATACTTTCAGCTCCTCCCCCTGACACTCCTTGTTTGGTGACAGCATCTCCTCCGTTGGTGACCCCCAGCTGTGGGAAAGCTTCTTGGACTTCTTTTCTCTGGGCCTTTTCTTTTTCTGACTGTGTAAGCAGCAGGCTAGGCTAACCATCCATTTGAAGGACCTGGCACATCTGTTCCCCGCCTGGCCTCTCCTGAGTGCAGTCCATCAGACCGGACAAGAGCCATGGAATCACACCAGGCAGAGTCTGTGTATCCTGACTCTGCCCCTTGTCCGAGGCATGTGACCTGAGGACCCAGGTCTGCATCTGACAATGGGGACAGTTACATTCTCAGCTTTGTAGGGTTGTGGCTGGGATGGATGGCGACAAGGGCAGAAACAGAAAAAACGTTAGCCCAGCATTCTCATGAGCAGCAACACCACACGAGGACATGCTTTCTAGAAGGATCTGTAGCTTTCTCGGGTCAACCAAGAATGCCATTGGACTGGACAGGTGAGGTACTAGGCTTGGGCTGGGGTTTCTGTGGACAGCAGAGAGCTGGCACACTGGGCAGAGATAGTCTGGAATGATCTCTGTGGTCCTCTTCCCTCACCTCCTCCCAGTTTAGCTCAGAGCTCCAGCTAAGCACTGGGAACTTGGCCCTCCCTGGGGTCACCTGGTAAGAGGACATTATGAGGGCCGTTGGCCTTTTCTCTCAGTCCCCAGAGCTCAAACAAATGAGGACAGGTCAGTGCCTCAGTCTGAGGAGCCACTGGTAACGTGGCTTTTAGAAGCTACTTAGTCATTCATTTTACCTAATTACCCGATGACCCAACACAACCTATAATGTCATTTTCCACTCCGAATGACACTCACGGGACTTAGAGAGCTAGAATATTTTATCTGCTGCTTGATGGCCCGCTTGCTCACTCAGACCCCCAGTGGGGTCTTAGTGGCACTGGCCCTGCCTGGCCGCCAATCGATGGACCATCCTTCAGGTTCCAGTGCAGTAGTACCAGCTCAGCACCCTGGCTGCAAATGGCTTTTCCTGGGTGTTTTATCTCTAGAGGGGAGAGTCGTGCTGAACAGACTAAGAGTGGGGAACCTTGGAAGGACCTGAGTCAGCAGAGGCGATTTGCATCCTAAGCAGATATGCTGGGCAGCGTAGACCTGTCCACTTGGCTACAATCTATAAGACTCTGGCTTTCCCCACGGCTCCTGGGGAGCCTGGGCCAGTGCTCAGGTTGCTGGAGTGGCATGCTGTGTTTGCACGGTGAGCCTACCTGTCTCCTGCCAGTCTCTGTCAGGAAGGCTTCTGTCCCCCTTGCTCACTCCTTTCTCTGAGAACACAGATTGAATTTGTTCTTCCAGGACCTAAGGAAGAACCTTTGTGGCTGCCCATCCCTCACTTCCTCCACGCCCTTCTTTTTATTGTATGGCAGATGTTTTTGCATCTGGCCTGTACGCTCTCCGTTGGCTATAGTGTGGCTTGCTTGGTGGTTCCTTTTCTCATGGCATTGACCAAATACAGGACATGAAGCAACTTGAAGAGGGGTTTATTTTGGCTGATTTAGTTTGTGATTTTTGTCACGGCCCTCTTCCCTCTGATGCATTTTCTGGGCTGGGGGGTATCACTTCCTCCAAGGTCTGTGACGGACACTCGCCTTATTAGCATATCCCACCCCTATCCAGGCCTGGCTGGCTGGCTTGAAAGAGGACTGTGTTCTTTACATCAAAAAACAGGAACAGTTTTCCTCTCCTAAACCAAGCATGGCTTCTTTACAATCTCTAAACAGAGACGGCACATCTTGCTTTTCCCTCTTCATCCCTGTTCTCCTCCCCTGAGCCTTATGCCAGAGACCCAGCTAGCCCTCAGGAAACCCTCCTGTATTCACTGCTGCTGAAACTCTCACTCCTCAGGCTGGGCCCTCTCTCGGAAGCAAGGATGAGGAATATTAGTGCCAGGCTGTGGCTTCTCACTTCAGCAGGCTGTCGCTGTCCTTGCTGGTGACACGCCATGGTTTCACAGCCCCTGCTGTCAGGTGTTTGCCCCAGGACAATAAGCTTGTTGAAGGGTGGGATTTGTTAATATGAAGTGTGTGATCGGAGCTCACTGGTGCATTTCCAAATACATACCTTGTCTCTTCGAGATGGAATTGCTTTCACCTCATGCAACCGGTGTATAGGATTCATCAATTCTGTTAGAAACACATCTGTATTAAGGCCAGGTACTAAACTGTGACGGTCTCTATGTGCACCTGAAGGAAAGTCTGGAGCCTCATACCTTCACTGCTTCTGTTTCTTGGGGCCACGCTGGCTCCTATCATCTGCACAGGCAGCAAGTTCAAGGCATCATAAAGGAGTTTGCTGTGATGTAGAAAAAAGGTGTGTGTGTATGTGTCCAACATAGCGCCGTGATTTTAATCTTAAGGCATTGCACAGAAAGGTTAAACATGAAAACCAAATGCATCCCAGCTTTGACATTATGTTCCTCTCGGATCTGTCACACCCGATGCGTGCTTATTCATGGCCTCTACGGTCCATATAACAGCCTCCAGCCATATGCAGTTATCGAGCCCTTGAAAGGTAGCCCACTCATGCTGAAATGTTCAAGTGCAGAATACACACCCTGCAACTCAAGTACTTGGCACAGAAGAACAAAACAAAACAAACAAAGCCCAAGCAAAATATACAATTGATATTTTATATTGACCATTGCTTTAGATCTATTGAGCTGAGTAAAACATGCTCCTGAAATTACTTACACATTTCTCCTTTTCCCTTTTAAAAATGAAAATATTACATTGTGGCTTGCATTGGTGCTTATGCTCTGCTTCTTCAGGAGAGCATGGAGGGCGGACTCCCCACTGCTGGACAGGAGGCTGCTGACTTCACCCAGAGAACGAAAAGCCTTGCTGTGTCCAGGGCTTGCCGTTCCTGGGAAACCAAGCAATAGAAAGTTAATGCTGTAGCCCAGAAGGACCACTATTCGGTGACATTTCCAGTGGTTTTTATTCTCTCTGATTTGAGGCAGAGTCTCACTATGTAGCCCTAGCTGGCTTGGAACTTGCTATATAGATCAAGCTAGTCCTGAACTCACAGAGACCCACCTGCCTCTGTCACCTGAGTGCTAGGATTAAAGGTATGTGTCATCATGACTGGCTATAAAAACATATAACTCTACAACTGATTTTTTAAAAATTATTTTATGTATATGAATGTTTTGTCTGCATGTACATCTGCACATCAGAAAGCGGCATTGAGTCCTATAGGACTATAGTTATAGACAGTTGTAAGTCATGTTGGTGCTGGGAATTGAACTTGGGACCTCTGGAAGAGCAGCCTGATGCTGAGTCACCTGTCATTGTCGTCTTCTTCTCCTTCTCCTCCTCCTCCTCCTCCTCCTCCTCCTCCTCCTCCTCCTCCTCCTCCTCCTCCTTCTTTCTCCTCCTCCTTCTTATTATTATCATTATTTTTAAAAAAAGTGGGTTCTTGGAGTTCAATAATCCTTGTGCTTACAACAAGCATTTTATCCACGGAGCTGTTTCCCCAGCCCTTACTCTTTGTTCAGACCATGACCTGGGCTGACCACACATCCCGAGTTCAGGAAACGTCCAATGAACATTTACTAGTCATCTATTAAGTACCAGATGCTCTCTTGGGCACTAAGAGGCAGCAGTGGACATTGCGATAGGTGCATATATTCCAGAGACAGAGACAGGCTCTATAGAAAGGCATTCATAAATGAATGAGATGCCTTTGGCCAGGGAGAGTCATATGGACATAACAGAGAGCAGGGGCATTGAAAATAGTGGGGCTTCTTGTAGGAGCTGGGGACGGGATTTGCTTATGTGAAGCTGTGTGATTTGAACATTGTCTTGGGTTTCCAAGGATGCATATTACTTCTTTGGAGTGGAATTGCAACTAGGGAATAGGGAAAGACCTTAAATGGTCTGGGAAGAACTCTGTGAGGAGAGGACAGTTGGGTTGAGAGTGGAGAGGAATCATCACATGTAAATGCAAAGGCCAAATGCTCTAGGTAGGCAAAGGGATAAGCTTGTGCCTACATCTTGGTATATTAGGACCAGAAGCAAGAGCCATAGGAAGGGGCATGGCAGGAGATGTGTTAAGAAGGTGTCTATCACCTGGCAGCAGTGGTGATGAGTTCTGACTTTAGTCTGGGAACTCCGCTCAGTTTCCATGATCACTGTGGACCTCAGCGAGACCAGTGTAGAGCAGGGAGACAAGAGCAGGCGCCTCCCTGGCAAGGGCTGTAGTAAGTTAACCAGAACTCCACCATGGAGGGAGAAAGAGGGGACTGAAGTCTGGGTTTCCTCTGGCAGTAGAGCTGTCCACAGTGGCTGATGGTGTGGCTGTGACGTGTAAGGCCAAGAAACATGAATTCCAGCTGTATTTTTACCCTGAGCACATGGACGTTTGGATGGTGGAGAGCTTTGCTGAGGTGGAGAAGCCAGGGAAAGGGATGGATTTTCCAGCAGGAGGGAAGTAAGAAAGTTAATAAGAGGGTGATTTCAGACATTCATTTAGAGCTTCAAGGGAAGACACTGAAGAAGATCTGGGGTCTGGGGTCCAGTATAGGTGCAGGGCAAAGGCTGCTGGGTCTGGGGCATAAATATGGAATTCATTGTCCTCCCCAGATGGCATTTGAAGTTTCATCTTTAGGTGCACCTGGGGTGGGAGGGTGGATGGAGGGTGGAAGAGCCCGAGAAAGGTTTAGATGGCTAGCAGAGGAAGAGAAACTAGAAAAGGCAAGGTGGACTGAAGGCTTAGGAGATGAGTCCTCAACATGTCCACTCAATGCACCTGGTTGGCTGTAGGTCTGAGCGCTTGGATGGTTCATGTCTGAGGAGCTACCTGGGGTAGGGGAGCCTCAGGGTTGGGTGGGGAAGTCTGTGGTGGAGAGGAGGCCTACCTAGTGCAGAAATGAAATAACTTGCCCAGTGTCTTAAGCGGAATTCAGTGACATTTTTAAAGTAGAAAATTTGCATGAGTATGTATGAGAATCCAGGGACAAGTTCATGGGTACCCACTTAGAAACAGCACAGGATGTTTGAGGAGCAGAATAATGATACAGGAGTCTTGGGGCTGGCTCACTTGGCATGGAGTTCTGGAAAAGGCAAATGTTATATCTTTCATATCTATGGGGAAAGGGTCAGTGGGGCTCAAGACAGAGCCCTCAGAAGGCCAGGTCACATGAATTGTAGGACTGTGATGGTCTGGAGGCCCTGGACTGGCATTTTGAGAGAGATCACCCCAGCAATGGCAGCTCAGGCCTCAGAGCCTCAGTAGCCAGAATCCCATCCAGGAGGATTTATGCAGAGGGTCCTGAGTGTGGTTCCCAAGCCATCTGTGTCTTCAACAATGGGTGGGGTCTGCGGAGGGAGAGCGGCCCCAACTCACGGGCCTTGACTCACCTGTCCCACCTGCACGTGTGCTGTTTCTGTTTGTGGGATGATTTGTCACACACACATGTCACACACCAGCTCAGTCCAATGACGTCAGGTCTGTTGGGTCTTGTCTCTGGTTACTTGGTATTCCCAGACTCCAACACTGGGCCTGGCAAGCTACAGCTGCTTGTAGTCTAAGGATTGTTTGGATGCCAATCATGACCTGGTCATCAGGCTGCAGCTCTCCTGAAACAATGTCTCACAGTAAGGTTGAGGTGGCTGTGAGCCTCGTGTCACACGCAGGTAGAGTTCCTCCTGACTCCCTCCTGTGACTGGTCCCATCTAAACACAGATCATCTAGGATCTGTTTTTAGACAGCATTCTTTTTCTCTGTTTTGGTACCACCTTGGCATGGGATGGATGTATTTCACTGAGTTCCTGAAACTAGGTTTTGTGTTTGTACTTTAACAGTCACTGAGACGTGTCCTAGAGTCCTCTGAGACAAGATTCTCAGCTGAAGGATTACCCAGACCAGATGGCCTGTTAGATGTATCTGTGGGGGAATTGATTATGAATGGATATAGGCGGGCCCAGCCCAGTGTGGGTGACACCATTCCCTAGACTGATAAGAATGCTAGCCAGGTATGAGCCTGCCAGTGAGCCAGCAAGCAGTGCTTCAGATTCCTGCCCTGACTTCCCGCAGTGATGGACTGTGGCCTGGAAGTGTCCCCTCAAACCTTCTTCTCCCCTAAGTTGCTCTTGGTCAGAGTGGTTTTTTTTTTTTTAAATCATAGTAACAGAATGAATCTAGAATGTGCAGAAACCATTGACCCTAGTTCTATCAAAGGTGACATACAGGTCCAAGAGGACACAGAATACTTGGGGGTGACAAAATACATTTGCTCCCCTTTGCGACCCCCACGTCAGTGCCACACCTCTGTTGCCATTTGAGGTCGTCTTGGTGGTCATTGAGGTTCAGGATCAAAAAAGTCACTCAAAACAACTGCCCTTGACGGAAACAACTAAGCTGCTGGTAACTGTATGCTGGGGACCATGCATCCTGGGGCTCCACTGCCCCCATCATTTTCCTGCTGTATTTCCATGTCTGACATGGCATGTTTGTCCCTTGTGGTGTTTGGGCTGTCACATAATTCCCTGGGTCTCCCCAACTTCTCTTCCAGCATGGAGGGGACAGACAAGTGAGATCCTATTGGTTTTTTACTGGATGTCAATGACTTTGAGGGAGGCATCAGAAAAAAAAAAAATCCAGAAGGCTCAATTTCATCACCAGGCTTTCAAAGTCATCCTGAAGGATACAAGCCAAGGCAGCATACTTAACTTTTCTCTTTAATTTTTTTGATTTTATTTTTAATACTGTGAAGTTCACACAGAAGTCCCTTAACATCTGGGCTTCCAGCTGCAGATGCTCTCGTCGGTTCCCACCCCGCACTGGCCCTCAAGCCTGGATGGGTTTTAGGGCAGGGTGACGAGAGTCGTGTCTGGTTGCAGTTAATTGGCTCGGCCCATCAGGACCCAAGACCGAGCTTTGCCAGATGTACTCCTGATTGAGAGAGATGGTCTATCTGCACCTGCCTTGCCTAAGGCTCTGCCCTGCCGCTGCCCATTTTCCCTGCATCTTGCCCTGGAGTTTCTACCCTGACTCTTTGGAGAAGCCGCAAGTCCTGTTCTGTTGGAGATGGGAGGGGTCTACAGCAACAACTTTTATAGAAGTTGGATTGGGGGGGGGTAAATTTCTGACTATGCTAAGAAATCAAACCTCAGTAAAGAGCTTATATTTACACTGTGTAAATCAGATGTTCACGGAGTAGGGTTCAGTTAGTAAAGTGCCTATCTCACAAGCACAAGGACCTGAGTTCAGATCCTTAGCACTTGTAGAAAAAGCCAGGCACCATGATGCTTGCTTGTGATCCTAGTACTTGGGCGGCAGACATGGGAGGATTCCGGGGATCAGCCAGCCTAGCTGCATCAAAGAGCTGCATGTTCAGTGAGAGTGTCTCAAAAAATAAGGAGGGCAATGACAGAAGAAGACATGCAACACTGACCTCTGGCCTACACACACACACACACACACACACACACACACACACACACTGAAAGGTCAGTGTATAACCTAGCAAGGATTGGTTTTGTTATTGTGTGATGGGGAAGCCATTTTGGTTAAGGAATTTGTAGTGTCTGGTAGGTAGAGACGAAGTTTGATGTACTGGTTGCTATGAATAAATACTCCAACAAAAGCATTTATTTGGATCAGAGTTAGAGGTTACAGTCCATCATTGTGGGGGACTCAAAGCAGCAGGAACTTGAAGCAGAGAGCAGAGGATGAATGCAGGAACACTAGTGCCCATCTTGCCCCTCCATTTTCTGTAGCCCATGATACCCTGCTCAGGGAGTGGTCCCACCCATAATTAAGATGGGTCTTCTTAACATCCAACTCAGTCAAGATAGTCCCTCACAGACATTCACAGAGGCTAATCTTAATCTAGAAAACCCCTCACAGGTGTTCCTGGAGGCCTGCTTCCTAGACATCAAGTTGGCAGTTAATATTTGACTGAGCAGGAGGTGGGTTTTGAGTGCCGAGAACTGAGGGCAGAAAGCCTGAGGACCAGAGGGCTTCAGGGTGGAGGTGGAGACAGTATTCTAGGTGACACCCGAGCAGAAGAAGAAATCATAATCTGAGCCAGGAGACGTGGTCTCCGTTGTGAGCAGCTACTTTCTCATCTTGTGACTTGGGTCTCCCCCGAGTCACATTTGGGTGCTGCACTGAGGCCTGACCCTCAGTGAACTGAAACTTCAACAGGCAGCCCCTGCAATCCATTCCCTTGACTTGTTTACCAACGGTCCCTGGGTTTCACGTGTAGCCTCAAAGCCTACTCTTCACTGGTTACAGACCATTGTTATTGACTCCCAGGGGCAAAATCCAGCTGGGGTGAGAGCCAGAACCAAGCTTCAAGGGGGAGAGGGGTCTGCCAAGAGTCTTTAGATATTGAGCATCTTCCTGTCAGGTTCAGCCTTTATCACCCTACTGTCCAATAGCGAGGAGCCTCCTGACTGCATGTAGGCTTGCCGCAGGAGGATGGTCTAAGAAAAAACTCCAAAAAAGAATACTGTTTACAGAAATGTGGTTTGACGCCATCTCATGTCCACAGCTGGGTAAGCTGGGTGGACCTCTTGGGGTCATGCTTATACTTTTACTATTTGAATATACTTATTTTCATTTTAAATTATTTGTGTGCATATATGTCTCTATGTGGGTACGTGCACATGGATGTGGCTGCCCTGTGACTTGGTAAAGGATGTCGGATCCCCTGGGGCTAGAGTTGCAGGTGGTTGTGAACCTCCTGATGTGGGTGCTGAAGACTGAACTCAGGTCCTCTGCAAGAGCACCAAGCACTCTTAACTGCTGAGCCATCTCTCCAGCCCTACACATTGTGTGTGTGTAGGTGTGTCTCATGTGTGGAGGTTAGAGGACAATTCTGCAGAGTCTGCTCTCTACTTCCCCCTTCACATCTGTTCCAGGAAATGAACTCAGGTCATTAAGTGTGTGATGAGGCAAGTACCTTCCTTCGCTAAGTCATCTCACCAGCCCCCACATCCCAGAGTAGGTTCGCTATAAGAACTAAATATTAGTCTGAGTTTGCTGTTGGGGAGACAGAAACAGAGAAGCACATTTCTGCTCTCATAAGGACATACTTCCAGGTTGATGGGATGCTCATGAATATTCATGGACCTTAGCTCTCATAGGTATCATGTGGGCATGATTCAGGGGGCCAGACCTGAGATGTTTCCAGGAGACCTGTGTAGCCACCCCAACCTGGTGGGCAGCAAAGATGGGGTTTGCTCAGGTGAGACCTGCCTGCAGGCTTACCTGGGATATTTGTCATCTCATCTGTGCTCAGCAGGTGGCTCCGAGTCCTGCCTGACTCCTCGGCCATGAGGTGACTCCAGAAGCTCAAACTCCCTCTGCCTTCACTCAGCTGCACCTAAGGGTCCCTCAGAGGTCGGAGCACTTCCTGTCCTCCATCTGCCCTCACCACTGAAGGTCGAGTTCAGGAATAGTTTTCTCCCGTTGTTTCTTGTCACTGTCCCATCTGGGCTGCACTCCGAAGACAAACGTCCCTAAGTGGGGGCTGGCTCTCTGAATGAGTTGCTCAGCTTTCGAGGGGTGGAGGAACAAATAATCAGGACAAAATAGACCATGATAAGGATGCCTGCCCTTTTGTTTACTGACACGCATCTCTGCTTCAAGCTATTTTAAAAATGACTATTTCATTTGCAAGGTGATAAAAGAATGAATAGAAATTTACCTATGAGCGCCTCTATAATTGTATGCCTATCTGCAGTATGAATAGTGGGAACAAATTACCCACAATGGGCCAACTCTCTGCTTTCCTAGGACTGTGTGTTCTATTCTTCCCCGTTCAATAGAGAATGTTGTCTACTCTACCAAATTAGCCCAACACAGATAATGTTGTCAAAGAACAGCTCCATTAGGTTTCACAGATGCCTGACACCAATACAAAAAGCCTCTCCCCTTGCAGCGTTTCAACTTCAATTTTTTTCTACATGACTCAAAAAATAAATTTGTTTTATGGGCCAGAGATGATGAGTTTGACAGGTTTTCAGAACGGAAGATAAAAGGAAAGTTAGCCGTGTTGTCTGGGGGTGATTCCAGCAAATTCCACCAGACCGCATGCCATATGTAGGGAGGCAGGCCCTTTTGCCAATCAGAAGGGACCTTCTAAGTGTGGTGTCAGGGCCTGGGCCCCAGCTTGACTGTGATGTCTGCTCACCTTGCACATTCAGCCACACAGAGATGAATCAAGACAGTGACCTTTAGGAGGAAGGAAACTGAGGCCCGGGGAGGAGTTCAGGCCACAGTGATGCTCATGTACCAGCCACAGGGTGATACCCACTTTCCACTGGGCCAAGCAGCTCTCCAGAAGAGAGCAGGCTGGGAAAGTACTTCTTCTGCAGTGCAGTGTGGGTAATTTCAGCACTCATCCAAACCTGAGAAACCCAAGAGAGTGAGAAATCTTCTCTGTTTGCTTATTTTCTTTTTTTTCATACAAGACATAATGGCAGAAAATCTTAAAAAATGTTGCCCGAGCTTCACCTCTCTGATAGAAGAGTATCCACTCTGCACACATCTTTCCATATGTGTAATGTATGTGATATGTTTTCTTGCTTTCTTTCTTTGTCTTTGGTTGGAGCACGGCACAGGCCTCCCTTATGGGGTATATATAACGGAGACAGGTGAAGGGGATCTTGGGTGATAAGGGGAGGTGGGGGTCAGAGGCCTTCTGCTGAACAGCATCCATGGTCTTACCCATGTCATGGGGTCTCTGGCAGAGGAGGGGCTCTGATTGCCCCCCGCAGGTATGACAGTGAGACCCAGCTCTCCTTCACTCTCCTGGGGGCGTGGCTTTTAGGCTTGATGGGGAATGGGTTGGCCAGGAAAAGGAAACAGGCAAGCTGGATGAAAAGTGTACCAAGTCTGAAAACCAAGGAGGACAAAGGTAGGATTCGGGAAGATACAGGCTGTAGAGCCCAAACCAGGTAGCAATGGATCTGAGGCTAAGGAAGGTGGCATTTGGAGGAAGAACACTCCTGAGGAGCCCAACATAAGCAGTCCTGAGAGCCACGAAGAAAGCTGAGAAGCCTCCTCTAAGCAGGTTGTTCTCCACATGACAATGAGTGACTTAGGCTATGCTCCTCTTCATATATCCACATATATGTAATTAACACTTGGACTGTCGTATGGGATTGCCTATCTTGTCCTTTCAATGTTTAGAAGCCAGGCTACAGTCTCTCCCTCTCTCCCCTACTCTCCTTAGCCACAGAATACCTGTGAATTCAAGTTGCTTACCTTTGTCTGGTGTGATCCTACAAGCCTTCGTTATGTTTCCCATGATCACACATTCTTTGGCCATGCTGCTCTGATTGCTGTAGTGAGTATACACTACATCAGTGTTGTAATTTCTGTAGCTCCTGAGGACAATGTGTGATAGTTTTTGTTGACTATGAATTTGACAGAATCTAGAATCATCTCTGGGGCAATCTGTGGTGGTATTTTCTAGATTAGGTCAACAAAAGAGGGAAGACCCAGCATTCTGTGGCCTGGGGTCCTGAAATGCACCCAAAAAGAGAAGAGTGGTTGGGCATGAACATTCATTGCTCTCTGATTCCTGATCATGGATGCTGTCCTAGTCAGGATTTCTATTGCTGTGATGGAACACCATGACCAAAAAGCAGGTTGGGAGGAAAAGGTTTATTTGGCTTATGCTTGCACACTGTAGTCCATCATTGAAGGAATTAAGGACAGGATCTCAAACAGGGCAGGATCCTGGACGTAGGAGCTGATGCAGAGCCCATGGGGAGGTGCTGATTACTGGCTTGCTCCCCATGGCTTGCTCAGCCTGATTTCTTATAGAACCCAGGACTACCAGCCCATGGATGGTACCACCCACAATGGGCTGGACCCTCCTCAATCAATCACTAATTAAGAAAATGCCCTACAGGCATTGATGGAGGCATTTTCTTAATTGAGGCTCCATCTTCTAGCTGTGTCAAGTGACTCTAGCTGTGTCAAGGTGACATAAACTAGGCAGCACAGATATGTAATGGGACCAGCGACCTCCCGTCCTGCTATTGTACCTTCCCCACCACAGCGGACGGTGGCCTCTGGAGCTGTTAGATCAAATAAACCCTTCCCTCCTTAGGTAATTTGTTGTAACACAAGTAACTAAAACAGAACATTGGTATCAAGAAGTAAGGTTGTTACTGTGATAAAGTTGACTGTGCGATTCTTGGCGCTTTGGACCTGGTTTTCGGGAGGAATGTGGAAGAGTTTGGTGGAACTCTGGGCTAGGAAACCCCTTAAATGCTGAGAGCATTTGGAAGACAGAAGCACTGAAAAATGTGGACCGTGGAGGCTCCATTCACAAAGTTTCAGTGGGGAACAAAGATTCTGTGAGCAATGGGGTGGGACCACTGGTGTGACACTTTGACAAAGGGTCTGGCTAGATTTCTGCCTGCATCTGAGAACTTGAGGGAAGTGGAATTGAAAGGCAATGGACCAATTCCCTTGGCAGAGGAAGTTCCCAGACAGAATAGCATTCAGGCTGTGCCATGGTTATTACTGTTATCTCACATCCAGGTCTACAGTGAGAGATGTCAAAAAGTGAAGCAGAAAGTCAAGAAAAATGTCACTTGGTGAGAAAAGGTGTGTGATTACATTCAAAGTTTTGGACAAGGAGGACAAGGATGACAAATTATCTATGATTGTTAAAGAGGTCAATGTTATGAAAGAGAAACCTGGCACCCTGAAAGGGGACAGAGGAAAAGGTGCCCAGAGGGCAAGACCCCACTCATCGACGGCTCAGTCATGTAAAATGTAGATTGATTAGAAAGGAGAGAGCAGCTGGGCGGCGGTGGCGGTGGCGGCGCACGCCTTTAATCCCAGCACTGGGAGGCAGAGCCAGGCAGAGGATCTCTGTGAGTTCAAGGTCAGCCTGGGCTACAGAGCCCAGATCCAGGAAAGGTGCAAAGCTACACAGAGAAACCCTGTCTCAAAAAACCGAGAGAGAGAGAGAGAGAGAGAGAGAGAGAGAGAGAGAGAGAGAGAGAGAGCCTGAACTGAGGTGTTGTTGGAGGGGTTCCCTGTAGCTAGAGTTTTCCTACCTGGCCCACAGTCAGGACAAATCTCTCTCACCCACCAGTCCCACAGCCGCTCAGACCCAACCAAGTAAACACAGAGACTTATATTGCTTACAAACTGTATGGCTGTGGCAGGCTTCTTGCTAACTGTTCTTATATCTTAAATTAACCCATTTCTATAAATCTATACCTTGCCACATGGCTCGTGGCTTACCGGAATCTTCACATGCGGCTTGTCATGGTGGCGGCTGGCAGTAACTCTGACTCAACCTTCCACTTCCCAGAATTCTTCTCCTCCTTGTCCCGCCTATACTTCCTCCTGCCTGACTACTGGCCAATCAGTGTTTTATTTACTAACCAATCAGAGCAACACATTTGCCATACAGAACATCCCACAGCAGTTCCCTGCTCAGAAACTCCCCACCTGGGGAAGTGTTTCCCCAGGGTCAGCATACAAAGGCCCATGAGACTCTGGTTCCAGGAGACCAACTATGTCCCACCACAAGCTGGAGGCACAACTTCCCAGTATTGTCCATATGGTGCTAACCCTGTTTTGTAGGCATTACAGATGAAGGAATGAGGAGTTAGAGAGATGCCCCAGTGGTTGAGAACATTTTCTGCTTTTCCAAAGGACCAAGTTTAGTTCCTAGCACCCATAATACATGGCTCCCAACCACCTGTAACTCAAGATTGATTGGACATGAAGCTGTTTTCTGGCTGGCCTCTGGGGACACGTGCACACACATGTAGCATCCATTCATACACACACACACACACACACACACACACACACACACACAGAGGCATATAAGTAAAACTTATAATAAATCTTTTTTTAAAAAGATAAAACATTGATGGGGTCATGGAGTCTTGGATCACAGTTCTAGGGATCTTAAAGCTTGGCAGTGTGTGGAAGGGTCAGAGTCCCTGCAAGGAGGACTTGGGGAGGTGTTGAATGAAGCTGTGAGGATAAACCCTAAGTTGCAACAGAGACCTTAGGTTGTTGAAGATTTCAAAACCATAGGGTTTCGGCTGAGAAGAGTTGCAGGCGGGGGTGGGGGGTGGGGGGTGGGGGTGGGGGGGTGGGGAGTGGAGCTGGAGAAAGAGAGGTGGTGTGTGTGCTGAAGATACCTTTTTAGAGCCCAGGAAATCCTGTCATAAGCCTCAGATGATGGATATGGAGCTGTAGGATTTGGTGTTTGCCCTGCTGGGTTTTGGTCTTGCTTTGGTCTGATCACTTCTTAACTACTCTTCATCCTTCCCTTTTGGAATGCTCACTCTGTGCCACTGGTTGTTGCAAGTATGTGACTTTTTTTTTTTAATTGTATGGGGTCATGTAAAGTATGTTAAGAGATTGTCTGAGTCTCAGAACAGACTTAACACATACTTTAGAACACTCTTGGAACTGTTAAAGACCATGAGGACTTTTGAAGCTGGACTGAAGGCATTTTAGTATTATGAGATGGCCACAAGCCTACAGGGCCAATGGATGGAAGACTACGTCTTAACATTGATATGTTTAGGTGTCAAGTTGACAAGGTGTGGGCTTGTGATGGTGTCTCTGGTCAACTTGACAGAATCTAGAATCACCTGGAGACAAATTATCCAGGCAAATCTGTGAGGATTTTAGAGATTTGCTTAGCTGAGGTGAAAAGATCCACCCTAAGTGTGGGCAACAGCATTCTGTGGGTTGAGATTCCAGACTGCAGAGAAAGGAGAAAGCAAGCCGACAGCATCCTTCTCTGTCTACTTCCTAAATGCAGACACAATCTGACCAACTGTCTTAACGCTGGTTGCCATGACTCTTCTGTCATGATGGGCTATGTACCCTTAAGCTGTGAGTCAGAACAAATTCTTCCTTTCCAAAGCTGCTTCTGTCCAGTCCAGGAAGTTTGTCACGGCAAAGAGAAAGTCGCTAATATACCACAAGACTTTCTCTAGCGTTCTAGGATGGAGCCAGCTTTTCATCTAGGCAGCTTTGGAGGAGACCTGGCTTTGCTGATCCTGCTCACTCAGTGTCCTGGTCAGGTCCGTTAGAGAAATGGAACCAAGAAGCACTTGAGGCCTTCTGTAAAGAATGTGATGGAGTAAAGTGATACAGAGGCTTACCCAAGTGCTTAAGGCGGGCCAGGAGGAAGCAGAGACAACAACAGCCATAATTAGGAAACCCGGAAGTGTAGGAACCTCTGGAGAAGCTGAAGCTGATGATGTCAATGGCCTAAGACATAGAAGTGGGAAGTCCTCAGTGAAAACCAGAAAGCTCTTGGCAAAGCCCCTAATCACCCACTCAGAACGTCTGCTTGAAAATCAGGGCTTATTTTCTATCTTCCTGATTTCACATGCGTGCTCCTCATTGGCAGAACCTCCCTGGAACCCCGCTGGCCGAGTACTTGGCACACGATGATGGAACGTGTTGAATGAAAAGATGAAATATGGGGAGGAGCACCCCTGAGAGGGGCACCCCTACTCTCACACACCCTGAAAGACTATCTCTCTGCTCTCACACTGGAGTGGGTGCTTGGCCTGTGGAGAATACATTCCCATTTAGGAAGAAATCTCACCTCTCCCCTGACCTAGGGAAAAGGAAACTATGTTTCTTGTGTGGGGAACTTCCTGATTCCAGAATAGAGGAGACAGCGCAGGGAGAAGTGTCTTCTTGAAGGATGGGTTGAGGGATACAGACTGGTCACGATGGCGACTGCTTTTCTTCTCTCTTTTTGTGCCACTGCCAGGTCTTAGGCACATGTTTTGTCTTCATTTCTTTTCCAGTTGCTGTGGTAAAGTGGTGAAAGCAACTTCTGCGTCATGATGTAGAAGTCAAAACAGCAGGACCTAGAGGGAACTGGTCACATTGCATCTGCAGTCATGGAACAGAGCAGTGGATGCTTTCTAGTGCTCAGCTCACTTTCTTCTTTGTATCCAGTCCAGGATCCCTACCTAGGGAATGGAACCACTCATAGTGGGCAGGTCTTCCGACCTCAGTTAACCTAATCAAGATAATCCCTCACAGGTATGCCTAGAGGCTAAACCATACCTTACAGGTGTGCCTGAAAGTTTGTCTCCTAGGTGATTCCAGATCCTGTCAAGTTGACAGCCAACACTAACAACCACAGGCTCTAAGATTATTGATCAAGGGATTGAAGAGGCAAGTTCATGCATAGATACCTGGGTGTTTGGGTAACTTCTATGGAGAAAAGCTATATTCCCCTGATTCTTGCTTTTAAAGAGCAGGCAAATTTAGATGCTTCCTTTAGGTAAGGCTGGATCCAGAAAACACAAATAATGCTTTCCCTCTTTTTCTCTGCCTCTTTTTCTGCTTAATCTCCCCTCATTCAGATGAGTCTGTCCTATTGCATTGAAAATGGCTACCCACTTCCAGCTGAACACAACCGTGGAATGCAGTTCTTCCTGTACATATAGAAATCGAGAAACCTGGAAATGATTGGCCTTGTTCTATTTTATCCAACTAGATCCATCACTGGGCAGAGATTCAGTTCATCATTGTTTCAGCTTGGTACTCCTACCAATCTCTGTGGTCAGAGGCTAGGACTGGGAGGAAAGGGCCAGTGATTGACAGCTCTACAAGATCATAAGGTGATTTGGGGTTTGGGGTTAAAAGAGAAAGCCAGCTGAGTACCAGGACTCTTCTCTTTCTTATTCCTGACTGGGAGCACAATGTGACCAGCTTCCACTGCTGCACCTTCCCTGCCCTGATGGATACGGCTGCTCTGTTCATTCTTTCCACACTCTACAGCTCGGGAATTTCCTACTCAGGCATTGTAGACTCATACACTTCTTTAGTCAACACTTACCAAGAAAAGTGTGCACTCTGGGAGTAGCCACAAGCCAAATAAAAGAAGTCCTCTAACAGGGTGAAAGACCGGCAGGCAAGTCAGGTATAGGACTGAACAAAGATGTCACCCAACTGGCTGACTTACAGCATCATTGGGATCGGGCTCTCATGCCAGTTACTTTTCTCATTGTTGTGATGCAGTACCCAGCAAAAGCAATTTAAGGAAGGAAGATTTATACTGGGTGGTGGTGGCACACGCCTTTAATCCCAGCGCTCAGGAGGCAGAGGCAGGCAGATCTCTGTGAGTTCGAGGCCAGCCTGGTTTACAGAAGAAGGAAGAATTTATTCCTGCTCATAGTTTGAAGGTTCAGTCCATCACAGTGTGGGGCGTCATCATCGTAGGAACACGAGGCTGCTAGTCACGATGCATCCTCAGTCACGAGGCGGACAGAGGTCAATGCTGGTGCTCAGCTTGTTTTCTCTTGTTTAGTCAGTCTGGGATCCCAGCCCAGAGGATAGTGCTGCCCACACAGAAGGTGGGTACTTCCCTTGAAGAGTAACCATCCCACTTTCCAAGGGGGGAAGCATGGAGTATTAAGATGATTCAGGGTTGACCTGCCCAGGGTATGTTAGGCTGAGAGCAGAACTCGGGAGTGGACTGGGGATAGGGAGGCAAGAGTGCTGGGAAGGAGCGAGGAAAGAGGTCTGAGCAGGGAGCACAGGGCTTCTGCATGGACGTGGCTGGACATGTTGATGGAGGGGCACTCTCTGAGGGTCCCCCCCTGCCACTTCAGTTCTCCCTGGTGTAGGAATGGGGTCTGCCCCTTTATAGCACTCAAAAGTGAACACGAGAGAGATGGCCACTGCCCTGCTGACCAGTGCCACCTCTGTCTCTGCAGCCATCAGACTGGCTGGGTGGGAGGAAGGGGCTCCCTTTGCTGCCTATCAGGCTGTATGTGCAGCCACTGGCTGGAGATGGGGTGAGGATGCTGCTGTGGTCAGTTGGGGTAGGGTTCCATGCAGTAAGATATGGCAGGGCTCAGCGTTAGAGTGGTGCAGGTATGGGAGGTGGTGTGTCTGAAAAGCCAAGCAGACCCTGGCTGGCATTGGATAGCATAGAGGTCAGTGGCACAGCTTGCAGTCTGAGGGGATGTCAGGTAGCGGTCTGGTGGTGGCATGTTACTTGATGAGATGCAGGGCTGAGAAAAGGTGACTCAAGGAAAACAGTTCCCTTATGTGCGTTCTCCTAGGAAATTCTGAGTTCAGGAGACCCTCGGGGAGCAGTTGGACGCATGGGGTGGGCTGGGAATGCAGCATGAAAGTCATGGTTTGGATGCCTGTGTGGTGGGGTCAGGGGAGGCCAGGCCTGGGTCCCCAGGCACAAAAACACTTTTGGAGGTCAGTGAGAGGAGACGCAGCTCCCGAACTGATAAGGCTAACTGCAGGAGGTGCCAAGCTGCCTGTGATAAATCACGCCAGCACTGCACTGGCTGCAGATGTGTGTTCAGAGGACCCCTGGGCACCTGGGACCTGTCGCAGGGTGATGGATGACGCTGTTCCCCACCTACCCACCTTCCGCCTGCGCCTGCTTCCTGCCACCACAGAGGCGCTCCCTTGGGAGTAGAGCAAAGAGCTGAGCAGGCTCGACACCGTGACAGCCTTTTAAAAGTGACTTTTCAAACTTCTTATAATTGTTGATTAAAAGGCCCATTGCCCCAAAGGCTCTGTTTGTGGCAGAAGAAGTAAAGCCATTTGAGGAGAAATTTCTGGGGAGGCGAAGTGTTCCGGTAAATTGGCCAGGCCGCATTTGCAACGCCAGGTTTGTATTTCAAAAGCCATTAAAAGCCCCTAAGAAAGGGCTGCAAAGTAGTTGTTTTGAGAAAGGGAAAAACCTTTTGGGGGAGGCGATAATGCCAGCTTTGGTGTCTGCAGGGACACAGGAGGAAGCGGGTGGCCCCCACCCGCCTCAGTCTTGGTACAGGGCTTTTACCCCTCGTCTCGGCCAGGAAAGCAGTTCCTACCTGTCTGCCTCCGTGAGTCCCTTCTGTCACCCCCCCCCCCCAGTCCCTTGGTCTGGAAAGATTGTTTTGCACAGTACCCTACTTCCCGAAACCAGTTTTTTTTGTAAATGGATGCCTTTCCTTTCGGCTTCCTGCTCTGCAGGACTCTCAGGATTCTTCCATGATGACTCTGTGTTGTGACACTGTCCCCTGAACCTCTGTGGCCCACGGCAGCTTCATGGGCTTATTTATGTCCAGGAATCTTCATGTTGTGAGATCATACAAGTCTCCTGTTTACCCTCAGTGAGGTGAGACAGAGAGAGAGAGAGAGAGAGAGAGAGAGAGAGAGAGAGAGAGAGAGAGAGAGAGAGAGAGAGAGAGAGAGAAGGATCTTCAGGGGCCTGGAGTGTGATTCATGTTCAGCCACTACAAAGTTAACTTTTTTCTTGCCTAGTGGCCAAGGCGCTGCAGTGGAGTTGGCCCTTGACACCCACAAACTCCGTCCTGGGGTTTGTTAGGTGGCCTTAGCAATACAAGCAAGAAGAATGAGTTACATGGTTGTGTGTGTGTGTGTGTGGTGTGTGTGTGTGTGTGTGTGGTCTTTGACCTCTCTCTGATCATCAAGGTGGAGCCCACCAGGATAGCTGGGCCACTGGAAGCACCCTCAGCCTGGGAGACAGAGAGATCATGGAGGGCTGTGGGGCACACAACGTCCCAGGCAGAGGTGGGCGGGGGGTGGGGTGGGGAGGACTATACACCTCCCCAGTAGGGAACACATATCTTCTTCATGCTTGCCTTGGCTCTGAGGGTCACGTGAGGTGGCAGACTTGGGGCATAGCTGCTTTCCTGCTGGGAGTCCGGAGGAAGCGGGCTGGGCCCATGACTGTGGCTGAACCAGTCAGTCTCTTGTCTTGAGTCTCTCGGAATTCCCATCCAGGCAATGGGGGAGGGAGTGGCTCTGGTGACCCGAGATTCTTTTCTGCTCAGACCAGCTTGGGGTGGGGAGCACGGACCATTCCTGGGTGGTGTGTCTGAGCCTCACTGGAGGAGGGCGAGTTGTCCAGCCCCCTGCAGAGGCTTGGTTCTCGTGAGTGCTCGTGTCTCTGGTTGGAACCTCCCGGGCCCGAATTCCTTAAGGTCCTTTTGGTCCTCTAAGATGCTTTGGAAGAGTCACCTGTGGCAACCAAGCAATACTGAGGACAGCCCATTCTGCCCCCCCTTTTTTTTCTGGGAGACTCAAAAGAGCACAAACATCTCAAAGGAGAAGAGACCTGTTCAACTTCCTTAACCCCTGTGCTTCCTGCAAAATACTTGTTTGACCACAGATTCTTTGTGTGGGGTTGGCACAGGGTCTATGTGGCCCTTGATGTCCTAGAACTCACTCTGTAGACCAGGCTGGCTTCTAACTCACAGAGACCCTCCTACCTCTGCCTGATGAGTTCTGGGATTAAAGACGTGCACCACCACACCTAGCACTGATCACACATTGCTTTTGTCCTAGAAAGTCCAAGAAAAGCCTCCGAGAGTCTCCTGTGTACACACTTTGCTTTATAGTCTCTTGCTAGCTACCATCTCGGCTCACCCACCAGCTCCCACAGTGACACGTAGGCAAGACAGTACCATCTTGCGTGCTAAGGCTTCCTCTGGGCTTTGGGCCTGCTAGAGCCACATTGGCATCAGCTCACACAGCACTGCTTCAAGGCCCCTTTGTGGGTCTGATCAGGGACCTGGAATTGCAGGCAGGTTGCTTCCTGGTTCAGCGGGAGCACCAGGCAGGCCAACTGGTCTGTACATTCACCTTCTCAGCCAAACGGAGCTCACTGGGGGCCAGGAGACCCATGGAGGATGGGATGTGAGCAGAAGCACTCCATCTGTCACATCCCCACTCCCCTGAAGCAGCTCAGGCCCCCGGGCTGTTGACTGCCTTGTTTTGCATATACTCATAAAATATTAAAGGAAATTCTTCCGGTTTGGAAAATCTTTCTGTCAAGGTGTGAGGTGGCAGCTGGAACACGGGTCAAAAATCCCTGGGACCAGAGATAGGAGCCGAGGTCGAAGAGGGGGCAGCAGGGGCAGGGATGGCTTTGAGGCTGTCATCATCTATTTTCTCCCTGATGACTGAGGAAGGTGGGTACTGTGGATCCAGAGTCAGGGAGGTCAGCATTCTGGTGAGTGCTCCGAAGAGCATGGATTGGGAGCCTTATGGTAAGTTATCCTTGGACAGGTTTGTTTCTTTCAGGGCTTGGGTTTTTCTGACTGAGCCAGACAGGTGACCGACCACAGGTTCTCTGAAGCGTGTCTTGGTTGCAAAATAGGAACTCTGTATAGAAACCTTCTTTTCACACACTTCCCCCCCCAATACTGCCTTGACTCCCAGGGAGAGAAACTGAACCCACTGACCACCTTGGAAGAAGAACTGAGTTCACAAGACCCACTTGAACGGGGCCTGCTGCAGCTAGGACAAAACTCAGTTTTGCAGCTCACAGAGACACTGCAGTCTTGTCTAAAGGGCAATGTGGCATTGGCCAGCCACACTTCTGAGCCCACATCCTAGGGACAGTTTCATGACTTAACTGGTGATGGATGTACTTAGAGTGTTGTATCTGCACCCTTTTGGGTGGGATGGGGGTCTTCCCCGGGCACAGATGCATTCCTGGCCCAATAAACAAGCCCCTCCACAGCCTCTCCAGCTTCGGCCTTGTTCATAGCTCTGACTTGAACAGACCTGAATTTGATCCAAATCAGAGATGATTCCAGAATCGTTAGAGCATCTGCAAGATCTGAATGTGTATCTCCCTGGTGCAGCCGCCGCCATGTTCAAGGGCATATGTGCATGAGTCTCCCTGAGAATGAATGAGCATTTCCCTTTGGATGATTGATGAGCATCCCATGTTTCAGTTTGCCAAGGCAGCTCCAAAGCACATGAACAGATGGCTTCTGAGGAGTTCCTCCAGGGAACCAGGCTTCTAAAATCCACACAACGTGGAAATCCAATACGCAAATGAGACAGGAAATCAGGAAAGGAAATGGGCTATGTTTCTCCCTCCAAGTGCAAACCTGGATACAAAGCTGGTCAGAGGTGGGCCTCCAAAATCCCATGGATCTCTCCCAACCAGAGAGAGAACAAGAACTGGGTGTGGTGGCTGAAGCCTGTGGTCTCAGCACTTGGGAAGATGAAGCAGGAAGACCACCAGTTCAAGCCCAGCCTGGGTGAGATAAGAAGATCCCATTTCAAGATAAAAGGGAGAGGGAGACCACACATAGGGCTATGTCTAGTATGGGTGGGTGACCTGAGGGACTGCAGAGAAGAGATGTGAGCCTGGGGGAGAGGGTTTCAGTTCAATGCCATGGCTTTGCTTAAGCAGCTGGATGCGCTAGTCCTGGCCGGACACTGTGTACAACTGGGTCAGAGAGTTTATGGTTCAAACAAAATATCAACTCAGGGCTGGGGAGACGGCTTAGTTGGAAAAGCGCTTGCCATGCAAATGTGAGGACCTGAGTTCAATTCCAAGCCATCTCAGAGGGGAGGCAGAGATGGATGGATCTCTGGGGCTCCCTGGCCTAGTCTACTTGGTCAATTCCAAGCTCGTGAGACATTCCATCTTGGGTAAAGAAGGAGGACAACACCTGACGTTGGCCTTCACACTTGACCATGCACGTATGTGTAAGCCTTTCACCCTGCCCCCCAAAAAGCAGGACTTCTTGGAGTATCTGGGTTCCAGCCCTAGTCTGTCATGCTGGACTGTGACAGCCTGTACCAGAGCCTTCTACTCCCAGAGGCTCAGGTATCCCGATCTGAAAACCCATACCACATAGTTGTTGGAAAGAGCAAATGAATGGTACATTTTAGAGCTGTGAAGAGCGCCTGGTTTAGAGCGCACACTCCTGAGCACACTGTGCGATGCTTTGCATCGGTTTCCTGCCCGCTCAGCAGACGTGGGCTTGCCCCATGTGGATAAGACAAAGTGGCGAGTGACAGAGGCAGTATGAGTTTTCTGAAAATGTCTAGGGTCATCACTGATAGGCAGAGCCTGGGACTGGGACCTCTGAGTTCTGTTAGGAGTCCTGTCTCCACACCAGGAGATCTCTGAGCATGTCTGAAGCTCTTCTGAGTGAGCCTCTGTGGCCCTTGTTCCGCTTTGTCTGAGCATGGACAGGGTTTACTTTTTGCTTTAAAGTTTTTTCTTCCACCCCAGGAAGAATGCTTCTAGAATCCCAAGGAATAGTAAAACCTATCTAGATCCATGCCCGGAAGTCACCAAGGACAGTCCATCTGTGAGAGAAGGTTCTCCCTCTCCAGCGTGCCGACCTTTCTCCTCCCATTTGGAGACCATGTTTTATGGTGTCGTGTGTGCTCCGTGGCATTTAGCTTTTCCTGTTTCTTTCCCTGAGGTTTGGTCCCATTAATGTTTATGAGCAAATAAAACTTGGATTGCTGCTTTGGGCTGTGGGACCACTGCTGGCGGGGGAGCGATGCCTAATTGAACCTGAATCTTGGACAGACTCCTGCTTCTTCTGCTCCCCATGACTTCCTCCAGAGGGATGGCCAAATACAGAGAAGATGCGAGAGCATTGGAAACTTGGCCTTCCTCAGGACTCCATGTCATCAGTCTGTCCCTGGCTCTGAGTGGGGATTAGAACCAGAAAGATCTGGAGCTGCTGGAAGCATTGCAACTGTTGATTATGTCCAGTCTGAGCATGGACACTCATGCGTGAAGACAACCTTTGGGGAAACATGAACCCTAGGGTGTTGCAGGTCGGGTGTCACTTGCTTTCCTGAAGGGCAGGGCTGGTAGAAATGAGTAATAACACCTCATTTCTATCTTGACGAGTAAGAAATTGACCAACATAACTCATCGCTTCAAGTATACAAACCTGTGGAATCTGTGTGTGTGTGGTGCCATGTCATTTCTTTGGGGTTATGGGTCTCATGGCTATGCCCGGCCCTTTATGTGGGTGCTAGGGATTTGAACTCCGGTCTGCTTGCCTTCACAGCAAGCGCTCTTACCCACTGAGCCATCCCCCTAGCCTCCTGAACTCCTCTGTGGTAATTCTTTTATTCTGGACCAGGCATTTTCTTCATTTTGGTTTTCTTTCGGGATCTGTTACGGGAGAGCCTCTGTCTTCTTTAGGAACTATCACACTACCTTTTTTTTTAAAAGCCAGTGCTTGTGGACCCACATGGAGATTTTCACGTCCACTGGACCAGCTGTCTCTACCATCCATGGGTGGCCTTCTAGCAAGTGGCTTTCTCCTGAAGAGGAATCTCGGGGCATTTTGATATGTAACATTGGCTTTGGTTGTAGATGAGTGTGCCCTTTAGTTCTTAGGTTATAATGTCTGACTTTGGGCACAGTGTATGCTACAGTTCAGATCCAAGGGTGGGTGCAACACTCTGTCCCTTCTTTCCCTGCCCCCTCAAGACAGGGTTTCTCTGGTTAACGCTGGCTGTCCTGGACCTCACTCTGTAGACCAGGCTGGCCTCAAGCTCAGATCCCAAGCGCTGGGATGACAGGCATGCACCACCACCTCCACTCTCAACTTCTATAGATGTGGAGCAATGTGTGGGATGCCCACTGTGCTGCCACTCTGACACTGGGAATGCTGCCAGTGTCAGGTGATGGGTATTTCCTCAGGCATTGCCGAGGATCTGCTCAAGGCAAGGTCCTCTGGGCACTGGCAAGCCCCAGTGATGGCAGGGGACCTGATGCATCTGCTGTCAGACCAGGCTGTGGTCTGGGCAGACACTTCATGGGGTGAGGTGGCCGTGGGGACTACAATGTCCTCTCTGTGCAATGTGTTTCCAGTTCTGACGCAAGTACGCACCCAGACACAAGATTAAGGAAGGCAGTATGCTGGTGGGGGACATGTGGGCACTTGCCTTGAGTCTTGCATTGCCATGAGTCCATACAAAGTTGACTACATCCTTCACCCCACAGAGTAGGCACCTAAGTCTCTCAGCTCTTGAGGGAGCCCCACCTCCATGCCCCTCTGTGTTGAAGCACCTATGTTCTGAAGCACCAGGACACTCGAGGGCTGCGGCTGCCGTGGTCTTCTGTGTGGTTCACGAGGGGGCGGCTCTCTGGGAGACTGTGGTGGGACAGCTATGGGGTTCTAGAGAGGAGGCTCCCTAGGGATGTCTGACCCCGAGAAGAGTGTTTGGGCGGTGTTCCCTTTTCAAGTTACCACCTAGTTCTAGCAGCCTGGCTCTGGAAGTTGGCAGGTTGTGGGTTTCTTCCCCAAAGTGGAGTGACTGTGTTGAGTCCCGGTCAGTCCCCGATGAGGCCACAGGCCCAGGTGGCTGCACAGCTTTTTGGGAACTGGGATTGCCAGCGACTGCACGAGGGGGCGGGGGTTGTTCTTCATTCTCTCTGCTCACCCACAGCTGGGGAATGCGTGGCATTTTCTGGGGGAGACTCATTCCTCTTTCTATGCTGTTACCCCAAGACTGCCAACTCTTACAAAGTCCTATCATCTTCCTTGCTGAGACCCGGCTTTCTCCATGGTCACTCACCTCACAATGTCCCTCTCCACCTGGGGCTTTGGCTCTTATTTGCAGAGGAGGTGAGGGCTGGATACCTCTATTCAGCCATGCTGGAACCGATCGATGTTCCTGGCATGTCCACCTTTGCTTCTTTTTGGGACAGGGGTTTTCATGTCCTGGAACTTGTCACTCAGGCTGATCTGGCTGGCCAGTGGGCCAAAGGGCTTTGCCTCTCCAGCTCGGAGGTGACAAGCCTTTTGGTTTGGTTTTGTTTTAGAGTGGGCTCTAGGGATCAAATTCAGGCCCTCATGTTTCAAAGGCAGGTACTTTATGGACTAAGCCATCTCCCCAGCCCCTAGGAAGTTTTCTCAATGCCAACATGGATCAAGAGAGAGGAGAATCCTGGATGACTCCGTGGGTTTGGCCTCGGGTGTCAGGATCAGGATGTGGCGGTGTAATTAGATGGGGGTGGCTAAGAGCTGTTTTAGACATGGTGAGTGTCTTGGTTAGCTTTTTGTTGCTGTGATAAACACTGGGACCAAAAGCAACTTGGGGAGGAAAAGAGTCTATTTCAGCTTACAGCTTATGTCTCATCACCCAGGGAAGTCAGGGCAGGCACTCAAGGCAGGAACCTGGAGGCAGGAACTGAAGCAGAGGCCATGGAGGAGTGCTGCCTACTGGCTGGCTCCCCATGGCTTGTTCAACCTCCTTTCTTATAGAGCCCAGGACCACCTGCCCAGGGTGGCACCACCCACAGTGGTCTGGGCCCTTCCACATCAATCATTAAGTAAGAAAATGCCCCCACAGACTTGCCCACAGGCCAATTTGATGGAGGCATTTTCTCAGTTGAGGTTCTCTCTTTCCAAATAGGTCTAGCTTGTGCTAAAAGGACAAAAACAAAACTAACCAGCACAGTGAGCCTTAGTTGCCTTTTGACATATGGAGATTTTAGGGCAAGCGGCTATCCTTGGATGGAGTTCTAGAGAAAGGCTCAGGCTAGGGATGGAGGTTTAGGGGCTGTTAGCTTCTAAGGGGTGCTAGAACCAGAAGACGGGGTAAGAAACCATATCATGAAGTCCACGGTGAGAGTAATAACGACTACTGTTTTATTGTAAGGGCCAGGCATCCTTTTAAGCACTTCTAGCCTCTTCTCTCTTTCTTTCTCAGCATCCAATGGAGTGAGAGCTATTATTTCTCCATTTTACTGATGAGGAACCTCAGGATCAGAGAGCATAAGGAAATTGCTTAAGATCACACAGCTATGGTTTGGAAAAAGGTTCTGGAACCTGGGGGCTCTTATGGAGTGTGCTGGGGAGGGAGGGGAGACACTACTGGACTACAGGAAGGAAGCTTGGAATGGGTGCCCAGTGTGGGTGGGATATGTAACCATGAGGAGGATTTTCCTAAATTTACAAAAGCCATGTTATGCAACTCAGTCTCAGTCTATGGACTAGATGTTTTCCCCCAGATTTGTATGATGAAATCTTTTTTCCCCCCTGAGACAGAATTTCTCTGTGTACCTCTGGCTGTCTTGGAACTCACTTTGTAGGCCAGGCTGGCCTTGAACTCATAGAGATTGGCTTGCCTCTGCCTCCTGAATACTGGGATTAAAGGCGTGTACCACTATGCCTGGCCTTCATGTGTTGAAATCTTAACTCTCAAGGTAAGCTGTGTTTAGAGGAGGGACCTTCAAGGAAATAATGAAATGATACTATGATGATTAATTCTGATGACTGACTACAAACTACTCAGGAGAGGTTGGATGTGTGAGCATGAGGCCTGGGTTGGGATCTCTAGAACTGGTGCAAAAGCTGGCCTGGGAATATGCATCCGTGTCCTCAGTGCTAGTGGGGTGGATGCAAGCGGACACCTGGGACTTGCTGACCAGCCAGTCTATGTGACATAGCAAACTCCAGCTTCGGTGAGAGACCCTGTCTCAAAAAATAGAGGACTATAGAGGAAGCTCCCTGACATTGACCTCTCCTGCATGGGGAAGTCTTCTGCACAGGCATGCACATGAACCCAATATGCTCCCAGCTGCCACACCTCCATGTATCTCTCTCTCTCTCCACCTCCCTACCCCATTAAAATATTTTCATGATATTATAACATCCCTTGGAGTTTGTCTATGAGGTCATTTCCAGAGCTCATTTGATACTGGGGGTCCTGACCTAATGAATGAATTAATCCCTTGATGGATAATATGATGGCACTGTTGAGATGTGGTGAATGGTGAGGACTGGGATCTAACTGGAGGAAGCAGGTCCCTGAGGATGGGTTCTTAGGGCTCTGTCTTGCCTTCACTCCTTTCTGTATTCCCCTTTCTCTGCTTTCTCATTGCCATGATGTGAATTAGTCCGGTCAATTCCACTTTCCCCACCATGAGCCCAAATAAACACTTCCAAGTTTTAAGATGTTCTTAGACCTGCAGAAGCACTGGTACAGACATCAAAAAGACATGATCTGATAAGATTCGTGTCTTTTTGAAAAGATACCCCATACCCCACAACCCCCATCACTTGCCTGGGTATATTGATGCGGGAAGTATGAGAAAGAGGAGCATCGGCAGAAACAGACTCAGCCAGCGTCTTGATCTTGGACTTCTGACCCGCAGAACTGTGAGAAAAGAAATGGCTTTCATTTAAGGCACCCAGCCTGTGCTGTATTGTTCTGACTGCTCCAGCTAGCTACTGGACCCTCTTCTTAACAGCTGCCTGTTTCTAGAAGTGTATCTTCTGCCAAGTTGCAGGTCTCTGCATTTTGGTAATTGGTCCCTCAAGGGAACTTCTGCCTTTTCCTCTCTAAACAATTCAATGGATTTGAATGGACCAGAAGAGCCATCGAACAATTATCTAGTGATTAGCTTCCTTGCGGAGTCCAGAGAGACTCGCTGGAAGAAAATTGGTAAATTCCTTTCATTCTTAATAAAACCCAACATTATGTCGCTAATGCCTGATATTAAGAGTTCAAAGTCATCTCTGTGCCATTGATCTTCAAAGGAAGAGATTTCCTAATTTATTTGACAAGGCCTGAAAATATGTGGGTTGGTGCTCCCTTCGGATGGGGGCTTGGGAACACTGAGTGCATTTGTACGGTGGCCAGCCCCCACTCTCTACCCTTGCCTTTGCCCATTTTTTTTTTTGTTCCCTTTGAATCACTGGGTTCAGTTGTAGTGCCTGCCTCTCCTGAGCACACTGAGGAGCAAGGACCTCTCCTGGGGAGGCCGACACTTCCATTTTCATCTCTCGTCTGAAGAGCAGCATGTTTTGATGCAGTTTGATGGTGCTTGTATTGACAGAGAGGTAGAGACGGTGCCCAGCAACAGTCGGACTGTTAAAGGAGCGGATGTTTCTAGGGGCAGTAATGTTTTCTCTCCCTTTCCCGAGAGAAACCTTCTCTCAATAAAAATGAGTCGTCTACCGCTCTTGAAGCCCTATAAATTGATTCCGGCTCTGTCCATTTCAGGTAGCTTCAGTGTGAGGGACCCATATAAATCTCTCTCAGTCAGGGAGTGTTTAAAATGGCAAACTTCAGAGTAAAGGTTTAACAAAAACCATAAATAAAACTTCAGAAGTAATGGAAGTGTTTATAAGCATCTGTGGAATTCCACACAAGAACAATGAGCCGGTTTCCCGTGCCAAGAGATTGACTGAGGGATTGTATTTGCTGAGGGAGAGAGCATCCATCTTGATTTGGTCTCTGCTTGGGGGCGGCTGAGCTTAGAAAAGCCACAGGGCTGTGTGCAGTTCTGCATGGCCGCGCCCCTGGAGAGAGTTCGTCACTGTTGGGTAGTGGTTGGTGCCAGAACATTGGAACTTGCCAAGGACCAGGACCCTGGGCTCCGTATCTCGCTGCATGTATTTGAACTTCATCATTCCTATTTCCTAGTTCTGGGACCTTGAGCAAGGAAGGTACCTTCCCCAGCCTCAGTTTTCTTACCTGTGAAGTGGGAGTGTCCCAACAGTCCCTAGGTCCTAAGTCAAGACTCTGTGGTATAATTTAGCCTGATAACTGTTAGCTCGGTGCTTGGCCCTTCATCTCTACACAGTGGCAGCTGCTGTCCTTACTGCTCTTGTCATCATCATCATCATCATCATCATCATCATCATTACCATCATCACCTGGTGGGGCCAATGGCACTCTATAGCTGACCTTTAGTGTCTTCTCTGCCCTGCTCCCTTCATCTCTCCCTTCCTTTCTTGAGGTGGTTGGTCCCCCTTGTTGTCTGTCCTTGGTGCATTTTTCTAAACCCAAGGCTAGATTTTCTTGGCCCCTGCCCCAGACTTCCATCCCTGCCTAGACCCTGTCTTGCTTCCACAGAACACAGCTTAGTTTATGTCCCCAAACACAGCTTGGGTAGCAAATCCTTTGGTGGACTTTATAATCGGACATAGATCATTACCGATGGGACTCGGGCTTTACATAATATTTTAGGAGGTAGATAAATTAGATCATGAAAAGTGCATAAGGGGCATCAATTATGCAGGAACCAGAAGAATGGTTATAAAGTGATCTGGCCTCAGTCTTTGCCCATGAAACATTTAACTGAGGCCATTAAAATAGAAAACATCTCATGCTTGCTTTCTACGTCAGGAAGAGTGGGGTGGCCCAGATGCAGGCCGGGCCCTAGGGATGCTGGGAAGTACTTGATGGCCTGCTTTGGCTGTGACACTTGAGCAAGGCCTCCTGGGTAGTATAGAAAACTGGGACTGAGCTAGTTTGAGTAAAGAAGGATCTGGAAGCTCTAAGAGGGCAGGGGACCTGTTAGAGACTGAGGTAGTGGTGGTTTTTCTGGCTCCTGTGACCCAGGGTGGACAGCCGTGTGTCAGAACATTGTGGGAAGAAGGTCACAGGATGATGACCAGGGGTCTCAAGAACCACCCTGAGGTGTCATGCTTGTCCTGTGCCCTCTCCAGTAGCAGTACATTCTGAGTCCAGTGAGCTCACATTGGCAGATCCACCTGACCTTGACACTGCCAATCCCATGGGCCTTTGTAGGTGATAGTGACCTTGAAAACTGTCCACGGTGCCTTTCTCCACCAGGCTTCTGCAACCACAGGTGATCTCAGCCATGGCCTGAGCCACACCACCTGCTCCCCCCCCCGCCCCATTCTGCTGTCCTCTCAGGGTCTCATGTCTGTCTTAGTTACTATTTTTTCTCTTGCTGTGATCAAATATCCTTACAAAAGGCAACTTAAGGATGAAAGCGTTTATGTTGGCTGGTAGTTCGAGGTACAGTCTGCTCAGTTTTTCCTTTTTATGTAGTCAAGACCCAAGCCCAGGTCTCCCCACCTCAATTAACCTAATCAAGATAATCCTTCCTAGGCATGCCCAGAGACTAACCTCATCAGACAGTTTCTCACAGGTGTGCTGAGAGGTTTGTCTCCTAGGGAATTCTAGGTCCTGTCACGTTGACAATCAACATTAATCACCACAGTCTCATCTCTGTCCCGAAGGTGAACTGTATTACTGGAGGGGGGGAGGGGCAGGCTTCTCCCTCCTCTTCTCTCTGTGGGCATGGGGCTGCTGGGCTCACTGGTGATACCTCTGAGCCGTTTGGGATGGGTGAGAGTGTGCATCTTGACAAGCGTTCCTAGGCTCTCTTTCCCTAGGACACATCACTCTTGGTTTGTCTGGTGTTTTATCTGGGCCTGCTCTCTGGGTGTTAAGCCTCGGGTCCCACAGAGGTACAGCTACAAAGGGAATACCAGTGGCTGTAGGACACACAGTCCCAGCAGCAGATCCTCAGCGGGAGAGCCCAGCGTGGATTCTGAGACTGTGTGCTGCAGTTGAGAGCTTTGCAGGGAGGTGGAGCAGGTGGTGGATGCGAGGGCCTGCTTGCTCTGTCTCTTCTTCGGCAGGAATATGTTCCTCGTGGGCAGGGTTGTGATGGTCCCCTCCAGCCCTCTTCCTCCAGAACGTCTGTCTTTCCTCACCACTTCATTGGGTCTTGTTTAATTCTGTCAGGCTGCCAGGACAGAGCAAATGCTTGTGCTCAGAGTGGAGGAAACAGCGATCGGCCTTATGAAAGGCACAGGCGTGGGGTTTGGAAAGGTAGCATCCTGCTCTGTTGTGTGGCTTTGGAGAAGTTTCCTACACTCAGAGTAGGACAGCCAGTGACAGCATCTCACACTATGTAGAAAAAGTGCACCCTCTGACTTGGATGCTTCAGAGCATTGCGTATTCTCACCAGGGTAGAGACATGGGCATGGGACCTTCAGCCCCACTTGGCCTTTCAGAGGTTGGAGTTTGGGGGCAAGAACTTTGTATTCTTGCCCCTACTCCCTGGTCATGCATTCCTAAAATAAACTTAGTAGGTGGTCGGGTTAGTCATAAATAGTGGTAGGCCATCTTTTCAGATGCTAAAGCCACTTCTCTCCAGGGCACACCCTCCTCATCTACCCCAAGCCGGCACTGTTAGATCCTTGGCACTACTATTCATGGTTATAGCTGGCATTTAGGCAGAGCTGCCCATGGTGCAAATTCCTGGGCTCTGAGTGTACCGCCCCTCCCCCTGAATTTAATCTGTGAAGATAATAGAGTTGAGCATCATCTGACAGGCCACCCAGTGTTCCCAAGGTCACGGAGCTAGGGCATGGAGGAGACAGTGTTTGAACCCAAGCAGTCTGTTTGCATAACAAAGAAGTAACAGGAAGAGGGGTGATCTGGGTCCCACAATCCCCTTTGAGGGACTACTCCCTCGATCTAAAACCTTCCAGAAGTTTCCACCTCTTAAAAGTCCCACCACTTCTCATTAGCACCATAGGATAGGAGCGAGCTTTTGACATGGCAAACCTTTAACACTGATTCAAGTGACAGCATTCCTGCAGGTTTCTAAAGCACGTCTCAGAATCTACTGGGCATGTCTAAACTGTGATGGGCAGGCTGAATGTGACCATGTGTTGGCTAGGATACCTATGAATGTTGCCCAACACAAAACTGTAAGCTTACTTAACATTCTGAGATTTTCTTTTTTCAATTCTTTTTTTTTTTTTCCATAATGCAATTGTATGGTTCTTGAGTATAAACTTTGTAGCTGAGCACACCACTCAGCACTGTCAAGAGTTTGGATAAACTTGAAAATCTCTTAATGTTTTGTGCATAAGTGGGATGATGCTTGTGGTGGTGGTGGGGTAGTGAGTGATATCTCAGAGCAGTGGTTGAGCGCCATGCTTTAGTGAGTCAGTATGGGAGGTGTTCCCTGGCTGAACTCTCCTGCCAGAGGAAGAGAGTGGAAAGGGCTCCTCTCTCTTCCCCCAGTGAAAGATCAGGGCCCAGCTTCATATTTGCTGTGACTCCTTAGATTGTCCTATGTTGTGGGATATTTGTACACTGTGGGACAGTGTATTGCTGTGGTTGGTGTAATAAAAAGCTGAATGGCCAAAAAAAAAAAAAAAAAAAAAAAAAAAAAAAAAAAAAAAAAAAAGCCGGGCGTTGGTGGCGCACGCCTTTAATCCCAGCACTTGGGAGGCAGAGCCAGGCGGATCTCTGTGAGTTCGAGGCCAGCCTGGGCTGCCAAGTGAGCTCCAGGAAAGGCGCAAAGCTACACAGAGAAACCCTGTCTCGAAAAACCAAAAAAAAAAAAAAAAAAAAAAAAAAAAAAAAAAAAAAAAAAGCTGAATGGCCAATAGATAGGCAGGAGGCATAGGCGGGACTTCCGGCCAGAGAGGGAGGAAGTAGGAGGAGGAATCTAGGTAAGGTGGTAGGGTGGGGGTGGGGAGAGACAGAGACAGAGACAGGGAGAGAGACAGAGAGAGGGGCCAAGAGACACAGGACAAGGCGGAGGTATAGAATGAAAGAAAGGTAAGAAGCCTCGTGGTGAAATGTAGATTGATAAACATTGGTTAATTTAAGCTATAAGAGCTAGTTAGGAACAAAGCTTGAGCTATAGAACGAGCATTCATAATTGATAAGAAGTCTCCATGTCATTATTTGGGAGCTGACTGGTGGGACAGAGAAAGACTTCTGGTCCTCATGACTGGGCCTGGGATGAGAGCTCAGGAAAATTGCCAGAGTAAAGCAGGCCCGAGGCAGGTGGCCTGGCTACCTGTCCCCTACTGTGTTTGACAAAGCCATGGCTGTTATTCCAGGTTGTGGGTTGTACACAGCTATGTTTGTGTCACAGTTCACTTGACAGAGTGCTTCACTGAGGTGTCTGTCCTCGTCCCAAGATCACAGGGCTAGGTCATGTACTTGTCCCTGGTCAGTCAGAGAGGGCTGTTGAGGTGAAGATCTGTGGTGGCTCATTTTGGATCTGGGGGCTACTACTTCTGGCCATTTGCTGTAGCTGGAGGTAACAGACAGACTGAAAATTAGTGGGCATGGTGATATGTGCCTGTAATCCTATCAAGCAGGTGACTGAGGTGGGAGGGTGGTGAGTTCAAGGCCAGATTGAACTGCTGTGGACATCACTCTGTATAAATAAAATACTGATTGGCCAGTAGCCAGGCAGGAAGTATAGGCGGGACAAGCAGAAAAGAGAATTCTGGGAAGTGGAAGGCTGAGTCAGGGAGAAGCTGTCAGCGGCCGCCATGGGAAGATGTTAAGATACTGGTAAGCCATGAACCATGTGGCAACTTACAGATTAATAGAAATGGATTAATTTAAGATACAAGAACTAGATAGCAAGAAGCCTGACACGCCCATACAGTTTGTAAATAATATAAGAGTCTGTGTGTTTATTTTATAAGTGGGCTGTCGGACTGCCAGGCCTTGGAGGGACCCGGAGAGAAAACTCCAGCTACACTGAACTACATCTCAGGACACTGTCTCAAACCAAACCAGATCAAACCAGAAACAAGCAAACAAAGAAACAAACAAATCAAAGCAGCTTCCTGCTTCCTGCCCTGTGATTGCAGAAGGTTGAGTGGGAGGTGACTGCTTGTCAGGGCTGCATTCTCCATGAGGGAAGAAAGAGGTGGGTGAGACTGTAGTGGCCCGGGACCCATTTTAACCAATGGCAGCAGACTTACCTCATTGCCAACGCAATGAAAGGACTGGTGTCTGATTTAAATGAATGTTTCTCAACTATAAGTGATACTAAAAATTTCCCCTTAAATTTGTTGATACTTAATTTCTCCTTTAGGGAACTGCCTATGGCCTTAGCCCGTTTCCCGTGGCTGCTATTAGGTCTTTCACAGGTGCTGGGCTGGGTGAATCCCAGTGGGCTTTTCCCCACTACATTTGTGGGTCATTTTCTTGACTGTATTCGTTCCTGCTGCTTGGGATAAACCCAACCGAGCTTTTTCAGAAACCAGTGTGAAAATTCAAGGAAAATGTTCTGTCCTGTCTTTAATCAAATTTCTTGTATTATAAATAGTTATTAAATATTTTATGTGAGCATTGTAATTACTGATTAAAGCTAATATCAATACCCTCGGATAATCAGTGTGTAATGCTAATGAGAAGGTTGTGAGTAACCCCTGATGACTTGTGTGCCGGTTCAGAATTGATGTAATTGTGGCCTGCTGAGCTAGGAGGTGGGCATGCTGGGTGGACGGGTGTTTGTGCGTGCATGTGCATGTATGCATGTGTCCCTGTCTGTGCTGAGCATTATCCCCTGGTGGACCTCATGGAGGCCTATACCGCATCCTTCCATCTCCAAGAAAGCGGCAACTGGGTAGTGACTTTTCACTCTAAATGGAGGGAGTCTCCAGCCTGAGAGGTGGGATAGCTGTAAATGCTGTGTGCCTGTCTCTCTTCTCTAATTCCTTTTCCAACACACAGGCACAGGAACATACACATACATGTTCACATACACTTACACATAGATCACAGATACACAGACACATACACTGCATTGAGGGTTTACACTCCAGCAAGCAGTTAGGGCTGGGTCCTGCAGGAGTGCTTTGGAGTGAATGGAGTCAGACTGCAGAATGCCAAGGCCCTTTCCGGGCCAGTTCTAGGGACTTGAAGAAAGAGGTTTTGGAGTGCTTTGGAACATGGCCTTGGCCTGTGTAAGGTGAATGAAGTGGACAAGTTGCCATCTAGCCTCCTTGAGGCTAAGGATCCTTCCTGAGGATCCTTTCTGGACTACAGGGTCCAACTTGGCTGTGATTGGGCTGAGTTGGAATGGTTTTTTTTCCCCTTGCAGGTAATGGCAGACTTTCCTCATAAACAGTGGTAGCTGTACAAAGTTATGTCTGTTTTATGAAGCGAGTATCTTAAATGTTAAAATGCTTGGCTGTGACTCTGAGGACCCTGGGGGACGGTTCTTCAGAGAAAACTACTGTTTTCCACATGGGATAGAAGGTCTGCAGGGAGCTGCAGTGGGCGGTGGGCTGTGAGAAGTCTTTTCCTCAGGCTGCATATCTTCTTGTGGTGCAGATACTGAACAGGAAGCTTCTGTGGTTGGTACCAAGTAGGGCTTACAGTTTGATCCGATAAGTGGGTATGAAGTGCCTGCATTCGTGGGCTCTAGGAAGCCCACCTGTGCTGGATAGTTTTATGTCAACTTGACACAAACTAGAGTTATCTGAAAGGAGGGAGCCTCAATTGAGAAACTGCCTCCATAAGATCTTAGGGCATTTTTAAAATTAGTGATTGATGGAGGAGGGCCCAGGCCATCCTGGGTGGCACCATCCCTATGTTGGTGGTCCTGAGCCAGTCATGGGGAGCAAGTCAGTAAGCAGTGTTGTTGTTTTGATCTTTGTTCTTTTGGGGGGGCACCACCCAGCTCCTAAATAAATACACATGGAGGCTTAGTCTTACTTATAAATGCCTGGCCTTAGCTTGGCTTGTTTCTTGCCAACTTTCCTTAACTTAAATTATCCCATCTACCTTTTGCCTCTGGGCTTTTTCCTTTTCTTACTTCTGCAATCTTACTTTTACTCTTACTCCATGGATGGCTGGGTGGCTGGCCCCTTCTTCTTTGCTCCTTGATCTCTCTTGCTCTTTTCTTCCTCCCAGATTTCTCCTTCTATTTAGTCTCTCTGCCTGCCAGCCCCACCTATCCTTTCTTCTGCCTTGCCATTGGCCATTCAGCTCTTTATTAGACCAATTAGGTGTTTTAGACAGACAAAGTAACACAGCTTCACAGAGTTAAACAAATGCAACATAAACAAAAATAACACACCTTAAAATAATATTCTGCAACAAAGCAGCACCCCTCCATAGGCTCTGCATCAGCTCCTGCTTCCAGGATCCTGCCCTGTTTGAATTCCTGTCCTGACTTCCTTCAACGATGAGCAGTGATGTGGAAGTGTAAGCCTAAAAAACCATTTCCTTCCCAAGTTGAATTTTGGTCATGGTGTTTCATCACAGCAATAGAAATCCTACCACCCACTCAAGGAGCCTAAGTTGATTAGAGCACTCTGTAGCCTTGGCACCCTACAACCAACTAGGACGGTTTTGTCCCCCTAAAGTAGCCAATGGTGTCTTATGTATATGTATGGAAACTTCTTTTGTGGAGGTTTGTTTTCTAGAGTACACTCTGCTAGGAAACACCAGGGGAACATTCTGAATATGTTCTCTATGACCTGAGCTGTCCTCACAGGACTGTGAGGCCAGATCAGAGAAGGTGCTACACACGCTTAAAAGAAATCTTACAAACTGAGGGGCCAGCAAGATGGCTCAGGGGGTGAGGGCACTTACCTCATTGGTACAGCAACCTGAGTTCGAGCCCCAGCTCTGACTTCGCTGCACACAACATGCAGGCTCCCGCTACATACTCATACACACTAGTAATAAATACAGTAACGAATATTACAAACTGAATAGACTTCTCACCTTCCTGTGAAGAGAATAATTACTAAATTATTATATTTGAAAATCAGAATAAGATTAAAAGTTGGGAATGGACAGTTACTGTACTTAATTAAGGACCTGACAGAAAAGGACCCTGCTTTAGCCCAGGTTGGTGAGAGGTTTGGACGTGAGATGAAAGGGATGAGAGAGGGTGGCTATACTGAGGTAGGGACAATGTTAAAGAGGGTACAGTGCCCAGTAGTTAGGAACTAGGTCCTGTGAAGCCTGAGAACAGAGAGGAAGAGAAAAGACACCCACAGCTCATAGAGGCTTCTGGTCTGACCAGCCAGAATGGGACCTGTTGTTTCTGAGCAGGATCTAAGCAACAGTAGGTGGATGCCATCCACCCCTGCTTTTCCCACTAAGTGAGTAGATGGGGAGGTGGGCTCAGGCTCTCAGCCTTCATGTAGATAGACCTCCTGGTTGGTCCTCTGGTGAGCCTGGTCTACCTGCATTATTTGGTGAAGCTCTCCTGTTAGTGCTTAGGACTGACTATTTTCTGGGAGATCTGGTATACCTCCTGCACTTGGGATTTCACCAACTCAGCCTAACCTGAGTCAATATGATTCCTGGTGTCTCAGAGGCCTGACCATCTCAGTCTTGTGTGAGGCATCTCTAGCCATCTCATAAGACCCACTGCAGACATCCGAGAGGCCTCCAGCTTCAAAGATTCTTGTTGCTTTGAAGTCATCTCAACTCTGGCTCCACTAATCACTTTCCACGCTTCATCTTCCTCCTGTGAACTTGAACTCATTTTTCTAAGTAAGCATGTAAATCGTCAACACAGAGACACTAACCTATAAACAGCCCAAGCAGTGGGCTTTACATACGGAGGCTAACCACACCTAGACAATACAGTTTGTATCATGGCCTTATCAATTCTGAGAGACAGTGTTTTTTAGAGTTGGCCAAGACAGGAACATATTATCTACCTGAACAGGAAGGCTACGATCTGAGACATCTCTTGAAAGGCGGACAGTGCTATGGAGAAATAACCATTCCAGGCTCTCCTATTGAAGTTAAAAGATCCTGACATTGGATGTGTATGCAGTATTGCAGGAATATCATCAAGGTTCATTATTTAGTAAAAAGAAATGTGGTTGGGGCTGGGAAGATGGTTCCGTCATTGAAGTGCTTGCCACCAAGCATGAAGACATGAGTTCAAGCTCCACCCCAGCTTGTGATCTCAGTGCTGGGGAGGTAGAGACTGATAGATCACTGGAGCTCAATGGCCAGCCAGATTAGCTGAGCCATTGAATCCCAGGTTTTGGTGAAAGACTCTATCTCAAGAAACAGATATGGTGGACAGTTGCTGAGGAACAACACCCAAGGTTGACCTCTGGCTTCCACACAGACATGTACTTGCATACATGTGTACAAACAGGGGCATACATATATGCCCACACTTAACACATACATAAAAGACCCTTTGATGTTGCACAGTAACCCATACAACATCCCATGTATATAAATTTAATTTCTACATGTACATAAGAAACCAGATAGAGCAAACAGAAAGCCGATTGTCTTAGGAAGAGACCAAGATTGGGTGTGGTGTCGACAAAGGGACTTGTGGTTCATGGTACAGTTTGAGTATTTAAATATTTTTTAAAATAAATGTATAATTAAGAAAATTGTAACAAGATAGGAAATAATTTTTTCCCTAGCATAAGAAAAAAAAATTTGAGACAGAATCTCACCATGTAGTTGCAGATGGCCTAGAACTTATGTAGTAAACCGTAAAGGGAAAAAACAACATTTTTGCCCTGTCCCAGAGTCTCAGCCTTTATGTTCTGCATTATTCACTCTCAGGAACTTCGCTTACACCACCAGCCCTTCCAATTCTTTGGAGGTTTACTCATCTTCTTCTGGCATACACATGTCCTACTAAAATTTGTATTGTGGATGCTCATCGCTGCTCGACAGGTCCAATTAGCAGAAGAAGATAAATGTAATAGGCTACAGTGATTTTTCTATAGGCTAGCAAGAGAGGTAATGTGCATTGTGACAGAATACAGACTATATTGCGGCACCCCAGGAGAGTTGATCACAGCGGACAGATAAGACACTGAAGGTATACGGCTGCCCATGCCATGTGAGGGTAAATGGTTTTGACTATTTGAACTGGTTCCTTGGATCTGTCCCATCAGTAACGGAATGCTAGGTTTTTATACATGGGATGATGAAGAACCAGTTCAGTGCTTCATCCAACAAAGAAGTTTCTAGAAGATTTAGGGATTCAAAATTGTTTGCCTGTGGTGATTTGAAGAAGAATGGCCCTCACAGGGTCATATATTTGAATGCTTAGTCACCAGAGAGTGGCACTATTTGAAAGGATTACAAGGATTAGGAGGTGTGACCTTGTTGGAGGACGTGTGTCACTGGGGTGGGCTTTGAGGTTTCAAAAGCCCATGCCAGGCCCAGTCTCCCTCTCCCTCTCCCTCTCCCTCCCCCCCCTCTGGATCAGGACATAACTCTGAGCATGCCTACCTGCTGCAGTGTTCCCCATCATGAAGATGATGGACTAATCCTCTGAAACTGTAGGAAGAGTGGTTTGCCCTGGTGTCTCTTCACAGCATTAGAACAGTGGCAATAACACTACCTAACTGCCTCATCCCATGTGTCAAGCTCTTGTGTCTCCTCTACTATGCCCTGATCTTAGCACAGTGGGTTTGAACCTTGGTACCCACTGACATGTTGACGAGTCTGGCATTATGGATTGTGTATACCATCTCTGGCTTCTTGTTGATAGTACTGCCAACAACTGTGGACACCAAGGCCTGCAGACATTTCCATACATCTCCTAGAAGACAAATCCAAATTGAGGGTCACTGCGTTGCCATAACTGATCTGGCAAGGACATACATCCATAGGTGTGCCACACTGTGATATTTAGGCTTAGGCTTTGGGCTTGACCCTAAGCAATCAGGGACCCTGTCATGAAGTCTTTCTGGATCCTGCCGATCATTTGCTCAGGAGTTCATGGTTTTCAGTTGTGTTTGTTCTCTTGAGAATAGCCAGGAGCAGCTATCCCAGGGTCACCATTGCTAGAACAGTGAGGACATGCAGAGCTAGTGTGGCTGACAATGCCATCTTCTTCCTGCATCGCATCACATGGCTTTACCAGTGATTGAATGTCATGCCACAGAGGACGATCCCATCTATCCTCAGAAAGAAACTATCAGCGGTTGGGGAGATAGATGCTTGCATGGCTAAAGCACCTGCCATGTAAGCTTGAGCTCCAGTCCTCAGAATCCACATAAAAGCCAGGCAAGCAGTGCACACATCTGTAATTCCAGTGCTCCTATTGGGAGACGGGAGGCAGAGACAAGAGGATCTCTGGAACTCATGGGCCAGGTAGCCTGGTGTACATAGCAGTGGACAACAGAAGAGATACTGCCTGAAACAAGGTGAAAGGCGAAGATCATCACGCGAGGTTTTCTCACCTCACACACTTGTACACACAGATTTTTTTAAAATAAATAAATAAAAGGATCTTACCAAATAACTCAGTTCTCAAATCTCACTTTGAGGACCTGTTTCCTGGAGCCACTCCTCCCAGTAACTGACCACTTATAAAGTTCGGGAGGACAATGGCACTCTCAAGTAGTTAAAGAGAGTTTGGGGCTGGCGTGGGCTAATGTGGGAGGGCACTGGCCTGTAGGCTGGAGGCTCAGAATCCCTCCCCAGCATCCCGGAAAGGCTGTGTGTGTGGAAGGGGGTAATGGAGGGACTGCTCATAATGGTTCGAGGAGGCTGAAGAGACTCACAAAAGGGGAACAGAACCCAGGACCCAAAAGGAGCAGTAGGAAGAAAATGGGAAGAAGCTGTTTCTAGAGCCCAGCAGAAGTGGAGGACAGGGCTAGAGGTCCCCCCCCCAGCTGCTGTAGGTTTAGGTAGAGAAATGTAGTCACTGCTACATCGATGTCTGCAAGGAGAGAAGGAAGGAATAAACTCTAACTTCCCTTCTATCCTTTTGCTAATCTTCAGGCACATTCTACTGGCTGGACTAGAAACCAGAGGGGAGAAAAACTCACTTATGCCTTCCACGTAGGTCAACTCCTAGGGCATAAAACAAGAGCGGAGAGAATGGACATGAATTCACTATTTTTTTCCCCTCAGTGGTTGTTTCTTAACTTTTTCTTTGATCATATCAACTTCCTTTGAATTAAGTCCACCCATTGGCCCTCATAAAAATTTTCAAAATCACCTACTGGGCTGGGGACCCTTCATGGGACAGCTACAATCTGGTAATTGCAAAGCCCTGGGTTACACCCCCAGATCAACAAACTAACAAATACATAAGTGAAAAAAACTCCCCCAAACCACTCAATAATGTTTAGGGGGGCTTGGTAAACCAATAAATGTATTGGGATTAGTTACAGGAACATGAGTGACCCGAAGGCACAACCCGGAATCCCCTTTGGTGACTAACAGGAAGCTATGCCACTCAGAGGTTCCAGCCTGGTCAGTTGTGTTATCTCTTTTTTAAAAGTGTCTTTGAAAATTAAAACATTGAAAAGATCTGTGTGTGGGAGTGTCTGAATGTATATATGTGCATCATGTATATGCCTGATGCTCTCAGAAGCCAGAAGAAGGTGTCAGATTCCCTGGAACTGGAGTTACAGGTGGTTGTGAGCTGCCCAATGTGGCTGCTGGGAACTGAACCCATGTCCTTGACAGGTGCTCTTAACTGCTGAGCCACCTTTCCAGCACCAAAAGTTCATTTTTTATTAGCATGTATGGATCACACATAATAATGGATTTCTTTATATTTTAAAGCACATATGTGGTAGTTTGAATGAGAATGTTCCCCATAGGCTCAGCTGTTTGAACACTCAGTCCCCAGTTGGTGGCGCTGTTTGGATAGTCTCAGGAGGTGCAGCCTTGCTAGAGGAGGAGTGCCGCTGGATGTGAGCTTCGAGAATCCAAAGACTCAAGCCATCCCCAGTGTGCTCCTTGCCTCCTGCTCACCATTTAAGATGGGAGTCCTCAGCTGCTGCTCCAGCCACCACACCTGCCTGCTGCCACGATTCCCTGCTGTGGTGGTGATAGGCTGGTGATAGTCTCTTATGCCTCTGGACTGTAAGCCCAAATAAACCCTCCCTTCTATAATTTGCCTTGGTCGTGGTGTTTTATCACAGCAACAGAAAACTAACCAATACAGTGTATGTATTATATTGTGATCACATCCTCCCATTATCCCCGACTTCCACTGATCCTCTTCTCCTTCCCAACTGGTCCTTCATTTACTTTCATGCTTTTCCTTTTCTTCTCTCTCTCTCCTCTCTCCCCCTCCCCCTCCTCTCTGTGACCCACTGAGTTTAATTAGGGTTATTCATAGGAGCACATACAGGTGAGGGATTATTTAGAGGGGTATGGGAAACTTAGCAGAGCTATACCATTGAAGAAAACATCTTTCCAGCCACCAACTGCCTGTAGATCCCCACAGAGGGGTGAGTGTTCTCTCCTTAGCAACCACTGACTGCTTGTAAATTGTCAGGGAGCAAGGACAGGTCCTTGAGGCACTTTCAATCCATGATAGAATATTGATGGGTCTAATCTTATTTTTAAGATTTATTATGTTTTAATAAATTTAAATTTATTAAATTAAGATTTATTAAAAAATTTAAGATTTATTAAATTTTAATTGCGTGTTGGTATGTGTGTGTGTGTGTGTGTGTGTGTGTGTGTGTGTGTCTGTGTCATGTTGTGGGAATGTGCACACATGAGTGCATCTGCCCACAGAGTCCAGAAGAGGGCGTCAGGTACCCTGGACCTGGAGTTACAGGCAGTTGTGAACTACGGGGCATGAATGAGTTCTAGGAACTGAACTCCAGACCTTTGCAAGAGCAGTCAGTGCTCTTAACTGCTGCTCCTTTTCTCCAGTCCTGATGGGCCCAGTCTTTTGCAAGTCTTACACTGGTGCTTACAGCTGCTAAGAGTTCAAGAACAATAGTTATGTTGTGTCCAGAATCTGCATTCCATTTCATTTCATCCCTTCCTCCTGTTCTACCCCCCAGTATTTCTGCCCCTCTTCCTCAGCGATTTCCTGAACCGTGGAGGAGGTGTGATATAGATGTCCCATTTAGTGTTGTCTCTTCTTCTCAGCACTTCAAACAGTTAGGAGTCTCTGTAGCGCTCCCCCCACCTCCGGAAAAAGCATCTTCTCTGAGTAAAGCTGACAACAGCACTAATCCACGGAGTACACATAAATATTTAGAAGGCAATTAAATAGGCATATTGTGTACGTTTAGCAAAATAATGGCAGTAATTTCCCCACTAGGGCTTTTGACTTTATAAGATAAAGTTTACAGAACCAGGCATGAATTTGCTCTTGTGTAGGGAGCTTCCAATTCACCCAGAAAGCAGCTGGTTACCCCACTAACGGTCATGCCATGGTTGCATTAATGGGCTCATCTTGCTCGGTAGGTCAGTAGTATAGACACAGGGTTCACAGCTGTCACTCAACCATTTCTCTCTCTCTCTCTCTCTCTCTCTCTCTCTCTCTCTCTCTCTCTCTCTCTCTGTGTGTATGTATATGTATATATTTCTTCCTCTACCTCCCTCCCTCCTCCCCTCCCTCCCTCCATTCCTCCTCTCCCCTTCCCATTCTTTTCCCCATGTATGTGTATGCACATGTATGTGTTTGTAGACCAGAGGTAGATGGTCTTTCTCTTTTGGAGACAAGATCTCTCACTGAGCCCGGAACCCACTGATTTGTCTAGACTGGCAGCCCAGGGAGTTCTGTGCTCAGTCTAACTCTGCTTTCCCAGCACTAGAATTATAAACATGCTACTATGCCTGGCCTTATATTTTTACATTGGTTCTGGGAATCAAACTCAGGTCCTTATATTTGCATTCGAGCACTTTACTGACTGAGCAATCTCCCCAGCCCTGAATTTTTTTTTTAGTTGTATGCAATAAGAGACATTTTAAATTTAAAAGTGAGATCAGTGTTGTTAAAGTTTCTATTAAAATGTTTTCCACGAATAGTATTTAATAATACTAATTACATATTAGAATGAAATTGAATTTTTTCCCATTTAACAACTGATAATATTTTTTATAATAAAAATGGTAGCTAACATTTATTTTGTGTTTTCTATATATTAGATGCCACAATAAGTGCTTGGTAGACACTAGTTAATTTAATTTCTTTTTAATTAGTTATGCAAGAAAAAGCATGCTTTGCCAACACATAAATTATGACATGTTTGTTGGGGACTGAAGCCATATTAAGATGCAGATTGGAAGTCAACTGAGTAGTTCAACATCAAGTAGGGAACAGCTGCTTCTGTGACCTGGTGTTTTACACTCTTGCATTTTGCACTAAGGGGAAAAAAACCCTGCAAATGACTTATTTCCACAATGTTTGCATTTATGTTTTAAATGACAAGATAAGAGAAAGGGCCTCATGCTGTGTTTTTGTAAGCACTCTGCTAGGAATAACATATTGCCTGTGTAGGCTGTTTTTATTACCAACAAATGAAAACCCCAATAGGGTATAATTGTCACTGTATTTTCTTTTTTAAACATTGTCATTTTGAAGCACTGAAGACTGCTAGATAGATGTACCATATGTGATTTCGGATCAGATGGTCATGGCTAATCTATGTGGCAAAAAATCTTCCGTGGGAGATTTTGCATAATTATTATAATTTTTTACCGTCTTCATTAATTTGCTGTATTTTAACATCAGTGTCTCGTATGCTTCCTGACTGCAACCAATGGTCCATTGTAAGTGTAAATTAAATAATGTATGACTGAGAATAAGGACATTTAAAAAGAGTATAATGATCAAACTCACTATGGCAGTTAACACTTGTTCAGCTAAATTACAAATCGATTTCAAAACTCATTTATCAGCAGATTTGTCGGATCTCCACAAACCGCTTTCCTTGCTCTCTGGAAACATATGAAGATCTTTTACTTTTAGGGGACTAGGGCTATAGCCTAGTTGATAGATTGCTTGCCAAGAATGCATGAAGCTCTAGGTTTGATCCCCAGCATTGCATAAGCCAGGTGTAGTGGTGCATGTCAAAAATCCCCGCACTTGGGAGGTGGAGGCAGGAGGATCAGAAATTCAAGGTCATCCTCAGCTATATGGAGAGTTCAAAGCCAGGCAGTGATGCACGAGACCCTGTCTCAAAGCAAACAACATCAGGATCTTTATTGCCAGTACTTGTTTCTATTTAAGAATGGGAATGAAAATCCTTGCTTTTAGATGTGACCGCATGCTGCCATCCCCGACTCTGCGGAAGGTTTACGATGGTGGTTTACGTAGTGTACAGCAAGGGGGGGGGGTGGCTCCTTGGCCCTGGCTCTGCAGTTGAGGATGGTGTGGGCCATAGCAGCTTTGAAGGGCTGACCTGGCCCTAGAGAGTAGGAGCTAGAAGGACAAACATCCAGCATGCCAAAGCTAGAAGAGACCCTAGGATTACATGGTATACATCCCAGAATATTCTTATGGAAGAGGAAACAGAATCTGAGATAGCAAGTATAGTTCATATCAACCATTTGAATGTTTCCTAGGGCATGTGCCCCCCCTTCCCCAGGGACTTTGGCCCTCCATTCCCAGCAGATGCAGTAAGTTTCCGCTTTCACTTGTGGCCAGCTGGTGGGGGGTGAGGGTCAAGGGCAGGTGTTTGTCTCCAGAGTTCAACTACATTTCAAATCCTGGCCTCTGATAGACACCTAGACTCAGGTTCGCACATGGCTTTCTTCTGGATTTAGAAAGCGTTGCCCACAGGTCTTCTTGGGCAGCTCTAGGTTTGATCCCCAGCAGTTACAGGTAAGGCCAGCAAGCAGAAGTCTAGATGACCTGATGTTTTAGCAGTGGGATGCATAGCTTATTTGGAGAAGCAACGTGAGTCGCCACAGGACAGACCCAGGAAGGCTTGGATGTCTGATGTGAAATGCAGGGAAGCGTGGCTGTCTTCCTCGAGCACGAAAGTTGACTTCGTTGCCTTGAAACACATTTCAAAGCCTTTTAAAATTGAAGCTTTATTCTCACTTGCCTTTTCCATAAGAGAAAGCTCTCTGCTCTTTGAGGGGAGATCCAGGGGTGATCTTGGTGCTGCTGGATTGCTCCGTCTGGCATAGCAGATAAGCCAGGTTGGGTGTGGGCTAGGGGCCAGAGTAAGAGCAGGTATGCTCAAGATGAGCCTCCCTCGACACATGCCTGCAGCATCGGCAGGTAGTGGCATAGCTCTGATGGATTTCTTTAAAGTGTAGGGAAATTTTTATTCCTATCTATCCAGGGAGGCTTCTGGTCTCTCTCTTTCTATCCCACCATGGGCTAGGGCTGCATGCAGGGCAGAGTGGCTGACCTGCTGGCTCTCTGGTGCCATGGTTCTGTTTTTCCTGTGAGCTCACTGGGGAGGGGGGTGTCCTGCGCACAGAGCCCCCTGCATAGGCATGTGGAGTCTGGTGAACACTTTGAATTCTTGTGGTAAATCCACAAATCCTGAAATTCCACATGTCTGGGCTGGCTCCTAGGCTCAGCCATGCCCCAGGCTCTGACATCCACCCAAGTTCACTGTCTAGTCTACTTGCTGCAACCCAGAAATTTCTGAGTGTCAGAGACCCATCCTGCCCTCTCTGCCAAGGTGGCTCCTTCATGACAAATCAAATTGCCAGTGTCCTCTTTGTGTCTTGGGATTCAGTTATAGTTGGTCTTTGCAATAGATAATAAAAATAATATTGTTGGTTAGGTGTAGTAGAACATGTCTGTAATCCAGTTTTCTGGAGGCAGGGGTGGGGCAGGGACAGGAGCAAGGGCAAGGGCAGAGGGATTGTTGCAAGTTCGAGGCCAGCCTGGTCTATGCAGAGAGTTCCAGGCTAGCTTGAACTACACAGTGACACCCTATCTCAAAACTGGAAATAGCGGGCTTCGGTGCCACACGTCAGTTGCATATACTGAAGGGGTAGAGGGAAGAGGACCATAGGTTTGAGGTCAGTCTGGGCTACATCTTTGGATGTGATGGGTCAGTGGAGCACTCAGTGGAGCACTCAGTGGAGTGATGGGTCAGTGGAGCACTCAGCAGAGTGATGGGTCAGTGGAGCACTCAGTGGAGCACTCAGTGGAGTGATGGCTCAGTGGAGCACTCAGTGGAGCACTCAGTGGAGTGATGGGTCAGTGGAGCACTCAGTGGAGTGATGGGTCAGTAGAGCACTCAGTGGAGTGATGGGTCAGTGGAGCACTCAGTGGAGTGATGGGTCAGTGGAGCACTCAGTGGAGTGATGGGTCAGTAGAGCACTCAGTGGAGTGATGGGTCAGTGGAGCACTCAGCGGAGTGATGGGTCAGTGGAGCACTCAGCGGAGTGATGGGTCAGTGGAGCACTCAGCGGAGTGATGATGGCTCAGTGGCAGGAGCACATACTGTGCTTATACAGGACCAGAGTTCTGTTGCTGACACCCGCACCCCATAGGCCGAATCACAAATGCTTTGAGCTCCAGCTCCAGGAGGACCGGACACCCCTGCCCTCCACAGACACTTGCACACACATGCACACACCCTCCAGCTCCCCATGCACATACTTAAAAACAGTAAAAATAGACCATAAAAAACAAAAACAAAAACCCCCAGCTAATAACATCAGTGCAACATTCTTCTTGCATGCGGACACCTAGTGGTTAGAAATCTCATGCATTCGGTCCCCTCCCCACTGGCCATCTCCCATTCTACAGAAATCTGCTTTGACAAAGGAGAAATAATTTGCACATCCCGAAGTGTCCCCTGCCTTGCAAGAGAATTCACTGCCAGCTTCCACAATGCAGCCAGCTCCCTCGGTGCATGTTAAGTGGTTTCCTTTGCAGGGTTTTGATTCAGGTAGAACTTTTCAGGAAAGTGCGCAGACTCATGCTCACCTGGAGAAAATTGTTAGCCCCCATCTGTGTGTGAGGGGAAGCTCATTTGCAAGTCTGATGCGGATCTTCTACCCTCAACTCCCCAGGGTCAGTTAGTTCCCAGGCTAGAATGCAGATTTCCTTTCCAGTTTTATATTAAGATACTCCCGTGGAAGAATTTGCCTTTGGAATGCAAGAAAGTCAAGATCTGAGGCCTGGGGTTGAATGTGATTGGGATCCATCTCAGGAATTTACAAAGATCATGTCAGGATTCGAAACAGGACCCTCCGTGTGTTCCGCCAACTGAAGCGGACCACCTGCACTCAGAGGTCTTTAACCTGGTGATCTAGTCCTCCGGGGTTTCACTCTGTGAGCTTCAGGGACCAGGGACCCACTAGCTCCCTAGAAGACAGCTGTTTTTGCATGTGCCTGAACCTATGCGCTTCTTTTGGGGAGAGAGCCCAGTGCCCCTCCAACGGTTTGCAAAGGAACTGGGGGTGGTTTGTTTGGTGGTCCTGTTGGGGTGCTCTAGAGATCAGGAGAGCTCACCGCTGGCTCTTGTAGGCTGGCTCCCCAACACCTGGACCCGGCAATGCAGGGATTCCTGTGTACTTGGGTGTTGCATTGATTCAGGAAGTGAGTGAGTACTCACTGCTCAGCATGATGGGACTGTAGATGGCTCTGCTCTCAGAGTCCTCTGTTCAGCACCTTCCCAAACGGGCTACTCTGCCCAGGACCTTCTCAAAGGGAGGGGCTCCTGTGTCCAGCACCTTCCTGAAGGAAGGGGCTACTGTGTCCCACTCCTTCTTGAAGGTAGGGGCGACTTTGGTTTCCTAGGAAATATCTGTATTCACCAAAGATTGAAACTGTGCATCAAAGACCCAGATCACTGCAAAAGAAATCTCAAAGCAATAACCGAAGCAAGGGAGAGGCAAATTGGATTTTCTGAGGCTGTCTGTCTGAGCGGTGGTACCTGGAGCCTGGGGAGGGTTTGTGTTCTGGCTAGCTGGGCTGCCGGCTGACAGCAACCTTAGCACAGAGCCCTTTGGAGTGGGTATGCTGCAGGAAGCAGCTGCCTCGGGCTTGCTCCAGGTGAGGTCCTGGGTATAGACCAGAGTAGAGGTGCCTGGAGCGCAGAGTAGAGGTGCCTGGAGCCTAGTGCTTCCGTCTTAGGCCTGCTCTCAGGGAGCACTGTGGTTCTGAACGAGGCTGTGTGTGGAGGCAGAACAGGGTCACAGGGCTTGGGGTCAGGGTCTGACTCTTGTCATACATGGATCGCCACCTCCCTCTGTGGGTTCCAGCCTCTTTCTCTTTTGTGGGAGCTGACAAGTGCCTGCCTTTTGTCTGCTGGGAGTCTCAGCAGAGGTGCTCAGGGGTTGGGACTGGATTTTATAAAATGCCGAAGGCCCTTGGTTGGGGGGTCAGGAAGCTAGAGGAATGTACTAGATGGGCCTCTAGTTTGGACAGGTGTGTGTGGTCACACACTATGGCTTGCTGGTCCAGCAGAGGCCATAAGAAAGCCGGGACTCCTGGAGACAGTGTGGGCAGGTGGTTGGGGATGGTAGGAACATGGGGAGGCGTGGAGTCAGGGGCAGTTGGGGATCCTCACCTGTGGTTCAGGCAAGCACATGAGGAGAGGAGGAGGAAAAAGGAAGGAGGAGGAGGGGGAGGGAGGGGGAGGGAGGGGGAGGGAAGGGGAGGAGGGAGGAGGGAGGAGGGGAAGGGAGGGGGAGGAGGGAGGAGGGGAAGGGAGGGGGAGGAGGGGGAGGGAGGGGGAGGGAGGGGGAGGGAGGGGGAGGGAGGGGGAGGGAGGGGGAGGGAGGGGGAGGGAGGGGGAGGGAGGGGGAGGGAGGGGGAGAAGGGCTCCATCTGGTGTTTCTGTTTGACAGCAAGGACCAGTTCCTTAGGGCCTTTTCCTTCTAAGACAATGGCTGGGAAGCAGAGCAGAACCGGCTTGACACTGGGGAAGAGTGAACTGAATCTTTTTGGCCAAGTGGCCTCTCCCAGAGCTACACCTGTGGGTGCTATTGGCCACGGACCAGCTGATAGAGGACTCAGTACTCCAAGTGGCTGCTGACGTCATGATCCACAGTCCCAGATGGGATAGGGGCTTCTTCATATTTCCGGGTCTCCTGAGGTTTGGTGCAGATGGAAGGCTGCCTGCTTTACAGGGTGCTCCTGGGCTCTGCGACCTTTTCCTAAGGAGAGCACCAAGGGAATCACAAGAGGGTCTGAGGGTCTAGAACTTTCCTGCTCTAGGAAGCAGGGGAAATAGACTTTGGAATAATCATACCAGATCTCTACCCACACTCTCCTAGCCTCATGCTATGGTGGCCTTGGCTGGAGCATATAGGTCACAGAATTCTACTCTCTGCTTACTAGAGAGATGGACAGATGGTCTGGTGAGAACAAAGCACAGGAATTTAGTTCAGTGCTCTGAGAGATAGCGGCCTCTTTCCTTTTGCTGGTGAAAAAATGTAGACTGTAATCCTATTGGTCGTTGGCAGCCGTTTTGTGAGCATGAGGGAAGGTGCTGTGAAAACAGCATATTGAGAACAGCTGAGGAGATCACGGGACGTGGGGTGTTCTGAATAAATAGTCTCCTATATCCAAGACAATTTGAGGAGGCTTTCTGGACTCTTGGATCCAGTGTTTTCTGATCCACAGGGCCAGGACAAGTTAGATTTTAAGGATCATCTTAGTTCTAGAAGTCTCTATTTAACCTGCTAGTCGGTAACCTGGGACCAAAGCAGCCACGGAGCTCCCTGTGGTAGGTTCGCGATTGCAGACGCTACATCAGTCACTCTTTTTGTTGCTATGACCGAACACAGGATGGGAAGCAACTTAGAGAGTTAAAGATTTATTCTGGCTTATGGTTCAAGAGGGCCTTGCAGACCATTGTAGGGGGGAGGGCAGGGCAGGGGGCAGCAGGGTATTTTGCATCCCTACGGTGACCCGCTTCCTCCATGGATTCCACTTTAAATACTTATAATGTTTCCCAATAGCGTCACCATCTGAGGACCAAGTGTCCAGACAGATGAGCCTATGGAGGACAGGTCACTCAAACCACAAGCCATATGATGTGCTGTCTCCTTTCCTTTGTTTGGTAAGGGCACCCCTGCTGGGTTTTTTTTGTGGGGGATCTTCCTCTACCATGTTCCAGGATCTGTTGCTTGTGGCTCTTGAAGTGTTTACCAGATCCTGTTGTTCCCTGGACTCAAGGATTCTTCCCCTCTTAGAGGCCCAGGCACCTGCCCAGAGGCTGCCATCCTGGCCAGGCACCTGCTTGGTCTGCTTCGGGCAGTCTGTTAAAAGCATGGAGAGGTTCTCTCTTTGCTTTGCCAGGCACTGAGGACTAGAGCTTAATCTTACCTGTAGTTAAGGGTTAAAGGTAGTCTCAATCTAGAATTATCTGACTTGAAGATTTAGTTGTTTCTTCCCGCCCCCCCAAATAGTCTATAGACTAGAAAGCACTCTGTTTCTGAATTGTATTCTTGCCTCCCAGAGTCAATTATGTGAAAGCCATGGAGCTCAGTCTGGTGCTTATGATTGCACAGTTCCTAAGCCCCATGCACCGGGGGAGACCAAACAAATATGCTTCTGTTTTACAAATCCTTAGACATTTCCACAAAGGCTCCCTTAACTGTCTCCGACAGTCAGAAAATTAATAGATGAAGCTGACAGTGTGTAAAATGACTGTGTATGTGGAGGTCTCTGAGGATAACATCATGTCTTCACTAGAAATGACTGGTGGGATGGGGATTCTAGCCGCGTGGGAGATGGATGGGTGGAAAGCCCACAATGGGTTAAACGCCATCATTATGGGCTCTTTCAATCAAGAAATATCTGTGGAGTGCCTGCCTCTTTTGTAACACTGGCTAGGTACCCAGGATCGCAAGTCCGTGGAGAAGGGTTACAAAGAAGTTCTTTGACCTTGAAAAGCTGCCCACTCCAGGTAGGAAGAGAAGGGGCCCACACTCGAGGGTGTTCCGTGTTCTAAGAAGCGTGGAAGGAGGAAACGGTAGTTGGAAACCTGGGCTTTCTCAGGGGAAAAAGGACTTGAGTTAGACTTCAAAGGAGACGAACAAATCATTATTTGGAATGGAATTATGTATTATTGAATGAGCCTTGAAGCAGCCTTTCATTGGCCAGGGCTTGGAGATTTTATTTACTGAGAATGTTGAAATAAAATTTATTATAACAAGAATTGGCCTGGCCTGTATTTGTCCTATATTTAAAACATGTAATTTTTCACAGTAACAGCAGAGAACATGGAATTTAAATGTGGGCTTCTTTATGGAGTCCGGGAAATGACTTCTTCCTGGATGGAATTGCACTATTGACTGTGTTGGGTTTGCAGGTGATTGAGCAAATAGTATTTTCTATTTGATCTTATTATATTTTAATCACATCGCAAGAAATGTCAGAATTGTACAAAATGAGAAACTTCACAAGCTCGTATTTCACGACACAGCCGGTTTGTAGAGAGCTTTGGAAGGGACCTCACTTGCATTGATTTGCTGTGGTGATCAATTGTGGCTTAGTGCTAATGGGATGGTGTGGGACTGGCTTCCTTCATGCTGGGCTTGAAGGTCAGTCTCCACATCCCCCTGCCTGGAGCCGGCCACGCTGTTCTGTTTTATGCTGTGACTTGAGTCTGAAGGTCAGTGGGTGAAATACCACCTACCTCTGGCTTGCTAACACATCAAACCATCATGGCTGAACAAATATTGCCCTTGGGCCCAGTCATATATTGAGACACCCATTTTTCTTGCTCCCCCCCCCTCTAAGTTTTCCCTCTCTGTCTCCTTCCTAATCTAGCAGCCAGCAGGCTCTGGGCTTTGTGGTCTTGGTGGAACAGCATGGCCAGGCTGCAGTTAGCCCTCTCCTGAGTTACTGGCTTTTATTTTTGAAAAGCCCAAACCCTTCCTATAGAATGGAATTTGGATACAGGCAAGAGACACAGCACTTCCTACATCACCCTCACATAGAGGTCCCACTGTCTGGGCACCTGAAGGGAGGTGCCAAGCCCCAGGGATGGCATATCAGCAGAAATGGGGCTGTAGCTTTAGGTATCATGTCTCTGTGTGATGGGTGGAGGCAGTAGGCAGAGGGGCCACCGGGATGCCACTGGCCTATAAGAGGTTCCTGGAAAATAGGAATTCTGCCCATTTCGTCCAGTTCTGTTGAGACTGGGAGGATGGGTCCACAGAACTGTAGTGGGAAGACCATGAGCAAGAAATCAGAAAGTGGAGCTTGTCCTCATCAAGGAATTCCTAGATTCCTTATGTAAAGGTTAGAGGTTTCCTGCCTTGCCCAGTCAGGACAAATCTTTGTCACCCGCCAGTCCCACAGCTGCTCAGACCCAACCAAGTAAACCCAGAGAATTATATTGCATACAAACTGTATGGCCGTGGCAGGCTTCTTGCTAACTGTTTTTATAGCTTAAATTAATCCATTTCCACAAATCTATACCCTGCCACACAACTCGTGGCTTACCAGCATCTTTTTATGCTGCTTGTCAGGGTGGCGGCTGGCAGTGACTCCTTCTGCCTTCCTGTTCTTTTATTTCTCCTCTCTGTTAGTACTGCCTATACTTCCTGCCTAGCCACTGGCCAATCAGTGTTTCATTTATTGACCAATCAGAGCAACTTGACATACAGACCATCCCACAGCACAGCCAAGTGCAGACCATCTCAGACACCTGCACTCAGGCCCGTGGTCCTAATCATCCTCTATGCGGACCTACTGGGTAAAGTCATGAGGAACCCGAGAACAGGCTCCCACAGGACATACAGAACATCCCACAGCACACAAGCATGAGTCAGAAATCCCAATCTGCTAGCTGTGGTTAACCTGTGATGACTCTTTGACCAGGACTGGACTTTCATACATCCTTATTAGAGTGACCCTGATTTGTATGGCTCTTATTTGCATGATCCTTATTCACATGACCCTGATTTGCATGGTAGAGATGGCTGAACTGGAAACCGTATGTACTGTGGTTCATATTAACTTCTCAGGACTGGAGGTCTGTCAACCTGGACTGCCCTCCCTTGGAGGGTGGCAATTCCATGCCAGGAAAGGGCACATAAAGAAACTCATCCAGACTGAGCAAATTCTTCTCCGAAATGGCCCATGCCCTACTCTTCAGTATGGTCTAGCGAATGACCTACAAGAGCCACGTCTGCAGTTGTGAGTGAGTGAGTCTGAGTATACAGCAAGCCCAAGTGGAAGAGTAAACAGCAAGTGATGCGTGTTCTGGAGGGCGAACATCATCAAACCAGCGCTCAAAACACTTAGTGGAAGCTGACTGGGGAAGGAAGCCCTTTTAGGAAACCATTTGGAGTCCGCAGTAGAGAGAGCCCCAGGTAGAGTCTCCCCTTGGGTGAGGCTTTCAAGTAAAAGGACAAATGACAACAGAAAGGTGACATCATCGTATCAGAGGCTTGCAAATAGCCAGCAGAAGCTGACCAGGGAAATTGAGGCAGTTGGCCGGAGTTCCCAGTTGAGCCTTCTCTCCATGGCTGAGCTCTCGTGGCTGAGCTCCTATGGCTGACCTTCCAGCTGCTCTCTTTCCGACACAGGACAAACTTTCCTACACAGGATGAACCGTAGTAACCTCCGCTGGCGGTGGCTGACCTAGCTGTTTTCAAGGACATGATAGTTTCTACTCTTGGGCTGTCTTGCTGTTTTCGCTCCTCCCTGTTACAGAATTGGGGGTGGGATCCCATTCAAACAAGAGGCTTTTGTTTATGTTAAGACACTTGACATAAACATGCTTGGGCCTGAAGTATGGGGACAGCCGCACTTCCAGAGCCGGCTTCTCAGTGAGCTCAAACAGCCTGTGGCAATTCTGCAATATAAGGTGCTTTCCACCTGTCTCTAGGTGATACTTCAGTGGCTGCCCAGCCTGCTTCCCTCTTTCAGGGTACTTAGGAAACTATTTGTCCTATTCTGGTCCAACACGCCCATTCATCCATTTCTCCAGTCCCTGTTACCACAGTGTCTGGTTACCCAGTCCCCTGCAGGAATGGCCTAGAACCCCTTGATGCTGGTGATTCTGTGGTTTCCATTCCAGTCATCTTGGTGTCCATGGTCTCATCTGGGGCACTCACTTCCTCCTAAGGACTCGTCTGTAACAGGGCTGCTGTTCTCTGTAGCCTTTCCCTGCCAGCCCATGCAGTCTCCGGGCAGATGCATGCTTCCTGTCTGCTCCAACTTTCAGGGAAGCTGTGGCTTAGCCTACCCAGCTCTTCTAAAGCGGGACACGTGATATTGTGTTTTCTGTTATCCCTTTAAAAAGTGTGTGTGTGTGTGTGTGTGTGTGTGTGTGTGTGTGTGTGTGTGTGTGTGTAGGCCAGAAGGACATCTGATCCCATGGGGCTGGAGTTACAGGTGGAAGTGAGCCACCTGTGTGGGTGCTGGGAACCCAGGTCTTCTGCAAGAGCAGATTGCTTTTAACCATGGGGTCATCTCTCCAGCCCCTTCTGGCATCCTTTAAAGTAAGAGAGGCATGGTGGGAGACAAACAGAAATTCCAGCTCATCTTATTGTCAAAAGAATGAAGCATCATCTACCAAAGACATGGTTAGCTCAGTGGCTTCCATGGTGTCTGGGGCTATGAAGCAGAACTGTGTCCTCCTCACCCCAAGCTTAAAATATCCCACTGAACCATTGGAGGTTGTTCAGCACACTCAGTTCCTTGGTGCACAGTTTGAGAACTATGGGAACAGATTATATTGTACATTTAAAAAATGTCATTATGTTCATGGTGTGGTATTTGCATGTCATGTTATTAGACCCTATTGTTATGCTTTAAGGTTACTATGAATTCTTTCTTTTTCTCGTCCCCCATCCCTCTCCAGGTGACCTGAGCTGGATCCCCAGTTAAGCTTCTCCCAAAGTCTGAGGAGTTAGAACTGTTTGAAATAGCATGCTTAGTGTTTCAAGCTGCTGAACTTGGGCATGAGCTGTTCCACAGCCGCAGATGACTAATACAGAGTATCTGTCTTTTCCTAATGACTGTAAGGGCTTTTTATTTGCTAAGAATATCAATTATGTGTAGACACACGTTGTGAATATCCCTTGGAATTTTTAATGAATCTGCTTCAAATTTATTATCATTTAGGGCAGAAATGGCCTCTTTACTTTTATTCGGGGAGGAAAGTATTGTTTCTCTTTGCTCAGGAACATGGATTTAAGTCTTTTTTATGCACTCTGGTGAATGTGGTTTCTCTCTTGTGTGTTTAAATTCTTAGGCATTTCATCTTCCTTATAATTTGTTACCCTAGAGGTGTTTTATATTTTTGTTAGTATTTTGAGTGAGATCTATTTTTAAAAATATTTTCCTGATTAATGATCATCAGAGTACCTTAAAAGTAATATATATGTGTGTGTATGTGTGTATACACACATTAACAGTAATAGATATATATGTATATCTATACATACACCTATCTATCTATCTATCTATCTATCTATCTATCTATCTATCTATCTACCTACCTATCTATCTATCTAATATGAACTTGGGGCTGGGGAGATGGCTCAGTCAATAATAAGCACAAGGACCTGCATTTGACCACCCAAACCATGTATAAAGCCAGGTATTGTGACCCACATTTACAATTTCAGAGTTAGGAAGGCAGAAACATTAGGACCCTGGAACTCACTGACCAGCCAACTTGGCCTACTTGGAAAGTTCTAGGCCAGTGATAGGCACTGTCATACACAGAAAAGATGGCTCCTGGGGAATGATGCCTGAGGTTGACCTTTGTCTTCAACCTGCACACCTGCACACCTGCACACATGTAGGCACCTATATGCCCCTCACATGTATCTGCACACACACACACACACACACACACACACACACACACACACACACATTGAGTGACATATTGATTCTTAACCTGCCTGAGTCAGACACTCTCTGTGAGTTTGAGACCAGCCTGCTCTATAGAGTGAGTTCCAGGCTAGCCAGGGCTATGTAGAAAAACCCTATCTCAACAAACAAACAAACAAACATCTTATAACAGCCTTGTCTAGAGGCAAAGGTTTGTGATTCCATCTACTGGGAAGGCTGAAGCAGGAACATACTAAGGTCAAGGCCAACCTGGGCTACAGAGTGAGTTCAAGGCCAGTGTGTACTACTTAATAAAGTCTGGTCTTAAATAAATAGTAGAAGAGGCCTGGAGGTGTAGCTTAATGTAGAATACTTGTCTATTATCTATGAGGTTCCATCCCCAATCCTGCAATCAAAACAAAAATGTGGCTCTTCTCAACTGACTAGCCTACGAATTCTATAGGATTGCTATTTGTACATTATATCCATAGCTAGAGGTTATACCAAATACACCAGATCTTATCTGGGGTCTGGACAAAGCAAGGATGACTATTGGGGCTTTGACTTAAGAGCTGGCTTCCAGATCCAACTGAGCACTGCCATGTGTGATAAGGAAACTGAAATTTATCCAAGATACTAGAGATGCTCTCACCCTCCTTCCCCCTCCCTCCATGGGATCTATTTTTTTTTTTTTTTTTTTTTTTTGGTTTTTCGAGACAGGGTTTCTCTGTGTAGCTTTGCGCCTTTCCTGGAACTCACTTGGTAGCCCAGGCTGGCCTCGAACTCACAGAGATCCACCTGCCTCTGCCTCCCGAGTGCTGGGATTAAAGGCGTGCGCCACCACCGCCCGGCAATGGGATCTATTTTTTAAAGTCCAGGAAGATGGTAACTGTGACAGATGAACTGGAGGGGTCCAAACCAATCAAGGGGAAGCTGGCTTATTCACCTGGTCAAGAGGTGACTATTTCCTCAATCAGGATGATGACAACCAGGAAAAATGGAGTAGAGTGGCTAGGACTCTGGGTTTTATTCCAGACCTGCTGAGTCTGAGGCGTGTAGTGGATGCTGCCTAGAACTCTTCGTTAGCATTCAGGACTTGGTCCCCTAGCTGGCCTTTTCACCGGAAGGAGAAAGTCATGGGCAAAGAAGGTAGTATTAGATTTTCTGTTGGTTTGGCAACATGAGGTCATTGGTGACCTTGACTGGAGGAGCTTATGGGAGGGAAAGCTTGGATGGAAGGGAGGTGAAGCCCAAAAAACATCGAGGAGGATGTTGGAGGGCAAGAGGAGTAGGTCATGTGAAACTCTGCTGGCCCAGGACAGTGCTCTGTGAACAGCCAGGGGACTTCATGTCTTCCACTTTGACTGAGGGTGGGTAAAAGGTGGGAGGAACAATTAGAAAAGGGTAGGGGGTGGGAATGCTAGAAACACATAGTGTCCATTTTGAATGGTAGACTCTAAGTTAGAGCATAATCAATCAGGCCTTATTTGTGCGTGTCTGAGGTCCACCAGGTCAAAGATACTGACCCCGAGTGGGCACCAAGCATCATGCACCAACTGGGATAAGATACATCATAAAGATGATACTGACCCCTAGTGGGCACCGGGCATCATGCACTAGTCAGGAAGACACTTCATGAAGATAACACTGCCCCCTGGTGGACACCGAGCATCATGCACTAGCCAGGATAAGACACTTGGCAAAGAGGCTTTGACCTTGGTGTCTTGGACTTGGTGTCAGTGAAAGTGAAGGTAGGAGAAGTGAGTCTCATTAATCCCATATAACTTCTTGATCAGTTTCTTATCCCATCTAGTAAATTTATTTCCAGTGCTTTTTTTTTTGTTTTACTAAAATGATTCCAAAGAATTTAATTCTACTTTCTGTAAACTGTACAGAGAGGATTTAATATGCCAATCAAATTGTATCCATTATAACTTCTGCCATTGTTAGCTTTCTTCTGTGACCATTGTTTCTGTCAAATCCAATTTTCCTGGACAAATATTTGCAGATTGAAATTTTATCAAGACAGTTTGATCTTTCTGCTTCACTCTCATTCTTGCCAGATTTATATATGTATCTCAGATCGGTCAGTGTGAAATTTTAACTATTATCAGCTCTATTTTGAGGATATTATTTCTTCTAATAAAATTCATTATGACTAGGATAACATATGATAACGTATTTATTTCCTCACTAATTCATTACAAAATTACAAGGTTCCACTTAGCCCTGCTGTCCAGGGCTGGCTGATTGAATTGTAAATCTAGCCTTCTTGTCTGTTTCTGAGTCTTCTACGTGTCTCGTACAAATTTGCCTCCTCTGTTGTCAGAGCACTGTAGGTCAGGATTCCCTCAGGGTCAACAGGGAGCAGGGGGACTCCCTGCCTAGCTCTCCAGCCTGCCCAGTGGCTGAGCCTCCAAGTTAGATGCTGTCGCTGTCACTGCATTTCCCTTATCCCTACACTAGTTATTTTCCTCATTGCTGTCACAAATACCCCGACAGAACCAACTTAAGGCAGGAAGTGCCCATTTTGGCTCACAGTTTGAGAGTACGCGGTGGGGAAGGCGTGGCCCGGGGCAGTGGTTTCATTGCATCCGCATTCAGGAAGCAGAGAGAGGCGAATGCTGGTGCTCAGCGTGCTTTCCTATTCCTACTCATTTCGGACCCCAGCCTATGGCATTTTGCCTCCCACATTTAGTATGGGTCTTCCCTCCAAGCCAGACCTCTCTCAAAAGACTTTCAGAGCCGCACTCGGAGTAGGCAGCACCAACCCCATTCTCTCTGCCAGTCTCCTCTGCAACCCTTTGTTGGCCTAGCTTCCCAGGTGACAGCCATCTCAGGAGTGTGCCTGAGAGGATGTGGCTTGTACAGGGACTGCCAGCACTTGGCAGCCCTTTGCCACCCCTGGAGACTCCAGCTTCCATTAGTAGCAGAGACGAGGGAGAAAGTCTGATGTCATTGACCTGCCCACGAGCCTTCTTTTGTTTGATTCCATTAGTGAGCGACCCCACCAGACTTTGTGAGGTGAAGACTCCCAAACCCACGCTCCACCCTAAATGGTTTTCAGCAGAAACAGGTGGTTGGTGCATGTCTCAAAGACAGCTTTGGGCAGAGGAAGGAGAAATGGCTGTCGAGTCCCCTGAAAGCATTTTGTAAAAGGACTATTTATCGTGGGTCTAGTCTATTTTGTCCAATACCTCTCAGAGAGTCAATAATTCCAGTTTGTTTATGATTATCCTTGCTCCCTCCCCCTCCATCTGCCCGGAGTTTGTGCTTCTTGCCGTAGCCGCCCCAGCGAATGAGCGAGCATCTGTCTCTCCTGATGACTGGCTGTGGCAATCTCAGCTGCTCAATATGGCTAGATGGAGCCAGCATTTAATTCCCACTCGATGGGGTACTCGAAAGCCAGAGTTGACAACTGTTCCATCGAATACTAGTATTTTACAATTTCCTCGGATAATGATAAGAAACACTTCTTCCTCCAGGGGGAACATACTTACAGGATGGGAAGTTGATAACTAGGCCATGAGAATGACAAATACTCCCGAAATATGCTGAGGCTTCTACTGTGATGAATGGGCACTGCCTTCTGGGAGATGGAGTTCTTCCAAAGCGTCTAGTTCTTAGTCTGAGGGGCCTGCAGTAGTGTTGGTGAGGACCGTGCCCAACTTCCTGGGGCTACCTGGTGTCCAGAGCCTTGGGGAAGGGCTGCTGGGATGAACATTGACAGGGAGAACCCACCCCCCCCAAGAAGGAAGAGCCCTGAGAGCTGGGGTGGGGAGCAGCTGGGCCCACTGGATAAGATTTCGTACAGAGGTGGGGGTACCCAGCAGGTGGTGATGGTTGACAGTTGGGAGAACACACAGGAGTTCTCCATACTGAAAGCGTCGCATGGTTCATAATGGGGGCAGCTGGTTTTTTTGTTGGCAAGAAAGCATCTGTGATGGTTAATATTGTCAACTGGACAGGATCAAGAGTCACCAAGGAGCAAGCTTCTGGGTATGTCTGTGAGGGAGTTTCCAGGTCTAACTGAAGATGGCAGACCCATCCTAAATGTGGGCGATGCCATCCCATGGGCGAAGGACCTGGGTTGAATATAAACACGAAAGTGAGCTGAGCACCAGCATTCACCTCTCTGCTTCCTGGCTGAGGATGCAGGGTGACCAGTCCTCTCAGCTCCCGCTGTACCCTCTAACTATGAGCCAGAACACCTCCCTCCTTTCCTTAAATTGCCTTTGCTGGGTATTTTGTCACAGCAACAAGAAAAGTAACTAACAAAAGGGCAGAGGTGTCTGACTTTGGCTTAGATGCATTAGGAGTTAGGCGCAGCAGGTGCAGGGGCTGTGTGTGGAGGGGCCATGGAAGCAAAGGCTCACGGAGGTGGCCGTTATCGTGGGTGTAGCACTGGCCCAATGCTTAGGGGCTTTTTTGATTTTTATTCTTTGTGTCTTTCACATCATGTATCTCCATCCCATTCATTTCCCTGTCCCCTTGTATCCACTCCCCCAAATAAAATAAAATAAAATAAAATAAAATAAAATAAAATAAAATAAAATAAAATAAAATAAAATAAAATAAAACTTAAGAGGAAAAAAAGAAAGAAAAAAGAGAGAAGGAAAAAAAATATCAGTCTCATCATGGAAGCTGTAGTGTGACACAGTGAGTCACGCAGTAAATCCTTTTATCCATGTATCTTTACTTGCAAGTGTTCATTGCAAAGAGTCGTTGGTCTGGTTCGAGGCCTCTGGTTTCTGCTACACTATCAATGCTGGGCCCTCACTGGGACTCCTCTTGGATAGTCTGCTGTTGCCCTGTGTCGTGGAAATCCTGCAGCTTTTGGTCTGCAGGACCAGTTGCTTAGGGGTGTTTCAACAGAAGAATCCCAAAGGCTGACTGCTGTCATAGGAGCTTGGGCCAGAGCAGCCACCAGGATCCTTTGAATGTTCTAGAAGTGAAGTTCTAGCTCCTGTTTTAGGTCCTTGTTGACCCTCAGGGTTCTCCCTTATCTGGAGCCATGACCTCAGACTGGGATCCAGAGAGTCACAGCTGGCCTCACCCATAAGGATGTTCTTGTTCGAGCCAGGCTTGACTGGTCCCTTTGAGGTCTGCACATGAAGACCCTGGCTCTAATGGATACAGAGATGTTGAGGCTGGAGACAGGAAAGGCTCTTGGGCTTGAACAGTGGGAGGTGTCCCCAGAGACCAGGCTGGGAGGAAATGAATGAAGAAAGTGTGCCATGATTCTCCCCCCACCCACGGCTTTAATCCCTACTGTGCTGGACTTTCTGCATAATTAAGTGGTGGAATGAGCATCTGCCCTGGATTTTGTAGGTAATTAGTAGGTCAGATACCTACCAAAATGATGATTTTCCTAGGGTCCCTCAGGGTTCTGTACATTCCCAGAATTGTCCTCTCCACGTGGGCTGGCATCAAAATATGATCTTATTATATCTCCCCCCCCAAAAAGAACCCCCTCTCAGTAGTCAGCTCACACTGTGAGGAGTGAATTTGTACAGATCTGAATTGGAAACCCCTGGGGGAGAAGGGGATTTAGTGGCCTGTTCCTTCTGCAGAACATATTTAACTTAAGAAGAAAGTAGATTAAATATATTTTGTCATGAGATTTTTCACAGTGTCTCCTGAGCTCTAATAGAACCAGGCTTAAGTTGCATTCTGTGCCCCAAACCCTCCTCAAGTCACTTCTAAGGCTCAGGCTGATGTAATGATGATGCCAGGCTTTTATTTTGACCTCCTCCTTGTTGCTAGCCTGAGAAGGGTGGTGGAGACTGTGGAAGGGCGGGGCTGCTTTAGATGGATGGCCTGGCTGGGTCATGACATTGAATTTGCCTGTGTGTCAGAAGAAATGCTTTGGGGACTGACTCTGCTGGTCCCAGCCCAAAGCAGAAGACCTTTTTACCACCCTCTTTCCAGCTTCCTCCAGTATGCACAGCAAATCCCTTATTTAGCAACTAGAAACTTCCTTTTGCATTCTACATCTAAACTTTTCCCAGACCCCTCATAGAGATAGGGAGTAGCAGGGTTTGTGAATTCAAAACTGAGTACTTGAGCTGATTAGCTACCTCCATATTCACCTACCCATCAGCCACTGAGCCCGTATATCTAAAAAATCACTGCTCAGGAGCCACTCTCCTGGCTACCTAGGACCCAGAGGTGATTTGAGGCTAGGGAGGTGATAGGGATAGCCACAAAGTCCATTTCTTAGTGCCTCCAAAAGGGCTAACAGAAATGAAAAGAAAACCAACCCAGATTTATTCTCTAGCCATCAGGTCTTATTAGAGCTTGATTGCATAATCCATCTCAATTTACATACTCTCTTAACTTGTTTCTTTAATTGGTAGTAATAGGTCTTGAGAGTCTTGTGCTGGATTCATGCATTGGGCTGGGGTTGGCAGGTGAGGCAATTTATCGTCAGCACAAACCTCAGAGAATCAGAGGTCTCTGCACACTGAGAGGCTGCTACTAACAGTTGCTGGTTTGTGTTACGGGATCTGCGATCAGGATCGGCTGGCATTTCAATAAAGAATCTTTAAATTACCAGGTGCCACAGATGGGCAGAATCATTGGGTTAGGACTCTCTGGGGGTGGTCCTTTAGCTTCCTCATTATGCCAAAGCTATGGAGAAAGTTGGAAAGGGATTTATTTTGTAATACGATCATTTGGATGGTGAACTTGGTTGGCTCCAGTACGTGACGGCCATAAGCTTTTTCTCCATGCCTCACTGCTGGAGAGGGAAGCAGGTCCCAGTCTCTAAAGGTGACTGCACCAGAAGGTCCTTTAGTAGAGCAACATGAACAAAGGAGGTGCCACTGTAACAGGGAATAGCCATGGTTTCTAGGGCTGAGTGCTCTATGGTCAAGAGCTGAGTGCATCTATTTTCACAGTGCCCCTAGTGGACAGGTGGTGTTAATGCAACATTCCTTCCATCCTCTCAGGAAGGGATGGGCTTGTCTCTCCCTTGTTCTGTTTCTCAGGGTTGCATTAAACGGTTTAGCAGTTGGCGGTGATCTGCTGTTAATTTAAATAGTTAGTTTTGCCATTTTATTGCCTAACTGGCTATGCTATTTCTCTTTGACTTCTTGGTGGAAATGGAATCGCCCTCTGGATACTGTCAATGTCTTTAGCAACACCAGCTTTCGGTCGACTTTGGTTCTTGTTCATTTAGCCTGGGACTAGTGTTTTGCTCTCTGCCAACAGTGTGCCTTTCTGCAGTGCAGCTGATTTTGAGTTATTCCTGCTCCTGTAAGTGGCCCCTCACTCTTACTCCTGATAGAAACCTCAATGGTTCAGTGGCTCACCATGTTGGACACTGGTGTAGCAGTTACTTTGGTCTGTCCTGGGTTCCCTCTCTGGGATGAGTAGATGTGTGTGTTCCATGTGCCCCAGGAAAGCTTTCACACACAAGGGGGGATGTCATTGTATGTGGAAGGCAATTTCCCCATATTCATGAGCCAAATGAACTACATTTTTTTTTAAAATTTATGTGTTTCTTTTTGTAAATGCACACAGAAGGCAGAAGGCATTGGGTCCTCTGGATCTGGAGTTCCAGGTAGTTGTGAGCTGCCCAATGTGAGTGGTGGGAACGGAGCTTCAGTCTTCTGCAGCAGCAGTGAGCCCTCTTACACGGAGCCATCTCCCCCAGCCTCCGAACAGAGTTTTTATCCTTTCTATATTAAATACAGGTTTTTCTTTTGCCTTGTGAATTTCAATTCTTTTTCCTTTAGAAGTAATGTTCAAATAGCAGATGTCTCTCTGAGAGGAGGACAGAACCTCGCCATTCCATGAGCTTTCATTTATAATCTCCAGACTCAAAAAGAGAGGGCGAATCACAGTCATCCTTAAGTGTGCTTGCTGACTGGCGGTCTCTGGAATGATGTGTGTATCACACGCTTTTGGATCTGTGATTTGTAGATGTCAAATCCCCTGTAACAAAGAGCGAAGGGGCAGACTCCTAATGCAGAGCCCCATTGTGAGTGTTTCAAAGATAATGGGGTTGTCTCGGCTGAGTGGGGGCCTTCAGATGACTTTTCTTGGCTTTATTTTATAAGGTGTTAAAAAACTTGTTTTTGCCTAATGTATTAGCATTCATTCCTAGGCTTTGAAAATGAATCCTTTTTTGAAAGGAGAGTTTTAAATCTGAAATATGAGACCCGTGTAGCAGTGTTTGAAATCATTAACTGTCCCTTCAATATTAATTGTGGGTACATCCATCACAGGGAACTTGTTTGCCATTAACGTGAGGGGAGTGCAAAAAGAGCAGGAACTACTGGAACCCCTCCAGGGGTGAGGCTGTCACTCAAAACTTTGTTCTGGAATTGATCTGACCTCGGAAATGGGCTGCTCCTATTGACAAAATGACAGTCCGTGGTTTTAACTGAGCTGAGCAGCGGTTTTAGCATGTGGAATGGGAGTTGCTTCTTGGGGGCACCTGCCAGGCAGCCTTGGCCCCCCGAATAAAGCTTTCATGGATGGATTTGATGAGCCCGAGGGGTCAAAGGGCAGGGCAGCCTGGAACCTGATGTCGAATTCCACATCTCTGCCCAAGAGTCAGTTTATCTGCCGCAACGTTCGTGCTGGTTTGCGGCTCCAGCTGAGCGAACATTAATCTGCATATACTATGTGTGGGATCTTACATTTCTCTGCAGTCTGTCCTCCCCCTCCAAGAGATTTGATGGCTTGTCTCCTCCTGTGTTCACTGATGCTTGTGCTGTTGGCTCCCCGTGGAGCCTGGGGCCTCTTCGCTCTTTGCCCTTATTCAGCTACCTGGCCTGTTAAACTCTAACCTAGGTCTAAAATATTTTCCGATAAAGACAAAGCCAGAACATCCTCCAGTTGGACAGCAAACCAGATCCACAGAACCCCTGGGGAAGTTTCTAATGGAGGAGCTTTGCCTGCAACAGGAAGCCGGCTTCCCAACTCTGGAAACGTTCTGCTCTTTATGGTATAGGCCAGCAGTGGGAGTCTCATTTTATTTAATTTTAAATAATTGATCAATTGTTTTGAGAACAAAGAATCTCACTATGTAGCTCAAGCTAGCCTGGACCTTACTATGTAGACCAGGCTAGCCTTGAACTTGTGAAGATCCTCCTGCCTCTGCCCTGGAATGCTACAAGAGTATCTTTTTTAAATTGCTTTTTTTTTGGGGGTGGGGGTGGGAGAGGGCTGGACACAGGCACCTATGAATTTATATAATAAAAAAAAAATCTTTAAAATTATGTTTGTGTTTATGGCCTAAGGAACTCATAGAATGTTACTTTCCTGATTCAGAGCAGGGGAAAAAAGCTGAGGCCTCAGTCCTGAAAATAAACAGCCTTGACCCCACTGCCGCGCACCTTCCATTCCTTACCTGTTCCTTTGATGGGCCGGAGAAATTTCAGTAGACTTTGCTATACTCTCTGGGTATAGGAATATCCAGCCTGCCTTTCCCCTTCAATAAATCCAATCTACAGAACACCTATTGAGTGTCAGCTCTGTAAGATTACCATGGAAACCCAAGCGGAATCTTTCAAATGCTCTGGGGAAATTGCTCGCGTTCCCACATCCCATCCACACTTTAGGGAGCAAGAAGGGTGCATCTCAGGCCAAGCCGGTGCCTGCTCGCCCGCCCGCTCATCTGCTCGCCTTCAGCCTGAACAGAAAGGGAGAAACAGATGGAGGGGGTTTTGACCAACTACAAAGCTGATAATCCGGCCTTTTGTCCTGGGTGGTATAACAACTGCACTTCAAGGGAACAAGGGTGAAAAGCCAAGGCTTTGATTTAGACTGCAGCAAAGAGCCCAGTTCAGTCACAGCTGCCTCAGCGTGATGGTGTCATCGCCCACACGCCAGAGCAGGACCTAGAAAGGGATGTCTCGCTGCCTGGTGACAGCCTTGTCTCCAGCACCTTGCTGCACAGCGGGCACCAAGGGCTTCTAAAGATAAAGCCCCGATTATTCGAGACACTCATCACACAGTGGGAGGCAAGCTCAGGGCTGGAAGCCACTGAATTGTGCCTGACCAGTTCTTGGAGGAGCCGAGAGGGACCCCCTGTGGCTTGTTTTTTAAGGTGACATTAGTTTCAAATGGGCTTAAGAAAGTTCTGACTTAATTGAGGGTTTTGGCAAGTAAGAGCACTGTGATGCTCATAAACTTTCCACTTGCAAGAAATCTCCTCCATGTCTCCCTCAAAACAAAGCTGGCTGAGACCATGAAGGGAATTCACTGAGTTAGTTAACAGAAGAATCCAGATGTAAGTTTAGGTGGTGCCTGACCTAGAGACTGAAAGATGATACCACAGAGAACACCGTAGCTGTCCTAGACCTGCCCAACCCGGCTGCAAGCCATTTCTTGTCCGGCTGGCCTGGGTGGCAGGCACAAGTCACGTGACCACCACTGAACCAATCATTGGTGGGCAGAAGGAGCCCACGGGTCTCCTTTGGTGCAACAGTTGGCCCTTGAAGTCAAATGGGAAGGGCAGGCTGTGTAGGGGGAAAGTTGATCCAGGGGAGTGAACAACAAAAGGTTGACAGAGTTTCACATGACTAGAGCTTACCTATCCTTTATTTCACTCATATCCGTTTACAGACAACTCTGCTAACTTACCCAGGCTTGTAGATGTCGGCAGCTTCTGAGTCCGCTGTTTGATTTCAAAGATGCCAATGTGTTAAGCAGTTCATGTGAATTGTACTATCTGTACTGCCATGCATCTTTTTTGAGGTAGAGTCTTTCCCATAATAGCCCAGGCTAGCCTTGAACTCTCATTCCTCAAGCCTCTGCCTCCTGAGTGCTGGGGTTATGATGTGTACTGCTCATCAGTCATATTTAGTACAAGTATGGAAACAGAAGTCCAGAGAAATTAAGTAACTTTCCCCACAGTCACAAAAGGTGTGAGCCATAGACTCAGCCCGTAAGTGAATCCATAGTGAACCAGGCTTGGGCTCCCATGTCGTCTTAGCTTTTAAAGGCACCATGGCAGGACCACTGCGCTCTACATGGTGCAGGGTGAAGATTTTCCACCAGCAAATGGCAGGTGGCTTTAGACCCTCTGGATTCCAGGCAGGATCGTCACTAACCTTCCCCCAGATCATGGACCTTACCTTCCCCCGCTCCCCCATGCCCCTCTCCCTGTCCTCAGTCACCTCACCAGGAACAAGAGCATCCACTGTCTCATGTCTAGGGTCTTTTCCAACCCAGCGCAGGACCTCCCAAGTCCGAGCTCTGCTTGGAGGGCTTTTCCTTTCTCTGCTGTCCTGCTTTCTGGCAGCGATGATTCCTTTAATGGGCTCTTGTTTTGCCCCTAAGTGAAAGGAATATTCAAATATTTTCCTTGCAAATCTGAGAGACTCTGAAGGCGGCGAACAAAGCATGGCCCAGGATGACTCTCCGGCAGGACGATGCTCAATCCTCTTGAGACGTGTCACTGTCCCGCCTTTGATCTCAGCTGTGCAGCTGCTGCTGTTGGGGCGGTGCCCTGCCTGCACACTCGGTCCTGCTGTGCACAGTTCTTTCCAGGACTGAAGAACCTACATGCCCTCTGCTTTACATGGTTGAGGGAAGATGGACCCCTTCTCTCATGCCCATGCTCCCTAGAGGAGGAAACATCTTAATTTTTCAACAGCCTCTTTGCATTATTTGTTTTGTGCGTTTATTTATTTTTACTTTATTGTGTGTGCATGGATGTGTGTGGGCACACATGTGCCATGACGTGCCTGTGGAGGTCAGAGGACCACTTACAGGAGTCGAGTCTCTCCTCCCATTATGTGGATTCTGGAGACTGCACTCAGGCCTTCGGGCTTGGCAATGAGAGCACCTTTACCTGCTGAGCCATCTCACTGGCCCTCGCTCACACTTAATTTGGTTTGGCAACGAGAGGTCCCTTCCACCTCTCTGTCCCTTTGAGGGCTGAGGGGTCCGTCGTTCAACACGATGGGTGCTTTTTGTCTGTCAGCTGCTCTCTGTCACCGACCTTGTACTTCTGCTGACTGTGCTCAGTGGCTGTGCTTCTGAGATCCCATTTCCCCTCTCCGTGTCTCTGTCACCAACCTTGAAAAGAGCTTTTGTTGCCTTATACATCATCCCTCTGTAGTTGGGGGAATATAGATTTTTCTTCTCTCTGTATACATCTGCCTTGAAGTAGCGAGTGGCTGTGCTCAGCAGGTGTCCATGATGCGTTGGGAAACTGGGACTTGGGGGATCGTGAGGTGACACTTCTGACAGTAGCTGGGTATGCCTATGTCTGATGTTCTTCTCCTTAGCACACCCCACAGTGCAGCCCTGCTTGTTTTTCTGTATCACGTGGGCCAAGCATCAGGCGAACTGGCTGTGTCTGTACCTGTATTTAGATCAAGAAGACACTTTTTTGCTAAGTGGACCAGCTAGAGGTCAGAGGGCGCTACTGTTCCTATGTGATGAGGCGGATGCTGTGGGTGCCTCACTTGACCCCCTCTGCTGGTGCTCCTATCCTGTGGCTCTGAGGCTGCTGCAGGTCTCCAGGCATTGCCTTGTGACAAGTGGGACTTACTTTGCCCAGGGAGTATTGCCACTTTCTTGCCCCTGGTGGTCCAGGGGGGTGGTCCAGATCCAGCCACTAACCAGGGAGTTCAGGAGGCTAGACATCTCAGCTCAGCGGTGGGGCAGCGTATGCTTCAGAGGATGCTGCAGAGGATGCTGCAGAGGGAGGAAGGGTCCAGACTCCAGCTGTGGTTCTTCCTTTTTGCCTCCTCCTACCCATTCCTCTCCCCCATATCCTTTCCCTAGAGAATGCTTGCTCAAACTACAATGACAGCAGCAGCAGCAACAACAACAACAACAACAACAACACACAAAACCCAACCTGCTGTGGGATGTTAATGTATGTCCTGTGGGAGCCCTTCTTGGGTTCCTTGTGGCGTTACCCAGCAGGTTTGCATAGAGGATGATTAGGACCATGGGCCTGAGTGCAGGTGTCTGAGATGGTCTGCACTTGGCTGTACTGGGGGATGGTCTGTATGTCAAGTTGCTCTGATTGGTCAATAAATAAAACCTGATTGGTCGTGGCTAGGCAGGAAGTATAGGCGGGACTAACAGAGGAGAAATAAAAGAAAAGGAAGGCAGAAAGAGACACTGCCAGCCACTGCCAGGACAAGCAGCATGTGAAGACTCTGGTAAGCCACCAGCGATGTGGCAAGGTATAGATTTGTAGAAATGCGTTACTTTAAGATATAAGAACAGTTAACAAGAAGCCTGCCACGGCCATACAGTTTGTAAGCAATATAAGTCTCTGTGTTTGCTTGGTTGGGTCTGAGCGGCTGTGGGACTGGCGGGTGACAGAGATTTGTCCTGACTGTGGGCAAGGCAGGAAAACTCTAGCTACACCAACCCCTGTCTTTGGTTCTGCTTTCGGGGAGTCAGACCCAAGATTCATGGCCATTTTCAATCAGAACCGTGTTACCAGCACAGGCTTCTCTAGACAGCTGTTCTGGAGCTCCTCTTCTATCCCCTCTAGCCTTTGCCTCAACACCTGCCTTATTTTTCCCACTGCTGCAACACAAGACTTCACCAAAGCAACTCAAGGGAGAAAAGGTTTAACTTGACTCACAATTCCAGGGAAGAGTCCAGTGTGGTGAGGAAGTCAAAGGTGGCAGGAGCTTGAAGTGGCTAGTCACATCCACAACCACATCACATCCACAACCAGGAAACAGCAGACCACTTTTTTTTCCGTCTCACACAATTCAAGATCTCAGTCTGGGGAATGGTGCCACCCATGCTGGGAGTGTCTTCTTACTTCAATTAACCTAATCAAGTTAACTTGTCACAGGCATGCCCAAAGACCCATCTCCCAGGTGATTTTTGGATCTTACCTAGTTAACAAAAGAGATTAACCATCACTTTTCCCTTTATTTCTCCGTTAACTTTCTTGCTAGTTCATACTCTTGTAGGATACTTAGTAATCTGTCCATTCACCTGTCTGTCCACTCTTCTATCTACCCATTCACCCAGAAGCTGGTTTCCAAACCCTTTAATGCAGTAGAAGGGTTAGGATGCAGACACTTTCCGTGATGGAGACTGCTTGGTGCCACCTACCTTTCTAGGCTGGAGCGTGGGACTATCATTTTCTAGCCCAGAAGAGCACCACCCATCCATCCAAAGCAGGCCCCAGCCTCCTGGACCCAGGATGGACACATCCTGAGTTTTGTCTGTATTTCATGTGCTCGTTTTCCTAGAGCCTCACTACCTGACCCTAGGTGCTGGCAGGAGCAGAGCAGGGAGTGTTTTTCACTTATAAACAGTATAGGAAAAAAAAATCGAGGTATATTACCGGGCTACTGCATGAGTGCTTTATTGATTACAGAGCGCCAATCAAATTAGCTGTCAGACGTGCGTGCAGATGGCACTACGCAGAATGGATTTTCTATACCCCTTAATTGCATTATTTCAATCAGCAGGTGAGCATCACATGGCCTGTAGTGGGGCTGGAGGCGGGAAATGGGTTGGGTTGACACACCATCAGGGCCAGGGCTTGAGTGACACAAGGATCTTAATATCGAGAGTGAGGCATTAACAAAATGAGTCTGGTTGCTTAATGGATTAGATACAGGGTAGAGACAGCCTTCGGGCAGGTGCTTCTGGGAGAGACTGCCTCCCCCTCCCTTCGGGTCCAGAGATGTGTTGAGCTCTGGTGCAAACAGATTGAAATGACTCTCATCCACATTTTGACAGTGATATTGCTTAGATGCTGGTGCAAATCTCAGTTCTATTCCTGACTAGCTACTGCTCTTCAGAGCACTCTTAGGGCCATTTTAATGGGGCTAATCACTGCCCCTTCCTATTCTGGCTTCATTTCCGTTGCTATGATAAATTACCCTTACAAAAAACTACTTAGGGAAGGGGTGGTTTATTTCAGCTCTACAGCCAGTCACAGCAGAGACGTAACAGAAGCAGAAATTGGAGGGAGCTAGCCACATTGCATCCATAATCAGGAACACAATAAAGAATGTATGCACGCTTGTGCTCAGCTCACCTCTTCCAGCGCCCTGCCCTAGGGAATGGTGCCACCCAAAGTAGGTGAGTCTTCCCACCTCAATCAAGACAATCCCCATAGACATGCCCACAGGCCAACCCAATGAGATAGTATCTCATTGAGACCCTCTTTCCAGGTTGTGTCAAGTTGACAGTTAAAACTGTCACACTCCCTCACAGCAGGATGGGGTGTTAAATTTGGAGATAACATATACAGAGGGTTTAGCACAGCACCTGGTCCATGGCTGGTGCTCAGTAAATGTTCCTCCCAAGGGCTTTGTCCTTACTTCAGGTGCTTGAAAACTCAGAAAGCCCCAGGTTCCACTGTGGGGTAGCTGGTGTAATGGTGTTGAAAGCACCGAAGGCCTCCTTTCTGCCCTTCTCGGGAATTTTCTTGCCAGGATGGGTAGAGCTTGGATTTGGCCTTTCCTCTGGTTGGGGCAAGGAACACATGACAATTTTTTAAAGACCCAACTGTTCAGAACTACCAATTTTGACTGGAGATGGGCTTGATTTTGTATCTGTACCCTCTCTGCTACTTAGTACCCAGAGCCCACGTGTTGGGCATAGTTTCATGGTGAAGCAAGGCTCATACAATTAGAGACCACTCAATAAAAGTAAAATAACGTAGCAAAGTGCCTCGCCGTGTGATGATTTACGGCTGTGGCTTAGAGGTGGTCTCCTTGGCTCCTGGATGTCATGCTTACCGCTCCAGTGCCTTCTTGCTGGCCACGTGTGACCTCCCACTCCCATCTTAAAGTCCTTGCTCTTCCTCCAGGCTCACTTGAGTGCTTTATCTTTTCATGGATAAGTGCAGTACCTTCTCACGCAGAAAGGAGCTGCCAGATGAGGGGCAGCCACGGGACAACAGCAGGGTCCGACTCACCACTTCACGAAGCAACAGAATTTCTTTGGATGTGAAGGGCAGCACCCCTCGTCTCCACCACCATGGCTGAGCATGGTGGGGCCAGCAGGCAGAGGAGAGCATGCGGCATCTGCTCCAGTCCATAGAATCAGCCCTATCTGTGACCTGTTCTCAGGCAGTAGATCACAGAAGTGTTCAGGGCACAGGAGGAGACAGGAGCGGCTCAGCCCATCCCTTTCTCTGTGCCCTTCACAGATGGAGAAGGAGGTTGGGGCCCAAGACTTGCTAATAAGGAAACACACAGCAACAAAGACACTTCAGAAAACTCATAGTTCAGAGTATGGACTCTTCAAAGAGAAAGCTCCAAGGACATCTAATTAGGAAGCTTGTAATAAGTGTGCACACTCTGGGACCATGTGTTATGAAGGAGGGAGGAAGTGTGTGTATCCTGACGTAGACATCATTCATCCATGCATGTTGTTAATACAACAAATGTTTGAGGACTTCCCACATGCCCAGGTACATGCTTGGTTGGGGCTAGAGCTTGGACTGCCCAGGGAAGAGTGTAATGAAGGGCTTGAGCACAGAAAAGCCGGGCAATGAAGGGGCTGTGTGGTGAGTTAGAAGCAGAGATACACACTGAGAAGTCAAAGCCATCATCATCAATCATTCAGAAACCGGCTGGGGCTGGCCTTTATTCAGGCTGCCGTGTGTGGGCCCCCTCCTTCAGAGCTATCTGACTGGAGGTGGGAGCAGTGAGCTCAGGGTCTCTGCTGCAGGCCTGGGCTGAACATGAAGAGAAGAAAAGAGCCTGGTGGTGCAGGGTAGACTCAAGCTGGGTAGACAGCAGGGGTGGGAGGCTGAGGCAAAGCCAGCAAGCAGGACCCCAGAAGCTCAGTGTGCACGGAGGAGGGAGTGGTCTTTGCTGTTGACTGTCCAGTGGGTGGAGGGACAGAGCTGCTAGGTGCATGCGCTTTCAGGAAGTTTCTTACTCTGTCTCAGGGACAGGACTAGGGATACAGAGAGGCGATAAAGAATCTGTGGGGGTGGCCCTGACAATGTGCAGGGAGTGATTAGATGTTACACGGGAGTTCTCCAATTCTACCCAAGTGGAAGCACTAGGAACAGTGGGGTCCCTGAGTGCACGGCCAGCTTCCTCAGGGCCACCGTGCAGGCCCAGGCTGGGAGCCTCCATCACACCACCTCCTCTCCCTCTACTCAGTGGACCTAGGATGCCCCGAGTGGCTATGCGTTGCCCACAGACTGGGGAATAAGACACCCCTGAGGCTGGACCTCTCTTCTTCATGTGTTGCAGGTCCCCCCACCCCCTTGAAGAGCTCCTTCCTCTGTTTCTCTCCTTCCCTCATTTAGTAGGACATGTTGGTGGCAGGTAAATTTACCGTTTAGCCTGTAGGTGGTGGAGTATTGTCGGGGGAGGGATGACTCTTTACCGGGGGATCTTGAGTCTGAAGTTGGGTGCAGGAACTAGAAATGACTCAGGGCCGTTTCCTTTGGGGAAGAGTTGAGCTGCTGATGTTAGCTGTAGGGTTATGTGAAGCATGTGTGGGAAACCTCGGCAAGCAACACTTAGCGGATGCTCACGGGGCGCCAGGCATTGTGCTAAGCCCGCGTGGACGTATTGTTTCTTTAATCCTCTCCAGGCTCTTAATGGGGATGTTGTCCTTGTTCTACAGATGCGGGAACAGTTATATAAAGTTTAAATGACTCTCCCAAGGTTGTGGACTAATCAAGTCGGGATCCAAACCTTGATGCTCTGGCTTCAAAGCCCTTAACTTACACTGCTGTCTGGGTAGGGTGTGTGTGTGTGTGTGTGTGTGTGTGTGTGTGTGTGTGTGTGTGTGTGTGTGTGTGTGTGTGTGTATCCACACTAATTGATCTTCATTTACAGGCATATAAGCGCCAGGCAGCCAAGGGGCTGCCTGTGGTATGTTCTTGATCATAGATGCTGTATTAGTCACTTTTCTTGTTGCCTTGATGAAACACTCATCAAGAAGCCGCTTAAAGCATTTGAGGCTTATTCTGGTTTATGGTCAAGGGTTACCATAGTCCATCATGGCAGGGATGGTTGGTATAGCGGGAGGCAGCTGGTCATGTCGCTTCTGCAGTCAGGAAGCAGAGATGGAATGGAAAATGGGGCGGGGCTACTGTACCTGGAGGCATCCCTGCAGTGACCCACATCCTCCATGTTTCCACCTTCTAAATCAGTGGCTCTCAACCTCCCTAACGCTGTGACCCTTTAATAAAGTTCCTCATGTTGTAGTGACCCCCAACCATAAAATTATTTTCATTGCTACTTCATAACTTGTAATTTTGCTACTGTTTTGAGTCGTGATGTAAATATTCGATATGCAGGATACCTGATATGTGACCCCTGTGAGAGGGTTGTTTGACCCCCCCCCCCCAGAGACGTCATGACCCACAGGTTGAGAAACACTGTTCTAAATGTTTACAACCTTCCTAAACAGTGCCACCATCTGGGGGCCAAGTGTTCATGTGTATGAGCCTGTGGAGGACTGCTCATGTTCACCCACAGGCGAAATGCATCCCCTCCTTCCCTTTGCCTGCTAAGGGCACCCCTGTTGTCTTTTGTGGGCCTTCCTTGTTAAGCTCCAGGATCTGTTGCTCATGGCTCCTGCACATGCCTAAGAGGGGTGACAGACCCCTGGACTTGGAAGAGAGAATGCAGCCGTCCTGGGGCCTGTGCCCCGAGAAGGTTGGTCATAAGCAGCCCCAGGGCACCTCCTGAGCCATTTTGATTTCTGCTCTTTCCAAGAAGCCATTGGTCCTTTTGCCTTTCCCTGTGTCTCTCTGAGGGAATCGCTGTCCTCATGGCTTCCTGTTCTCTTTGCCCTTTGCACACTCTCCTTCCGCTCTTGCTTCTGAAATACACTGCTTGTCAAACGCCTTCTCCCTCCCCACCTCTTATTATTATGGTTTCCACCAGTGGTCATCTGGTCACAGGCCACTGTGTTTCTAAGTCACTTCATACCATGGTGCCATTCCCACAAGGAAATGCCAAGTGACTCTTGCGTGCCTGGCTTCCTTTAAGCAAGGAGTTTCCTTCAGGGACACAAGAGAGCCTGTTCTCATCACTGACCTTCCATCCCATCCTGGGCTTTCACTCTGGAGGCATCTCCCTTAGGGAGCACAGAGCTCTGCTTCCAGAGATGAAACTGGGACTCTCTTATCCTCAACACAACCTGCTGTCTGAGTCTTATGACTGTGCGAGTCCCCTTGGGGGAGTTTTGGAGATAGCTGCCCCAGTTGAGGTGCACAAGCCTGTTAGCTCAGAACTGAAGCCTGGGTTTTTCCCTCCACAGGTTTTTTGAGCCATAGTGGGCATTTAAATACGTAACAGTCATCTGTCGAACACTCACGCTCTGCTGGATGTTAGTGAGGAGCCTCATGTTGGCCACTCTTCTGTCTCTGATACCTGTTCGTAGGCCAAGCACAGCACAAATCTTCATAGTGACTGGAAGGCCCGGATGGGGTGCCATCTCCTCTGAGGCCCACTCCTCACCTTGAATCGGGCTGTGACAAGGTTCCAGAGCTGAGCTATCTGCCACCCTCCTCTTGGCCCTTTTCACCTCCTCACTCTCTTCTTATGTGCATAAGAGCCACACAGCCTGCCTGGACCACACTATTGCCTTCCTCTTCATCTCCACCAGACTCATCATGTCTAACGGGGCTTTCACAGCTGCCAGGGGCTCCTCTGGGCCAGGGATGGCAAGTCCTTGACTTCCTCGATACTGGTGGGTCCTGGGATGCTCCAGCCTCTTGTTCCATGGTGCCATGTCTCAGTTCTTTGAATTGGATTTATATTGACCTGCTCTTTTTAAAGTGGAGAATGGTTCCTGGGCCTGGGCCTGGTGGCTAGGATGGGGGTCAGGGAGAAGTATGACCAGCTTCTTAGTCTTCTGACTGGCCTTAGTTCTCCTAGTTCTACTCCGTAGTCTTGGAACTCTGGAAGGGACTGTCCCTTCCCAGCGAGATTCGTACACCACAGCCCGTCATGACTGATCCCCAGGTCTGCCAGTGGGAAGCAGATCATCTCCTGCAGCTTGCAGAAGGCACTGACTGAATAGCTAAGTCCACAGCAAAGAAATGGTTATGGTGTGTGTGTGTGTGTGTGTGTGTGTGTGTGTGTAAGTATATGAGCATGCTCAGGTATGTATCTGTGCACATGGGGGGTATGTAGGTACATGTACACATGTGTGCACACAGGGAAGCCAGAAGTCAGACTCATCATCCCAAACTGTCCACCTTGTTTTTAGAGGCAAGGTCTTTCAATGGGAACTGGGGCTGACCATTTTGACCAGGCTAGCTGGTTTGTGAGCTCTAGTGGTCCGAGTTTTTCCACTTCCCAGTGCTGGCTTACAAGTATGTTCCCTAAATGGATATTTTTTTTTTTTTTTTTTTTTTTTTTTGGGTCCAGAAGGTGTGAGGGGGAACTCAGGTCCTCATGCTTGTGAGGCAGTTGCCTTAACCAATGAGTTATTTCCCCAGCCCTTGGTTATGGTTTTGAACCCGTGTTCTGGATTGTCTGCTACAGTTCCTTCGCCCCTTAGGAAGTCGCCATCTTCATTTTGGCTTCTGCTGGTGTCAAGCTAGCTCTCCTTCCGGTCCCTGCTGTGCCTTTTGCTGTCGCTGAGTGTGCTGCCTGCTGGAACTTTCCCATCAGTTTCTCTCCTGCTACTTCGGAAAGCTGATGGCTCTTCGGGTTCCCACATCGTCTCTTTGTCTGGGGTCTGGTTACTGCTGGAAGTGGGACGAGGCTGACACAATGCGCAGACATGACTGAGAAGAAAGCCTCGCTTCCCCACTCGCCACCTGGCTTTGGGATGCACAGTTAACACGCTGACGAGCCACTGGCTTCAATTTGCAGCTTGGGGAATAATTCAAACCATAACATGGGAGGCTCGAGACTTTGAACAGAACGGAGTTTCTTCTGTTTGAAGCCGTGCTTCATCTGGCGTGTGAATGGGAGATGTGCCTCTCTTAATTTCATTCAACAGAAGAAAGAATTTGTTCAAACTGGTCTTATTTTCATTATTCGAAGTCGGGTTTTTACAAATAGAATCTCTTCATACTCTTTTGAAGCTGAAGGAGTCTTATCCAGCTGGGAGCTTCTTTCTACCCAAGGAACCAATGGTACCGCCCCTCTTGAGTCTATTTTTTTCTCATTTTAGCGTATGTAGCCCAGATATGTGAAATCTCACAAGTGAAAGGATCCTTTGAAAGAAATACCCCCTAGAACTTTTGAATCTTCCTCTGCTCTTTAGTGGTGGCACATGATGCTGGCAGGATTTCAGTCACAGCAGCATTTTCTGGAGGAGCGTGAGGATGACTTTGCCATGTAAGGTAAAGCTCCCCAAGAAGGCCATGGATAGAGAAGCTTTCCATGCCTAGGGAAGGGGACATGTCAGCTTCAGGACCGTCTTGGCAAAAAGAACATTTGCAAGGCTGTCAAGATGGTTTAGTGGGTAAAGTGCTTGTAGTGAACACATGAGGAACTGAGTTCAGATCCCCAGACCCCACGTAAAAGCCAGGTGTGATATCATGCACCCATAACTCCAGTTTGGGGGAGGACAGAGAGTTCCAGGTTCAGTTTTGACTATATTTCATTAGTTCAGATGACTAGTTTGCATTGTCAACTTGACACAACCTAGGATTACCTGGGAAGAGAGTCTCAATAAGGGACTGTCTATATTGCATGAGCTTGTGGGCGCTTGCCTAAAGTTAACTGATGTATGAAAACCCAGCCACCAAGGGCAGCACCATTCCCTAGGCAGGTGGCTCTGAACTGTGTTAAGAGTACAGAGATTGAGCTGAGCATAAGCAAACATTTGTGAGTTTATTTCTCTATGTTCTTGACTGTGCATTTGATGTGACCAGCTATCTCAAACTCCTGTCACTTTGAGTTCCCCACATTAATGGACCTGGAATTGTGAGCTACAATAAATCCCTCCTTCCTTACATTGCTTGTTGCCAGGATATTTTATCACAGCAACAAGAAATGAAACTAGAACACAGAGAGACCCTATCTGAATAGTTAAGGTGAGGAAAGATGGAAGACAATATCTTTTTTTTTTTAATTTATTTTTGTTTTTATTTTACGTGCATTGGTGTTTCACTTGCATGTATGTCTGTGTGAGGGTGTCAGATCCCCTGGAACTGGAGTTCCAGACAGTTGTGAGCTGCCATGTGGGTGCTGGGAACCGAACCTGGGTCCTCTGGAAGAACAGCCAGTGCTCCTAACCACTGAGCCATCTGTCCAGCCTGGAAGACAATATCTTAAGTCAACCTCTGGCTCCATCCCCCCCCCCCATAAATAGATGAGTAGATACTACCTCCTACCCAAATAAAAAAATGAATAAATAAAGGAACATTTGCAGAGACTGTTCTGGGCTCTGGGTAGCATTCCCCAGTACCAGGTACACCCAGAGCCTGTCAGGTCTCAGGAAGGTCTTGATGAGTAGCATGGTTGAGATGGGTCATTCAATTATCATAACCTGGTTTCCTCAAGCCTGGAGTCAGGTGTAAGGACACTGCCTTGCTCACGTGGCCTTTGGTTCCCCGTGGTGCCTACAGCATTAGTTTCCCTGTGTCACTTGTTGAGCCAACAGTGAGCAGAATCATCCTGTGCCCTGGAGAAGGAGGGTGTAGACAGGACCTCCTGGTGATAACGTGGTACTTAGCTGGCTTGATCTGGACGTTGGGTTTCAGAACAGGATTGAGGTTGGAGGATGATGAGAAGGGGCAGCTGTTCTTTAAAGTTTCATCTCAAGGATTGTGGGTGCTAGCAAAAGTCTTGATCGTCTTGTTTTCCTCAAACTGGGCCCTCATCCTCAGTGTCAATAAGTGGGTGTTGTGATGGCTTTTCTTGGTTGTCAACTTGACTACATCTGGAATGAGCTACAGTACAGAAATGGGGGGCACACCTGTAATCTGGATCTTGAGGCAAGGAGATAACATGTTTTTAATCTGGATCTTGAGGCTGTATGACACCGATTTTTGATCCAGATCTTGAGGTGGGATGGCACACGCTTTTAATCTGGGCCACACTTCCTGCTGGAGGCCCATATGAGGACAATGGAAGAAGGAATGGGGTGTGTTTGTTCTTCATCTGCTTGCCCTCGCCTTGCCAGCACATCATTCCTTCACTGGCATTGGAGCCTACTCTTTGGGATTCCAGCAAATACAGAAGACCAGCTGAGACACCCGGCCTTGTGGGATAGAGCAACTACTGGATTCTTAGATTTTCCATTCACAGCTAGCCATTGTTGGATTAGTCAGACTAATGGCCTGTAAGCCATTCCAGTACATTCCATATATGCATATGGAATGAATATATATATATATAGATATATCCAATCTATCCTATATCTATCTATCTATCTATCTATCTATCTATCTATCTATCTATCTATCTATCTATCTATCTATCTATCTATCTATCTACATCTCTCTATCTCTTCATTCCATAAGTTCTGTGACTCTAGAGAGCCCTGACTAATACAGATGTCTATCTGATGCCAGTGCATGGTAAGTTACCATAATTGTCTGTGGTTCTGGAGTCCCAAAGGTAGCTTTGGTCTTACACATACATCTCTTCCCTTATGTTTCAGGGAGGTGTTATTACAGCTCTTGCCATTGGCATAGAGCTTTGTCTTCCTTCATCTTCATGTCTATTGTAGTGTTGTATTACCACTCAGCACATCCCTGCAGGTCACAGTGTGTAGTCTAGGCCACCTTACCTGGAGTTGAAAAGACTCCAACTGGGCACCCAAGCTAGGAGCCAGGATTTGGTAAAAGACAGAGAGGTAAAGGCAGGCTTTTTGAAGGTTGATTGTCTTTTCAATTAACAATTCAAAAATCATGACATATGTGTCTAAAAGATATTCCTCTCCCAAACAAAACAAACCACAGATCCAAGGAGTGGGAGGCTCCTGGTGATCACAGCTCTGTGTGAACCGTCATTTACTGACAGCGTAACGCCGTGTCTCAGTAATAGGCCATTTTCCCCATCACTGCACAGAGCTAACCAACCTCCAGTTTGCATCGAAGTTTTCATCTCTGGACCTAGTATAAGCTGTTTTATTTTCCTGGCAAAGTCAACACAATGAAATTTACGGCACTTGCAAATATCTTTTAAAATAGTATTTGAAATTTTATATAAAACAGGAAGGGCAAAGAATAGCTAAAAACAATTTAAGAGGAGAGCATGTGGAGGGGTTTTCTGCCTGTCTGAGGATTTGCTTGCCCTATGGCTGCTGTGAGCAGGACAATCAGACATGGGCACAAACAGAGACACAGAGATGACCAGAGTGAAGCTGAGTCCAGAAACAGACCCTCACATATGTGGCCAATTGATTTTCAACTACAGTGCCAAGGTAATTTGATGGAGAAAGGATAATCTTTTCAACAAATGGTACTGGAGCAGCTGGGTGCTCATATGGGGAAATAAGAGACCCAATCTTTACTTCATACACAAAGATTAAACTGGGTCACAAGTCCATGACTGGATCAGACTGGCCTGTAGACATGTCTGGGCATTGTCTTGATTGTTAATTGATATAGGGGGGCTCAGCCCACTATGGGTGGTACCATCCCTAGGCAGGTGTTCCTGGGTTGTATAAGAAATTTAGTTGAGCCTGAGCCTGCAAGTGACCCAGCTTTCCTCCATGGTTTCGACATCAAGGTTCTCTTTAATCCTGACTTCCATCAAAGATGGGCTGTGATCTGGAAGTATGAACCAAATAAACCCTTTCCTTCCTAAGTTGCTTATGGTCAGAGTGTTTTTGTCACAGTATCAAAAAGCCCATGAGACCAAACCAAATATAAATGCTAAAAACTAGAAACCCCCCAGGAAAAACTATCTAATGTGAAACAGTCATCATGACCTCAGGATAGGCAGAGATTCCTAGTCTAGGAATCTGGAACTCCAAAAGCATAAATCAAGGAAAGGCAACAATCAGTGAATTCAGGGATGGAGTTGACGCAGAGCTGAAGGGTGGGTGCTGCTCTTATAGAGGTCAGAATTCTGTTCCCAGCACCTGTGTTGAGTGACTCACAGCTGCCTGTGACTTGCTTTAGAGTGTCTTGACACCCTCTTCTGGCTTCCTGGGGACACCTTCATGCACACCCCTACATGCACATAATTAAAGATAAACCTAAAAATCAATAAGTTTGACTTCATCAAGAATAAAAAAGCATCCATTCTTTTTAAGATGCCATGGATGAAATGAACAAATGACAGATTGAGAGAAAATATTTTCAATATACATTTCTGGCAAAGATCTCGTACCCATAATGTGACTCAACCATACAAATAAACAGTCAAGAAATTGGGCAGAATGTTTGAACAGATACTTTACATACAAGAAAATATACGAATGGACAGTGAGTATCCAAGAAGAGGCCCAACATTATTAGTCATCAGGAAATGCAAGCTAATACCACAGGGAGCCATGTTTCACATTTACTAGAAAGGCTACAGTTTAAGAAATACCCACTATGGAGAAAGTATGGAGTAACAGAAGGCTTATTCCTTCATGGTGGGAATGGGCCACAGTAAACACACTGTGACCCAGTTTGGTAAATCTTGATAAAACATTTCAAATGCAGCCCATCAGTTTTTCTTTCCTGTTTACTTATCCAAGTGATGTGAAATCATTGTTGTACAGGCTCTTCTCCAGGCCATACTGCCACCACCTCAGGAGTTCTGCTGGATCTGCTTACAAAAGATCACCCCAGCCTGTGCAGTTGGCTGGTGACCTTCCCTCATAGAAGGAGAGGATGGAGAGGGTCATGGGATCCACACCTGAGAATCCAGTCTTCTGTCTCAACTGATGTATGCAATTCTCTTCTAATTACATCTGACCTTGGGGTCTTGGGGAGAAGCTGGATATTATAGGCAGGGAAGGACTAGGGGAGGAGCTGCCACTTATAAGGCTATGGGAAAACCATCCTACCTGCTTGGGAAAGACTTTCCTGTGTGGCCTTTGGGGGAGGTGAGAATTCATGCTCCTGTACGTGACCCCTCACCTATACTCTGTAAATAAACCCAATAAACTCAGTGGTTTCCTGTGGGCGCGTTTACCCACCACCTCCACAGTTTCCAGAGTGAGCTTTGGTGGAATTGTACCTTGCTTTGTAATCAGGATCTTGGGAAGAGGGGTAGATGTTCTTTATGTCTCTCCAAGGAAGGAATATTAACATCAAAACTTACATGTTAAAGTTTAGTTTATAATTGTTAAGAACTAGAAACAATATAAATATCCATTACCATAGATAAACTAACTGTGGTATGTCCATACAATGGAATACGACTTGTCAATAAAACAGACTGAATTGGCTGGTTATGGTGGTGCACCCCTTTAATCCCAGCACTTGAGAGGCAGAGGCAGGTGGATCTCTGAGTTTAAGGCCAGCCTGGTCTACAGAGTGAGTTCCAGACCAGCCAGCACTATAGAGTGAGAACCTGTCTCAAAAAACAAACAAAACCCAGACTAAATTGTTGATATATGATGGCATGGATGACACTAAAAGACACGCTGAATGAAAGAAGCCAGGCATAAAATAATACACATAATGTTGTCTCACTTACTTGAAATGTTAGGAAAAGCCAAGTCTAATGTTGGGTCATAGAAAACAGATGGGTGTTGATCTGGGGGACTGAGTGGGATGAGGCATTAGGAAAATTTCCTCTGTAGTAGAAACTTCCTATATTTTTTACTGGGTTTGGTAGTTGCATAAGTGTACAAATTTGTCAAAACTCATTAAAATATTTGGTAAAATAGGCATGATATGTAAGTTATACCTCAAAAGTTAATCCAAAAACTCAAATTGTACAGAGTGCATTAATAACATGTTTGTGTTGTCCTAATGGAATAGTAGAATCATTCTGAAGGAAAAATTCATGTTTTCACTACAGGCTTCTTTTGGAATCCTATAGTTAGGGCCCTAGAAGTTGTAAGGGCCTTCTTATGGCTAAGTAGTACTCCATTGTTTGGATGTACCACATGTGTTTATCCATTCACCTAGTGTTAGATGTTTGGATTTTTCTAGTTGAGTTATTTCTGTGATCATGACCTCCCAGAGCTTGCCTTGTAGACAGGAACCCCAGGAAGCCATTTGTGAGAGAGAGGTGAATGGGTCACTTTGGTTTGGAATTTTTCAGAGACCAGGAGTTGTCAAAAGTCCAACAGGCCATTGGGCAAGGGATTGTTGCTTAGAAGGAATAAGACACTAGTTTGGAGGAAGCTGTTCAATTTAGTCACTTAAAAAGTGCTGTATCTAAAGTGCCCACTTTAAAAAAAAATGAAGCTTCATTTTATGATTCTTATAATCAAGTGAATATTCAGAATTGAGCTGCCACTTGAGCACCAAGCTCAGTTAGATCCTGGGTCCCTAGCACTAAGTGCAGTGTCTGGCACACAATAGACTCTGGTGCGACACTTCTTGAATAATAGTATAAATATGTGAAGTCAAGATTTAAGGAATGCATGTGGCTTTGCCAATGTATCAGTCAGTATAAAGTAGATTCTTCGGTGGTAACAAACATCTCTCCCGATTGGGTGTGATGACATGGCGGACGTGTATCTTTCACACAGAATTAGTTCTATGGCTGCTACTAGAGTTCTTCACATTCTCAGAAAATGAGGGCTGCCAGGTGAGATTTGGTGAACATGCAACACCATTTCTGCCACACAGATTAGGTTCTGTTACAGCTCAACACCCATGTCTACAGAGGGCCTGAGGCTTTGCATGAAATGAATCTGTTTTCCTCATGGGTCATGTGGATGTAACACTTATTTGTGTACACACTTTGGCTTACACAAAGCCCTCTTTCTGGGATGCCTTCCATTTCCTTGTTGGGTGGACCTAAATTCACCCACACTCTTAGATATTTGGTTAAGAGTTACTTCTTCCAGTGATCCATCTATGGTCCTTGGCCTGATTAACTGAATAACCATTTAGATACTGTCTTGGTCCCTTTTCCTTTACTATAACAAAATGCCCAAGACCAGGACTTATAAAAAATAGATGGTTATTTGACATGGTTCTAGAAGCTGGGAAGTCCAGAAGCAGGGCATTGGCATCTGGTAAGAGTTTCTTGCTGCTTTGTAACAGGGCAGAGGATGGTGAGTACTGGCTCTGCTCTCCCTTCCTTTAATTTAGCCATCGATGACACTGGAGCTCCACCCTCATGACCTCATCTACCTTAATTCCCTCCCCAGAGACCCGTCTCCAAGTACCATTAATAGAGGAATGTGGGATTAAGTTGTTTTTTTCTTCTCATGCAAGAGATTTATGGGGAGCAAAAGGCTGCTTCTGAGAGGGGATAGGACAGTGAGAGAGAGACAGAGAGAGACACACAGAGAGAGAGACAGAGAGAGACAGAGAGAGAGACAGAGAGAGACAGAGACAGAGACAGATAGACAGAGACAGACAGAGAGGAGAGAGAGATGGCCTAGGCCTTTATAAAAGGTACATGACTCATGGAGACAGTGCAAATGTGTTGCATTTGGTGACGGGTGATGATGTAGATGCTGGTGCTGACTTGCTGAAGGAGGGCTGGAGGGATTAAGTTTTTAAGACATAAACGACTGAAGGATACGTTCAAACCATAGCAGATACAAATTAGCTACGTGTCTCATTGTTGTGACCAAGTCCCCTATAAAAGAAACTTAAGGAAGAAAAGGTGTGTCTTTGATCACAGTTTGTGGATACTGTCCATCATCAAGGAAAGGGCCTGGTGGCAGGAGCAGGACATCAATGGTTGTGTCAAGTCTGCTATTAGGAAGCAGGGATCAACTGTAGGTACCCATGTCACTTTCTTTGTTTGGTCTGGGACTCCAGCCCATGGGATGGTGGAATCCACACTGAATGGGTCTTCCTTCTTCATTTAAATGGCTCTGGATGAACCTCCACAGACACACCTAGAGGTGTATCTTCCCATGACTCCAAATGCAATTAAATAACAATCAAGATTTATCACCTCATTCCACCCAGCATTTGCTTGTATGTAGCCACCCTGTTTCAGATATTGCTACATAGCCTGCCTTAGAATTCTTTCCCCAGCCCAGAAATTAAGAGTCTGCCCCAAGCTTTCTTTTGCTTCTAATGATCATCTGCACAGCCCCTGGTCTGACTAATTGTGCATTTAGAGCTGTCTTCATCCATTTACTCTCCCCCTAACAAAATGCCCAAGACCAGGTATCTTATAAAGAATAAGATCCCCCACATAGCGGAGGACTAGGCAGATGGTGAATGGTCAATCTACTTGGATTTTTAGTGAACACCAGGTGAACAAACCAGAGACTGGAAGCAAGCAGTTGCAGGGGTGGAGTTGGGAAAGCAGACCTGCCCAGCTTAACAGGCTCCACAAAGGCCTTCCTTGTGACTATTTCAGAATGTCATGTGGTTGGGGCCAATGTCATAGGACCTTCCCTGATGTCAACCAGGATAGGTATTTCTTTATTGGTCTCCTACCTACAAGCTTTCACTGAACAAAAGCAAATCACGTAGAGGTCTCATGGGCTGCGAGGGCAAGTTCTCTGCAGAGTTGAAGAGCTTTGGCCCCGGACCCCCGCATACCTGCTGAAGTGAGATTCATCTGCCCCCAGTCTCCCGAGTCCGTGCTGGGGCATAAGGAAGCGTAACAGTAATCATCGGGTCTCGAGCTATTCCTCCTCCCTGCCGGAGCCAATGTTCTTGGGCGTGCAATGTGAACATGCTGCACTCATTTGCAGCCATTGTTCTCTCTAAATGAGAAAATGCAAATGAGGCACTCAGGGTATTGCGCCATAACTCGCAGCATAAAATTCTTGACATCAACACGAAGCTACTTAGCATAATTTCCCTGTTAATAAACTGCCAATTTAGTCATTTAGGCTTCGGCTTAGAAAGGAAGCAACAGTGTCAGGCTGTAGATTTTTTCCCTCCTCCCCAAACATGCCCAAGTTTATTATTTTGATGTTTATGTTAAAACATAGGAAATTGGAGTTTATGTGATTATTTGAGGATCTTCTACCCTAATTTGTTTGCTTTCATAGTTCTGAAAATCTTTGCTCATTTGAAAGGCAAAGTGTAATTTTTTTTTTTTTCCAGAGCACTTTCTTCTGTTTGGGATAAAATTTCCACATTTCAAATGACTGAGGACCATATTGAGGGTCTGACTGAATAGGTTCTAGGCTGAAGGTGCTGAGCCGGGGCCACCCCTGCTGTGACTCCATGCAGAGACCCTCAGGGAGATGAGTCACGGGGCCACTGGCTGGCTTCGGAGTCTTGTTCCTGCCAGGTCTAACAGCCTCCAAGCTGCCCATCCGCGGCATCACCTGCACTGGTAGCTACTGTCTGCTTATCATGTGCCCGTCATTGAGAGGGAGCCAGGGTAACACATACCTGAGTGGAGAGCAGACATGACTAAGTGTCTCATACAGCCGCAGTTGAACACAGAGCAGGAGCGACACATGGCACGCCCAGAGGGGAAGCCAAGGATCTGACTGGGTTTGTGCCTTTGAAGAGCTCACAGCTGAGGTTCACTCCATAGAGCGGCTTGGTCGAAGCCTCACGGAGCCCAATCACTTGCTACATTCTTCCGTTCTGTTAAGCTGCTGTGAAGTGTGGACTCTGCCTAAACAGGAACGGCCTGTAGTGATGTTTTAGCAGCTATTCTGGGCCAGACGCTGTTCTAGCCACCAGATATACAAAGGTCTCTGTTTCGAATGAGGCGACTGACCGGGCTTCTGGGTCAGACAGACAGAATCTGGGCTAGGCTGTTTGCCACACGTGCATCGGTGCTGTCCCGTTGATAAAATGGACCACGGAATCAAAGAATCATTGAGGCATCAGAAAACGCAAAGGGCACAGTCAGCAATAGGTGTTTCATGTGCTAGGGAGGAGGGATCATGGTGGACAGCAGTTGTAATTGCATCTAGGCTGGTGCTAGGTCCACACAGTGCCCTACCTAGATGGAGGGTTTGGTGGTGTTGCCTCTGCCCATGTCATTACTATGTGTCCTCAGCCTGGAGTCTTGTTGGGTCTCTGGTACTGTATGAAGTGACTTACTCCTTCTGTGGGCCCATGGGCAAAAGTCTAGGAGAAGCAAATGTTTCTGGCCATTGCCTTGTTACTGTGTCCCTGCTATTCTAGCTGGAAAGATGCATCCAGTGGGGCTGGACTGTATGCTCATGGGTGCTGGAGGATGCAGTAGTTATTTTTTCATTACCATCGTCAAAAACCAACCAGAAGCGACTTCAAGAAGGAAGGGCTTGTTGGGATCACAGTTTGAGGGGATACAGTCCGTTATGGAGGGGAAGCCAGCGGGTGGCTCTGTGGTAGCAGGATTGTGAAGCTGAGCCTCTTAATTTCACATCTAGGCAGAACAAGGAGAATGTGGACAAGAAGTGAGACCTGAACACCCCATGATTTACCTTCTCCAGCAAGGCTTTTCTTTTTCTTTTTCTTTTTCCTTTTTCTCTTTCTTTCTTTCTTTCTTTCTTTCTTTCTTTCTTTCTTTCTTTCTTTCTTTCTTTCTTTCTTTCTTTCTTTCTTTCTTCCTTTCTTCTTCTTCTTCTTCTTCTTCTTCTTCTTCCTCCTCCTCCTCCTCCTCCTCCTCCTCCTCCTCCTCCTCCTCCTCCTCCTCCTCCTCCTTCTCCTCCTTCTTCTTCGTTTTTCAAGACAGGGTTTCTCTGTGTAGCTTTGGTGCGTGTCTTGGGTCTGTAGACCAAGCTGGCCTGGAACTCACAGAGACCCGCCTGGCTCTGCCTCCTGAGTGCTGGGATTAAAGGTGTGCGCCACCACTGCCCAGCTAAGTCTTCACTTCTTAAGTGTTCTTCTAAAACAGCACCATCAGTTGGGGACCACAAGTTCAAATGCAGGAGCCTGGGGCGGGGGGGGGGGGGGTGGTAAGAGGGGGGATTTCAAACCAACGAAAGACCGGCATGGCTCAGCCCTAGCTCCTTCCATGATTTCTGTTTGGAAGAAAGGGAGTAATCTCATTTTCCCTTGTTTGGTTGTTTCTTCTCTGAAGTCCCCAGATCTCATTCAGACAGAGACCAAAGATGAACTCTACCATGTCACTGCCTACTAGGACCCAGCTGCTTGGTTCCTACTGCCAGGTGAAAGCTCCCTGGTTGGAGGTTGTATTGGCCTAAGCAGAGGCTGTCATGGAAATGAAGGACTTTCCTTGTGGGAGCAGGGCAAGGCTGCCTGATAGCTACCTTGTGTAGGGAGCCGCCATTCAAAGATGGCGCTGGCTTCCTGGTAGCCTAGCTGTAAACAACTCCATATTTGGCTATGATGCACGAGTATGGTAATTGGCCTTATGTCCTCAGCCTATCCCGTGGCTCCCCGTGCTAGCATTCTGGCGGGACCCAATCACAGTACTGCACGTTTGCCTGATTCCCTATATAAGCAGCTACAGTTTAGTCCTCGGGGCCCCTCACCTCCCGCTCTCCCTTAACCAAGAGGCGCTCCAATAAAGTGTGATCTGAGAAGAATCCTCGAGTGGTGGTCGTTCTTCCTCGCTGGCCAAGGAGCGCGCTGCAACCTTGAATTTGTGGTTCCTTAATTCAGTGTATGTATCCTTTCTTCTTGGAGATCCTCTAGGTCCATGAGCTTTTGTGCCCCTTTGACCTTTGTCTATGGCACAAAGTTGATGGTGTTCTATAGGTTGTGAATATGTGTTGCTCTGACTGGTTGATAAATTAAGCTATTTGGCCAATGGTGAGGCAGAATAAAGTTAGGCGGGACATTCTAACTGGAGAGAGAGGAGAGAAGAAAACAGCAGAGGAGACTTTGCTAGCCACCGCCAGAAGAAGCAAGATGTAAAGATACTGGCAAGCCAAGAGCCATGTGGCAAAGTGTAGATTTATAGAAATGGGTTAATTTAAGATATAAGAGCTAGCTAGTGAGAAGACGGAGCCATTAGGCCATACAGTTCGTAATTAGTACAAGCCTCTGTGTGTTCATTTGGGTCTGAACGGCTGTGGGACTGTGGGGCCGTGGGAGCCGGGCAGGACCAGAAAAACTTTAGCTACACAAAGTAGCACTAAGTTCTGGACCTGCCCAGAGGGCAGTAAGGCCAGCAGGGGGTGGTCCTTGGATATTTTATACCCTTGGCTTTGCTTTCTTAGGGGGGTTTGGGAATGGTTTTGCCAACCCACACTCTATTCTGTTTGTTCTGATAATTAGTGGGGTTGTAATTAACCATTTTTTTAAAGCTGAAAATGAGCATCTCTTCAATCTTTTTTAGTTTTAATTTTTAAGATAAAGCATAATGAATGGTTCTTTTCACTGTTGACTTTGAGAGGATTCATTGAAGCCTCAGGATTTAATGTCTGGTCCTCAGCATAAGGAGGATCTTTTTGTAGATCCCTCCCTCTCCCCTTCCCTCCCTCTTCCCTTCCCTTCCTTCCTTCTTTTAAACAAGGTCTCACACATCCCAAGAAGGCTTGACCTTGAAATTCTGACCCTCTTGCCTCCCAAGCACTGTTATCACAGACATTTGCCACCATACCTGTTTTTTTGTGGAGCTGGATATCCAATCCAGGACTTTGTGCACGCTAGGTAAGAACTCTGTCAACTAAGCTATGTCCCCAGCCCTGAGGATTTCTTGTTCAAATATTCAAGCATTTGTTAGATTTTGATGTCAGAAGCAGGATTTGATTCTAGGCTTCCTGTGTGTCTTGATGAGGGGGTCTTACACAGTGCCTCTGCCCGCTGTGTGACCCAAGAAAGGAAGGGACTGAGGCAAATGGCTATAAGATTCACATGCCACCCACGTCTTCATTCAGGGATGGAGCCAGGTGTCTGGTCATCTCACATTTGATGTTGTAGGCACTGCACAGCCTCATGGGCAGTACCCTTCAAAGTGGCTCCCTTGGTAATCGAGGGCCTATGCCTGCTGGGCTTTGGTGGTGAATTCTACCTGGAAGGTGGGCAGGACACATCCCAGAGGAACCTAATGACTTTTAGGCTCAACTGTGTTTGTGACCAAGCTAGGTGATTCCCTTGTGAATGGCTATCACACCTTACCTTGGAGCCAGGAACTGACCTCAGGGGCTATGCATTTGATGCCCATTTTACAGATACCAACACTCTAAGGTTGCTTTAGTAGCTGGTCAAGTGGCGGCCGAGAGGTGGGGCCAGGATGGAAACCTGGTGTCCTGGCTCTGGAATGATGCTATTTGTCTAGGCCTTTAGCCTTCCTGTCCGGGAGCACCATTTCCTTCAACAGGAGCACTCCAGACACAGACTGCAGCAGCAAGCTCTCTCTGTTCTCCTTTGCAACCCCATCGGGCTTGTTTATGAAGCGCCGCAGTGCCGTATCAATACCAGGATGGTGCCATTGATTTTAGTGGCATTTAGATCACAAGAGCCTGTCTGAAGCTGCGCCCCAAGATTTATGCTCCCCACATCCATTAGAGCTAATGGGAAATGCCCGCATAAATCATGAGCTGCGATGGGGAGTTACAGCTCCAAGTCGCCCTTGGTGGATTTTAACTGCCTGCGCTGAACTGAAGCGCTCATCCTTTCCGACTACCACGTATGCATTGCCTTGCTCATTTCCTAGAGGAAGCCTGGGGCTGGGGAGAAAATTCCAAAGCCCTGGGCTCTGGGTATTGTGTAGCTGTGGGTCCTCAGGTAGATGATGCAACCTCTCTGAGCTATATTCAGACCTCCCATCTGGGCAGTGAAACCCACGTCTCAGGCTGCTGTTGCCAGGAGAGTGAGGGCCCTGAGCCTGGGAACACCAGCACTCCTTTCTTTCCCGCATTTCTCCTCCCCTTGTGGGTGAGATGGGGGTGGTTGGGAAGCTTCCAACATGGAGTCTTAGTTAGGGTTACTCCTGTGATGACACACCATGACTGAAAGTGACTTGAAGAGGAAAGGGTTTATCTGGCTTAACGCTTCCACATTAAGTTTGTCACTGGAGGAAGTCAGGACAGGAACTCAAACAGGGCAGGATCCTGGAGGCCGGAGCTGGAGCAGAGGCCATGGAGGGGTACTGCTTACTGGCTGGCTCATCATGACTTGCTTTCTTAGAGAACCCAGGACCACCAGCCCAGGGATGGCTCCACCCACAATGGGCTGGGCCCTCGATAATCAATCACTAATGAGGACGATTCCTTACAGCTGGGGCTTATGGAGGCATTTTCGCACTCGAGGCTCCCTCCTTTCAGATGACTCTAGCTTGTGTCAAGTTAACACAAGCACACATGGGATAAAGTGAAGGGATTGTATGATACAGAAGTCTTACTGGTGGGGGGCAGGATCCATGTTTCTTAAAGGAATTCATCAGAAATATTTCAAATTAAGAGCTTCTCAGGGACAGTTTTTTCTTCTCCCTCTTAGTTTCTTTTCGTGTGTGTGTGTGTGTGTGTGTGTGTGTGTGTGTGTGTGTGTGTGTTTATGTGTGTATACACGCTCATTTGGCTTATAAGAATACTGTGGTTACAGGCCCATTCTGCTGTGTCTGGCTTCATTTGGGCTCTGGGGATTTGAACTCAGGTCCTCATGGTTGTGTGGCAAGTGCTTTACCCACTGAGCCATCTCCCCAGCCCATTATTTTCTTCTCTTTAATCTCAGTGCTGTGCTCTGTGCCAGCCTCCAGCAGAAGCTGGCTGTGTAAGACAATACACACTCCCCTCCCCTAAATGCTTCCACATGTGGGTGTATGGTAACCTCTCCCTGTGAGAGCAGACTCCTCGCTGGTCCAGACTGTCTTCCCTCAGGATAGATAATGGAAACTAACTAGTGAGCCTGGCTGCTTGTGTCCACCGCCTGGACCTCTTCAGGCACCTATGCAGGTGTGCCTGGCTTTCCCTCTATCCCCTCTGGATTTCCTATTTGTGCGGAGTCAGAGTGTTTCCATTTTGCGTGAGGGCTCAGTTTGCACACAGTCTCTGAACCACACAGACAACTAAGAGTTTCTCAATCTGTCCAACACCTGACAGGAAGACCTCAAGGGAGGATGGATTTATTTTGGCTTCTGGTTTGAGGAAAGAAATGGCGGCAGGTGGCTCCATGTGGCAGGAGAGTGTGGTTGGGACTCTTTAGATCCTCACATCTTTGTGAACAGGAAGCAGGCCAGGCTATAAACCTTGAGGCTCACTTCCTCAAGGCTCCACCGTCTCCTCCAACAGCATTAACAGCAGGGGATCAGGTGTTCACACATGAGCCTGGGTGGTGTGTGGGGCAGTTTACACTTAACTCACAGCAGTGTCCAGTCAGAAACCTGCTGATGGTAGAAGTCATCAGAAGCATCATCTTCCTTCCTCTGGGAACGCCACTTTTCAGAAACGCAGGCCTCCATTCTTCTAGCAGTGTGATCCAAGACAGGCTGTGGAGTTGTTTGGCACCAACTCTGAGTTTTTGGACTGAGAGAACTCCATGGGTCCTGACGGCCTAGTCAGGAGAAGTCGGACAGCTCAGGAGACAGATAGACTCTGTGAGCATGGCTGGAGGCAAAGGACATTCCCAACAGTGTTTCAGTGATGGGACAAAGCGGAGGTAGGTGATGGCGTCCTGAGGGGGTGAAACATTTCACTACTATCTGTTGAGATTGCTTTGAGCTACTCTGCTGCCTTCCTGACCACAGATGTGAAAGCTGGCTTTTAGAGGTCCACTCTGATGGCCATTTCCCCACATCTGTCCAATAATAGCCAGGCTATACAGCCAGGTGTCAACATCTGATGATGCTCTCATGTTGGCCAGGTTGACCTTGAACTTGCTATGGAGCCGTGGATAACCTAGAACATCAGATCCTCCTGCTTCTATCTCCTGAGTGCTGGGATTGCAGATGTGCATCACCTGCCTGATTTTCTCCGTGTTTGGGCTGGAACCCATGGCCTCATGTATGTGTACCAGGCATACACTCTGTCGCCTGGGTGACATTTCTAGTCTTGGACATGCTTTTTAGAAAAGATGTATTTCTGTGTGCCCCTGTGCATGTGAGCCCAGGTACCTCGGAAGGTTGGAAAATTCCACTAGCTCCTCTGTAGCTAGAATTACAGGCAGTTGGCAGCTGCCTGATGTGGGCGCTGGGGACTGAACTCAGTCTTCTGGAAGAGCAGTATGTACTCTTAACCACTGAGCCAACTCTTCAGCCCCTTTGGCCACATTTTTTAACCAGCTCTGCTGGCACCTTCACATGGCCACACATGTGATGCACAGAGAACTGTGGGTGAGAGAGGGAAATTGGTGCTTTGATTCTCTGAGCACCCATCAGGCCCAGGAAGGGGGAACTGTGTTTCATGACTCAGTGCATGCGTCCTTGAGACAGGTGGGGACAGCCACCAGCGGTCCAGGATGAGAAGGTGACAGAAGGTACCTCTGCTGTTTTTACTGTTGTTGCTGTTTTCATTTTTTCTCCCTACCACTTTTTAGAAAATGTCACCACCAAGTGGCCTGTAGGTAAGTCTGTGGGGGACATTTTCTTGATTTATGATTGATGAGGGAGGGCAGTGCAATGTCACCTGGTCAGGTGGTCCTGGGTTGTATAAAAATACAAGTTGGACGAGCTGTGAGGAACAAGCCAGTCAGCAGTGTTCTTCCACGGCTTCTACCTTAGTTGGTACCTTGAGATCCTGTCTTGACTTCTCTTAGTGATGGACTGTGATGCAGACATGTAAGCCGAATAAGTCCTTTCCTCCCCAAGTTGCTTTGGTCATGGTGTCTGCCCCAGCACTGGAAAGTAAGCTAAACAGAACCCATCCCAGGTGTCATCCCAGCTGAGACACTTGCATGACACTAGACACAGTTAATAGATGTGAATGGTTGTAGAAAGCAGGATGGCTCCAGGGAAGCGGGGTATTGGGAGTCTGTATTAGTCATTATGCTGTTGTTGTGAGAAAACGTCTCAGAAAAATCAGCTTGGAGTGGGAAAGCTTCTGGCTCAGTTTCGTTCAGTGGTTGCTTGGTCCTGTTGCTTTTGGTCTCATGATGGGGCAGATGGCAGATGGCACGTGGTGGCAGATCATCATGGTGGATAGCATGTGGAGGCAGATCATCATGGTGGATAGCATGTGGAGGCAGATCATCATGAGGATAGTGTGTGGAGGCAGACAGCATATGATAGAGCAAAGCTTCTCACCCCACAGCATCTGAGAAACAGAAAGACAGAGGAGCCAACCTCTTCCCATAAGGCCTCACTTCCATCAGTGTGGCAGGCTGGTGACTAAACTTGTACTAAATAAGAGCACTTCAGATCCAAGCAGGGGAGGCTGAGCCTGAGGGAGGCAGGACAGTCCATCAATCAGGCTGCAGGTCTGGTCTCATGCACCAATCAGGGTAGTGAGCGTTTTAGTTCATTTCCTGACAAAGCCATCTAAAGGAGGAAGGGCTCATCTTGGCTCACGGTTTGAGGGTTCACAGTCCTCTGTGCCAGAGAAGCCATGGCGGCAGGCAGCTGGTCACATGGCATCCACAGCCAGGAGGCAGGGAGGGCTGACTGGTGCTCATCTCCATTTCCTCTTTCTAGTTATCTCGGGGTCCACACCCATGGAATAGTCCCACCTGCAGTTAGGGTAGCTCTTTCCTCCCTAGTTAACCTAATCTAGAACGCCCCCCCCCCAGACATGCTCAGAGGATTCTGGATCCTATCCAATTGACCATTAGGATTGGCCATCTCAGTGAGCATGTTGGAGATGCTACCTCTCTTACTAAGGACCAGGCATCCTTGAGGGCTGATGTGGAAAGGCCACATCTCCTACATGGTAGGCTGGACCAGTGGCCCTCACCTCCTAGCCCCTCCTGTCAGCAAGGAAGGAGCTGCCCAGGTTTCCTAAACCCTGATCTTTCTAGCCTCACAACTGAGCATGCCCCCAGGGAGAGAATTTTGGGTACCTGCAAATTTACAGAGATGTGTCAAAGTCCCTTCATCTCCAAGCCAATAAAAATAAAATTGATGACCCTCATAAAAATGATTGCTCTACTCTCAGACAGCTCCCTTGGAGCTGACTGGGGTGCATATGCAGTAGATCAGCACCGGAACCTGGTTACAGTGGGGTCTCTGGCCCTTCAGGTGGCTATAGATGGAGATGCTGTTTCTTCAGGAGTCTGGGCAGCGAGTACGGAGCAGGATGGAAAGATGGCATGACCAGGCACCAACTGTATCCAGAATGTGGACACATGAGCCTTAGGATGCTCTGAGATGCCCTGGAGTGGCCTGAGTGCAACAGCTGGGGGGCTTATGGTGCATCTGTGTTCCGTGTGTGTGTGTGTGTGTGTGTGTGTGTGTGTGTGTGTGTGTGTATGTATGTGGAAGCTAGAGCTTAACCTTGTATGTCTTTCTCAGTTTCTCCCCTTTGTGTTTTGAGACAGGGTCTCTCACTTTCTACTGCGAACTCACTGATTTGGTTGGACTGGCTGGTCAGCAGGCCCCGGGGGGCTCACCTGTCTCTGCCTCCCCAGCTTCAGGGTTACAGTGTGTCCCTGTGCTCTGCTTTTTACATGGGGGATCAAACTCAGGTCCTGTGCTTGTGTGGCAAACAGTTAGGGACTGTGCTATCGGCTCAGCCCTTGCTGTATTTTATTAGGGCACATAAACATCCCTGAGAGTGTTCTTTCTGCTGCCACAGTGGGGAGAATATACGGAAGCCTGTGTTTCCAGATGAAGTGAGGCCAGCCCTCGTGGAGCTCATATCTCACGCAGAAGTCAGCACAGAGTCCGTGCATAAGCAATAGAGAACAGCGGCTGATCTAATGAAGCCGCCAGCTGGTGTGTCTCAAGGCCAGCTGATCCTAGGGAAGAGCTGGGTGCTCTCCTCTGGAGGAGATGCTTGGTGCAGTCTCCATAGAAACTCCCCATTTCCTCCTGTCCTTCCAGCAACTCTGAACATGGTCAGAATGAGTTTGATATGGGTGCTCTGTCACCTGGACAGATGGCCCTCCTGCTCACTTGTAACAGCTGTCCTCAATTTCAGCTTAGCCATGTGTCTAACATGCGGTGTCTAAAATCATTATAAGCCAAATCCCTTTAAACACTCTGGGCATGTGGTGATAGATTGAGATTGTGATCGATAACGATGGGTAATATTTACTGAGCATCTACTGCGGGCTAGGGACTGCCTGGGGGGATGTGGCAGTGACTATGAACTTCAAGGTTCTTATTCTCATGGAACAGGTTTTCTAGAAGCTTCACCCATTTCCCTTTCCCATGGAAACCAAGACCAACTCTTATTTTGCCCTGTCCCTAGTGGGTCCTTATCAGGGAATGTAATACTGGGTCCAGTGTGCAATAGACTGTGTGGCACAGAAGGTCCTAGAAAACCCAAGAAGGGAGGAAGAACATTCCCTAGCCTCAGGAGGTCTACTCAGGAGGGAATGGGCTCTCTATGAAAGCCAGGAATGGAAATGGCCCCTTCCCACCTGGCTTCTGGGTCTCCAGCTAAGAGGCTGGCTGACTCTGAGCCTCTCCCAGGCCAGTTTGCCTAGGCTCCCCTATCCTGGGCAGAGAGGGACTCTGGCTGTTTGCAGCATGTGAGATGAGGCTCAGGGGCTCCTCCTCCTGGGGTTCCATCTTCTGAAAAAGACAGTTCCAGAATTCCTTTTGCTCCCTATGCTGCCCGCTAGGAAGGGGCTTCTCAGTCTTCAGAACACAGCAGTTCATTTTATCCCTCAGGAAAGGGATTCTCAGAGCCAAGGGCAGAGGTGAGATTCAAACCCTGAGCTCTGGCTCCAGGGCTATTGTGTGTACACTAGGCTGTGTGGGCTGTTTTCTGAGCCTCTCCCGGTGCGGGCATCATTGCTTTGTTCTAATTGTTTGGCTCTATTTGGTTTTACTGTTACATTAGGTCCTGAGAGATGATTACATTTCATGAAACAGAGTGATTGATTGACCTTTTGAAATGTCAGCAGCCGCTCCTGGGCTCCAGGGGATTTTGTGGGCCTTGTGCATCCACGCTAGCAAACCTCTTCTCTGATGGGCAAGATACCAGTGAGAGGGCAGCTTGCGGTGGAGGACCCGAGGCACAAAACCATCCCCAGGGGTTGAACAAATCCAGTCTGGACATGGGGTCAGAGCACAGGAGAGAGGCAGCAAGAAGGTAGAGGAGGCAGGAAGCTGCTGGAATCTGTTGCTGAGCTGGATGCTAATTCAGTTCCCAGCATGCTCCTTATGGAAGAGGGAGCGTCAGTTCCCTGGGAATCACCCCAGATGCTTACTTCCTGCTAAAACCATGGCATTGTGATCGTGACCTGCTGGTGTAAGATCGGAGAGCCCCATTCCCCACCCTTTCTGACCACTCTCAACTGCTGCACACATGCTGCGTGGGTGTGGCCTGGCAAGAGCCCCGGGTAATCCTAATTGGCTTCCAGAGAATCATGGAAATCGCCCTTCACTGAGAACTACTCTTCACTGCTTTAAAATGAGTCCCCCAACTCCTCCACCATCACCACCCTCCCCAGGAGAACACACACTTCCAAATTTAAGGGCTCTGTTAGAACAAGAGGGAAAAGGGAAGACCAGATTATTTTGCTTCCTGTCATGCCAAAGGGGTGTGTGTGTGTGTATGAGCACACACACACACACACACACACACACACACACACACACACACACACACATATATATATATATATATATATATATATATATATATGTATGTATGTATATATGCTCATGAGTGTCTCAGTGTGTGTTCTGAAATGCACACATGGAAAGGTGCATGTAGCAATAAAATGTTCTGGGAAGTGGCCTTTAGGAAATTTCCCAATGCAACACTTGGCAGTGTTATGATCTGGATGTACTTTTTATGTGCCCTATCCCAAAGGTGGTCCATTATGTTGTGGTGGGACCTGTAGAAGGTGGAGCCTAGTGGATGATGATTATGTCCCTGGAGAGGCTGCTTTTGGGAGGGATGAATGTAGTTCCTTTGGGACCCTGGTTAGTTCTGTGAGAGCCAATTGGTATTAAAAAAAAAAAAAACAAACAAAAACTGCGGTCCTCTCTATCTTACTATTTTATTATGTAATGTCTTTAGCATCCATATCCATCATTCAACTTCATCCATCAGGAAGCCCTAGCCAGAGACAAACAGATGAAGCCATCCTATCTTGGGCTGTCAGCCTCCAAAACCATGAGCAAAGTGAATCTCCCCTCTTTACAAAGCATCCAGCCTTTGGTGTTTTGTTACAGCAACAGAAACAGACTAATGCAATACACGGTGTCTGGGGGCCTTGGGAAAGCCTTAACTTCAGATGGTTCACTCCTCAAGCCGCAGTCTATTTTAATTTATTCTTTAGAAAACTGGTAATTCCAGTACATCAATGTTAGTGCTTTTCTTTTCACTGACATGCTTAACTAACCAAGACATCTTCTTGGTAGCCATGCTTAGTAAATGAAATATTACCAATCAGCTTTACAGTATTGATTACAGTAACGCCGCACGCAGAGTTATAAGCATGATAGCCATCCTGACAGAGACAAAGTGAAATCTCAATACAGTCTTTTCCCAAGTGAGACATTTATTTTCAACATCAATTGCAAATCGGACAGTTGACTGTGGAATCATAGAATAAAGCCTGAAATGGAATATTCAAATCCCTGCAAGCTACAATAACAAGTGGCCTGGCAAGACAGGCCCATGGGTACAATAGCGGCACAAACGTTAGGAGTGTCACCAATGGCTTTATGACTAGATTCAAGCCCTATTCCACAGGAGGAAACTCACGGCAACTACATTAAATCTGGCCAAGAACTCATGGCTGGGAGCTCATAACCACTCCAGGAAAACCTACCACGACTATTTTGTTAGACACCATCTCAAACTGCCTTCCAACTATGTATCTCTATCCACAGAAGAACTCAGCTCTTAGTCCTCAGCAGAGAAGTGAAGTCCAGAGCGGTTAATAAAACTGGTCAAAGTGTAGAGAGCAAGTGCCTGTGGACTGCGCAGTCGTAAACAGAACATCTCTACCACACCCTCATACACAAGGCTCATGGGACATCAACAAAAGGGGTAGGGGTCAGAAAGATTGTAAGAACCATAGAATTGAGGGAGACTGGTTATAAGAGTATCTTCTAGACAATACAGGACCGTTGCACTCATGAACTCATAGCAGCTGTGGTTGCCTGCACAATACCTGCAAAACATCAAGTCAGTCAGCATTCCGGCATAGATGAGGGAGGGGCCATGAGCACCTGCTACTAACTGGGGAGACACTGACAGTCCATGGCTGGTAGGGGAAGAGCAGTCAGTTCCTAAGTTCATGGTAGGTTGACCAGGCTCCTCTAGTGTGTGGTCCTATACTCATGCACATATGGGCAACAGTAATTAAACTAAGTGGGTCGTAAGTAAAAAGTCAGGAATTTGAGAAAGGGAAATGAGTTTGGTGGAATCCAGGAGGAACTGTTGGATGAGGGTGTAGCTGGAGTTTTCTCCAGTCCTGCCTGGTCCACAGTCAGGACAAATCTCCTTCACCCGCCAGTCCCACAGCTGCTTTGATCCAACTGAGTAAACACACAGAGACTTATATTGCTTACAAACTGTATGGCTGTGGCAGGCTTCTTGCTATCTAGTTCTTCTATCTTAAATTAATCCATTTCTATTAATCTATACCTTTCCACATGGCTTGTGGCTCACCGGCATCTTCACATGTTGCTTGTCATGGCGGTGGCTGGCAGTGTCTCTCTCCCTCAGCCTTCCACTTCCCAGAATTCTCCTTTCTCTTTGTCCCACCTATACTTCCTGCCTGGCTACTGGCCAATTAGCATTTTATTTATACAGAGCAATATCCACAGCATGGGGGTAAGAAGATCAAAATATGCTGTATATGAAATTCTCAAAGAATAAATAAATATATGTATATTTTATGGTTTGCATTTCTTTTTTTATCACTAGTTCTTTGAGAATTTTCTACAATGTGTTTTGATCATATTCACTCCCAATTCCTCCCACATCCACACTCCTTCCCTACCTACCAGCTTTATGTCCATTAAAACAACAACAATAACAACAACAACAATAACAACAACAAACCCCCAAAAACAAAACAAAACAAAAAACCAACTATTTCCTGGAATTTTTCTTAATGGAAGTTTTGAACTTTTTAAAATCAGTTCTTTGAAGCCTCAGTGTCTTTAGCCTGCCAATTCAGCTTTGAGTTGCATTTACTTTATGGCTAAAGATGTTGAACATAGTTTCATGAATTTATTGACCGTTTGTGTTCCTTTGGAAAAGTTTTGGTTCAGTTAATTTGCCATTTTAAAAATAGGATTATTTGTTCTTTTGTTGATTCATCTTTTGGTTCTTTATTGTATTAATTTATATATTTATATATTATATTAATCCACTGTCTGATGAATAGCTGGCCAAGATTTTTCTTCTATTCTGTGATCTTCACTCTGTTAACTGGTTCCTTTGCAATGCACAAGCATTTTAATTTGATGCCATCAAGTCCGTTAATTATCACTGTCATTTCCAGAGCTATTAGAGACATATTCAGGAAGCACTCGCCAATATGTCTTACCACAAACCAATGCACTTTTTGGGGTTACTTACAGGGAGTGGGTGAGGGTTACTTACAGGAACACTGACAAAACAACAGCAGTGGTACCCCTGAAAGCCCACCCCAGCTGTGCGCATAGAAAACTCCAAACCACCAATTGTTGCTAGAGGGCTTCTCTCCAGGTTCCCCAAGCCCCGCAGTCCCACAATCCACATATAAAATAATCACTCAGACGCTTATATCACTTATAAACTGTATGGCCGTGGCAGGCTTCTTGCTAACTGTTCTTATATCTTAAATTAACCCATTTTTATAAATCTATACCTTGCCACGTGGCTGGTGGCTTCCCAGCCTGGCGGTGGCTGCAGTGTCTCTCCCCAGCCTTCTGCTTCCCAGAATTCTCCTCTCTCCTTGTCCCACCTACTTCCTGCCTCGTCACTGGCCACCAGTGTTTTATTTATATAGAACAATATCCACAGCACTTGCCCTTTTTTCTTTTTTCTTTTTTTTTTTAAAAAGGAAGGTTTTAACTTTAACATGGTAAAATTATATATAACAAAACAATTACCGAGGAAGAATTATAGTTACAATATTAAAGAAGATGTCCTATCTATCTTATATTTGTGAATTTAAGGTTTTATATCTAACTTATCTTTTATCATAACTGAGGAAATTACAACTATCTAGTTTTCAACCACATCAAAGACCTGAGAAGGAACATAATGGTACCTGAGAAATGGTAGATGGATGCAAGCAACTTTCGGGAATCTTGCAAGAGTAGACCAAGACAGCTGGCAGCCTGGACAGTCACCTAATGTTTCTCAGCATTGTTGGTGCATTCAGATTGGCTACAGGCCTAGAATATCTGACAGACCATTTTCAGAAGCAGGATTTCTGAAAGACCATCTTACCCTGTCTTGGCAGAGTACAGTGGTCGCTTTCCTTGTGTCCCGCTTGTCCAGAAAGGAGAGCATTGCATTTGTACTGTCAGCCATCAAGGCAAGGGCAGTTCTTTGCCCAGTAGGCCATTTTGTGCCAAAAGACAAACTTCCAAATGGAAATGTCTTAGAAGCCCAACATTCTCTTGGGATCAATTGGTGCAGCCAGGAGCAATTGTGCCTCACGTCAACAGAATTCTAAGTTATTTAAATGCCATATTCTCTAGGTCTATGAAGTGTTTGAAGATTACCTATCTATCTGAAATATATCTATGTATACCTAGAAAACTTAACTAACATGGCTACAGATATGATTATCATAGATGACTAATTATTAATCTATTTTTAATTATCCATTACAATTTTAAATGAGTTACATAAACATAATACCTCAAACAAGAATAGAAATATATATATACACAGTATAACAATATTAACTTCAAGTTTGTATCAATAAACTAAAATCCATACCAATGTAAAACATTTTAAACATAAACTAAAATCTATACCAATGTAAAACATTTTAAACAAGTTGTTCTTTAAAAGTAGGTTAATTAATCTATCCTTTTATCTTATCATCTCTATATCCTCCTATATATCTATATTATATCCCCCTTTTTTTTTTAGAAAGAGATCACATTTATAATCAATCTGTTTTAAATAAAAATATTGGTTTTCTCTGTCCCACACCAGAGGGCTCTTCTGATTTGGGACACAAGAATTGACTAACCATTTTTTTTTTTAAAGCAATATGTCTGGGTTTAGAGGGGGAGTGAGCCAATTCCACCTCTAAAGCCAGCTTGGTATATTTGGGAATTTGGGCGTAGCATCTCTTACTACTTCCTGCTGGAGGGGGGCGCTGTATCTTATGGGGATACAAAGAAAATTTTAGACCTATGGGGTAGTCCGTGAGGCTGTATTGTTTGAACCAATTGCCTTGAAACCGCTCTGGATGCTGGATCATCTGGGCCATGGTGTCATCGGAGACCTTTCAGGGGGTCTTGGCTGTTGAAACCTGATGTATCTTAATCTGGAACAAATCCACAGCCTCTGGCTTTCTGTGGAAACAAAAGCAGAACTTCTTTTCCAAAGCAACATATCCTTAAATCCAAATTTTGAAGTCAAGTTACCTTTAAAATATGCATATTGGTTTAATTCAATATCTTTTTTGATCAAATGTTTTTTTGCAGTTAAAAATCCCAAAGACAACACAATCCAGATTGTCTGTGTAATATTCATCTTTACGTGGCTTTTTACATTAATTTTTTTGTCTCTTTCAAGCCTACGTATATTTTACACACATTGTAAACGATGTTATCTGAATCAGTCTTTTTGTGAGCCTATTGCTTTAAACTGCATCCTTCTGAGCCTGAAACAGCGCTGTGGCGGCTGGCTCCGCCCACTTCAGCTTCCCAACATGGCAGTGGTACGTTTTCCGCCAGCTCTGGGAGTCATCAAGTCTCAGAAATAGTGGGTCTAAGCTTTTATCAAAGCAGCATGTAGCCCAGAAACCTTTTTTTTTTTTTTAAAAAAAAATACTAGTAAAGACTAAATCTACTACACAGTATAATGTGCCTCTGGCAGACCCCTCATTCCCGCCATACTGCCGGTCAAACGTACACGCCAGGAACCCACCAGTGTTCAAACCCGCGTTTTGCGGCGTCTAGCTGCTCATAGGAGACAAGAAGCAGGAACCTGGTTTTGGCTCTGTTTAGAATTGGTTATTAAATATTCTCAGGTTTAAGGTGGAAAATCGAGCCGTTGGGCGCCATTTTGTTGCTAGAGGGCTTCTCTCCAGGTTCCCCAAGCCCCGCAGTCCCACAATCCACTTATAAAATAATCACTCAGACGCTTATATCACTTATAAACTGTATGGCCGTGGCAGGCTTCTTGCTAACTGTTCTTATATCTTAAATTAACCCATTTTTATAAATCTATACCTTGCCACGTGGCTGGTGGCTTCCCAGCGTCTTCACATGCTGCTTGTCCTGGCGGTGGCTGCAGTGTCTCTCCCCAGCCTTCTGCTTCCCAGAATTCTCCTCTCTCCTTGTCCCACCTACTTCCTGCCTCGTCACTGGCCACCAGTGTTTTATTTATATAGAACAATATCCACAGCAACCAATCCCACAAATAAAGCTACTGGTTAAACCATTTTCTTATTATTAACAACACGGAAAAAACCAAATGCAAAACTTGGCTCAAGGGAGCTTTGGGGTGGGGGTGGGGGACCTCCCGCTTCCCTCTGGTTAAGCCTATAGGGATGAACTCAGCTGACTAGCAACCCAGGCTTCCCTGCATCCTTCTGGCAGCTCAGTCTTGCTCAGGTGTTGTGGCCCCAACCGGGCATGGCCCTGTGCTTTTGTCTGCTGCCGGTCACTACACCCACTCACAGGACAGCTGGCTCCAGTCCCATGCTAAGTAGCAGCTATGCCGAAGTATACATGGAACACAACTATTTCCCTGCAGAGACTTGCTCCCTATACTGTCTTCAGAGGCAAAGTAAGAGAGCCTGGAGTGAGGAGAGCGAGTCTTGCCACCTGGGTGACCCCCGCGTTCTGTGGTAGGCCGTGCCTCTTGCTTGGATGGTCCACTTGTCCCACCTTCCCATGGACCCTCTTCTCTGGACGCCCACCAGGTCCTGCCATGAGTGACCTTGCAGGACTCTTGAACTCCCTCACCCTTCTGAGTCTGTGGAGTTCTAATTCATTTGCTACCTGCAGCATGCTGTCTGGGTCTTCTGTAGGAACTGTGGTCTTTGTAGGCTGCTCCACCTCATTTCTGGAAACTTCCCCAGCCACAGTCCTTTTCTGTGCCTCCTCCATGTAGCCAGGCTAGACTGCGGTCATTTGCACAGCCTGTATAATGTTTCCCAGAAGTGTCGGATGGAGGATGGTCCAGCTAGCCTGCTGCAGGCCTGGGAAGCGGCTCCTATGGGCTGCGTTCAGTAGACTCTCCTGGTAACTGATGTGGGCTCTTGTGTAAGTGATGTCTGAGGAGACGATAGAGCCCAGGGCTGCTGTGACCGAGCCTGACCCTGGCTTTGTAACTACCTTCTTCTCAGTCAGCCCATCCAAGCTGCAGCCTGCGTAGGAGCCCCTTTATGGTGATCTAATTGGAGTGGTAACGGATGTAGCATTCTGCCACAGCTAACAGCGAGATTGGAATTTGAGGAGACGCAGAGACAAATTACCTCTGAATTTTCTTGCAGCCGTAAAAGCTTTTTACTGTATAGTAATTTTCCATTTCTGCTGCAGGCATATTTGCATATTGCTTAACAATTTATCTTCTGTCATTTGTCAGATATTATCCATCTCCAGTTAATAAGCTAAGACAGGTTGTATTAAGACTGTGCAGGCTCACCTCAGCAGCCCTGCTGCCCTGCTCCAGGCATCCCTGCAGAGAGCGCGGACTGAGATGCGTGGCCCTGTCCTTGGCGCCTTTCACTCCTGTCTCCAAGTGGACAAGAGAGGAGCCATGGGCATGTAGTGCCTTGTCACGGCATGTAGTGCCCTGTCACGGCTGTGTCTCTGTCACCTTCCAGTGAGGCTCCAGTGTTCTAGCTCTCCTTTGGTGAGGGGGCATCTGGATGTTACTCCTGGCTCTGGCTTCCCAGGCCCTAGAGGATTGTGTTTATTCCTTTTTCTCCTTGGAACTCAGGTTTCTCCACTTTTAGAGTATTCTAGAACAAGGTTCATTAACTGACCACTTTATTTGTGTATGTGCACACACGCACACATACACACATATTTACACACACACACACACACACACACACACACACACACACACACACACACACACACCATTTATCTCAAGCCAAGGTTTCCATGGAACCCCAGGCTGTAGAACAGGTAAATGGGGGTTGTTGGCAGATAAATAGAGGATGGGGTCCTGAATTCCTGTCTGTCAACATGGACCCCAGTGCTTCCTTATGTAGTGAGGCCCTAAGCACTTCCTGGACACTTGAGACCCCCAGGAGCAGAGTGGGGATGTGCCTGGCAGGGTGTCCTTGGTCCTGCCTCCTGCCCTGACATCTGGGGCTGCTCAGCACTTGCTGCTGGCCTGGCCTTGTGCTCAGGCTGGGAGCAATAGTATTTTCCCGTTTTTAATTAAGACACTGGGATTCTGCTCACTCTGAGTCCCCGGATTGGTAGTAGGTTCTGATGGCCATTGGTAGACAGATTTTGAGAGGAAAGGAAAACGGTTTGAAGCGGAATGTGTGATTAGATTTGCATAATTGAATTGAAATAGAATTAAAGGGTCGTGTGTTTACACAGCAATGCCTAAAATCAGATTGCTGTGATGGGCGCTCAGTACTAAAACAGGCTCCTTGGGGACGCGTGACTCTCTGCTTCCCAGAATGGGTAAGAGCTGGAGAGAAGTCGGGCGTGGGGACGGTTTCTTGGAGTGCCTGGAACTGGGGCAGAGTGGTATTGATGACGACGGTAGTGCTTACTAGGTGCTTCGGAAGCCAGATGACATACCGTGCGGCTGACATAGATTTCCTTAGGGGATCCTCATGTCACTTGAGCCCAGGCAGGGAACCCACAACCCATGTTCTCTTAGCTGTTTGTGGGTCTGAGTGGGGCAGTGCCCTCCTCACCTTTGACTGGGAAAAGCATGTGAACAAATTCTACTGTGAACGTGCCGAGCAAGCCTGCGCTTTCTATGTATCCGCCACCACCCTATTTATAAGTTTGCCTTGTGCTGTTATTCCGATCTGAAAAGAAAGTGTCAACACGTGCCAATCAGAGGAGTGGGAAAGGGAACTAAGCATCTGTGACAAGTGGTGACAGACTATCATAGACTGCTAAGATGTGCCCTCTGTGGTTAAACGCACTGCCCAGCAATGCCAGTGTGTGCTTAGCTACCGGGGAACCTGGGGCTTGTGTGTGTGTGTGTGTGTGTGTGTGTGTGTGTGTGTGTATGAGAGAGAGAGAGGGAGAGGGTCTCATCTAGGTTTTACCATCAACATGGGATGTCAGCCAGGCCAAATCTTGACAGTCCTGATAAGACACTGACATTTCTCATTCACACAAAATGTGCTTAGGATCCATATGTGTGTCAAGTGGCAAAGAGAGACCCACCCTTCTCAAGGCAATGAGAAGTTCCGCCCTTTCATTTCTCTGATACTGTCTGTCCCTGAGAGAGTCAGAATCCAGTAGAGTTCACAAATGAAGCCTGGAAGTGACATCTTCCTGAATAGAGACTTGGATCCCCTCCGCTATTCCCGTTCTTCTCTTGCCCACAGAAAGCCTGAGGAAGTAGGGCAGGTCCTCATACTTGGAAAGCAAGCACTGTAGTGCCTGAGCTCTCTTCCTGGCCCCCTGGCTGTGACTCTTCTATGCCATGACCTGGTGCCCAGCGTTTGTATGAATAAGTAAACCAAGGTCCCGAGAGATTGCCTATTCACTGGGGAAGCAAAATGATAATCAGACACCCTGGTCTCCTGGCTCTACATTGTGTGATTTTCCCGAACAAACATCTGTTCATCCCAGATAGGACACTGAGGACAGGCCTAAGTGACAAAAGTGACAAAGTTACACCAAGTCGGGCTCAGTGACCCAGGCTTACAGGACTATGGGTAAAGGAGACACTTCCAGGAGCGTGAGTGACTCCAGTACAGCTGCATCATCAGAAAGCCCACCCTAGCGTGGGTGAGGACCCGTGAGAGCTCCCTGGAGCACTCTACACACAGGCAGCTCCATTGGACATCATCTTCATTGCTTAGCAACTGTTAACTGCTAAGTAACCTTGGAGAGAGACCTTCAATTACAGGAGCTTCTGGCATCTTCTGAATTTTGTTTACTTCCTGAGCTTTAGAGTCTCATCCTTCCAGGAAAGGAAAGCTTCATTTCAGAGGAAATTGCTACATGACACTGCCATATTGGGGCTCTTTGCAGCTGGCCAATGAAGGTATCATCATGGCTGGGTCTCCCCTGTACCCTGGCATACAGTTAGCCATCATTGGCATAGCAGAGAACATGCCCACTCCAGATATCCTTGCTTTGGCCAATGGAACATTAGCTAGCAGGATGTGAGTTGAAACTTCTGGTATGCTTGTTGGATGAATGGGCTTTCTTGTGTCATTTGATAGGTGGTTTAGAAGGCTCCCTAGGTAGCTGCTGAGCCTGCACAGGGGCTTCAGAATAAAGACCAAGGACAAAAGTGTGCCCACCAAGACATGTGAAATCCAGTCTGGGGCAGCTAAACCATAGCTTCATGAGATAGACTTTAACCAGCCTCTAGCTCTGGAGAAGAAACTGCGGTGAAGAACCCTGGAGATTTTGCTCACTGGATGTTGCAAACTTCTGAGCCTCTGTTTTTCTGCAAATAAAATAAAGGTAATGTCTTAGTTAGGGTTATCATTGCTGTGATGAAACACCATGACCAAAGCAATTTTGGGTGGAAAGGATTTATTTAGCTTACACTTCCGCATCACAGTTCATCAAAGGAAGTTGGACAGGAACTCAGAATAGGAACCTGGAGGCAGGAGCTGATGCAGAGGTCATGGAGGAGTGCTGCTTACTGTCTTGCTCTACATTACTTGCTCAGCCTGCTTTCTTATAGAACCCAGGACCACCAGCCCAGGGATGGCACCACTCACAGTGGGCTAGGTCCTCCCCCATCAATCACTAATTAATAAAATGCCCTATAGCTGGATCTTATGGAGGCATTTTCTGAACTGAGGCTTGAATGACTAATCTATTTCAAGTTGACATGAAAACTAGCCAGCAGTAGTATGAATGAAGTCTTCAGTTTGGGTACCTGGGCTCCTTCTCTGGAAGTTTCCTGCAGGTTCTTGGCTTTGGAGTAGTACCCTGGGGTATTCCATGGAGCTGTCTGCATGCTTCTTGGACATGAGCATGGAAATCATTGTAAACAACGGTGCAAAGAAGCTGTGTTCCAGTTGCTTTCTGTTGCTGGGAAAAACACCACGACCAAAAGCAACTTGGGGAGGAAATGGTTTATTTGGCTTAAATGCCCCATTGCAGGTCATCATTTAGGGAAACCAGAGCAGGAACTCAAGACAGGACTCAAGGCAGAAACTGAAGCAGAGACCATGGAGGAGTGCCGTTTACTGGCTTGCTCCTCATGGCGTGCTCAGTCTGCTTTCTTTCACAACAAGGGCCCATCTGCCCAGGAGTGGCACCACACACAGTGGGCTGGGCCCTCCCACATCAATCATTAATTGAAAAAAATGCCCCCACAGACTGGCCTACAGGCCAGTCTGATGGAAGCATTTTTCTCAGCTGAGGTTCTCTCTTGCCAGATGACCCTGGGGTGTGTCATATTGACAAAAAACTAACTCACACAACTTGTTTTCTCTCTGTGACTTTGAATTTCTCATTAGAATGTTGAAACTATGCCTCTATTTGATTTCTGCCATGCAGCCATGTACCTGCTGGGTGCTTGCTATGTGTCCATTGCATTGAATGTAAAGGAAAGGACAGAGGCCTGGCATCCAATTAGAAATCATTAGATAATCAATTAGAAATCCATGTGGTGCTGAGTGTAAGAACTTGGAGAGGAGTCTGCAGCTAGCGGAAGGACTTTTCTTCCACAGTGACTGTTGTGGACTATTACTTTAACTATGTAAAGATGTGTTATAATTGTTTATGCTGCAGAATATTACTTTAACTATGTAAAGGTGTGTTACATTTGTTTATGCTGCATTTGTTTAACTATGTAAAGATGTGTTACATTTGTTTATGTTGCATTTATTTAATTATGTAAAGATGTGTTGCTGTATTACCTTGCCTGCCTAAGGCACCCAATTGGTCTAATTAAAAAGTTGGATGACCAATTGCTAGGCAGTAGAGGGATAGGTGGGGCTGTAGGATAGAGAGAATAAATAGGAGGAGGAATCTAGGCTCAAGAGAAAGAAAAGAGAATGAAGGAGAAAGAGAGGGAGATGCCTGGGGCCAACTAACCAGGCAACCACCAGCCAGCCAGACATGAAGGAAGCAGGAAAAGCAGGACACACAGAATGAAAGAAAGGTAAAAAGCCCTGAGGCAAAATGTAGATGAAGAGAAACAGGTTAAACTAAGTTAAAAGAGCTAGTGGGACAAGCATAAGGCTGAGCATTTACAACTAAGAGTGAGTCTCTGGGTCATGATTTGGGGTCTGGTAGTCCAAGAAAGCCTGCTACAAGTGACAGGAGCAGGTGCTGGGAGGATGCCAAGGACACATGTCCCCAACAGGAGAGGCCGGCACTGTGGGTGTCACACCTTATCCCCTTGCCTTGGGGACTCACAGGGTTCCCTGGAAGGTGGTAACCTTCCTTTGGGCCACTGGCCCTCACTGTCTGTTGACTCCCGGGGCTAGAGTTTGTAGAGAGGCTCACCGAAGCCTACCCTCTGAATGAATTCTGCCAGTGCCAGAGGGGACCACTTCAGACTGTGTTGATAAATTCAGCATCTTAAAAAGAAATAGATTCTGACAAGTGGGGCCTCCCATCTTCTCCCTCATTAGCCCTTGGTAAGCCTTGAGTTTTCTTGGGGGAACTCATGTAAATGAGGGAGGGGATGGGGTCTGTCCTTTTCATTACGTTGGAGAGGGTGATATGTGCATTTGTTGGGACAAGTGGAAGTCAGCGTGACCTGGGTAAGGAGAAGCTGTTGTTGGTATCGACTCTTGCTCCCCGGTGTGGCTGTGGAAGGTGTGGACACTGGGTGGACTGGGTTTCACAAGGCTTGGCTCAAGTTGACCTCAGCTTCAGGCTCCCTGCATCCTTCCTTTCAGTAGTGAACAGTGAGAAGGGGATTCTCACAAGTCATCTCTCAATCCCTGGCCAGCCAGCAGGCCTAATAGCCCCCACATAGAGCGTGTTTTCTGTTATGTAATGCCCTCACTATTCAGTGGCAGGGACAAAGAGGAGAGCCACACAAAAGCTCTGCCCACCGTTGCCATGGCACTCTCCAAGCCACCCTCCCCCTTGCCCTTTGCTAATTCCTCCTAATCATGTTTCAGGTCCTTTTGCTGAGCACAGTGATGTCTGGCCTCAGGAGCTTACACTAGAGTGTTGGGGTACTTTCCCATGGAGTGTCCTTCTGGCTAGGCTTGAGTCCGTCTAGTGTTCTGAACCCAGGCCATAGCTCAGAAATCTGCCTCTCCATGTGTGTGTCCATATGCACTCACATAGGCTCATTGGATGCCCAGTGAATGCAGTGACTGTTGGGGTGGTGCTTTTCTGAGGACGATGCTCAGTGGGAACTTTCTCTCTTCTCTTTGATGGTGAGCGCTGATGGATCTAGACTCACCTGGGAGACCAACCTGTTTCCCTGTCTGTGAAGGAGTTTCTATATGGGGTTAGTGGAGGTAGAACACACACACACACACACACACACACACACACACACACACACACACACACACACACACACCCCGCCGTGTGGATTCTGCACTGAATAAAAAGTAGAAAGTGAGCTGAGCACCAGCATTCGAACTCTGCTTCCTGACTGCAAACAGTGTGGCCAGCTGCCTGGTGCTCCCACCATCACGCCTTCCCCTCCATGACAGACAGGAAGCCCAAAGACCCCTCTCCCTTTAAGTCGTCTCCTGTCAGGCATTTGCTCACAGCAATGAGGACAGTGACTCATCCACTCCCCCTGGTCTCTCTCACCTTACCCTGGTCAAAAACAGCCACATAAGGAATCCATATCCCCATCTAGTCATCCATTTTGACTGATAATTTTTTAGAAAATATTTATTTATTTTTATTTTATGTGCATTGATGTTTTGCTTATGGAACTGGAACTGGAGTCACAGACAGCTGTGAGCTGCCATGTGGTTGCTGGGAATTGAACTTAGGTCCTCTGGAATAGCAGTCAGTGCTCTTAACCGCTGGGCCATCTCTCTAGCCCCCTTGACTGATCATTTTTAAGAAGTGGTTGTGTACTAGACAAGTGTAGAGTGCCGTGATGGTCCGAGTTGACCTTTTGTCAGGGCAGAAGGATTTGACTAACAAGAATAAAGAGTAACCACAATCAAAGAAGACTCCAGAGAGGAGGATACTGGAACTTAGAGGGAATGGAGTTGGCATGCACTGATTCTCCAAAATGCTTTAGGAGAGCCAAGGTAGGGCAGAGCATCTGGGGACAGGGACAGCATGGCCAGAGACACTAGGTACAGATGGGCTTTGGGATGGGCTCTGAGGGTCTGTCAAGAGGTATTAGTTAGGACAGCCTCCCAGAGGACAGTCACGGGACCTTAGAAACCTAGGCATAGCTAAAAGCCCTGCATCATGCCTGTCTTCAGGGGCCCCAGACAAAGCTGAAAGAGCCCAGACCAGAGGTTCCCCATATGCCTTGAAAACTAGATGTCAGCAAAGAATGAGTCAAGAGTCATCACAGACCGGAGTCTACCCCAGGCTCCCACATGGCAGTGTGTGAACATGGGTTTCCCCCCAGATTCTGGGAACCTTTGTCTTTGCAGTGGAGAGGATAAGAGCCACTTCGTGGGGTGGTTTTGTTTTTTTTTGTTTGTTTTTTTGAGACAAGGTTTCTCTATATAACAGCACTGGCTGTCCTGGAACTCACTGTGTAGCCCAGGCTGGCCTTGAACTCATAGAGATCCACCTGCCTCTGCCTCCCAAGTGCTGGGATTAAAGGCGTGCGCCACCACTGCCCGGCCTTCATGGGGTTTGTATTATGAGATTAAATTGGATAATAGGTAATGAAGACACAGCTTTAGTTCTGTCTTAGTTAGCTGTCTACTGCTGTAATGAAACACCATGACCAAGGCTACTTATAGAAGAGTTAATTGGGAACTTCAGTTTCAGAAGGTGAATCTATGACCATCATGGCAGGGAGTGGGCAAGCATGGAGTTCAGTAGTAGCTGAGAGTCTACATCTGGGGACACAACCACGAAGCAGAAAGAGCTAGTGGCGATGGTGTGGGAGTTTTAAACCTCAACACCCACTCCCAGAGACACGCCTCCTCCAACATGGCCACACCTCCTAATTCTTCCCAAACACTTCTACTCACTGGGGGCCAAGATTTCAAATATAGGAGCCTATGGGGGCCATTCTCATTCAAATTACCACAAGTCCCAATGCCTTAATGGAAACAGAGCCATGGGAAGTGTGGCTTGATCAAAAGAAGAGGAGATTGGGAGGAGCAAGGCCTGAGTGTGATAGAGTCATAGAAATCTCTGGGCTCTGTTTTGTTGGAAGGTGGACCTGCCCAAGGCTGAGTTCTGCAAAGACAATTCATGCCCTGACTTCCATATTATTCCATCTCGCTCCCCACATTCTTTACTCCTAGTTCAGTGGCTGTGTAGAGTGGTAAATTTAGTCTTGGTTATCTTGGTTTTGTCAGGAGTAATACCCCATTCTGGGATTTGCTTTAGACTCCTTCTGATGACAGGTTCAGAGAGTGCCTTGGTCTATTTATTGTTACTATAACAAAGTGCCAAAGGCTGGGTAATTTATAAACATAGAAGTTTATTTGGCTTGTGGTTCTGGATGGAGGGGGTTGGAAGAGCATGGTGTGGTGTCTGCTCAGCATCTGGAAGGGACTTTATACTGTGTCACACCATGGTAGAGCGCATCATGTAGAGAGACAGAGAAAGCTCAGGTCTCCTTGCTTTTATAAGCCATTAATGTCATCATGGTGGCCCCACCTGAAATCACTTCCCAAAGACCTCACCTTCAAGTATCGCTCATAAATGAATCTGGGGAGTGTCTGACACGTGACCTTTGCAGGGATACACTGAAACCCCAGCACAGGATTTGACTAAGGCAAGAGCTAGACTTGAGTGTTGGGCTTGGTGACATCCCTCACCTGTCACTTATTGGAAGGTCAGCGATGGTAGTGGGGCCTATAGCCCCTGGTCCCTTTGGTGTTAGAGGAGAGACATACTTGAATAGAACCCGTGTTTGTGCATAATCTCTTGAAAATGATGATTTGAGGGAAGCAGCAATTCTTCATGCTTTGGTGCTTTTGAAGTCTGCCTCTGCTTTTGACATTTGACAGCAGGGAACTGTGTTTTCCTGTCCTTAGAGCTGGTGTGTGGGATGAGGGTGCTGGCTGCTGTGCCAGGTTCTGGAACCGTGGGCCAGGAAGGGGAGCCAGAACCTGACGCGCATGGTGATGGTAACAGCCTGGACTCCAAAGGGGGAGGAGAAAATGTACTCCTCTAGCCCTTTGCTGGTGGGTACTCAGCTTCAGCGTTGTATGCGCCTGATTATGGGGGAGGAGAGGCCGGGTATAGAGATCTGCACAGAACGGCTGATCATGGCTGACCTTGCCAGGCTGTGGTGGTCACTTCCCATGGCTGCTGGGAATGGGAGGCTAGCTGGGATGTGAGGCATCTGAGGACCCAGATCCTCTCCTGACACCACAAAATGATGTCTCAAAATGAAAATGTCATGGACTGAATGTGTCTTCGTTCCCAAATTCATATATTGACACCCTAGAGCCAAGATGATAGAATGAAGGAGGGGGGGCACTTTGGTAATGATAGTAACTTTTAAAAGACAGAGGGTGACAGGTGCTGGAAGGGAGCCAGGGAGGAGGAACACAGGGAAGGCACTGGGAGCCTGTCCCTCGCAGAGATCTGCCGAACACATGGATGTTAGACTGTAAACCCTCAGAAGATAGGAACCATGGGCTACAGCCCAAGTCTGGAATACCTCTGAAGGTCTGTGTTTTAAAGGCTTGGACACCAGGCTGTGGTCCTTGTTTCTGCACTAACTCAGGTGTTTTGTCATAGTAATTGAAAACTGACTACCCATGCCTCTTTTTACTTCTCACGGTTTCCTCAGAAACTATAGGAATGCAAGGTGCAAAATTGTAGATGGAAGTTTCTCTCCTGCCCGTTCCTAAATACCCAGCAGCCACTTCCCAAATAATCAACTTGGAGGCTTAATATTATTTATAAATGCTCAAGCTTATTACTAACTAGCTCTTGTGCTTAAATTAACCCATAATTTTTATCTATGGTTAGCCACGTGTCTTGGTACCTTTTCTCAGCTCGGCATTCTCGTCTTGCTTCCTCTGCGGCTGGCTGGTGACTCCATCTCTGCCTTTCCTCTTCCCAGAATTCTCCTGGTCTGCTCACCCCACCTGTCGTTCCTGCCTGGCTACTGGCCAATCAGTATTTTATCAAACCAGTTCGAGTGACAGATCTTTACAGTGTACAAGAGCATTATCCCATAGCACAAAAATACTTGTGTAATTGTATTTTGTGGGTGTCATGGCTTGAGTGTGAAATGCTCCCTCTAGTCTCATGTGTTTGAATGTTTGGCCCCTACCTGGTGACCCTGTCTGGAAAGGTTTGTAGAACCTTATGAGGTGGGAGCCTTGCTGGAGGGAGTGATTCTCTAGGGACAGGCTTTGAGGTTGTCTGAGGTTTCTATTGCTGCAACAAAGACCATCACCTAAAGCAAGGAGGGAAAGAAATGGTTTATTTCATCTCATAATCTCCAGGCCATACTTCATCACTGAGGAAAGTCAGAGCAGGAACTCAAGGCATGTGTTAAAGCAGGACCATGGAGGAATGCTGCTTACTGGCTTGCTCTCCATGACTTGCTCAGTTTCCTTTCAGATATACCCTAGGACCACTTACAAAGGGATAGTACCACCTACAGTGGACTGAGCCTTCCCACATCAACTGTCAATCAAGAAAATGCCCCACCAGCTTGCCTACAGGCCAATCTGATGGTGGCATTTTCTCAACTGAGAGTCGTTCCTCTCAGATGACTCTAGCTTGTGTCAAATTGATTTTTTAAAAAGCTGGTACAGGGGTCTTATAGCCAGATACTACATCCTGTTTGCCCTGTGCTTCCTGACTGCTGATGCAGTATGATAGGCTGGTCTCCTGCTGTCTGCCACAATGAGCTACGTTTCCTCTGAAACTGTGAGCCAAAGCAAACTCTTTCTCCTTTGAGTTGCTTTTGTCAGGGTATCTTATCATAGCGACAAAAATGAGACTAAGGCAGTAGGTTGACTGTCCTTAACTCAGAGAAGACTAGGGATTCCTGTGGCATTGGGGCTACAGAGGAGAGCAGTGCGGCCTCTAGCTCATCTATGCCAAGAGCTTAGAAGGTACTTAGTAGGTACTCAGAGTTGGGCTGCTCTGGGTCGGCGGGGACAGTGGGACACTGGTGTCACCCTTTGGAGGGCTGGTCACTGGTCTCCTCTCCCAGACACCTCATCTTAGGCATAGGTTTCATGCATGAATTCTTTCCATGGCTTGGCTGAAGATGGAAGGAGGAATTTGTATTTGGGTGGTGGAGTTTTCTGGCCTCCCCACGGATTCTGGCTGGGGCTCTTAGGCCAGGCACAAGAAGCAGTTAGCCACATTAAGAAGGCAGCTAGGACCCTTGGAAGGACAGAGCTGAGACAACCCCGCGGGTCCCTGTGTCAGCAAACTGCCATTACTAACACCAACTAACTGATTTTCTTCAGACTGACAGTTCAGACTTCCTTTTCACCCTCTGGGTGGAAACAGAGATGCAATTTTCCTCAGAAGGTACGTAGGGTGTTGTAATTTTGGAGGAAGCAACAAATTTTTTATAATTGTGTAATTTGTATATAATTCCTTGTAATAAAGTATGATGATTATGGTTCTGTTCACATAAAAGACTCCCTAATCCTCTAATTATGGTAGTACATGTTTTTAGAAGCTGTAGAATGGTCTACCTTTGAAAGTTTTCCCCATATTAAAATTTCTGATGAAAGTTAGTGGACAGCTTGAACTCTGCTAGATGGATGCTTTTCAGTGATTCTAGATCTTTCCTGCAAAGAAAGACAACGACCCCATCCAGGCCCTGTCCACCCAGGAAAGTGGGTGAGGAGTGGGAGAATCTTCTTACCATAGAAGTCCTCTATGTCTGCCAGAATGTCATCTAACCATCCCGAGTCTGTGTTTACCCCACACTTATGCAAGATGCATTTATTGAGCACCTAAATGCTGGGCCCTGGTCATAGATCTGCTATGCCGTGGAGCTCCCCACATAAGGGTGTGAGACCTATGGACAGTAATCTCATTAACTAAGTAGCACATCATAGTATCTTTGATGTGGCCCGCTCAGGACAGTGAGTGTGGGTGGCAGTGGGGCTGATGGGAGGTCTCCTGAGGAGCTGACATTTGCGTAGCTTCATCAAAGATGGGTAAGGTACCATCAAATAAAGGGTGTGGGATAGGCTAAGGGAGCAGCATGCAGAAGGAGGAGTCTGGCCTTCTCTCTGCATGCTGTCAGAAGACAGGATTCTCCTGGCTCTCCTCCTGAGTGGAGCCATGAGGATCTCACAGGGCTTGTACTTTGCTGGGAGGTATGGCCACCTCGCCTCAACCATAGCCCAGTCCCTTCTATCAGCACTCTGCCAAAGGGATTCTTAGGGTCTAACTCTGCTTTGCAAGTGTGGATCTGGGGACTGAGCCCAGGTCTTTTGACATGTGCGTGAATTCCCTCCTCCTTCACTGCATCCCACCTAAGTCAACAGCAGCCCCCAATCCTCCTTTACAGCCAGAGGGGTCTTCATATTGGACAAATCTGAGTACCCTACAGACCCATTCAAGCTCTCCAGTGTTTACTACTGAAAGAGAATAGAACTCCTGCTCAGGGTCTGCCAGTCTCAAAGTTCCCTGAGTGCCAGGGACTCACGTTCTAGATACACAACTTCTTATAATGTGGGTGCACACCGTTTACATTCTCTGCAGAGCCCTTGCCCTTGGCATTTATTCTTTCTGGAGCATTCTTCTCTCTCCAACAGGTTCCTGCTCGATCATCCATCTTTAAACATTTTTCTCACCTTCCATTCTCATCTCCCAGGGCTGCCTCCCCCAGCTCTGTGCACACCACTTCCCAGATGCTTGCTCTCCTCTGTGATGCCACCATCACATGTGTCTGTCTTGTCTGTTTACTCCCGTCAATCTGCCGTTTTCATGGCAACAAGCACATACCTGCCTTATTCATGGTGAAGCATGGCATTTGTATTTATACACTGCCTGGCCCAGGGAACGTTTTCAACAAAAAAAAGAGAGCGAAGGGGCTGGGTGTGTGTGGTGGGGTGGCTCAGTGGGTAAGGTGCTTGCCTTACAAGCATAAAGACCCGAGTTCAATTCCCAGCATCTACATGAACATGTTAGGGGTTGTAATCCCAGCACTAGGGAAGCAGAGGGGAGAGGATCCTTGAGAGAGCCCATCTTAAAGGAGGCAGATGGCAGTACTGACGATGATGCCTGAAGATGTTCTCTGGTTTCCACATTCTCTCTGTCTCTCTCTCCCTGCTCCACATTAGAAAAAGTAAGAGTCAGTGTGAGTGAAGCCACAGTTGGAGTACCTCACCCTGTCCCTTCTCACTGGGTGCTGTCCTGCACTTTGGAACGATTTCTTCCAGGAATTGTCCCCACCCACCCTTAGCTGTGCACAGGCTGGTATGGATATTAATTACAGCGTGGCTCCTGTACCACACACTAGCTCTGCTTGTCAGTCTGGGGGACAGACAGCCTTCCCTCCATTGAGGGAGTCTAACCTTACAGGGTTGGCTGTGAGCAGGTGCCTGGCGGCACCGAAAAGGCATTCGGTAGGGGCTCAGCCTCGATTCCTTCTTGGAACAATGCAGAACTGAGCAAGGAGATGACTCAAAAGCCGATGCCCCAGGTTCTAAGGTCTGGGTACTGGGCTGAGAACTACAGGTGATGTGCTGACAGGACAGTCTCTCCAGAGTCTGACGGGGCCTTGCCAGTGGCACAGAGCTGTGGGAGAAGACATTAGAGCCATCTTGCTTCTGGGGGCTGCTGCAGACTCTACAGTTGGCAGTTATGTACTTCGGATCCATTAAAGAATGCTTTGGCATAGGAAATACAGATTAGAAATGAAATTGCAATATAATCAAATTGCATTTTTATGGAAAGTACTACATTTTTTTCTCTAAATAAAATTCAGTAACAAAATTTTATTTGCTTTTCCCCCCAAATGCCTTTCCAAATTGATTTTTTTCCCCCCAGACAAGTTGTGAAATCCAATGTGGTTAAGGGCAAGGCCCAATTCAATGGCCATGGACACAAAACGCAGGGTAGGTGTGACTGGGCTTGGTAGTCGCCCTGGTCCCCAGAATCTTCTCAGCTTCTCTCATTCTTTCTCTCTTTCCCCCTTCATGGTGTGTGTGTGTGTGTGTGTGTGTGTGTGTGTGTGTGTGTGTGTGTGTGTGTGTGTGTTCAGGCGTGCACCTGACATGGTATACATGTGGAGGTCAGAGGGCAGCCTCAGGTATCAGTCCTCTCCTTCCGTCTCCTTTAAAGCAGGTTCTTTTGTCCACTCCTGCTTAGGTTAGACTTCGGCCAGTGAGCTCCTGGGGATTCTCCCATCTCTGTCTCCCATCTCTTTGCAGAAGTGCAGGGATTACAGATGTGTGCTACTGTCTTTGTGTGAGTTCCGGAAATCCAGACTCAAGTCCTAGAACTTTTGTAGTGTCTTAGTTTCTTTTCCAGATGTTGTGATAAACAGATGAGAGAGGCTAAAGGGACAAAGGGCTTATTCCACTGTGATAAAGACGTCACAGAGGCAGGAGCTTGGGACACCTGGTGACGTGGCATCGGTAGTCAAGAAGCAGGAGCGGTGATGGGTGCTGGCTGCCGCTCAGCTTGCTTTCTCTGTTTTATACAGCCCAGGAGCCCCTGCTCAGGGTATGGGTCTACTCACCTTTAAGCTGGGTCTTTACTTATTGACATAGTTAAGATGATTTCCACAGGCATGCCTAGAAATCCATCTCCTAGGTGATTCTGCAGTCTGTCTAGTTATGGTTGGTAAGTGGTTTACCCAATGAACCCTCTCCCCAGCCCCAGTCCCTCTTTCACAGAACTTTCTGGAGATGCCACAAGTGCCAGAATGTGCCTGCTGAGGTGGAGGAAACAGGGCAGCAAAGGTGGGATTGTTTTTTTCCTACTCACCCATGTCAGTGGAGCAGCACTGGAAAATGCAGAGGAAAACAGCTAGAAGATATAGAAAGTTTTGAATTTGGAAATCGCCGGAGAAGAGGAGTGCCAATCACCATCTCTCCGGGCAAAGGGTTCCAGAAGAGATTTTAAGTGGTGCATGCATGGTGTTAAAATATTCATATGAAAAGTCAAGAATTCAGTTCACACCACTAGTGTTTGCCATGCGTCTTTATATTTGGAAACAGCTGGATTGCCATCAGAATTTATCATCTGCCCAGATGCTTGAGAGTCCCTCCATGGGGCCAGCTGTAATGCACAGACAGGAATTGAACCTGATTTATTCTTTTTCTGATCACTGCAATCAACTTGCAGGTTGTCAATAACTATAATCAGCCACCAGGTATTTCTTGATGTCTTATGTGAGGCACATGCATGGTGCAGGTGACATGAGCCACAGGGCTCTACGTAAGGAGACAGGCGTCTTGCTTCAGGAACAAACCCAGCAAGCACAGTCTGATTCAAATCTAGTTCTGTCCTTGTGCTAGCGGTGAGGTCCTTCTTGGGCTTATGACAGGTTTCGGGAATGACTGGGAAGCCAGCAGGGCTTCTTGGAGAAGAATTAGATCTTTGTCCGATCAGGGTATGGGTCTAATCAGATCATACCCTGATTAGATCTTTATCTGATGTTAAGATGGGAGTGAAGACGGATGAGAGAAGGGCTCCTTTTGTGCAAGAGGATGGAGATGGGTGTGTTCTTGGGAGGGAAGATAACTTGGAGGAGGGGACCAGGGGCAAGTTTTACTGGTGGTGAGAATAATGAAACCATTGTCTGCCACAGTTGTGGGCTGAACCTGGGAAGGAGGAGTAAGTAAGCTAGAGTATGTAAAATAGGGTGTTGGGTCCTCAAGCAAAGTTTGCCCTTTATTGAGAGGCCCCCAGAGTGGCTGAGTTAATGTAGAACATCTTCCCACCTGGATGCCCAGCACAGCACATGCTCCTGGTAGACGGAATGAATGATGGCACACACACACACACACACACACACACACACACACACACACACACACCCATAGCTGTGCCTGGATTCACTGAGACTGTCATCTGAAGATGCAGGCTTACTGCAAAGGTTGACAATAGGAAATGCTGCTCGACTGGTTTCTCTCAAGTATCACGTTGTGAACAGAGTTAATGACTGTCGAGTTTAGGAGTCAGTTTGCTACGGCTTAGGACTTTCTGCCTTAGAGGGACGATGCTCCTGGGGCATGTTTTCATAAGGGAGGAGGTGGCCCAGGGTGGACTCAGAAGAAGTACTTTATTAGAGGAGTCAAGGGCCAAATAGAGATGGGGGATGGGGGAGTGGGTAGCTAACAGGGAGGGCCACCATGAGGAGAGAACAAGGCAGTGGACTGGGAGGTTGGGTGGATAGCAGAGGGAAGTCCTAAGATACACATGCAGGGCAGATGGTAAGCAGGTGGTCATGATGCTGAGCGAGGACATCGATATTCTCAGGGATGCTACCTTTGGCCAGGGCTCTTGTGATGCCAAGTGTGAACTGTCAACTTGACAGAATCTAGAGTCCCCGAGAGACGTACCACTGGGCATACCTGTGGGAGATGGTCTTGATGTTAACTGAAGTAGGAAAACCCATCTTACTTGTGGGTGGGACCATTCCCTAGGCAGGAGTCCTGTACAAGGTGGAGAACGTGAGCTGGGCAGCAGCAGCATCCATTCATTGCTCGCTCTTCTCACTGTGGGCATAATGCAACCAGCTGCTTCAAACTCCTGCTGCCTCGACTCTCCTGCCACTAATGGTGAGCAAAACAGACAAACACACAAATGAGCAAAAAAACCAACAACAACCCGTTCTTCCTTAAGTTGATTTTGTTAGAGTGTTTTTTATCACAGCAACAGGAAAGTGAGTGGGTGCTGCCCATCCCCAGGAGCCAAAAAGAGAAAGCCATGTGAGAGGCTATGGAATTCAGGACCTCTACCCAACCTAGCTTGGGGCTAAAGTTGTGACATCATAGGCCTTATCTGGGGACAAACAGAAAGTGAAGGAAAGCCAGCAACTTGGCTCAGATCTAAGCCCTGGGCCCTGTACCAGTTCCCATCAGTCACGTGTTTACCCAGGAAGTCAGAGTAATTGTACTTAGAAAAAAGGAGTCCCATAAGAGACCTATTTATCCCCCTTGAAGGTTAATTCAGGCATCTGGCTTTTGTGTGAGTTCTGCTTCTAGCCTCTCCTCTGTCTCCAGACGCACTAGGAGGAGAGAGGCAGAGAATGATGGCTGCTCCCAGCTAAGTCTTAAAGCATTTTAAGTCAATGACAAAGCACAAAACCCTTTGTTGTTAAAGAGAACTGATTGTCCCCAAGAGCCATTCTCTTCTTGAGAGCCATCAGTGTTTATCAGGGTACACTGCTCCATTCTCTAACCTCCTTCATAGCCAGATCTGGCCATTTCTTGAGTTTTAGCCAATGGGAGCCAAGGACAGCAATGGGAACTTTTCTAGGCTGTTCTCTGAGTGGCCATGCCTTCTCTTTCCTTCTTTCCCTTCCATTTTCATCTGGAAGTGGTAGTGGAACATCTGAGGCCCTTGGGAGGTTGGGACATTCAAGAGCCTAGACCCTGACCCCATACAGCTGCCATCCCAGCCTGGACAGATAATACTCACATTGCCATGCAAGGTGTTCATATTTCTCTTAATTGGGGCTATAATTATTTTGTATCTGTGTTCTCAGAAACTACATCTAGATCCTCACTTACTATTTTTAATTTTGAGAGTTAAATGTATACAGTTGGAGAACAGAAAAGACATGTAAACAAGATACCTGAAGGTTTTGAACACTTGAACATATTTGAGTGTGCGGGACTAGGGAGATGGCTCTGTGGATAAAGTGCTTGCATGCAATTGTGAGGACCCGAGTTTGATCCCCACGTAAAAAACTCAGGCTTGGTGGTATGGACTTGGTATTCAAATGCTGGGAAGGCAAAGACTGGCAGGTCCTGAGGTCTCAGTGGACAGTGAGCCTAGCCTAATTGTTGAAGCCCAGGTCCCAGCGTGAGACCAAGTCTCAAAAAACAAGATGGACAGCTTCTGAAGAAAGACACCCAAGGTTAATCTTTGGCTTTCATATGCATGTTTATATGTGTGCATGTGTGCATGGATGCATGTGCACACAGACACACACACCTGCACTGTGTATGCACATGCATCCATGCACACAAAAGAAAGCATTTGAATGTGGTGTTTGGTATATTCCTCAGTGTGTGGAGGGCTGAAAGACTTTCTAAACCTGCAAACCTCCCTTCTGGACACCCCTCATCCCTTGAATATGTACCTGTTGTGTGCCCTTCTCTGTCTGGTGACCTCCTACCCTGCTAGAAGGGGTCATCACCTCTTGCTGATGAAGTGTAAACTCTAAGGGACAGAGACTTAGCTCTAGTCACGGCTTTATCATGACACCGCAGGGTGGACCCGGCAGAAGCGATGTCATCAGTAAGTGCTTCTTGAGCCGCTACCTAGCTGGCTGGCCTCTGTCTGCAGGCTCAGACTTTGTGTCCCAGTCTCTGAGCTCTCCCTATGATGGCATCTTTGAGGGAATCTCTTGATACGTTTGACTGATGAGGAAAGGGCCCACCCTGAGTGAAAAGGCAGAAGAAGCTGGCTGAATGTGAACATTCATCTCTCTGCTTCCCGATGGTGGCTGCAACCGGTTGCATCACCGTGATGGACCAAATCCCTTCAAAACATGAGCCCCAGTAAAACCTTCCTCCCTTAAAGGGCTTCGCGTCAGGTGTTTGGTCACAGCAAGGGAAGCAGATGATCATGGCTCTAGCTCCGGTCTGGCCCCTCCCATTGCACACGTTCACCTACACAACCGGTGCCCCTCACTCCAGCGTATCGCTCAGCCGACTGCAAGAGAGTCACGGCTGTAGCGGTTTCCTCTGTCCCTGTTCCCCTGCCGTGGCCCTGAGCACAGGCTCTGTCCCCTTGTAGCTCCCAGCCTGTGGTACCATCACTTATATCAGGCTGCTGCATGTTCTGTGGGTACTTGTACAGCTGTCCCCGAGACCTTCAGCGGCCATGGCCACCTTACTTTCTCATTCTCTGAGGCTCATCTTCCCGCCCACCTTCTGTGTAGGATGGCTTCTGTAGAAGTCAGCCACCCGGCTGTTTCTATGGTGGCCTGAAGCCAGAGAGAAGACGGCCTACATCTGAAGTTCTGCTGTGTGGATATGACCATAGACATCAATAGAGATAACAAATGGGATGAGAGACGCTGATTTCATTCTATCCTTGGGTCTTTATTAATTTTCTGGTGTTATAATAGACTACCCTGACAAAAGCCACTTAGAGGAGAAAGGGTTTATTCTGGCTCACAGTTCAGAGGGGACATAATCTATCATGGTGGGGAAGATGTGATAACGTGGGGAAGGTATGGTGGGCAAGAAGTAAGGAGTAAACAGGAAGGAGAGCCCAGTCACAAAGCTTCAAGCCTCTGCTCCCTCCATCTTCTGATGAGGCTCCACCTCCTAAAGGTTCTACCACCTTCCCAAACAATGCCACCAGATGAGGACCAAGTGTTCAAATATGAGCATTTGGGGGTCATTTGACATTCGGAACACAGTACCTTGTAATTTTTTTTTTTTGTTTTTAGGCTTGTTTTACTTTAATGACTGATCCACGGGGGGCCAAAGCCAAGCCACTGTGTACAGACATGAAGGAGGCCGTATTTCTTGATGTCTTCCTCCTTGGACAGAGTCTTGATGATCTATCTCCTTCTTGGCCTGGAGGCGCTCCTCCAGGTGTTTTTGAACTTCCTCAGTTTTAGACCAGTGAGCCTCAGCCTGGTCAGCCAGGAGCTTCTTGTGGGTCTTGTCTGGCTTCAGCTTGTGGATGTGCTCTGTGAGAATCTGCTTGCTTTTAATACATTCCCTTGACCTTCAGGTCCAGGCTAGGATACAGATGGTGGTCTGTTTTAGATTCATCTTCTGAGAAGCCAGCACAGGATTTGCATCCTTCTCATCCAGGTCACGTGTTCAGGCATGCGAGCATTGGCAGTACCCTTCCACTTCCCTGTGTCCACATGCCTCCCCTTCCGCTGAGACAAGGTGTTTTTCCAGCATCGAGCCCCGGAATGGACAGTCACAGGCTTCTGGATGATCAGCCCATCTTTGGTCAGCTTCTGGATCTGCTGACGGAAGTTGGCATTGCAGATTCCATTGGGTCTCATTGGGGTCCAACCAGATCTTCTTTTTACCGTGGTGGTGGACGTTAGAGGAAGCCTCTTCTGAAGCCTGAGCACACTCATAGCTGTGGATGCAGCTGCAAAAAGAAAGCAGCTTGCCGGGCAGTGGTGGCGCACGCCTTTAATCCCAGCACTCGGGAGGCAGAGCCAGGTGGATCTCTGTGAGTTCGAGGCCAGCCTGGACTACCGAGTGAGTTCCAGGAAAGGCGCAAAGCTACACAGAGAAACCCTGTCTCGAAAAAAAAAGAAAAAAAAAAAAAAAAAAACCAAAAAAAAAAAAAAGAAAGCAGCTTGAAATTTTGAAGAAGTCTCCTTTATCCCTCTGATCTTAGTCTTTCTGAGTGTGAAATGGGGACAACAAAGCTTCTGTTGCCAGTCTCCTGTGGCCCCGTGGAGGGAGCATGAGTGGGTGTCACCTTCTACATGCATGTGGCCACACATATCAGACTCCTGAGCCATGTTATTGGGATCCAGTATTCACGGTCAACTCTGATGCTGAAACAAATGAAGCCCATTTGCTTGTGCCAGTGCTGAAAAGTACTTAGCGTGCACCAGACACCAGTTCGGTATTTTTATAATATTACCTCATTTAATCCTATCACCTCCTCTCGGTCAGGTAGGCTGTTCTCTTAGCCCTGCTTTATAGATGAGGCGCTGGAGAGAGATAGAAAGCACCTCTTTAAGAGGCAGAGCCTGGCTGTAGTCTTCACTGTCGCTGTTGGCATATAAAGTGTCCCCAGGCTGGCCTGGACAAGAGGGCCCCTCGCTTTGCCGCTGAAAGCATATAGGAACCCCCCTAATGGTGGCTTTCTTTTGGCGTCAGAAAACTGGGATCTCCAGCCCAGTCCTGGGCACCATTCGTCAGCTCCTTTGCAGCCACGGTGCAGACGTTATTCTGCTGTAATGATTGCAGACCTCTTAATCAGGGGACTCTGACAACCGCGCCATTTGCTGGGGAAATTATGCCCCTCTAGAAGTGATTGTGGGGAGAACAGGAAAAACAAATGAGTCGGGAGTATGTCAGAGCTGATAAGCCTCAGGGACGTTGCTGGATCACAACAAGGACGGGTGTTTGGAAGGCAATTGCTGGCAAGAATGATGCAGGCTGGGTACATAGGCATCTGTGCCCAGGGGACCTGGGTGCTCTGCATCCGGCTAAGACCTGTCTACTAGTGTTCTCAGACTTCATTATGATTGTGACCCATGTGATAAGCCCTGGAGAATTCCACAGAGTGGCCTGTGGGTGGCAGAAAGGGGACAGCCCCATCCTGGGCAGGGCCTGCATCAGCACCTGGTCCTCAAAGCTACATGGAACAGCCAGCTCTATGTACCCAGGGTGTTTCACTGTTTCCAAGGACATGTGACTGCCCTTGGCTTCAAACTTGTGTGTGCCAGGCCCTCAGCGGCCATTGCTGTGTGGACAGATGTATTCTCTTGGGACCATTTCTTTATTCCCTTTCCAGTTCAGCCAACCCAGGACTTTACCTCTCTGTGTTTATTGTCCTGTCCATCTGAGGTACCATGTGCAAAAACTGTGGACTTGGAATTGAAGGGGAAAGCGAAAGGGTTTATGGTCTTAAAGTCAGGATGGAGAAACAGAGGGCCCCCAGAGCAAGGTGGCTAATGGCCAGCCAAACTAGCCAGCTTTGGGTTTGATGGAGAGACCCTGCCTCAATGAATAAGGTGGGAGAGAGCAATGGAGAAATACTGGCTTAGGCCTCTACATGTATGTTCACACATATGCAAAGCATACATACGCAGAGACATATATGACAATAGAAAACAACAACAAAAAAGCTAATATGATGGAGGACAGCTGAAGAATGATACCCAGGGCTGAATTCTGGTCTTCACACATATGCCCACACCCACACCCACACCCACAGGTGTATATACACCTGCATCACCCAAACACCACCTGTATACACCCAAACACCACCTGTATATACCCAAACACCACCTGTATACACCCAAACACCACCTGTATATACTCCAACATCACCTGAATATACCCCAACACCACCTGTGTATATCCAAACAAACACCACCTGCATACACCCAAACACCACCTGTATATATCCAAACACCATCTGTATATATCCAAACACCACTTGTATATACCCCAACACCACCTGTATATACCCCAACACAACCTGTATATATCCAAACAAACACCACCTGTATATACCCCAACACCACCTGTATATACCCCAACACCCTCTGTATATACCCAAACACCACCTGTATATATACAAACACCACCTGTATATACCCAAACACCACCTGTATATACCCAAACACCACCTGTATATACCCCAACACCACCTGTATATACCCAAACACCACCTGTATACACCCCAACACTACCTGTATACACCCCAACACCACCTGTATATACCCAAACACCACCTGTATATACCCCAACACCACCTGTATATACCCAAACACCACCTGTATATATACAAACACCACCTGCATACACCCCAACACCACCTGTATATACCCAAACACCACCTGCATACACCCCAACACCACCTGCATACACCCAAACACCACCTGCATATACCTGAACACCCGCATACACACATACAAATACCCACATGAGCGGCACACACACACACACACGCACACGCACACGCACACGCACACGCACACGCACACAGACACCTGCAGAGCCACTCATCTTGACAATCAGGACTGTGTATTTTTGATGCCACCAGGGTTTGGATGGGTCCTCTTCACATGGTCTGGAGTTGAATGCTCCCAACTATTTGTTAGGACACAATTTATAGGTTCTTCGGAGCAGGCCCCCTGACTGTAGACTCCAACGACGTGGCTGCCATTTAAATCCTGTCACAGATATAGCTCCATCCCTGGAGCTTCGGAGCAGGTTGACTGATAAGACAATGAATAATAATTTGGGGATTTTCGTTATTTACAGCTGCCCTGGGTCATCTGTAAATTATGCAGCCCATACTTACGCCTGCTTTCTTTTTTCTTATGTAAAGCTCTCTCTCCAGACTGCCATCCCCTGTATGATATCCACGCATCAGTTACTCTACCACCAAGCTGGTTTCCTGTTTCATGAAACACTTCTAGTCCTGTTACCGAATGCCTACGTTCCACAGACTCTGCCTCTGGGTCCTGAGTCCCTAGACACTGGAAACTGAGAGAAAGGGCGGGGCTTAGGTTTGACAGAGAACCCGCGGGTACCTCTCTGCCTGGCACAAAACGGGGAACCTCCGTGGGTACTGGGAGGGGAGAATTTGTAAAATCTCTGTTGCATGAGTAGTCTGGCTAAGACAGAGTCAGGAGCAGCGGCTGCCTCTCTGGGATGCTCAGCTTGGCTGAGAAGCAACAGGTTGGGGAAGGGGGACAAGCTGCATCCTTTGCCCAGGGGGCACAGCCAGGAGGGGAGTGAAGGGCAAATGCCCCTCTGTGCCCACCCTGAATCGACCTGGCAGAGTGATGGGAGGACAAGGTAACGGGGGGGGGGGCAGGCCACGGGGCTGCAGCTGGCAAGGCAAGGTGAGTGTCTTCCCCCACCCCCATTATCTTTTGCCTACGCATCACTTCAGGCCCGTGCTAGCCACGTGACTGAAAACAAGCCCTCTCCCCAACGCGACGCTTAATGATCCCTTTAATGCCCGAGCGCCAGCACCTCTCCTCTCTCTCGCCTGTTCCCTGTCAGCCATGGGGCATTAAACCGGTGATAAAAATGCCTTTTTGGTACGGTCCACAAACTCACCAAGAGGCTCTCGGTAGCAGTATAGCCATCTAGCATGAAATCAAGAGGCAATCACCACGGATGAGGCGAGAGGAGCTCAATGTAGGAGCAATTAGCAGATGTGCGTGTCCTGGGTCCTGTCCTCTACCACCTCTGGTGCCCGCACCACCTGGCCCATTTTTGCCTGGCGGGGCTCCCTACAAAACCCTGCAACCCATATCCAGTCCTGAACAGTAAACCTTAGGGCAGTGGGAGACACTTCATTCAATCTGTGTGCGTGGGCAGGGGGGAGGGGCGCAACCTCACGTGTCCGTCATTACAGCCCACCTTGTTTGAGGCGGGGTCTCTGCTGTTTTTCCACTGTCTATACCTGGCTAGCTGCTTGGATTAAACATGTTCCTACCCACGTCCAGTTTTATGTGGGTTCTAGGGATTCTAACTCGGATCCTCAGATTTGGGTGGCAAATGCGTTTACTCACGCAGCCCTGTCTTCAGCCCCGGTCACATCTTTACTGTTAGCGTACACAGCATTCTTGGCCTACGTGGCCCTTGGGAACAGATGACCTCAGTAATTATTTTTTAACACAGAAAATATTAAACTCAAAAGAGAAAAAAAATGGTAAAAGAAATGGCCGGTTATGAATATGCATTAACATGATGCTGTATATGGAACTGGGAACAGGAGCCATTTGTTTTGAACGAATCGGATCTTGACACATGGCCGCGAACGTGCTGACTTCTCTATCACGCCAACATGCTGGACTAGTTTGATTTATATGGTGTGGCAGTGAGGGTTTTTTTCCCAATTAAAAACGAACGGAGAAAAAATCATTAATTTAACTACTGTATATTAAATTTGCATTAAAACATCCGTTTGTCTATATTTATATGTGAGTTATTGAAAATGTGAGCTCATGAATTCTAATTTTTAGGATCACATGTCAAATATTGAAGATAAATTTTATTTATTTCTGCAATTAATTCTATGAGAACAAATAGCTCTAATTTAGGGGATGGCATATGTAACTGTCCGCCAGAACCCTCCCTGAATAACAAACATACCATTCATCTTTTCTCATTAGGGTTTTCCTGCGCCTGTAGCTGCTGTTGAGATATTCACACCTTGGCTGCTGTTTTGTGTGTTTTCAACCCTGCTCAACTACCACGCTGAGAAATCGTTTAAGACAATATGGATGGTGTCAAAGCTCTGTTTCTTTATGATGTACAAAGACTTGTGCATATCCCAGAGGCTGAACACATATTCCTTCTAAGCAGCTTGACATCAGCCACTCGGGTTCCTCATCAAGATGGCTAAGGGGTTTCCAAAGATAATCTTGGGGGTGACTCTACACAGACCTTTCTCTGTTATACGGGGGATCTGGTGGTTTATTTCCGGGGCTTTTGTCCCCATGTGGGTCTCAGCTCCAATATAGGGAGGGTACCAGCAGAAGGGGGCTATGCCTACAGTCTCTGAGTGCCAAGACATTGGACTTCATAACCACCTTCTGTCTCTGCAGGAGGTCACCCGACTGCCAAATGTGTTGAATGGGTAGGTGCAGGGTAGGGACAAGGGGCACTCTGACTGGACTGTGCTGCATCACCACCCCCACGGCTGTCGGAATGGAGTGAGTGAGTGGAAGCCTATTCTCAGTCTTTGCTTCATACATACATGGATGTTCATGTATGACACTGGTGTTCAGCAAGATGTCAGCTATCCTTAGAGGCCATGTGCCAAAGGCTTAGTTCCCATGTAGCACTTAGGGGACAAGTCGTGGACCTTGAGGAGGAGGGGCCTAATGGGGGGTACTCAAGTCATTGGGAGTGTGTCCTTGAAGGAGACTGTGGGACCTAACCACTTTTCTCTTTCTTGTTTGCTTTCTGGCCACGAGGTAGCTGTTAGTTCTGCTCCATACCCTGGGCCATAGCCCACACACCCATGAGAGTCCTAAAGCAATGAGTCTACCCAAACACCGACTGGACCTCCAAAACTGTGAGCCAAAGGGAGTCCTTTCTGTTTAGAAGCTAATTGACTCTGGCATTTCATTACAGTGATGGAAATCTGAATAGTATATATCTAATGAGTAATACATAGGTGGGGGGCAGCATTTTTCTTAGGTATTAATTCAAGACAGTTCTTGCACTCAGTGGGTCAAGTTGAAGGTGGTGGGAGTTGAGATGAAGACTAGATGAGGGGATTGGGTGGGAGAGTAGGAAGTTTCCTTACTCCTCCTTGGGAGGTTGAACTCATATTGCTGCCTGTAAAAGGTTTTCATGGCATCAAAGACCCCTTTTAGGGGCTAGAGAGATAACACAGCAGTTACAAGCAGTTGCTGCTCTTCCAGAGGATATAGGTTCGGTTCCCAGCACCCACAATGGGCAGCTCACAACCACCTGTATCTCCCACTCCAGGGGATCCACCTCCTTTCACTTTCTTTGGGCACTCGCATTCACATGGAATGAATTTGTGCACACACCCATACTGCCCAACAATAAAAATATAGTAACTCTATAGTTCCATTCTGAAATGTGTCATTTCTGGCTAAGGGCTAGCCCAACACCATTCCCTGTAGACACAGGAAGTTATGAATGGGACATTCCTGTACACAGGGCAATGATGGGACTAAGTGGCTGTACTTGTAGATAGATTTTCCAGTCTACACTGACGTGCCAAGAGCTTCAGTTAGCCATTCTGCAAGTTGTACTGAGGCCTCTCTTCCTTGGTCCTACACCAAACAGTGGGGGTGCTACATTCTCCACACCAGGAGCTCATTTCTCGGGTGTGGCTTGACTCAAATTCTGGGTCTGATTCAGGGAAGGCTGTCAGAGTAGAGCTGGCCTTGGTTTTGGTTAGGGCCACGGTGTAGTTTCTGGCTTTCTCTTCCAGAACAGGTTCTCTGCAAATCCAAAGGCTGAACCTGGGCCACTGAGTCCTTAGAGACCAGGCCTACTCTACAGTGGGTGAGAGTTCTCCTCGCTTTCCCATCATGCAGAGTCTCCAGCAGCTGGAGTTCCCTCTAGTTTTGTTCTCCTCCTGGGGTGCCTCCCCCCGCCCCCAATTTCCCCTGATTAGCAGCATTTCTGAAATCACAATTTGCAATAATCAGCCCCGGGAACATGTAAGTCAAGTACATCCTATTATCAAGAACAATTGTCAAGTTTCTTTTTTTCTTCTTCTTTCTCCTCAATAATAGGACGATCAGACACTCTCCCCTTTGATTTTCAATGAGTATAAATCACTTTTACACTTTGGCTTTAGAATATATTAACATATCCAGGGATGGATGGAACAGAGACCCACTAGGGGCCGTGGCAAAGTCCATCTGTGGCTCCAGATGTGAGCATGTGCCTTGGATCTGCTGGAGTGAGGAATGGCTGTCCCCTTCATGTCTCTGTGCCTGGAGAACATATGCTCAAGGTAACAGGGTTGTCCTCTTTCCTCCTCATTCCTGACCATTTGGGGACAGGAAAGCTGTGGCTAACATTTCCCGGACTGCCTCAGGGTTTGCCTTCCCTGGACAGCAAGGCAGTGGAAATAAAGCCAGAAGGAGATTAAGGGGGGCTTTTGACAGCACACCTTGCTGCCTGTCTGTCCCTGTCACATTTGCCTTCTCTATAAAACTGCCATTGGGCTATTCATCAATGTCACCAGAACCCAGGGTCCATTGAGGCGGAGGTGGCTACCTTTTATACCCAGGTTTGACTGTGTCCTGCTTATCTCTGCCTGACCTGGCTGCCCCTACCTCACTTGGTTGTCATTAATGCAGACCACAGCACACTATGGAGAATCTTCTGATCTCCAGATCTGGCTTCATGTCTGGCTCTGCCCAAGACCACCTGTACCACCCAGATCATTCATCTTTCTGAGTTTGGACTTTCCCACCTGTACCAGATGAGAGTGTCTAGAAAGACAACAGGGTACCTGGAGTGCAGTGACTTCCTGGCGAATGCTGGCTGTCATAAATTCAGAATGTATTCTGGGGGTGTTTACCAGGTAACTTCAGGTACTCTGGGTTTTCTGTTGCATGAGGGGAGAGGACAGGGTACCTGTAAGGAGGAATCCTTCCCTCATGGGGTTCAGGAAGGGTTTCCCCTGGGCAGGTATGTGCTGAGGACCCAGAGGGAATCAAGTTGTCCTGTAATAGGAAAATCTGGGCTGTTTCTTGCCCTGTGGTTGAGAAGAGACCAGAGGATAAAACGCAATCATCAGTCCGAAGGGGACCATGTGCTGTTTATCTGACATCTGCTTTCTTCCTGGGAGTCTGGCCTTTTGGTACATGCCAGGCAGAGGTTGCCTGGGTGACCAGCCCTCCATTGAAAACCTTTGTTTCTGATGAATTTCCCTGAGTAGAAACAGAGTTTGCATGGTGCGTGGAGAGAGGTCCATGGATCCCCTCATAGTGGGAGAGTGGGTGGACTCCTGCTTGTGGATCTGAACTGTTTTCTTCATGGTCTAGTATTATTTACATCTGTCATGGTAGCAAATCTCAGCTGCTCTAAGTACAGCCTCCTGCTGAGTATCTTAGTGGAACTCATGTAGCCTTGGGAACAGCTAACAGACCTACCAACAGCAGCCCTCCACCTTCCTCCAGGTTGTGAGCATCTTAGGAAAAGGAGCTTGCTCACTGTTGCATCTTCACCCTATTGTTCCTGCGCCATGAATATGATGACTGTTTATCGTGGTGCCTGAAGGGGTCTGATTGCTGAAGGCCAGTCTGATGAGGTTAGGATGTGAGACCAGACAAGGTTGACTCACAGAAGAAAGTAATGACAAGAACAGACGCATCTAAAACTGCAGTGCCTGCCAGTGGTTGAAAACTTGCTATGTGTGTGGAGAGCCCGTGCTCAGCCCTGTGTCTCTACTGTATACCAGATGGAGTGCCTTCTAAGCCCAGCCCTGATGCTTATTCTGCGAAGCCTTGGATGGTGTTGATGGGGAGATGGTATTGGTAAAGCACTTGTCTTGCAAGTATGGGGACCTGAGTTTAATTCCAAAGAACTCACATTAAAAAGCAAAAGAAGAAGAAGAAAGAGGCTAAATGTGGTGGTTAAGTGGTTAGGGAGACAGGTAGATGCTTGCTGGCTGGTTAAGTCTACTTGGTGAATTCTAGATCAAGGAGAGAGCCTTTCTAAAATAAAAAGAGGAGGATGGATAGTCCTTGAGGAACGAAACCCGAGGTTGTCTTCTAGCCTCTATATCTATGCACGATCCCTTGCATGTGACTACACACACACACACACACACACACACACACACACACACACACACACACACACACTCACTCACTCACTCACTGACAATATTGAGCACTGTGCTTCTTGGGACTTTCTTCACATAGCAGCTGGGTCAGTAGTGTCAGAATTCAGCCAGTCAGGTTGAGAAAATGGAATCCATTAACAGAATGCTTTATTGTAACCAGAAGTCACTGTAGAAAGTGACCCTAGCCTGAGGCCTGAAGGAGAAGGAAGAGGGGGAGTTTTCTAGAACTTAGGCTATCAGAAATCTTAGGGAGCAGGGACCCCCAATGTCTGAGGTGGGGTCTGCTCAATGAATTTCATTAGAGATTGGACTCAACTGCCAAGCTGAGGAGAGGGCCGCTTCTGGGGAGAGGCAGGCTGAGGGAGTTCCCCCCACGATTCCTGCTTCCATCTCGAAAGAGCCTCGGCAGTCAGCAGTAAAGAAGCCTCACCCCCAGTCCCAGAACCAAACCCCAAAGAACAATGCAGACCAGAGGGCTGGGGGCTGATTTATTTTGCCTGCCTCTTTGGTGACTCCACGGCTACACGCGTATTTAAACTTTTATGGATGAACCTGTGTGGTCACCTCACGAGATGAAATTATCCTTTGTCCAAATGAACGCCCCCGCTCAAGTTGAAGGGAGGACACACAGCTCCAGCAGTCACTGGATCCATCTCAGGTGAAACTAATTATTTTTAAAATTCAGTTACCGTTCCACATAAATACCTGGAAGAGACTGAATTGGAGGTTAATCACTAGTAAGCCCTCATATTAATTAATGTAGAGAGAGAGAGGGAGGAAGAGGAGGAGAATTTGGCTGCAGAAGCAGGAGAGGAAACAGGTGGCATACACCTGGCATTGTGTCCAGTCACAAGGCCACAGCCGACATTTTTGCTGACCTATCCAAACTCCCACCCCTCATCTGGTTGGGGTCTTTCCTAGTGGGATATGGCTGACCTCCACCTCACAATGGTCATGTAGCTGCATTTCAGGCCACGAGTTGGATGTGCCTGAGTGTACATGATAAATAGACACTGGATTGTTAGAGGAGAGGACCTTCCAGAGAGAGGCGGGGAGTCCTTTGGGTGAGAGTTTTGTGAAAAGGGCTATTAGTGCTGTAGGCGGTGTAGCGGGGATCTGAAGAGCAGCTCAGAAAGCAGAGGACCAGCCTTCAAGGGTTTCTAAGGAAGCAGCGAGGTCCTACCCCACAAAGCACAGGTGTGGTTAATATGTCACGTACGCCGTGTGCCCACAATCAAGTCATTTCTGGTGCTGGTGAGGGGAGCTGGGGGAGAATGACCGCAAGGGTTGAACGTCGTCTGTCAGTTCTTCACAGCAGTGCCTGGAGGGGAAAGAGACAGCAGAAGGCGTGGCCAGGCCTGGAAGGCCCCTCTCATCAGCACGGAAAGGATCTGGGATCTAACCATTAGATCAAAACGAAGTGAAATAAAACATCAGGGCTGGAGAGATGGCTCAGTGGTCTTGTAGCAAGAGGACCCGGGTTCGGTTCCCTGCACCTGTGATGGCCACTCATAATCACCACTATAATTCCAGCTTCAGGGGACCTGCCACCCTCCTCTGGCTTTCTCCCTCCCTCCACACTTACATATACACACACATATATGCTATCCATGTAATTAAACATCAAACCAAATCATTAAGCATATGAATTCTGTGAGTGTGGGGACTGTATTGGTTTGTTCACTCAGTATCTAGAATAGTCCCGGGCATGTGGTCTGCTTTTGGTATTATGTGTGAAATAGAATAAACACATCTTAATTGCTAATAAAAACTCAAAGATGCCAGCACTCGCCTCATCTGCTGCACTCTCCAGTGCCTGGCAGCTCCTGAATCTGCTGCAGAATCTGGGGTGCTCTCTGCTGGCCACCTGCCAGGCTGCTTAGAGCCTGGGATGAGCACTTTCTTAGGGTTAGAAGTCTGGAGAGTTGATCTCTATTGACAAAGCGCTTGTCAGTTGTGTGGTACCTTTTACAGCCTTTTGGTGGGTGTCTGCAGTGGCTGGAGTCTCTCTGCTCCTTCATTTTATGGTTTTTCTGTACAAGGCATTTCTATGACAGGGTTTGGGTGTGGTGATATATTGTGTTCCCCAATATGTTGTGCGCCCTAATAAAGCTTATCAGAGGATCAGAGGAAAAAGCCAGTCACTGTAGTAAACATAGAAGTCATGCAATGATAGCACATGCCTTTAATCCTAGCATTCGAGAGGTAGAGATCCATCCGGATCTCTGTGAGTTCAAAGCCACACTGGGGAACAGAGCCAGGCATGGTGACACACGCCTTTAATCCCAGCACTGACCGTGGAGGTCTGGAGGTCTGTACAGACAGACAGGAAGTGATGTAGCTGGCCAGAGAGAGGAAGTTAGATGGCAGGACAGAAAGGCATATAGGCATGGGCATACAGGAAGTAGGTCTCTTTGGAAGCTGAGGAGTTGGTGAGGTGAGGTTGGTGGTGGCTTGTCCTATTCTTCTGATCCTCAGATAAGCTTTATTAGGGTGCACAATATATTGGGGGACATACCATATCACCACATTTGGGGTCATAGCCTGTGACCATAACAAGCCATGTTCAGCCAACCATTCTCCATAACTCAATTGAAAAAGCCAAATTAATAGTGAAAACCTGAAAAGGGGGGGTTCATTCATTGGCCACATTGGAAATAGGGACAAAGAGGCCACTGATACTCTAATCCATGTCATCTTCATCCGTCTTCAGGGTCCTCAAGTGGAGTTAATTCATGTTTAAATAGAGGTTCAGAGATATGAGCACTTAAGCAGTCCTAGCCAGGTGTGGTTCTGCCCACCACGGACCCATTGCCATCTCTTCTGTGAGTGGTCTAGCAATTTCCTCTCTGCTGACTAGGGGTTTAGGCTTTTTCCTCTCCCAGCATGAGACACCCCCCTGGGGGGGACGGGAGGGGGAACTCCAGTTTCATGGGGTCCATTGCTTCAATAGTCTGATAGCCCATTTGTGGGATACAAGAGTCTCTTTAGAATATCTTTATCCGTGCCAGGATGTCTGTGCTGTCTTAATGGCCACATGAAGACCTCGCACATCATGAACAGTGAGGTGAAAGGCACCCCAATTCCATGTTCTGATCCATGTAGGTGACAAATGGTGGCTGGAAGCCCACTGGTCCCCAGCACCCAACCAGATGACCTTCAGCGCCACTTCAGGATGTGTCTGTGTAGATGTGCTGGCCTGGCAGGAAGTCTTCACAGGAGCTGTTTCTCTTTCAGGAGAAAGTAAACGCCTTGTGGATTCAGGCCGACACGTGTGAGCATGCGTCTCTATTCGAGGATTTCAGCTTTTAAACAGAGGCACAATTTGTCAATTTTGGGTTCGGTTTACAAGCGTTCCCTTTTCTGAAGTCTAAATTTGTGTGAGCGGGGATGTGCTAATGAAACATGACATTTTTGTCTATTAAACCTACCTTCTCCAGGGAAGGGCGCTAAAAGAGTTCATAAAACTCCTCCTGGCATCTGGGGAAGCGTGGCGTTATAGTCATAGGTGTTTGAAAGAGGAAACTAAAATCATTGCTGCAGACAAAGGCTAGGAATAATTTAAACTGTTATCAGCAAAAGCTTAACAGAATACGGAATTAGGTAAGAGGACTAGAGGGCTCCCCCTCTCCCAACCCCACACTTTCAAGTTTCTTGACCAGCTTATGAGTATAAGAAATTTTCATGATGACAATATTCACATTTTAATTTTCAGGCTAACCCCAACTTGATTCAGCTTTGTCCCAGGAAACCCAAAAGAAGGATCTATTTAAAAGAAAAAAAATCTGAGCTTGTAGATTTAATTCAAATCAAATTTAATTGTGTCTTCATGGCATAGAAAAATTGGCAGAATTAGTACTAATGTTTTTTGCTGTTAAGTTCCAAATTGGTTGTTATTGAGCTTTTTCGAAGGCCGGGAAGAAGGCTAGTCTATGGGAAACGACTAAGTCCGGAGAGCTGTATTTCAAAGCAAGCTTGGAGAACAGGAATCCTGAAAGAGGAAACTAATTGATATAAAGTCTCATTACAAGCAGGATTACTCTCAGAGAGCCAAGACTGCTTGGGATGTAAAGTGTTTCCGACAAAGAGAATTGTTACAGGCGGTCTCTTGTCTGGAAGGAGTTGAGAAAATACCCAAAGGATGTCTGAGGAGGTAGTGGTCCCAAGCAAGGGAAGTCTCATTTTCCACACTAATTCCATTACTGGCATCTTTTTTTTTTTTTTAAAATTAACAAACACAATGAACAGAAGTTAGTCTCTTTCAGTCATGTCTATGTTTTTGCTGTGGCCCCTACAAAAGCTGTTATGCCTATCCCCTCATCCCTGTAGAAAGCGAAGAATCCATTTAACCCTTTCATACCTGTGTGTTTCTCCCTGCACAGAGTGAGGACGGGGAGTCTCAGCTGGCTGCCAGGGTCCCATTGTACTTCTCTGTATTCTTTCTAGGCTAAAACCCAGACCCCAGGGGTTCCCCTACCTGGGCTCTCAGGGAAAATGGGTCCCTCCTGCCTCTCTAGACTCTTGAGATGACCATTGAGAGCCACTGGAGTGAGTTAAGGAGGCTTGCCTCACTGGTCCCCCCTACACCCCGACTTTGTATAGTCTTCATCTTTGTCTAGTTCAAATCCCCTTCAACTGAGAGTAGTCCTGCTTCAGCCCCATTTGGTAAGTTAGCCTCGAAGGTTTAAATCCCAGGTTATTTTTTTTTAAGATGTATGTATGTATGTATGTATGTATGTATGTATGTATGTATGTATGTATACAGCATATGTGACTGCAGGCCAGAAGAGGGCACCAGATCTCATTGCAGGTGGTTGTGAGCCTCCATGTGGTTGCTGGGAATTGAACTCAGGACCTCTGGAAGAGCAGTCAGTGCTCTTAACCTCTGAGCCATCTCTCCAGCCCCAAATCCCAGGTCTTTTACTGGCCTTGGTAAAGGGTTCATGGCCCATCCTAGAAGGCCTCTATGAAGGCTTGTCCACTGCGATAAGTCAAGAGCCTAAAATGCTTCCTGACATACAAGGTGGACACAACACAAGTGTGGAACAAATGACTTGGCTAAACTAACGAATAAGAGGTCACAGCGAGAAATCTGCCAGCACAGTTTTCTACGCTAATGGACACAAGCGGGTTCCCTTCCCGGTAGCCACAGATCACATGCAGTGTTGTGTACCCTTTCGCATTTATTGAACACGGCTATGTGTCAGCCATGATGCTCTGACATACACTCCCTGTGATCTTCACACAGCAGAACATGTAAGATCTCTTTCTAATCTGTACGGTTTGATGAACTCACGACATGTGTCCATGTATGACAGGCCTCTAGTTCTGACTGGCTCCTTTCTCCCTCCCTCCCATCCCCCCCTCTCTTTCTGTGATGGAACCCAGGGCCTTGAACACACCTGACTGGTGCTCCAATACCAAGCTACATGTCATCCTTGTCTGCTTCATGTCTTGCTTCCTCCTCCTCTCTCTCTTTCCTTTCATTCTGAAGAGGTCATATGGAGTCCCAGCTGACCTTAAATTCCTCATCCTCCTGTGTCCACCTTCTGAGTTCTCTGACTGCAGGTGTACATCCCAGCAGGCCTGGCTGTCTTCCTACACAGGGGATCGAACCCAGGACCTTTTCTGCACTTGTCAGGTGTTCTGTCATTGAGCTACATCACACCTCCTGCCTGCTTCACTTTCTCTCTGATGGGTCAAAGCCTTTTTGTCTTCCTGCTTCTGAATTAGTAAAGTTATCTTCTCTAGTTAGTCATAGCTTATAATGACCCCTTTCCTGTCCCGGCTCCTCGGTGTGATGGGCAGACTCTCCTGGCAGCCATCAGCCGTGATGAGGCTGTAATCTTCATTTGTCTGAAGGTTAGGACTGTGGTGACCCTCACCATTAGGAAGATAGCCAAATGCTTTGAAGTAGGTTGGAGAAAGTTTCCAACGGAGGGGAGAGTGGCAGTTAGGAAGTAGATGGAGGCATTTCATTTGAGTGGTGGATATGATAGCTCTTAGTGCAAGATTAAACGCAACAGATGAGGGGTTTGGATATCCCGGCACACACCTATAATCTCACTATTTGGGAGCTGGAGTCAGGAGGATCACAATTTCGTGATCATCCTCAGCTACCCAGCAAGTCTGAGAATTTGCCGGCAGCCTGGGCTACATGAAACTCTGTTTCAGACAACAAACCACCCAGGATGAAAAAAGCTGTGACTTGGGTGACAATGTAAGGCATCTTGTCTTAGTTAACTTGTGCTAGCAACCTGACACAGCCTAGAGTCGTTTGAGGAAGTCTCAACTGAGGAACTGCCTGGATCAGATTGGCCTGTGGTCATGTTTGGGAGGGACTGTCTTAGTTGAGCATCATTGTGGGATAGCCCGGCTCACTGTGGGCAGAACTATCCCTAGACGGGTGCTCCGTAGATGTATTAGAAAGCTAGCTGAGCAGAAGCCTGGGAGCAAGCTGCAAAGTGTTCCTCCATGGTTTCAGCTTAAAGCCTCTGCTTGCTTTCCTGCCTTGGCCTCCATAAGTGATGAGCTATTTCCTGGAAGTGCAAGCTGAAATAAACACTCTCCTTGCCCAAGTTGCTTTCAGTCATTTTTTTTTTTTTAATAACAGCAGCAGTAAGCAAACTAAACCAGGCCTTTCCCTGTGGAAAAGAGCATGCTGATCCTCATAGAGCACAGTGACCTGGGACTTGAGTATAGTCCAGCACCGTCTGCAGTAACCCCCGTTGGTGTATATCACAGCCTTGTGCTGCAGTTAGCTATTAAGAGTAATTGCCAGAGTCACCTCTAAGTTTAAGTGTGTCCTAAGGCTACTCATTATTAAGGGACAAACAATAACGTTGCATTGTGGAAAAAGTATATTAGGGTGGGGGAGATGGCTCAGATGGTATAAAGTGCTCTCCGTACAAGCCTGAGGACCTGAGTTCAGCTCCCAGAACCCATGTGAAAAAAGTAAGGAGGCCAGGTATAGTTGTGAGCAATTGTAATACCCGTGCTGGGGAGACAGAGACAGGAGCACCCCTGGGACTTGCTGGCCAGCCACCTTAGCTTACTCAGTGAGCTCCGGGAGAGTGGGAGACCCTGTCTTAACAAACAGGGTAGATGGAGCCTGAGGAATGACACCAGAGGTTGACCTCTGGCCTTCACATGTATGTGTCTCCATGAACATACATACATAGACAAATACACGCACGCACGCACTTGTGTGATCTGGCACTGAGAAACTTGCAGAGTTTAATAGTCTTGTCTCTCTTTCCCCGTCTTCACTGTTGAGGTCTCTTTATTACAGCTCTTATCGTACTCTACCTGGAATTACGGCCCCTTTACTTGTATCTTTCTTTTTTGTTAGATCACGAGTCTCGGGGTGGGGGTGGGGGGGGCGAGCAGAGCAGACATTTTCTTGATTCCTTGGCCATATCTTTGTGCACATAATAGGCTCCAGATAAGCATTTGTTGATTTGCATAGAATTAAAGTTTGATACCTGCAAGAGTTGAGTGAGCCCAGTAACTCAAATTAGAGTCAGAAGAATCCAATTAGAACCCATAGTTACTGGTGGACACTCTGAATGTCAAATGAAGGACTGCCCTTGGTTCTGCTGAGTACTAGAGGTCTGTGTGCAGAGAACCACCCTGCTCTGTCTCATTTTTGAGGAGGAAGGTCCATAATGATCAGTGACAAGTATTGGGGAGAGCTGGCAGACAGAACAGGCTGGCACTGTTTCTGCCTTGTGGCTGCTGAGGTCCCTACTTCACAGAGAGCCAGGCAGTGCCACTTGTGTGTCCACTGGTAGCCCCAGGGGGCCTGCTTTGAGTCAATTCTCCCAGATCCCTTGGGAGGTGAGTGATTATATTGTCACTCTCCTCAGCAACACAATCGACTTTCCTACCTCTTCCTGGATGCTTTCAATTCTGACCTTTGCTGTCTCCAGTTCATCTATCTATTGTTTTAAATTTCTCCTCTCTGTCTTTTTTGTTGTTGTTGTTTAGGATACTGATGCTGGTCTTATCCTTTACACAAAAATCATGTCTTTAAGGACTATTTGTTAGCGAATAAAATGTGGGCTTTGAGTCCAGTGCATCATTTGATGTGGGTGCTGGGAACCAAACTTGGGTCCTCTGCAGGAGCACCAAGTGCTTTAACTGCTGAACCGTTTCTCCATTCCTTATAATCTTAACAGTGATTTAGAGTAATAGGTCTTCATTTTTATGAAGTCCAGCTCAGCAGTTTGTTCTGTTAAGGGCCGGGTGTTTAGCACTGCACTGAAGAAATGTTCAAGGTCATGGGGGTTTTTAGTGCTTTTCTTCCAGAAGATTTATAGCTTTGCATTTGGGCCAATCAATTTGTCTTAATTATTTTATATGGGCCAGGGTATAGATAAAAGGTTTTTTTAATTGATCAATTGATGAGTTGATTGCAGATGGTATAACGGTTTTGTGGTGAAAGGGCATCCTGGTGATTGGAGAGCCAAGAATGCCGCACAACATTATGCATCACACCACTCAACAGACCTCATGCAAGAGATTTATTGGGCGGTGGTGGCGCATGCTTTTAATCCTAGCACTCAGAAGGCAGAGGCAGGCGGATCTCTGTGAGTTTGAGTCCAGCTTGGTCTACAGAGGGAGTTCCAGGGCAGCCAAGGCTACACAGAGAAACCCTGTCTCAGAAAAAAAAAAAAAGATTTATTGGGGGTGGCATGAAAGGCTGCCTCTGAGTGGGGATATGAGAGAGAGAGAGAGAGAGAGAGAGAGAGAGAGAGAGAGAGAGAGAGAGAGAGAGAGAGAGAGAGAGAGAGAGATGTTGCATTGACCTTTAGTAACGATGAAGATTGAAGGTGGGGTGGAGGATGGGGGAGCACCCGGAATGTGGGCAGTTCCAACAGATGGATCTCTCATTATTCCAGCCCATTTTCTGAAAAGGCTGCTCTTTACCCAATGAATTAGTTTTGCCCTTTTGTCAGAGCTTAGGTCTCTAGTGAGAGTACATCTGGCTGAGTAGAGAAAGCACCTCTACAAATCTGTTCTAACATATACACAATGGGAATTCTGGGAAATCTGGTTCCTGCCAGCTTTATCAGAGCCATGGAAAAATGCAAGGCTTGCAAAAAACAATATGAAGGATACTTATTAAAGGCAGATATTTGAATCTTGTAATGGTTAATCTTACCTATCAGCTAGCCCCAATCTAGAGTCAGTGAAAGGCAAGCCACTAGGTGCTCATACTTGATCAGATTGTTCACACTGAGAACAGCCACCCTAAAACAATGTCAGTGGAACCTTTGGGTGGCAGCCCAGATAAAAAGCAGTGGGAGAAGTCAAGCTGTTGCTTTTTGCCTGGCTGTCCTCACTCGCATAGGCAAGTTCATCTACTCTGTTGCTGCCACTGCTGAATTCCTTTACTGATATTAAGACCCAGCTTATGGCTTCCAGCTTGGACTAAAGACCAGTAGGTCTTCAGGGATCCTCTGGGCCTTAGTACCAGGTTGGGACCACTGTGGTGTTCAGCTTTGTGGACTGAGCATCTACTGGATCCTCAGCCTTTCTGGGTGAGACAGCCATTTTTGGACTACCCAGACTGTATTGTGTAAGCTCCTCAATCCCCTGTTACTGTATATTCAGTCTATTGGTTCCTTTCCTATAGAGAACCCTGACTGATCAAGTCTTAACAGAAATAAGCTTTCTCCTGACTGAGCTTCTCTATTTCCCTCCTATCTTTCTGAAGTAGGGCCTGAGCTGCAGTTCCATTGACTGGGGCAGAGGGGGAAGAGTGTGTTGGTAGAATGAGTCATAGGATCCTGCAGTAGATAGGATGGGTGTTTGAAGAGCTGAGTATGCAGCTGAACACAAGGGCCTTATGGGAATGGAGTAGTGGTGGGAACAGGGAGGACTGAGATATGGGTGGAACCCAGATCACACACTGCTTGCAACACCAGGCTTTGGACCTTCTTGCTCACCTGGTCTTCTCCTGCTCACCAAGAAGACCTCTTCTGCCTCAGGGACAGCTCTTGATGGCTGTGTGATTGGAGCTCACCCTTGCTCTTCAGAAGTCCTACTCTTTGCCATAGAGTGATCAGGTTGGGACTTGTGTTTTGAGGGGTGGCAGCCCTTGGAGGAAGTCACGTTCCCTGTGATGGTGGGATGCTGAAAGAAGAGGCCAGGAAAACATCAAAATCCTCCTTCCTCTTTAAAAGAAGTCTTTATTAGCATATATCAATTATGCATAATTATGGGCTTCATTTTGACATTTTCATACATACGGATAATGTATCCTAATCCTATTTACCTTTTCATTACCCTCTCTTGTCTGCTTCCATGTCTTTGTGTGTGTGTGATTGAATGAGTTCCTCTAGGCCTGCTTAGAGAAGCATGATGGGGGGGGGGTTATTTGCAGGAGCATAGGCACCTCACCAATGGCTACATCATTGAAGAAAGTAATTCTCCCTCCTCTACCCTTCATTAACAGCCTCTAGCTCCTCAAGCTTGCTCCAAGCATTAGTTCCTTCTGGAATTGCCTGGCGTCTGTCAAGTGTGTAGAGTATTTGAGATAAGGTGGTAGCAGGCTCTCTTGCTTGTTCCAGAAGCTCCATAGAAGCTACCTAGAGAGAGGCTGGTGGCCCTCAGCACATGCCATGTGAGTGCTGTCAGGGCTAACCACAGAGGACAGTGAACTGTTCAGCCCTTCCTGGTACCACCCCATAGCAGGATGGCAGTTCACCAAAGGATGGCATGCTGCTCGGATCCTGCCTTTTCCCTGTGAACTTACTCTGTTCTGAATGACTAAGGTGTGGCCTGTGCTACAGAGTACTTAGGTCAGTGTGTGAAGACACACTCTGGGAGTGCAGGGTGGCATTCCAGGTGTCTCACTTCCTGTTCCGTGGTTCAGAATTCTGGGTCCTCATTGGTATCTCCTGCTCACCAAGAAGAGCTGGGCCTTGGCCGGCCGAACTCCGATGGAAGCCAACTGTAGATGAGAAGTTTGGGAAGGGCCAGGTCCATCCCTGGGGGAGCCGGTGCCGGGTGAGAGGGTGAGCTCTTGGGCTGGTACGGAAGCTGTGTGGGTGGAAGGATGTTTTTTTTTTCTTTTTGGTGCCTCTTCAAGCCTATCAGCGAGACATCCAATTATGCCACTTATCTGAGGCCATAATTATTAAAATATCCCGAATTGTGATGCTAATAGCAAATTTGCTAAATGGAAATGAATTTTTAATATCATAATTTGCCTTCTCCTTTTTATCTGATTCATTTTCTCTGTTGATGTCACTTCATTAAGGGCAAGTGAAACACCGAGGACCTTCAAGCCCTTTCTGCTTAGGACATGTTTAGTTAGGTTTCAGAATGTCTTTGAGTTTTCCAGGACCTGCCTAAGGCATCATGCCCAGTGGGCCCATGCTCATGTGTTCTGTGGACCTGGACCTCATATCCAAGAATCACTTCTCCTTAGGCAGAGAGATCTGGTCCTGATGCAACTCGATGATGCCCTGCCATTTGATGTGATCTAAAAGAGGCCCCACTATCCCTAGGCCAAACTAGTTGATGGTCACTTGCGAAGTCACGTAAGCAGCATAAGGCAGATAGACAGGAGAGGGTTGTGCATGGTGGCTCAGGCTCTCAGCCCTTCGGTGTGTTTAGGAACACACTTTGGAAGTCTCAGATCTGCAGGCTGGTTTGTTCCTGTATTTCACTGAGCCTGGAGGATCTGGAGCTGTGTGTCCCCAAGAAGATGTTACTTCTCTCCACTGTAGAGTAGCCTGTCCACAGGTATGCATGCCAGCATTCAGTAAAACTCTTCTGCATTGTGCCTTACATCGAGTCCAGGGGGTAGGAGCTGAATGCCACGCCACCCTGGGATTGTTAATTGTCACTGTCCACTGGACTATATTTAGGCTAACCTAAGAGCTACACCCCGTGGGTGTGACTGTGTGTTTAGCTGAGGAGGGAAGACCTACTCTGAATGAATTGGAAGGGGAGAAAGAGAAAGTGAGCTGAGCGCCAGCACTCATCTCTCTCTGCTCCCTGACTGTGGACCAATGTGACCAGGTCTTCCCTGGCATGATGGACTGGACCCTCTCAAACTGTGAGCCAAGCAAAGCCTCCTCCCTTACGTGGCTTTGTCAGGTATTTGATCACAGCCATTATCAGTTAACACATACCCGACTCTGAAACCATTCTCCCCTGAAGATGGGTGGCCTCCCAAAGGTGCCTCAGGGACAGAACATATTTTTAAAGAAGGAGCCAATAGGACTCAATCAACAACCTGAGAGTGGAATGTAAAGAAAGGAAAGAAATAAGCAGAATTTGAGAGAGCAGTTCTTGATCTGAGGAACTGGATGCATGGTGCTGCCTCTCTAGGGGGGAGATAGTTGGGGAGGGACCCTTTGCCCAAAGACCAGGACTTTGGATTTTGATGGCTCTGTTTGCAATGGCAGGTGAAGGTATTTCATAGGTTTGGGGGCATGGAACCCAGAGGTAGAATTTAGGAAACATGAACATTTTGCTATTGTTTGTAGCTAGGAGACTAGAGCAGAATGTAGCTCAGGTATCAGAAAACAGGAGTTTTTAAAAAATGTATCATACTGCTCTTGCAGAGGACTCAGGTTCCAATCACAACACCCACATTAAATGCTCACAACCATCTGTAACTCTAGCTCCAGGTGATCCGACACCCTCTTCTAGTCTCTACAGGCATCTACACTCACATACACGTACCCTTCCATACACATAATTAAAAAAGTAAATCTTTAAAAATATGTTCATCAAGTTGAAGGGCATCCACCTATCATCCATCCAACCACCCACCCATCATCTATCTATCCATTCACCCACACATCATCTATCTATCTATCTATCTATCTATCTATCTATCTATCTATCTATCTATCTATCTATCTACCCACACATCATCTATCCATCCACCCACACATCATCTATCCATCCACCCACATATCATCTGTCCATCCATCCACCCACACATCATCTGTCCATCCATCCACCCACACATCATCTATCTATCCATACACCCACACATCATCTATCTATCCACCCACATACACATCATCTATTCATCCACCCACCCATCATCCATCTGTCCATCCACCCACCCATCATCCATCCATCTATCCACCCACCCATCTGGTAAGATTCTTTTCCAATATCAGAACAAATTAATTTCTATCCTGTTTCTTTACCCCACTGTATATTTTATATCTGGATAAAGGAGGGGAGGTTTTCAGCATTGAGAAGGGGAGATTAACATAGAATGGCTCCAAAATTGTAATCAAACTGTGGTTCCCACTCGAGGCACTTTTAGACTAAGCAGCCAGGAGTCAATGTTGCCTGGGAATGCTCTTGTGTGCATGCGTGAAAGGGAAACACAGCCTCTAAGCTTCCAGGGTTCTAGAAATAGACTTTCATTTTTTTTAAAACAGTGAACAGTTGAGAAAAAGCTTTTAACATTTTAAATACCCTTTAACCACAGATATTTATTTCTGTGAACTGATTTACATATAATTAGAATACCTACAGGTTCTAAGGGGGAAAATACATCCTTTTCCTGAGCTATAGAAATCCAATGTCGGAGGCTTTTAGGGAATAGGGAATAATAAAACAGGAGAAAAATATCAGAGTTCAATTTCTTTTATAATTCACCAATATTTTCAAGGCTCCCAAATAGATTTCTTAAAAGTAGTTATGAGGTGAGGTAGTTCTATATTTTCCATCAATTTTTTTCTAATTAAAGCTGGATTTGGAAAAGAAAAAGAAAATGCCTTGTACCCTGGAATAGTTCTTTATGTCAAAGATGCTGTAATGTGAATTTCTTAATGTTATGTAATATGATATCAGAGCAGCTTGGCAGTTTCATGAACTAGGGAGTAGAAGCTGTTTCTTTGGTAATTATGTTTTGTTGTTTTGTTTTTAATTGGAGAATTAAAAGATGTGGGGAAATACTCCCCTGTTTGACTTTTCTAGGAAGACTTTGGTTAGTATGAGTCCAGTGAGACTAAGGCCTTGCCTAATGGGTACTTTAGCTGCCCAGCCTCACCAGTCCCTGAGTGGTGCAGACATGGGATGCTATGTCGGTTTCAACCATGGGTGCTCCAGACAGGCCCTTGAGCCAAGGGCTCTAGGAGGTAGGGCTGAGCCCACCTGGTCCACAGCACATCCAACCCTGGCCTTTGTTCCCAGGACAAGCTTTCTGGAAGAAGTCAGGCTGTACTTTAGTGAGAGAAATGAAGGCTGCTGGCATACCAGAGCAAACCTGTATCCCAGTGGCCACGAGCTCCAGAGACTGGCAGGCAAAATGGAACCCAGGCACTGAGGAAGATGTTCCTGAAGCAAAGTCCTGAAGCAGAGATGTCTTATCAGGTATTTCTCTGGCTTGTGGGGTGTGAGTAAAGTCAATGATTTTTCAAAGTAGGTGGAGTTATTTATGTATGTGTATGCGCACACACACATGTACACATGCACACATGTGTTTGGAGGTTAGAGGACAACTTTGGATGTCCTCTAGGTGCTTTCTACATTTTTTTTTAAAGACAAGGATCTCTCCCTGGCCTGGAGCTCACCCAGAGGACTAGACTGGCTGGCCAGCAGGCCCCAGGAGTCTGTCTGTCTCTTGTTTTCTCAGAACTGGAAATATAAAGTCATGCATCCTTCTGTTCCTTCCATTTCCCCCTTCTCCTCAACACAGATGGAGAGATTGAACTCAGGTCCTTGTGACTGCAAGGCAATCATTTTACCAATTGAGCTACCCCTCCCCCCAGCCTCCATCTTTATTTCCTCTCTTCTTCCTGCTTTAACAAGATAGAGAGGACTGGATTACTTCCCAAGTCACCATGGAATGTGACCTAACAGTCCCAGTGAAGCTTTATGCTTTTGTTAGGCTGAGCAACAGGAATTTAAGGACTTAGTTGTTATAGCAGCAGAGTGAAACATTTTCCTTGCAAGTACAACTCCTCTTTCAATGTTATTCCTGTACTTCATGGGGTCTTTCGACATTGGCATGGTTCTGTTCAGAAAGATACAGCTTCAAGAAGAGCCTCATATTGCCTTGGTTGGGGACATTGTTGGCCCCCACAGCCAACTCCCAAATAATCACATAGAGACTTCTTATTAACTATGAAAGCTCAGCCTATTGCTTAGGCTTGTTCCTACCTAGCTCTTATAACTTATATTAACCCATATTTGTATTAATCTATATTCTACCACGTGGCTTTTACCTTTCTCCCATTCTGTGTGTCTGACTTGTTTGGCATCTGTCTGGCTTCTCCACCCTTCTTCCTCCCAGCGTTCTCTCTGCCCTGAAAATCCTGCTTAGCTATTGGCCATTTAGCTTTTTATTAAACCAATCACAGTGACATATCCTTCACACAGTGTAAAGGAATATTCCACAACAGGCCATCACAGACCTGCTTTGGTGCTAGAAAAATTTCTGAGTGATGATAATCAGCTTAGGGCTTGGAGTCAACTTCTCAGCTCTGGCCCTCTTGGGCATGTGGACATGTGGGTGTGATTCTATTTTCCATTTCCCAAGATACGTAGGAAATGAAATTGTTCTCACATTTTAATCAAGGAAACGTGATCTACAGTAGGAAGAGCAGCCTCCCATATAAAATCGTGTGGGGGGGGGGTCATCGCTCATCTCCCTTTGAAGTGATTCATGACTCTCTAAGGTAATAAAATACCTTGCTGAAATACAACAATCTGTCCAAGCAAATAAAAACCTGACAGAGTTACTGTATGGTGTTTTCTAGGGAGCTGTAACTATGATAGCTAGTTCAATGAGAACTAAGTGGGAAATCCAAATACTGGGCAAGCTGCAAAGGAGAAATGAATCTCCACTGGGGAAGCTGGTGCCAGGCAGTGCTCAGGGCTCATAAACTATATGGACTTTCAGTGTGAGGGGACTTGAGATGGGCAAGTAGGCCAGCTTCCTGGCGTGGACACACCAGAGCTGCCAAACTCCCGGCCTCCGATCCCCACTATCTATATTCTCAGTGACCTAGTGCCAGGCTCTTGGGCATTTTCCTCTCTCTCTCTCTCACTCACTCACTCACTCATCATTGGAGGCAAGGTTTCATGTAGCTCAGGCTGACCTTGAACTTCTAACCTCCTTGCCTTCATCTTTCAAGTATTAGATTTAGACATAGGCCACCAGGATCAGTTTAGACCATGTCCCTTACAGAAGCTCTTCATTTTGCTGTGGATGTGAGATTTGTTTAGGGACAACATGAACTAATGAAGAGTTAATCAGTTTAGAATTAACTAATGGAATTTTAAAAAAAATAAGAAAGAGGAAACACAGGGAACCTCACCTTTGGATCTGGACTCCTACCCCAAGTGTCCTCATATTGGCATTGTTCTGTCAGGGTAGGGTGGAGACCCTTAGCTGCATCCTCTCATAGCATTCTTAACAGCTAGCCAGTTGATCCATGTTCAGATCTTTCCAATGTCTGGGAACACATTTGCTGGTCCAGGGAAGTCTATTGGGGGCAGTTTCTATGTTGAGATGAAGCCAGCTTTCAGCCACAGATACAATCCCACCCTTGGGTCATGTTTGACAAATCTGGTCACCAGCTCCCTGAGAGTTTTTTCAAAGCACTCCAGTCTTGTGGCCCACACATGCATGCAGCTCCTCACAATGTCTCTTCAGGCTGAGGACAGCAGCTTCATTCAGAAGCAAAGCTTGGCTTGCATCCCTGACCTCCTATGTGGCCTCCCTAGCTTGTTCTTATGGTCCAAGGCTCAAAGGGGAGATCCTTGTGGTACCAGGTGAACTCACAAGTGCTCCACCAGCTCAAAGCAAGCAGAAGGTGGCTTCCAGTTTAAATAGTTTTATTCTTTGCTAGGTGTGATGGAACAGACCTGTCTCTAATCTCAGCACTGGAGAAGCGGAGGCAAGAGGGTCTCAAGTTCAAGTCAGTCCAAGCTTTTGCCACAAAACAAAACACAGCCCACAAAACAAAAAACACTTCTTCCCTCCAACTTCTCTCTCACACAATGATGTCACTAGAAAGCACCCCATTTCCTATACCATTCAACTATGACAGAAAGGTTGCCATGGTTACAACAGCATATTGGTGGCCTCTATATACAAAGCACACTTTGCTTATATTTTGGACACAAAATTCACGTTCTTCTCCCAAATTAGTCTGTTAGTTGACTGACAGTTGTTGGAGTAGATCTGTGAGAAGTTACTGGTGAAGAGAGGCTCCCTTGGCTTCTTTGAAATTTTATTTTTAAAGAATTAGTTTTATTATTTTTATAAGTGTGTGTGTGTGTGTGTGTGTGTGTGTGTGTGTGTGTACATGTGTGTGTACATGTGTGCATCTGTGAAGGCCAGAAATGGGCACTGGATCTCCTGGAGAGAGTTATAGATGGTTGTGAGCCTCACGTAGGTGCTGGGAACTGACCTTGGGGCCTCTAGAAGAGCAAGAAGTGTTCTTAACCCGTGAGCTCCATCCCTCCAGCCTCCAAATTTACTTTTAAATAGTTTACAATTCAGAAGTAGACAAAACCCTGGGTCACTTCATTCATGAAGCTCCTGTCAATGATAATGTCTTACACAACCAGGATGTATTGTCAGAAGCAGGAAACTGATAGTAGGGTAAGACTTTTAAATCATTTTTGGGCTTAATTTGAATTTCACAAGTGTTTTTTTGTTTGTTTACTTAAGGTAGTGAATATCAAACCCAGGGTCTCCCACATGTTAGACAAAGTACTCTATCAATGACCTTCCCCCCAACCCTCTCTTTACTTATTTTGAAATATGGTCTCACAAAGTTACTCAGGCAAGCCTTGAACTTGTGATCTTTTTATGTCAGCCTCTCAAGTAAGCTAGGATTATAGGCCTGTGCCATCCGGCCTGGCTCCCAAGTTTTTATAATGTGCATTATCTATGTGTATATCTGTAAATGCATGAATAGATGTCACCCCATTTGCAGTACAGAGCTTTGTCACCAGCACGGTAACTCTCAATCACTTGCTCTCCAGCCCCAATGCCTGGCAAGCACTCCCTATAATTTTGCTTCTTTGAGAATGCCTATGATTGACCTTTTAAATTCAATGTAATGCTGCCAATGCAATGGATATCTTCTGCTTTCATGTTCTCATGAGACTAAATTATTGGACAGTTTTTATATGAAACTTGAACATTGTGCCAAAGCCTCCTAGTGTATACAGTTAAATAAATAAGCCACTGACTTATGGATATAAGAATGAATTCTGCCCATGGCCAGATATGGATTGGCCCCCAGGAAGCTCTCAACCACCACCCAGCACCTGAGCTGTCCCTCTGGACTTTGGACCTGTGAATGAGACACATCTGAGTTCCTGATTTTTTTTTTCTTCTAGCCACCTGTGTGCTTTAAACACTGACCCAAGGCTAGCGAGATGGCTCAGCTAGTGAAGGATTTCTGCCAAGAGTGAAAACCTGAGTTTGGTCTCTAGGACCCACAGAGTGGAGAGAACCAAATCCCACAAGTTGTCCTCTGACCTCCACATGGGTGCCATGGCACACATGCCATCCTTCAGTAAATACATGGTTTAAAAATAAATACTAGCATGTCTTCCTAGCATCTTGAGACAGCAGGAGGGTCTAAACTTGTCAATGTATAGATTGTCTTCAGGGAAGCATTTTAGTGCTGGCATTGGGGTGTCACATTTCCAACTCCCTCCTGCATTTGCCCTCAAGAGGAGGAATGCTGTGAGAATTTCAATTCCAGTAAACTCACAGGTGATTAACTCCAGAGTGAAAATATCCACTGTACTTTGATAAATATTAATGTTTTTATTGAGCACATCAACTGTAGATGGGAAAAGGAAGATGTATAAAATTGATAACCAGATAGAAAAGATGGAGTCTCACATTTAGGGATGGGAATGATTTTATCTGTTTTTCTATTTATGGTACTATAATTTGCAGAGCATTTGAACCTTGCTTTATACATCCCTTCAGTGATCTAGGAAGCTTAACACAATGGGAAATTTCTCTTCATTTTTCCCTTTCTCTTTCTCGATGGGGTCTCACGCATTCCATGCTGACCTTGACCTTGAACTATGTGGATGAGGACAGTCTTAGTCTCTTACCTCCACCTCCTCAGTGCTGGAATGGCAGGCAAGTATCACCACACCCCATTCATACCCTGCTGCAGAGGAGCCCAGAGAGTTCTACATGATGGCAAATATCCTAGCAACCGAGCTTCATCCCAAGCCTGGAGAACAAAAATTTCTAAAACCCAATCCTCAAGGAGTAAAAATATATTGGCCACAGGTCAGCTAATTAGTGTCAGAGTTTAAGCAAAGTAAACGCTGTGTTGATTGCATTTACAAATATAATCAAATAGACACGTGTATGGTTGGATACTGGTAATTAATTTCTTTAGTTCAACAGACATTAATTGAATGCCTACTTTGTGCTTCTCTGATAGGCATCCAAGAATTATTTGGTGAATAAATAATAAATGGATGGATGGATGAATGAATGAGGGAACAAATTTAAGTTGATGAAAACGTGACCAGATGTTTTGAACTCTAAGGATAAGGATAAGATAAACCTAAGGATAAGGCAAAGATCCACAAAGAATCTGTTATAGTTTCTTAAATATAAAATGATCTTTATGACTAAGAACTTTGTGTATTCTTCAAGCCAACTTTAGAAACAAGCATTGAATACTGTAGGCTGGGTATTATATAGTCCTTGGAGACCATGTTTGGTATTTTCTCTATGTTGACCAACTATAGAAAACTACTATCTGAAACATACTTTCAACAAGAAAAAAATAGCAGTATTATCTCCCTCATTAGTACTACCAGCCTATAGGATAGCAATGCTAATGCTAACATTAATATGCATGATGATGCTAATTCTAATGACTATTAAGCGACTCTCTTTCTAAGTCCTTATTGAGTCCCTAAGCCCTTATTGAAGCTCTGTTTCACATGATGTCACTTATTTCCCACTACTACCATGAGAATTATCACAATGTCTTTAAAGATGAGGAAACTGAGGCTTGGGAGCTTCCAGAGTTTTCCCAAGGTCATGATGACAAGTGGTACAATCAACATGAACACAGTGACTTACCGTCTTAGAAGCATGAACAACTGGTTCCATTCTCCAAATATTTGCTCCCTAATCTCTCCAAATTAGTCTATCTGATCATGTGGAAATGCAAATGAAGATGCTGAGCAGATGTGACACTTAGGCTCAGAGGTGGTGGCCTCAGGGAGCAACTAGTCACTCACATTGACATGAGTTTACAGTTACCCAATGACTTGAGCTTAGGAGACAGGGTAGGGAGGGAACATGTGAATCCTATGCTGGGCTGTCAGAGAACCCAGGCTGGCCCCTGCAAAGTGCAAGCACTATGCTTTGGCCACACCTAGGATGTTTTCATGTAACCCATAGGATGTGGAGAGCCAGTGTTCAGCAGGAAGGCAGCAGTGGAGTCCACTTCTGTGGTGGTACTGGTACCACCTAAGATATCACACAATACAGAAGAGTTCCCTGATCCCCACAGACAGGTTAAGTATCTCTTGCTGGATGCTCCAAAGATGCCCCACACTTTCACACTCTGTGGTGATGCTTTGGAACCTACTCACTTGACCAGGAATTTGAGAAACACACTGAACCTTGTTGCTCACTACTTTGTCCCCAGATCTAAAAGAGGGCCTTGAACACAATGACAATTTGTAAGTAGTCATCAAATAGTTTAGACTGTTTTCTCAAAAGAAAAACAGTCTTGGGACACTATGAATGGCATCAAGGAAACCTAGAGTTTTCTCACTGTTTGAATTTGGGCATGTCATAAATGCAAGATCTTGGCTCCCTTCCCTCAGATCCCAACTCCTTCTTTTTGTCAATTACCCATCTTTCTACTCCTCATTAGCCTCTTGCTTCTTCCTTTATCTCCTTCCCTCCACTCTTCCATCTGTCTCTTTAGTTTAGTTTTGTATATGCCTCTGAAATGTGTGTGTGTTCTTGTACATGCATGCATCCTTGCCATCATATGAGGCTAGAGGATGTCAAGCTTTTCTCTTCAATTACACCTCTACCATGTATTTTTAAAAAGTTTTATTTATTTTTATGTGTATGAATGTTTTGTTTGCATGTAGGTGTACCATGTGATTGTAGTATCAGTAGAGATCAGGAGAGGGCACAGATCCCCTGATTGGAGTTAGAGGTAGTTGTGAGCCACCATGTAGGTGCTGGGAACCGAACATAGGTTCTTTGTAAGAGAAGCAAGTGGTCTTAGCATCCGAGCTCTCTCTCCAGTCCCTTTACATTATTTTTTGAGATAGAGTCTCATTGAACCTCACCATTTCAGCTATACAGACTGGCATGTAAGCTCCCAGGATCGATCTATGTCCACCTTCCAACATTGGGATTACAATAGGTGCACAATACAATGCCTGACTTACACAGAAATTCCTTTTAAGGGGGGGGGAAATACATATTAGTATCTTGAATAATTTAAAGATGAGAAAAAGATGTTTTTTTTTCAAAATTTTTGTTTCTATTACATATTGTATTTATGTGTATATGTGTCTGTGTGTGGATGTATGCACATGAATGCCTTGCCCATGGAGGCCAGAAGAGGGCATCAGATCACCTGAAGCTGGAGTTACAGGTGATTGTAAGCTGTATGATGTGGGTGCTGGGGACTGAACTCTGGTCCCCTGCAAGAGCAGTGAGAACTCTTAACTGCTGAGAGATCTCTTCAGCCCCCTAAGGCCATTCTTAATAGCTGAGGGGGCAGCTCCCTGAAGAGGATGAAGCTAAAGTTTAACTTGCAAACCATCTGAAGAATATATTAGAAGAAAGGGATACACAGAAAGCACAGGGAATAGACAGCATAAAAAGGCAGAAATAAATGTTAATAAAGAAAGAATTGCAATCATTATAAGTTACATTATACTCATTAATAAAGCCACAATGGCTCTCTCAATGAATCAATCTTGTTTTAATATCCAGCAGTATGTTTATAGGTTATATATTAGAAATAAAGAGCTGTAGAAAAGACAGGAAAATAGTTACCAAGTAACAAGCTGTGATAGACAATTTTTTATTAATTTTTTATTTATTTTACATACCAACCCATACCTCTCATCCCATTCCTCCCCTAGCCCCACCCACCTCCTATCTACCTCTCCTCATCCATTCCTCAGAAAGAGTAAGGCCTCCCACGGGAGTCAACAACACATGGCATATCAAGTTGATGCAGGACTAAGCTCCTCCCCCCTGCATCAAGGCTGAACAAGGCATCCCACCATAGGGAATAGGTTCCAAAAAGCCAGCTCATGTGTCAGGGACAGATCTTGGTCCCACTGCTAGGAGCCACAAACAGACCAAGCTACACAACTATTCCCCACATGCAGAGGGCTTAGTTTGCTCCCATGCAGGCTCCCTAGTTGTCAGTCCAGAGTCTGTGAGCTCCTGGGAGCCCAGGTCAGCTGTCTCTGTGGGTTTCCCTATCATGATCTTGCCCCACCCTTTTTGCTCATATAATCCCTCCTCCCTCTCTTCAACTTGACTCCCAGAACTCGGCCCAGTGCTTGGCTGTGGGTCTCTTCATCTGCTTCCATCAGTTACTGGATGAAAGTTCTATGATAACAATTAGGGTGGTTACCAATCTGATTACAGGAGAAGGCCAGTTCAGTCACCCTCTCCACTATTGCTAGGAGTCTTAGCTGGGGTCATCCTTATGGATTTCTGGGAGTTTCCCTGGCACCAGGTTTCTTCATAACCCCATAATGGTCCCCTATATCAAGATAGATAGTTAGAAATTTTAACATCAGAGAAGTAGTAATTCAAGTCACAAAATAATGGAAGGAGGAAAAAAGACATTATATGTTGACAAAATAGGTAATAGATGAAGAAATATAATGACCATGAACATTCATGTCCTCACAACATAATATAAAAGTAAATAAAGTAAGGGTTATAGAGCAGGCTGAGAAATAAAAATCATGTAAGATGGTGATATACCCTAAGCATTTGCCTTAATTATTCTAGTATTAATAAAAACTCAGGAATCAGATAGCAGTGTAAAAACCTGATTGATCAGAGAAGTGGGGGGTGGAAAAGAGACCAGTGAACTCCTCTTTCTCTTTTTTTTCAATCTAAAAGGGCCCGTGAATCTTTCTAAGCCCTTCCATACTATGTCCTGTGTTTCTCTATATGTCCTGGCTCCTCCAAAACCTCTATGGCTAATTCTGGTCAGCTAGTAACTAGCTCCACTCTCTGATTCAAGGTAAACTTTACTTTCAGTCTTAGAAGTGTCAGAGTGTGATCAAAATATCCCACATTTCCCCCTTTTTGCCTACATAAAAATGAAAGGTTTCAACTATAACATGGTAAAACTATATACAACAACAACAATTAACAGGTAAAAATTATATTCAGAATGTCCAGTCCATTTGCATTTGGCAAATTTAAAGAAAACACTCCATTATCTATCTTATCTTGGTGAGTTCAAAGTTTTGTACCTAATTCACTTTCTATCCTAACTTGTATTGCCAACCCAAACCACCTCTAAACATTTTCTTAGATAAACAACTTAAGCTTTTATATACTTAACACCTCTTTTGTGAGTTTCTTTTATGAATTTGGTAACAAAGAAAACTGTAACTATAACTATCTAGTCTTCAGCTTCATCAGAGACCTGGGAAGGCTATAATATTACCCGAGTAAACAAGAAATGCAGAGCAAGCAACATGCAGAACTATGGAAATGACAAAGACATTTGGCTGTCTGGACAAACACCTAAGGTTCCTCTTCAGTGGTGCATCCATCTTCAGCCTACAGCCCTAGAATATATGACAGACTTTTCTGTGAAGCAAGAATTTTGAAGAACTGTCCTACTTTGTCTTGGCAAAGTTCGGCAGTCACCTTCTTTTGTGTCTTGCTTGTCCAATTTGGACAGCATACTGTAAGCATTCAAGGCAAGGGTAGTACTTGCCCAGTGACTAACTTTGCCATAATGAAAACAAACTCCATATGGAGGTTCTTTGATGCCTATCATCCTTTTTTTATGTAAATTGGTGCTGCCAGAAGCAGACATGTCTCACCGTCAAGAAAAGCCTTATGTTATTAAAATGCCTTAAAAGCTGGGTGGTGGTGGTGCACGCCTTTAATCCCAGCACTCAGGAGGCAGAGAAAGGCCGATCTCTGTGAGTTCGAGGCCAGCCTGGGCTACAGAGTGAATTCCAGGAAAGGCGCCAAAGCTACACAAAGAAACCCTGTCTCTTAAAAACAAGAAACAAATAAAATACCTTAAGTGCCATATTCTGTAGGTCTCTGAAGTATTTGAAGACCATCTGTCTATCTAAAATATATCTCTGACCTTGAAAACATACTGAATATGGCCACAAAGTTGATTGTTAGATAATTAACTACTAACTTGTATTTCTTACTTATCCAAATAGTTTGTAATAATAACTTTAAAGAACTAGAAATTTACATTACATTGTTAAATGAATGTAGCTGCATAGGTACAATACCTTAAACAAGAGTAGAAACATATATACAGTATAACAAAAATAGCCTCAAATTTGTATCAATATGCAAAAATTGATACCAATGTAAAATATTTAAGACTAGTAGTTGCTTTTATAGTTTAAAAGTAGATTGAATAATCTACCCTCTTATCCTATTATTCTTATATCCTCCTTTTTCTTTTCAGAACAAGATCCCTGAATCTAATTTCCTTTGTTTAGTTTCCTCCCTGACTATGACCAATAACAACTTGCAACCAAATCCCCTAAATGATGACAAATATTCATAATCTACCAAAAGACCAGAAACCCACATACCCCACCATTTTGGAATGTGGGCATCATGTTTTTAAAATTACTTCTTGCTGTTTCAGGGTGTGTGTGTGTGCGCGCGCGCGCATCTTTAGGGGATCCTGAGAAAATTGAGATAATTGTCAAGTCCTTGAAGAGCTAGCTGTTGTCCAGGTGTGATGGGAAAGTGCAGGACTCATCTGAAGTCCTGACTGGAGTAGTCTACAAGGTTGGGCCATCATAGCTAACCACTTTGAAGCTGTCCTTAGCAGTTTGTAGTTCAGAGCTGATCTTTGGGTGGTGTTTGTCAGCTTAGTGGCATTACCACTCTCCAAGTGGATTCATTGTTATGAGGCCCCATCATCTTCTTAGAGACCTCAAAGGTCATTGACAGGAATGGTCATGTGTCACTTCAGAAGACTTAAACATTTTAAATGTAATATGCAGCAGACCTCTGAGAGGTAAGACCACAATTTGTTAAGTACATCTAGGGTACACAAACTTAATTCCTAGTTACCTACTTCAGATTCAAATCTGAAATCACACACAGGAAGCTAGATGAAACCTATTTCTAAAATTAATTAGTACTCTATATGATCACTAATATCATGACAGAAAGTTTAAATATATATATAAATCTTATAAATTTTGAGATAATATTTAAAAGTTCTAAAGAGTAAAAATAAAACTAAAGGATTATGAGATTAATAATAATAGAATGGTTCCTTAATTTTGGTTTTTTTTCTTCTGTCCCATACCTGGTGGCTCTTCTGACATGAGACAGAGATTTTGGATTTTCCTTTTAAAAAGCATGCTTGGGTTTAGAGAATAAGAGAGCCATGCTGCAACCCCAAAGCCAGATTTAATTTTTAATTGAATTGGGACTACAAAAAGATCATTTGCTTTATATGTATGTAGAGAACAGCAGAAACAAACATTTGGGGAGATTTATGGAATTTTATCCTGTTGGAGGTGTGATATACCACTAGGCCAATTTGCTCTTTTTCTTAGAACATTTTCTCTGGATGATTTGTCCCTCTTCTTCAAATGTCTCATTTGTCCAGTGGCCTTCAGATTCCTCAATTGGATGCTTTTATTCTCCTAGAAAGACAAAAACAATACCCTGCCCCAACCCTAATTTTGGGGAGTCTCCATTTTTGGAAGGTTATATTTCATTAAATTAAAGGCATTTGTAAGTCTTATAAGTTAGTTTAGATCAAATGGCCATGATGTTTGATAAACTATTGCCTTTCTTAATTAAGAGGTCTCTCCTTTTCTGATCTAATTTATATCAATCTTGATATCTATAGCTTTTCTTCTCCTGTGGAAACAAAAGAAAAACCTCTTCCCCAATGTAAAACATATCCTTGTTTCCATTCTGTGGTGAACATATCCTTAAAGTATACAGAATGGTTTAATTCAGCAGGTTTTTTTTCTATCATCCAATGTTTCTCTGCAGCTGTCATTCCTTTCTCATTAGCACTTAAAAATTTTAAATAAAGCTTTATGTAGTCTATCTCTGGGGATCTTTATTACCCCTTTCTGTTTGTTGAGCATATCTTTTAAAGTGCAATTAGATCTTTCTATAACTGTTGTGTAAGATTTTGTGGTGTACCTGTAATTTGCTTTATATTGTAATATACAAAAACAAACTGTTTCATTTTACTAGAGATGTATGTTGGAGCACTGTTAGCCTTAATTTGTACATGTATTCCCATGATAGTCATGACTTCTAATGATGTGTAATTACAGAATCAGCCTGTTCAGAACTCAAAGCTGTTTCCCATCAAAATACCACTATGTATCTATGGTATGGTACACATACTTTAATTTTCCAAACTCCACAAAATGAAACACATCCATTTGCCAATTTTCATTTAAGTACCTTTTGGGTTGCTTTCTGAAGGTAATAGAGTTTGGTTATACAAAAAAAAAAACCAACAGCAAAAACAAAACAAAACAAAAAACAAAACAAAACAAAAACCCAAGTATGACATTTCCTTATAATTTCCATGGCTTGTTGCCAAGTGATAGAAAAATCTTTTCTCAAACCTTTGCTATTAGCATGATGTTTCTTATGAAATTCTGAGGCTTCTAGCATATCTCCTACCAACAGCTGATCAATTTTATCATTACCTTGTGCTAGAGGGCCTGGTAGACCCATATGAGATCTGATATGTGTTATATACAAGGGATGATTTCTATTTCTGATTATTTCTTGTAATTGAATAAATAACAAAGTTAAATTTGAATCATCTGGAATAAGTTAAATGGTTTTAATAGGTAAAACAATTCTTTCTGAATATTGAGAGTCAGTAACTATATTAAGAGGCTCTGGAAAATCTAATAATACCATGAGAATAGCATATGACTCTGACTTTTGAACAGAATCATGGGGGCTTTGAACCACTTTATTTATATTTCCTGACTTATAACCTGACTTTCCTGATTTATTTGCATCAATATAGAATGTTTGGGCTCCAGAAACAGGTGTTTCTTGTACAATATGAGGAAGGGTCCAATTAGTTCTTTTTATAAATGGAAGTCTCTTGATTTTGGGATATTTTTTGCTAATCTCTCCCAAGAAATTACTGCAAGCTCTTTACCAATGTTCATTTTCAACCATATGAGGTAATTTCAGCATTAGTAAAAGGTACCACAATTTTCTGTTGGGTCTATTCTTGTTAATTAATCAAGTCTCAATTTTCCTTTCAGAATCCACTCAGATACCTTTTCTAAATAGGTCTTCAAAGTTTTACTGGTAAAAATTTTCATTTATCATGTTATCTTCTCTCTATGTAAGAATTCCTATAGGAGAATGTGTATAAGAATACAATCAAGCTCTGGATCCAGGCGATCCACATGTGTATCCTTAATTTCTCTTCTACCAAAGATAATTCTCTCTCAGCCTCAGCTGATAATTTTCTTGGACTATTTATGTCCTTATCACCTTGTAAGGTTTGAAATAAATTACTTAGTTCTTGAGATGTCAATCCAATTGTGGGTCATAGCCAGTTAATATCTCCCAGCAACATTTGAAAATCATTAAGGGTTTGTAGTTAATCTCTCCTGATTTGTGCTTTCTGTGGTTGAATTTTTTGTAAACCTATCTTATATCTTATGCAATTAATAGAATTTCCTATTTGTATTTTATCAGGAGCAATTTATAATCCACAACAAGGCAAAATTTTCTTTACTTCTTCAAACATTTTTTCTAAGGTATCTGCATCTAAATCAGCCAGTAAGATATCATCCATATAATGGTAAATTATAGATTGAGGAAACTGTTTACAAATTATTTCCAATGGCTGTTGTACAAAATATTGACATAAGGTGGGGCTGTTTAACATCCTTTGTGGAAGAATTGTTCACTGATTTCTTTTAACAGGCTGGGAATTTTTGTTAAGTAGGCATTGTGAAGGCAGTTTTTTTTTTCTATTCTGTTCTTGTAAAGGTATAGTTAAAAAAAAGCAGTCTTTTAAATCAATTACTATAATAGAATATCCTTTAGGTAATAGAGAAAGCAGGAGAATTTTAGGTTGTAGAGGACCCATCAGCTAAATTACTTTATTTATGGCCCTCCAATATGTTAACATTATCTATTTTCCATATTTCTTTTTAATGACAAATATAGGAGAATTCCAAGGACTGGTTGATTTCTTCAATATGTTGAGCATTTATCTCCTTCTGTACCAGCTGTCCTAGTGCCTGTAATTTTTCTGATGTCAAAAGTCATTGTTCCACCCAGACAGGTCTGTCAGTTAACCATTTTAAAGGTATGGCTGTTGGTACCTCTGAAAGATCAACAACTGTTGTACCATATTTATGTACAACCTGAATGCTTGGTGACTGTTCTTGATAATACCTTTTACTATTTCTCTCAGAAGCATTCTTTATTTTAAGGTTTGTTTCTGAGATTGGAGGAATGTTAATCTGGGTTTTCCATTGTAAGAAATCATGTCCCCATAAATTCATTTCTATGTTAGCCACATATGGCTTTAATTTCCCTACCTGTCCTTCTGGCACTATACATCTGACCCACCTTGTACTTTGTTTTACCTCAGATTAAGCTCCAATTCCTAGAAGTTGAATATTTACTTCTTGAAGAGGCCAATCTAGATGTCAAGATGTAGGTGAAATTGTTACATCTGTGCCTATGTCTAGTAAGCTTTCAATTACAATGTCATTTATTTGTATTTTTAGAAGTTTGCCAACATACTTGTTTTATGGCCTCTCCTGAAAATTTGTTTTATCTTCTGAAGCTTTTCTGTCATTCAGAGCAGTATGGTTTTTAACAATAGGCATTAAGTCTTTTAATTGCTTTGTGGATGAGTTTTCCCAATGCTGACAGTGAATGAATGAACAAAATTTGATATTGGGGCCTATTAGAGGCCCCTAGGGTATTTTTCCAATGGCAAAGGGTTACTTTGCTTGTCCCTTGTTGATCTGCATTCATTATTCCAATACTGGCCTTCACCACACCTTCTGCTTATTCCCGAAGGCTGGGGCCTTCTGTTTAGATTTTCCTAGAAACAAACAAACAAACAAACAAACATTGTTTCTAGGAACACCTTGCCTACAATTCCTTTTCAGATGACCTTGTTTACATCAATTAAAACATCTGACCTTTTGATTTTTCTGAAAACTTTTAGAGATCACTTCTATCCAAATATCATCATAAGTGTGAGATCTAATATCAGCTGTATTTCAGGTCCATTCATCTATGGGTGCTGATCTTGCCTTTAAAGGCCTAATCACTCTTTGGTATTCTGAATTAGCATTTTCAAAGGCCAAAGATTCAATTAATATTTGTCTAGCTTCTGGGCCTGATATAATTCTATTTACAGCTGAAGTCAATTTTTGTATGAAAAAAAATCAGTGAAGGCTTCTTTTGGGCCTTATATAATTTTAGTAAATGATTTGGTCCTCTTTCCTGATTCTTTGGCCCTGTCCCAAGTATTCAAAGCTGTTGTACAGCATAGGGCCAAGGTGTGATCATGAAATCTAAACTGTCTTTGCAAAATCAGCACACTGTCCTTCACTGAGAAGCTGGTCTGGGGAAATTTCCATACTTCATTGTTCTATGAGCCTAGCTTCCTCTCTCCACCATGTTCTCCATTGTAACTGAGGACGAGCTTCCAATACTGCTGTAGTAAAATTTTCCAGTCTTGTGGAATAATCTGTTGCAAGTTGCTCATGAATTTACCATGTGCTTCAGAAATGGTGAATTCATACCATATGAAACTACTGTTTCCTTAAATATTTTCAAATCTAACATTTCTACAAGATCTCGGTTAACTTCTGAATAGCCTTGGGGATGTTTATCATCTGGTGGTCATTCTTTAATGGTAACTGGATAAATTAAGGTTGGTTTTCTAATAACCTTGGGCCTCTTCTCTTCAGTTTCATAATGCAATGGTGAGGTAGGGTTTGCTCTAAATTCCTGTGTCTCTGTGTGAATATTTTTCTTAGTTTCATTAGTAGGTCTTGCTAAGGACTATATCATATCAGTCAATTTCTCATATTTGGCTTGATATAAAAACACTTTTTAAAGGATAAAACATAAATTATTAAACTGATAATAATTATAATCTACATTATGCCAATCCAAGCTAAGTTGATTATCCCTTCATTTAATTTTTCAATTTTCAAAGCATCCACTGAGGAACGATACAGAGACTTAACTCCCTGCATCATAATATTGCTTCCCATTCTTAACATGGGGAAACTTTTTAAATTTTAATTTATTTATTATGTATACAGCTTGCACACCAGAAGAGGGCATCAGATCTCATTACAGATGGTTGAGAGCCACCATGTGGTTGCTGGGAATTGAACTCAGGTCCTCTGGAAGAGCAGCCAGAGCTCTTAACCTCTGAGCCATCTCTCTCCAGACCGGGAAAACTTTTTTAGTTTTATTTTTTTAAAATTAATTCCCCTTTTGAGAATTCCCAGGTGCCTCACCAGATCTGCTGACGATGACAGTGAAGGTGAAGCTATATGAGGGTAGCCAGCTACAAAGGTGGGTTGTGGGGGTAGGGTTGGCCAGGCAGCCAGACTAGCTCTGCTCAGCCCAGGGACCTGTGCCATGCCACACTGGGAAGGGGAGCAAGAGGCCTGAGAAACAGACACAAAGAGAAAACAGGCAGGAGAGGCCCATGTGGCTAGGATGTGGCATGGGAGGGTACCGGGCCACCTGAATGCCAGAGTCACTGATGGTTGGCTGACTCAGGTGGCTGCAGATCCAGTGGGTGGCTGCAACTGCAGTATTTGGAGGCGGGGTGTGCAGCCAGGGGTGCACAGCTTGGGGTGAGGCTGTTGTAGAGAGGTTGCAATGGGGGAAACCCCTGGCAGGAAAAGCTGGTGACCCATGGTGGCGCAGAGAAGTGGCAGTTTAAAAAGCTGCCAGGAGATCTTGCCATACGTTGGATGTCAGATAATGCCTTTGTCTTAATTATTCTAGTATTAGTAAAAACTTAGAAGTCAGATATAGAGGCAAAAACCTGATTGATCAAAGAAGTGGCAGAGAAGTGATCAGTGACCTCCTCTCTTTCTCCTTCCTCCATCCAAAGAGGCCCAGAAATATTTATTTTGTTGTTGTTTGTTTATTTTTCAAGACAAGGTTTCTCTGTGTAGCTTTGGTGCCTGTCTTGGAACTCACTCTGTAGCCCAGGCTGGCCTCGAACTCACAGAGATCTGCCTGCCTCTGCCTCCCAAGCTGGGATTAAAGGCGTGCACCACCACTGCCCGGTGGACCCAGAATATTTCTAAGCTCCTCCCTACTACTTCTCATGTCTCTCTCTATGTCCTGCATCCTCCAAAACCTTTACAGATAATTCTGGTCAGCTAGTAGCTAGCTCTGCCCACTGATTCAAGGTAAACTTGATTATCATTCTTGGGAGTGTCAGAGTGTGATAAAAATATCCCGCAAAAACATCCTCTTAAGACTTAGTGGGTACTCTAAAACTGTGACCTCTGCACCCAGGAAGCAGAGGCAGGAGGATCAGGAGTTTACAGAAAATCCTTGCCTAGATAAGTTTAAGACTGGTCTGGGCTGCAGGCAGAAATCAGCAAGAACATAGATGACTACAGTAATATAATTTACCAGTACCTAGCTATCTCAAGAAACAAAATACACACTTTTCACAGACATGTAGCAACCCATCAAATGACTGCATGCTCAGCCAAGTGTCTTGGTGTGCCTTCTGTTGCTATAACAGGTTATTGCAGACCGGGTCTCTATGATGGACAGATTGACTTGGCTCACAATTGTGGAGACCAAGAAGCATAACAGTGTGGTTCCAGCATCTGGTGAAGGTCTTCTTGCTGCACCGTAACATGGCAGAGGGTATGACACAGCCTGGGAGGGAGAGAGAGACATCAGTGCTCACCCCAAGAGCAGGTGCTCACTCCTCTGATCACTGACCCCATGTGAAGATAATGCCTTCATATTATATGCCTTAGTCAGTGTCCTATTTCTGTAACGAGATACCATGACCATAGCAACTCTTATAATGGAAAGCATTTAATTGGGGTTTGCTTACAGTTCAGAGGTTAGTCCATCGTTGACATGGTGGGGAGCATGATGGCACACATGCTGGAGAAGTAGCTGAGAGTTCTATGTTCTGACCTGGAGGCAGCAGGAATAGAGAAAGGAGAGAGGAGAGGCAGGGTGGGACGGGCACTGAGCCTGGCTTCTGAAACCCCAAAGCCTAACAGTGACACACTTCCTCCAACAAGATCACATCTACTCCAACAATGCCATGCCTCCTAATAGTGCCACTCCCTGGTGACCAAGCATTCAAATCTATGAGCCTATGGGGGCCATTCTTACTCAAATTACATCATGTATGTCTGTGTGTCAGGGTTTGTGCAGGTCAAAGTGGGGTGTCAGGTCTCCTGAAGCTCGAGTTGTAGGTATTTGTGAGCCACCTGATCTGATATGGGTACTGGGAACTGAACCTGGGTTCTCTGCAGGAGCAAGTGCTCTTAACTGCTAAGCCATCTGTCCAGACTCTGACAATGGCAAATTTCAATGTGAGTTTTGGAGGGGATAGACATCCAAATCTTAGTAGCCTTCAAAGCAGCTTTACTAAAAACTTAAAAATCTACAAACTTAAAAGAATTAACATCTTTCATGCAATGTTTCTGACCATGATGCAATTAAATTTTAGAATTATGTCTAGAAATTTCACAAGTACTACCAAATGGCATTGAGCTATAAAAGAATTCAAAGAGAAGCCACTGAATACTTAGAAGGGAAAGACAGTGACATGTGTCAGCTTTTATGGATCATGTCCAAAGCAGTACTCAGAAATAAATTTATAGCTTTAAATACACCTATTTGTTAAGAAATAATGACAGCAAGAGAGTTAATCTTTCAACTTACAAAGTTCAAAGAAACAGATTAAGTCCAGATAAGCAGGTTAAAAAGATATGTATAAGAATATAGAGAGGACTGGACAGTGGTGGCTCATGCCTTTAATCCCAGCACTCGGGAGGCAGAGGCAGGCAGATTCTGTGAGTTCAAGACCAGCCTGGTCTACAGAGTGAGTTCCAGAAAGTCTACAAAGCTACACAGAGAAACCCTGTCTCAAAAAAAAAAAATGGATGTATGAATCCAGAGGACAAAAATAATAGGAAGTTAACAATTATGAGAGTGTCCTCTAGAAAGGTTAATTATATCTGTTACTTTGCTGTTGCTGTAATGGAACACCCTGACAAAAAAGCATTGTTTGTGAGGAAGGGTTTTGTTTGTGTAAAGTTCCAGGAGAGACCGAGTCCGGGTAAAGTAGGGCGGCTGAAACCTGAGGCTGGCTGTTTCATCTGTGAACAGGAGGCAGAAAGAGACAAAAGGAAGTGGGGCTGGGCTACAGGATGTCAAAGTCCACCCCCAGTGACGTACTTCCTTCAACAAACCTCCACCTCCTCAAGGTTCCATGACCTCCCAAGTCACATAAGCTGGGATCAGGTATTCACATGTTCGAGCCTACAGAGGGACATTTGAAATTCAAACCGTAACACTAATCAACTAGACAAGACTGATGGGAGGGAGAAATATAAGGAAAACATAAGACAAAAGCGAGGAAGAACAAAACTCCAGAAACTGTGGGTTGTAGCCCATGTGAAGGGTCTCATAAATGAAGGTAGGCATTGCAAAGAATTTGACAACAGCAAAGGTTTCTTAACATGAAATAACCAAAAAGTGATTCAAATGCAAGTATTTAATGAATCCAAGACATTTCTGGCAGAGATCTCCCATATTGTATGGTGTGTGTGTGTGTGTGTGTGTGTGTGTGTGTGTGTGTGTGTGTGTGTAGGCAACTGATTTAAAATAAATTTCTTTATATTTATTGCCAATAAACATCTGATTAGTATGACTATTTTATGCATAGAACACACCCAGAGTTTTGTAAATTATCAGGTCTGAGTTGGGGAGTTGCCTTCCTGGTAAAGTGCTTGCTGTTTTGATCCCCAGACTCCATGTAAAATTCGGACATGGTATATCTACAGCCCCTGCACAAGGGTGGGTTCTGGAGATTTGCTAGCCATCACATTCTAGCTGAAATGGCAAGATCCAGGTTCAGTGAGATACTATGTCACAAATACTTTAAGATGGAGGGGCTGGAGGGATGGCTCATCAGTTAAGAGTGATTTCTGTTCCTGCAAAGGACTGAAGTTCCACCCCAGAACCCATGTCAGGTGACTCACACCACCCAGCTGACACCCTCTTCTAGCCTCTGATTATCTACACATGCATGTATATATATACTCACACAGTCTCCTTCTCTTCCCCCCTGCTACTTTCTCCCTCTCTCTCACACACAAAAGAAAAACAAAATCTGCAAAAAAAAAAAAAAAAAAAACAAAGTGGATAAAAATGGAGCGAGACACTCAATATTGACCTCTAGTCTCCACCAGCACACCTGTATACACATGTGCACACACTCATGTGGACATTTACATACACTACACAGTTCCTCAGGTGAAATTCATCATGGTTGTAAGTGGGAAAAGTTTAAGAACCCTTAACCTAGATAAAACTCTAGAAATACATAAAATGCCAAAGGTGGCCCAAGACCTTGGCAGAACTAGGAGTCTTAATGAAATGGAAATGGAGTTACAGAGAAGGCCATAGCACTGTTAACAATGCCATCGAAGAGCAGATAATCATACCCTGAAAACAATGCATAGAAGAATAGAAGTCAAGGAAGAGCTATGACATCATTTTGTCCGGAGAATGTAATCTTGGTTCCCAAACTGAATAAAGGTAGTTTGGGTGGGAGATCACTTTGGTTTTACTATAACATGCTATATTAGTTACTTTACCATTGTTGTGATTAAAAAACAAACAAACCATGATCCAAAGCAACTTAGAATGAAAGGGTTCATTCTTGCTTGCAACTCCATAGGGCTCGAGTTCATCATGGTGGGGGCTGCACAGCATAACAGCCGGAGTGGGAAGTAGAGAGGTCATGTTTTCATCCACACACTCCTAACCTCTGAGCAGTCTCTCTCAGTTGTTTAGTTTTATCACCGTATCAACCTGAATTCTTAAGATTCGGAGGGAAAAGGGAGGGAAAAAAAGAAACAGTGTGTATGATTACTTCTCTTTTTGCTGTGACAAAATACATGAGGAAAGTTACTTAAGGAAAGTTTGAGGGCACAGGCCTTCATGGCAGGGAAGTCAGGACAAGGAGGAGTGTGAGGTGGGTGGTCACATTGTAACCACAGCCAGGAAGCAAAGAGAGAGGAATGCTCAGCTCCAGTTCTCCTTTTATCCAGTCCAGGATGCCAGCTCATGAGCTGACATCACCATGTTCAGATGAGTCCGCCCTCCTCAGTTAAACCTTTCTGGAAATGCCTCATCAACACATTTAGAGGTGTTTCTCTGGGTGCTCTAAATCTCCCCAGGGTGGCATTGAAGATTAACTAGTGCTATGTAGAACCCAGAGCATTTCTGCAGGAGCAGAGAGAGAGTGTAGGCTATTGTGAGCAGATGGGGTGGGGGTGCCATGCCCTCTGGCACTATAGAAGGATTGGTCTTCTGGTTAAGGTACACACAAGTCCAATCTATCAGTCACTCACAGCCAAGCATAAGATCTTATTGTTTTTGCTGCCCCATGGCTTCCACAGTGCTCACATGGTGGTTCATGTTCCTAAAGACCACATGCTTTCATTCAGACACTGTCTTGACAGCACAGATGAAAACTATTCCTTGTAGCAAAATTTATAAAGGAGTTTCAGGAAGCCCAGGCAGTCCTCTTCAGAAGAAAATATAACCTAAACATCTATATTTTTACAATTATTTATTGTAGGGTGCGTGTATGTGCGTGTGTGCTCACATGTGTGGTGGTCAGAGGACAACTTTCAAAAGTTGGTCCTTTCCTTCTACCATACAGGTCCCAAGAATGGGACTCAGGTTGTCAGGCTTGGCAGCAGGTACCTTTACCCACTGAGCTATCTGGTCAACCCTTATCTATTTTTTTTTCTTTTTATAACTAGATGCAGTTAGAAAAATAAATTAAATATACTGATAGTAATGCAAATAGATTATAACACAGTATCAAGTAAAGAACAGAATTTATAATGTTTTGAGTTATGGGGCAAACATAAACCAACACAATATATTTCTCAAGGATACCTAGATATATAGCAGCATTGATTAATGTATTAGAGAGGGAAGACTAGACCGGAAATGGGGAACTAGGAGAAATAATCCAGCAACACAACCAGAAAGGAGCTCTCAAGGACTAAAGAAGACTTTGCTGGCTGATTTTAAATGTCAAGTTAACACAACTGAGAGTTACCTGGGAAGAGAGGGACCCACCATAATCATGTTGGCCTGAGGGTGTGTTTGCATGGATTATCTTGATTGTTGATTGATATGGGAAATCCTAACCTACTGTGGGTAGCACCATTCCCTAGGCAGGAGGCCCTGAACTATGAAACAGTTGGAAAAGCTCGATGATTAGCAGGAAAGCAAGCAGGCAACATGGGGGCATTTGTTTCTCTCTGCTCTGGACAATGGTGGATGTTGTGTGATTAGCTGCTGTGAGTTCCTGCCATGACTCCCACTCAGTGATGAACTGTAACCTGCAACTGTAAACCCAATGGACCCTTTCTTTCTTTAATTTGCTTGTTGTCAGGCTATTTTGTCACAGCAACAGAGATGAAACTAGGACAGGGACTGTGTGCTTTAAATTTAGCAATCTGATCCATTCCACACTCTGCAAGCAAGGCCTGACAGACCAGAGCAAGCCTCTGTCTATCTTACATCTAAGGTGGGCTGTGCAGTGGTTGGAACCATGGTACCTCATGAGCACTGTCTCTCCTGCTCATCTCAGCTCTCCCCTGCATTTCTAAGCTCATCAGACCTCTTCCAACTGTGTGCTACCTGTACACTACCTACTAGGAGATTCCTAGTATATCTTGAGGGCTTCTCAAGGGGATCTGGAGGTGGTTACAACATAGCACAGCAAGCCTAACTGGACTGTCCTCTGACCTCTAGTCCTTGTGTTCAAGAATCTAGTTACTAGTGTGCCCTCCAACTTACTGTCTAAAACAGACTTCTCAATCCCCAACCCCTGCTGCTCTGAGCTTGCACCCGCACTGATACCTGTCTCGGTCGATGAGCCCTCAGCTCTGTTTGTACCCCAGGATGGACTTTTCCATCTTCAGTTCTTATCAGCTGTCAATTCTAACTATAGTCTGAATCTGAACCCCAACAAAATGCTCCCCCAAGGCAAGGCAACACATGTCACTGGGACTAATATCACGGTCTCCTAAGGATCCCTTCTGTCCTTGCATCTTGTAACCATTTTCCCTCTCAGCAACTAGAGAGACCATTTAAAGTTCTATCTGGCCTCTAGTGCCCTCTCTGGTGGCAGTTTCCACCACACAGCTTGGCTCTGTGAGCCTGGGTCTTGCTTCTCCTCTTTTGCATACTAACCAAGGTAATCACTGCCCTTGGGACTTTATCTGTAGAGGGATCCTTTCTATGTGGAATATTCTAGTAGGTGCTTCTGATGCCTTGACTATATCATATCTGCTTGAGTCTCTGGTTTTAGTGCAGATGGCCAGACTACACCTTCTAGCACCTATGTGTCTTTGCCTGCAGCTTTTTTCTCTGGTGGGAACCTCTATTGTCCCTTTAAATGAACAGGTCATAAGCACCAGAGATTTGCTCCATGACAGCAGCTATCAACTGAAGAGATGGGATTTGGTGGGGGGAGATGCAGAGACTCATGCTTTACACCAGATCCCAGTGTCCCTGGGAGGTAACACACTGTTAATACAGCCTTGACCGGCTTCCTTCCTATTATCAGTTATGTCTCTTGTTGCTATGACAAGATACTCGATGAAAAGCAATGTAAAGGTAGAAGGTTTGTTTTGGCTCATAGTTTGAAGGTCCAGCCCATCATGGTTTAAAAGGCACTATAGCAGAAGCGTGAGGCAGCTGGTCATGTTGCTCCCACAGTCCGGAAGCAGAGAGAGGTGGATGCTGGTGCTCTGTCTACTTTTCTCTTGTTGCTCAGTCCAGGATTCTAGTCCAGGGAACTATGCCTCCTACATTCAGGATGTATCTTCCCTCTTCAGTTAATTTTTTTCTGTAAACACTCTCATAGACGTGTAAAATTCCATGGTGATTCTACATCCAGTCAAGGTGACATTGAAGATTAGATGTCACATGTCTGTTCTCTGCCTCACTTCCTCACTCCCTTTCCATGGCTTCTTCCCTGAGAGCCACGTTTCACATAAGCTACCTGTTTGTGATGGTTTGTCTTAGGCTCACTTCAGGAAGAATCTGTACTCATTAGCCTCTCCTACACTAGGCTTCACCTTAGACATCACCTCCTGGGGCAGGTAGCTTACCACAGTGGTAGCAACAGGGAAGGGGGCAGAATCAAAATCTAGATGAGAAGCCTGGCTCCTTTGTGAACATGGATTCCCTACGCTCAACGTTCTCATCTTCAGAATGAGACTAATAGTCTACCTCAGTGGGTTGCTAGGGCAGTTAAATGAATGAATGAGTACAATGTACTTAGAATCCGGCCTTTGTGTTCTAAGGGTTTAACCGACATAATCTTACAATCCATGAACATCCCAGCTAAGACAGGTCTCGACCTTGACACTCATCATTCTTTTCTTGTGCCTTTCCCCGCCCTGAGCACACCACTGTCTGACATTCACTTCTGTCCAGCCATTCTTCGTCTCTCGCAATGCTCCCCTTGATGTGTGAGCACAAGGGCATGGTGTATAGTTACTGCCACCCTCCCATAGCTCCCAGCATGGGGCCTGGCTCACAGCACATGCTCAAGGGCACTTGTTCAGGAAATAACTCTTGGCTAACACCATTGAAAGACTCTTGAAGTTTCCTCTTCCTGTGTACCTCCCATTGGCCAACAAGATAACAGGGAGGTCTAGAATCTGGAGGCAGGAACTCGGTTGGAGGTACTGGCTTAGACAAGAAGTACAGACATAACCTTGGTATCCACTATGGAGGAGGAAAAGACATGGAGCGAGGTGACATTAGCAAGCAGGGAGATCCCAAGGTCTGCCACCTGCTTCCTGTGAAGATAGGGAGGTGAAAGAAATGGGAAGAAATAGGTGTGGGGGAAGTATGCATCTAGCTTGGGTCATATTATTTTGGAAGAGGCTGGGGCCTCTGATGGAGACAATTGTTGGTGCTGAGCTGTGTATACTGGTCTTGGGATTGAGGTGGTGGCCCTGACATCAGCTTGTTGTGGCCTGAGAGGGTTGAAGCAACAGAGGGGGATGAGATCACCAGCTTCTGTCTAGAGAGAATCCCAAGGCCAGGGTCCTCCCAAGGCCAAGATGGGGCCCACCTCTGGGCCCTTTGTCCCAGTGAGAAGGGCCTGAACTCCGAGGTCCCTCTGCATGTATGTCAGGTGCACTTGTATACTTTGCTCTCATTGTGCCATCACCTGGTATCCCTCTGACTCCGTGCTCAACCCCGGGAGCCTGAAATTCCAGGTTAGAAGACATCTCTTCCACAGGACTGACACCAGGAACAGAAAGTCCCCAGGAGTAAAGATGTCATGAAAACATTGCATGGGGTGGTAACAAGCTAATCCCTGGAAAACAATAGGGATCAGAAGTAGTGGCCTTGGGGTCCCAGAGCTGTCCAGAGACCTGCAAGAGCACATAACTTCCATGACATTAGCATGTGAGGTCTGGTCTTAGAGTCTGAGGCAGCCTTTAGGAACAGGGTTGTTGTGGGGTATTAGTTGAAGATGTGTTACATTTGTTTATGCTATGGAGCATTCGTTTAATGATGCAAAGATGTATTGCATTTTTTTCTTATGTTGCATTTGTTTAACTCTGTGAAGCTGTTTCTTTGCCTGCCTGAAACAAGGGATTGGTCTAATAAAGAGCCGAGTGGCCAATAGCTAGGCAGGAGAGGGATAGGCGGGGCTGGCAGGCAGAGAGGATAAATAGGAAAAATTTGGGAAAAGAAGATCAGGAAGCAAGAAAAGGAGGAGAGGATGCCAGGGGCCAGCCACCCAGCCACATAGCCAGACATGGAATAAGAAGAAAAGAAAAGATATTCAGAAATAGAGAAAGGTAAAAGCCTATAGGCAAAAGGTAGATGGGATAATTTAAGTTCAGAAAAGCTGGCTAGAAACAAGCCAGGATAAGGCTGGGCATTTATAAGTAGAAAAAGACTCCATGTGATTATTTGGGAGCTGGGTGGTGAGTCCCCAAAGAGCAAAGGAGTTAAAAACAACCAGGAGGGCTCTGAAGTTCTACCGCATGAGTTTAGATTCCTAGTTTGTGACCTGCAGGTTTGGGGCAGTTTGTACATTGTCTTTGGGCCTTGGCTTACAAGAATGTGACAATAACAAATTTGGAGGCCGCAGAGATGGCCCAGTGGTTAAGAGGACAGACTACTCTTGCAGAGGACCCAAGTTTGATTCTCAGCACCCACAATTGCCTATAACTACAGGTCCAGAGAATCTGACGTCCTCTTCTGGCCTCTGTGGTCACTGTTCTCAAGTGCATGTGTGCATAAACACACACACACACACACACACACACACACACACACACACACACACACACTCTTTTAGAATAACAAAGGAATAGCAGGGTATGATGGCACACACCTTTAATCCCAGCACTCAGGAGGCAGAGGCAGGCAGATCTCTGAGTTTGAGGCCAGCCTGGTCTACAGAGAGAGTTCCAGGACAGTCAGGGTTACACAGAGAAACCCTGTTTTGGAAAACAAAACAACAACAAAAAGAAAAAAGAAAAAAAAAAGGAATAACAAAGGAAAAGAACAAATTCCTAACATTTCCCTCACAGGATTGTGGTATTAATAATCTGTAGCCAGGACTCTTGTCAACCCCAGTACATAGCAAGTGTCAGTTAATGGTGGCTTCTGTGATAACTAAGTACTTCAGGTTCATCTTTCACTCACAGGGAAGAGAGAGTACATATGGGAACTAACTGGTTTGCATAAGGCTACAGGGCCTGTAAGAGGCAGAGCAGAAACTGCTTGAAATACACATTTAAATTAATTATTGCCAGACTCTTTGGTAGAAATGGAGCAAACTTTATCTCCCAGAATCCTCTTCTGGTCTAGCACAAGGCTTTTTATAGCAAGGCTGGAAGCTGGTGAGGAAAGATTAAATGAACAAGTGGACGGCGGACTGAAGGACTGAAAGAAATGGATAATGAGCCTCCTGTTATGTCTCGTCGACTGTGGCCTTTCTCTGAGTCCACATTTGCAAACGGTTAGAGCCGTGTTCGGGATGCAGTCTGGTGCAGTCTCTCATTAGCCGGAGTGTGTGAGTGTGTGTGAGTGCCTGCGCCTGCGCGTGTGTTTATTGAGATTAACATGGGAATAAATCACAGATGTTTAATCTCTTTGGTCTTGGCAGGCCAGTTAAGCAGAAGTTATCAGAGACATAATTTAACTTGCGTTTCTTTTTCCGCTTCCATCAATCTCGGTGTGGACAGTAGTGGACTGCAAAGCACCTCATGAATTAATAAAGAGACGTCAGCGTCTCTGGCCTTTGCTGCTGTATTGACTTCATTGACGGATTTGACCACAATAAACAGCCAGGAACTCATTTCCTGCCTAATATGCAGAAGAGTTAATCCTCAGAAGCAAAAGGAAGATTCTAGGCAGGGGTCTGAGGTGGAGCAGAGAGGGCCATGTTCCTACAGCACAGATTTCCAGAGCTGATGTCCTAATGGGGTGCCTCCTTGTGACTTAAAGTGTTTATGATTCCACGGAGGCCTCCAGCTTGGCTGGGGTGCCTTGTAGTGAATCGGTCCAGACAATGCATTGTCTGAGGAAACAAGGCCCTGAGAAACAAACGTGATGAGTGCAGAGGTCTCTGAGGCAGGGTGATAAGATTGAGCTGGGGGAGGGGCTGCATTAGTGAGTTTCCTCATTGCTGCAACCAAGTGCCTGAAAAAGTAACTGAAGGAAAAGGGAAAGCAGAGGAGGAAGGAGGGAGGGAGGGAGGGAGGGAGGGAGGGAGGGAGAAGAAGAAAGAGGGAAAGGGGGAGGGAGGGAGAGGGAGGGGGGAAGGAAGAGGGGAAGGAAGGGGGAGGGCGGATGAGGGTTTATTTTGGCTCACAGCTTGAGGAATCAGTCTCTCGTGATGGGGAAGGTGGTGGGAGCTTGAGGTAGCTGGTCATGTTGAATCCACCATCAGGAGGCAGGATAGATGGATGCTGGTGCTCAGCTTGCTTTCTCCTTTTTATCCAATCCAGGACCCCAGCTCGTGGGATGATACTGCCCATGTTTAGAGTGAGTCTTCCAACCTCAGTTAATCTAATCTAGGAATTCCTTCAAGACATGCACTCAGGTTTGTCTCCTAGGTGACTCCAGTTCTTATGAAGGTGACAATCAATTAATATGAACCATTACAGGATTTTAGAATTACTTCCCTCACTTTGTCTGAGTCTCTCCCCATTATCAGGAGGAGCTTGAGGCACAACATCATTAAAGGCTGCTGAAGTACAAACCACCTAACTGAGCATATGGTGCTATGAGTGTGTGTATGTAGGTATTTATATGTGTCTGGTTCTGTCTGAAGTGGCTGGGACAGGGATGAACACTTGCATGGAGGACATTTCCTGACCTGTGAACCCCCTCCTGACATGGACAGAGGACCTCAGAATGTGGACAATTTCATAATGAGGAACAAAACTCCTAAAAGATAGGTTGTGACAAGGACATGTATTGTCACCAATGTAAGTGACAGTTGTCTCTTAGCAAGCTGAAGCAGGAAAATTGTGAGTTCAAGGCTAGTCTGGACTACCTAATGAGACCCGGTCTTAAAAAGATTACTAAAATTAGGCTGGGGAGATGGTTCAGTGGGTAGGTGTACTTGCTGCATGGGTATGAGGAGGTAAGTTCAGATCCCCAGAACCACACCACTCAACACACACATGCGGGCACACACACACACACACACACACACACACACACACACACACACACTGGTATGAGGAGGTGAGTTCAGATCCCCAGAACCATACCACTCAACACACACACACACACACACACACACACACACACACACACACACACACACACAAATGCAGAGTATAGCCACATAGGCCTATACCCTAGAGGCAAGGACAGTAGACACAGGACAATCACCGGGACTTTCTGGCCACCAGTGTAGCCAAACATTGGTGAGTTCCAGGTTCAGTGAGAGATTCCTTTCCTCATGCACGCACATGGACACAAGCACACACACATGCATGCATATATACACATACAAATTATTAAAATCTATAGAGTACAGTGAACGCAGGGCCTAGACAGAATTTTATATGCTGAATTTGAAAGAAGAAAGAGTTAAGATCAGTGGCATAAATTTCTACCTTAGGAAGCCAGAAGAATTAGACCGTTCAGAACACAGAATGTAGAAGAAAGGAAGCAATAAGAAATCACAGCAGAAATCAATAAGGTTGAAAACAAGAATCAATAGAGAGAAAAATCAATGAAACCAAAATCTAGTTCTTTTCAAAATACTGATAGAATCAATAGGTATTCAGCCAAGCTCACTGAGAAAAGGGAAAAAGATACCATTTATTAATAATATAAAAAGAGGATGTTGTTACAGATGTATGGGGGATAAGTAAAATCAAAGGACAGAGTAAAGAAGTCTAAGCCCATGAAATCGATAAGCTAGATAAAGTGGACCACTTTTTTTGTAAACACAACCTGCCAAGCTCACTGAGTAGTGGACAATCTGAGTGGGCCTATATTCATTAAAATTAAATTAATAATTAATCACCTTTCAAAATTGGAAAACACAACAGGCTCAGAAGGCTTCCCAGGTGATTCTACAGACATTTAAGGGAGAACCACACCAAATTCTCTAAAGTCTCTTTCAAGATAGAAGCAGAGGAAACACGTCACTCCATGAGACCAGCATTAGCTTAACATCCAAACCAGGCAAAATATTACAAGGAAGGAAAACTGCAGACCAGTGTCACCCATACACATGGATGTAAAGAGCCTTAACAAGATACATTAGCAAATCAAACAATGTATAAAGAGTTACACCCCATAATCAAGTGGGATTTATTCCAAATGTAAGACATAGTCAGCTTTTAACAGATCAGCTAATAGCCGGGTGGTTGTGGCGCACGCCTTTAATCCCAGCACTCAGAAGGCAGAGGCAGGTGGATCTCTATGAGTTTGAGGCCAGTCTGGGCTACCAAGTGAGTTCCAGGAAAGGCGCAAAGCTACGCAGAGAAACTCTGTCTCGAAAAACCAAAAAAAAAAAGAAAGAAAAAAAAATCAGTTAATAAAATTTATCCCACAGACATGTTAAAGAGGATAAAAATACATAGTCATATCAATAAATAGAAGAAAGAAATCTGAGAAAATTTACACCTATTCATGACTAAAATGACTCAATAAAGGCTAGGTATGGTGGTGCAAATCTTTAATCCCAGCTTTGAGAAGCAGAGACAAGTGGATCTCTGTGAGTTTGAGGCCCCCTGGTCTACAGAGTGAGTTCCAGGACAGCCAGGGCTATTTGTAGTGATACTATTTTTGAGAGAGAGAGAGAGAGAGAGAGAGAGAGAGAGAGAGAGAGACAGAGACAGAGAGAGAGAGACAGAGACAGAGAGAGAGAGACAGAGAGAGAGAGAGAGACAGAGAGAGAGAGAGACAGAGAGAGAGAGAGAGACAGAGAGAGAGAGAGAGACAGAGAGAGAGAGAACGAGAACAAACCAAGCAACTATAAAATGTCTCAATAAACCAGGAAAAGGGGAAAATTTCTTCAACTTGATAAATATTATCTATGAAAAAGCCACAGTCAACGTCATATTTGATGCTTGAAAACTTTGCCTGCAAAAGACGACTAACTATGGCAAGGAAGCACTCCCTAGATACTGCTTTTTAACATTGTATCAGAAGTCCTGTTTTACACAATAAGACAAGAAAAGGAAATAAAATGTGTGCAGAGGAGTAAGGAAGAAATGAAAAAGTCTCTGGAGATTGTCTATGTATAAAATGGTTGAGAACTGATGAAAATATCCTTCAGAAATTAATAACTACTTACAGCAAGGTTACAAATATAAGATTATGATGTCAATTACTTTTCTTTACATTACCAATGAGTATGTGTAATTTGAAACAAAAGACATAACACTTATAATAAAACACTCATAAATTAAATACTTTTAATAAAATATATAATATATAAATGAAAATAGCTACATGATAGACCTAAGTAGAGAGAGAGAATGAATGAATGAATGAATGAATGAATGAAAGAAGAATAATTATTGTCAAGAAGTCAGTTCTTCCAGACTGGATGTGTAGAAGGTATTTTGGGGGTGTCAACAAACTGATTCTTCTCCCTATGAAGAGTTAAAAGGCCCATTATTGTCTGTTGCTGTGATGAAACACCACGACCAAAAAGCAGGTTGGGGAGGAAAGGTTTATTTGGCTTACACTTCCAGATCATAGTCTGTCACTGGAGGAAGTCAGGAAATCAAACAGAACAGAAACCTGGAGGCAGGAGCTGATGCAGAGGCCATGCAGGGGTACTGCTTACTGGCTTGCTTCACGTGGCTTGCTCAGTCTGTTTTCTTATAGAATCCAGGACTACCAGTCTAGTGTCACTGGCTGGAGGACCATCCTCCAGCAGCTGCAGGGCTCAAAGGGAAGTCCACAGAGTCGGTGTACTGTGACATTTTTTATCTGAGGGGGTAAGGGAAAAGACCCTCACACATTCTCTTGATGGTTTCCTTCAGATCTTTGCTTTATTCTTCTTTTGCATTCTCTTTATTCTTTATTTTCCTGGTGATTTCCTTCTCTCATTCTTGATGTTTTCCTTTTAAGTCTATATTTATTCTTGATGTTTTCCTTCTAACTCTTTCTAACTCTATCTTTATTCTTTCCCTTACAGCTTATATATCCCTGCAAAATCTTTCAAGCAATATAAAAATTACAATGTCATTACATTCTATTTTTCAAGTGAATGATTATAATGAATATAAGTAAAAAACAGCATGTTTTCCATATCCCTTACATGATTAAACATTTTATGTATTACAAGTGAAAAACAAATTATCCCAAGAACCCACATACATTCATACTCAAGCAACTTGCTATAGATTAACAGTGTAGGCAAGAAAAGTATTCTTTTACTGGCAGGCTGAGTTTTGCCGTTACAAAGAAAGGACCAATCACATTATTACTGGTCTTGAAAGGTAATTTTATAAGGAATCTTAAAGGAATCACAAATATAAACTTTTATATATGAAAAGCAAACAGTCAGTTCTACTTTAAATCTTTAGGGTACATACCCACTCATCAATAGTTTTTATATCAGGAGATTGAGGGCAGAAATGGGTACAAGGAATTAATCATCACCTTTGATCATCAACCAATCCTAGCAAGAAAGGTATGTCAGCTAATGATAATTGGGCTGCTTTGTTCTTGTTCCCTGACCTTAAAGAGTTCCTCACTCAGCTATGTGCCTTTCTAAAATTTTAGATTGTCTTCTTCGGTTTTTCACTCAAAGCTGTTTGATGAAAACATCTTAGTCTAACTTGAAGTTATTTTCAAAGCTTTGTTTCAGCTATGATATACTCTGAAACCTGTGAACACATCTCCCAACATTAAGATTAAAAAAATTTAAGCTAGCTGGGCTACTGGGACTCAATTGTTGTCCTTAATCATTAATCAAAGTCACAGTCTATACAGCTCCTCAATAGAAACTCATGTGTTTTAGTTGTGTGACACTTGTTTATATTTTTAATCATCAAAACTCTATTTAAACTACCATTATTATTATATAAAATCATTGTTTTAGTTAGATAGTACAGCTTAGAAAGAAATCATCTTCATAATAATCCACAGGTAAAAATGCCCAGTAGAACAAGATGTTTCCATGAGATAAATACACTACATTACAGGCAATGGGGATCTCCCCACACCCATTCACACCATGCCAGATACCAGAGAAAGATGGCAGCAGCAAACATGTAAAGGCACAGCAGAAGCAAAAGACGTTCTGGGGTCTGGCATCTTGGGGCCTTGTCTATCCAAAATTCATCCATCGGACATTTGCCTCCTGGTGGGCTGACACCTTGAACTTCAATTGCCATCTGCTGCTCCTCTGACAAGGCCACTGACAGTCCAAGGATGGCACCACCCACCATGGGCTGGGCCCTCCCCCACTGATCACTAATTGAGAAAATGCCTTACAGCTGGATCTCACAGAGGTGGCTATCATGGAGGCAATTCCTCAACTGAGGCTCCTTCCTCTAATGATTCTAGCTTATGCCACATTGACACAAAACCAGCCAGTATACCCATAATAGCCAGTACAAGCTTGAAAGACAAGAAGACCAGAGGAGGACTTGACTTTTATACTTTTTGTAAAGCTATAGTCATTGAGAACTTTGTGAAAGAACACACAAACTCTTAAAGGAGCAGAGTCCAGAGACTCATATAAATACAGTTAGTTGCTTTGGCAAGGAAACACATATAATACAGTGGATATGTTATTAATTATTATATATATTGAGATAGTTTTATCAACAAACCATGTTAGAACAGTTAAGTATCTACGTACAAACACAGAATCAAGATTGCACTCTGCTTCCTCAGGGTGGAATCTTTACAGCTTTCACAAAAATCAGCTTAAAATAAATCACAGACCATGTGTTATGATTTGGAGATGAAGTGCCCCCTGATTGGAGATGATTGTTCTGCAGGCTTGATCCCCTGTCCCAGAGTGTTCAGAGGTGGGGTTCAGAAAGGTGATGGTGTGAGAGTGTTAGCTCGGTCCGGGGGGTAATTCACTGGCGATTTCATAGCTGAATGTGCAGCTAGGAAATAGGACTCCGTTGAGGAAAGATGTCACTCAGACAGTCCTTTTGAGGCAGGAGTTAGCTCTCCTTAGGCAGTCAGCGGGGAAAGGCCCACAGTCAAACCATAAACTGACCAGGTAACTGGATAAAAAAGAGAACACTGTTGAAGTAAGAGCCAGTGAGACACCAGCCAGTGTGGGAGACAGGAAACATCTACGAGGTCAGGACGGCAAAGCCAGCCGCAGGAGAGCCAAGCTCAGCAGCTGACAACGCCACAGGGGTGGTTCAACACCTGACTGCGGTCCTAACTGAGGAAGCAGAGTGCGAGCCTCCGCTTGGTTTGGGCCACGTGGGCATGGGCAGAGAGGCCCCTCTTCCCCCGCCATTGGCTCAGTCTGTTATTCACGCAGAGAATTAACCAACCTCAATGGAAATGACCTCGGTCTGCCCACTTCTGCTGTTATGTTCGATGAACAGTCTGTGCCAATCTGTATTTTCCTCTCTTGGCCCTCCCATGCTCCAGAATTCCTCTCACCTTTCCTTAATTTCTCACTTTTCCTGAATAAATGTATTTACTTTGCTCCCTTCCGCTTTTCCCACATCTTCATCTCTCATCCATGTAAGATCAAGAACTCAGAACCAGTGACTTTTAGTCACTGTTGACTGACTGCCACCTTAGTCTCTGTGTGAAGCCCATCTGCTCCAAGAGAGGCTCCTTCATTTCCGAAGGCCTGTATCACCCTGGTGAGTGCATCTTGTCACTGGTCCCTTCCTCTGCCTTTATGATCTGCTTGCTAGGTGCCCTGAGGTGGCAACCTCCTCTTTTATTCTCTGCTGTGATCCTAGGCCTTGTCTGAGCCTAAGACAATGGAGCCAGCAAACTAGCCTTTAGCTGTGAACCAAAATAAATCCTTTCTACTTTAAGGTGACATCCACAGGTGTTTTGTCACAGTGACGGGAAGGTGTGTAACACATCATCATACATGTAGAAGTCCCAGGACATGAAACAGGAGGAAATCCACACATTTAGATGACCTTAGGTTTGGACTGACATGTAGTTATCACACCAAAGACATTATCCATGAAGGAAATCATTGATAAACAAAGTCCGTCCACATGAAAATATTCTCTCTGCAAAAAACGCTGCTGTGAGAATGAAAGTAAGCCACGGACGAGGAGACAAGTCCATGGTTAAAGAGAGACAAGGAGACAAGTCCATGGTTAAAGAGCTATTATCTAAGCACGAAGAATGCTTAAAACCCATCAATCAGGACACAGACAGGTCAATGTATTTAGTAGACATCTCATCACAGAGATAAGCATCTGGAAAATGAGCAGATGAAAAGCTGTTTTGCATATTATGTCATCTGAGAAACACAAAGACAATGATACACTCCTGCACATTTCATAGAATGATCAGGCCCCAGCATACCCAGATCACCAAACAAGAGGGCCAGAGCCCTCAGAACTCACCCCTCGCCAGTAGGCATGTAAAACGGTACAACCACTTTGGAAAACAGATTGGTGGGTTCTCATAAAAGTATACATATTTCATTTTTTTTTCTTTTTTCTTTTTTTTTTTTTTTGGTTTTTCGAGACAGGGTTTCTCTGCATAGCTTTGCGCCTTTCCTGGAGCTCACTTGGTAGCCCAGGCTGGCCTCGAACTCACAGAGATCCGCCTGGCTCTGCCTCCCGAGTGCTGGGATTAAAGGCGTGCGCCACCACCGCCCGGCCATATTTCATTTTTTAACTAAACACATTTTTACCACATCATCAAGCAACCACACTCCTTTATATGTATCCAAAGGAGATAAAACCTAGGTCTACACATGGCTATTAATGGAAGCTTTATTCATAATTGGCAAAACTTAGAAACAACCAAAACATCCTTTCATAGGAGAATGGGTAGAAAAACTGTGGCCCATCTAGAAAATGGAGTGTTATTCCAGATTGAAAGCCAAAGTACTATCAAGTCATAAAAGGGTAGGGGAGAAAGTTGAATGCATGCTGTCCTGTGAGAAGATCCAATCTGAGGAGGCTATATGCTGGGGCATTCCAACCAGAGGAGGGAGATGGGAGAAAGACCAGAGGTTGCTGGGGATTAAAGGCAAAGAAGTGACAAGAGACAGAGTATGGAGGGCAAGAGGCCAAAACTAACGCTCTGGTACTGGAGTAGTAGATGTATATCATTTTTTTTCCCTAAAGAACAAAGAGAGAATCTTAATGTCAGCTGTGAGTTTTAAATCACGATGGTGTTTCACTTCCCCCTCCCTCTCCTCCTCTCTCCTCCTATATTCTCTATTCCTTTCCTTTTCTCTCCTCTTTTTGAAGTCTGCACTAAATCCCATCACTCTCGCTGGCCTGCAGAGCATCACAGTCCAGGAAAGCCTCGGCTGATGACTCTCCTCGGAGGCCGCTGTGCGGCCGTTCTTCCCAGGCTCACAACTG